>NC_133619.1:564486775-565208848 GCF_048593235.1 Sminthopsis crassicaudata
GAAGGAAGGAAGGAAGGAAGGAAGGAAGGAAAAAGAAGAAAGAAGAAGAAGAAAGAAAGAAGCAGAAGAAGAATGACAATCTTTTTTCAAAGAGCTTACATTTTAATGAGAAAAGACATTTAAAAAGCTAACTACAAAGGGGGTAGAGGAGAAAGCATCAAAATCCAAAGGATAAGGAGTGAAAATGGGAGAATAGCTAATCTGAGTGCTTTCTCAAAATGGAGGTTCCAGGAAGAACTCACTAATAAGAGGAAGAGGTAAGTTTAGCAGATCAATCTTCCAGGTAAGGCCACAGGGGCAGAGGAAATTTCCAGAATGAGAAATGCAACTGAAACATCGCTAGAGAAATTTAAAGAAACATCACTGGGGATGCATGAGTTCACAAAAGAATATGGGCTGGAATCATACTGAGTGACTGAAATTGTTTGAGAAAGACTTCCCATGGAAGGCAGGGACCTCTCCCACCACGGTGAATTCAGAAGAAATTTCAGAATTGAGATTGTCATATGAGCATGAATAAAAACCTGCCAACAGGATGTAAAATAAGTCCAATTGAAAGAAAGCTGTTAAACTTATCCCTCTGTTGCCCACCTTGGTTTTGAATTCATAGTCTGATTCTAGAATCTCCCTCCCCTTTGAATTCTGTTGGTCCTGGTTTTGAACTAACCAAATTTCTCGTTAGTATCTGACAAACCAAGTAAAGTTTGGATTACTTGGAGATTGTGCATGGTTTCAAAAGTTTCTTGAGTCTCCTCAAAAAATATTGTAAAGAAATCACTTATATTCTATAATGGCTCACAATTAGATGCTACATTTCAATTACAAGCACCTCTCTCCCAATAACACAGTGAGGTAGGAGTAAAAAATACTCTCCCTTTTTTATTATTAATTTTATAATTACAAAAAATAATTTTGACAGTACATATGCATGAGTAATTTTTTATAACATTATCCCTTGTATTCATTTTTCCAAATTTTCCCCTCCCTCCCTCTACTCCCTGCCCTCAGTATAACCTAGATATAACATATGTGTGCAAATCCAATTATCTGTTGCACGTTAAGAATTGCGTTCCAAAGGTATAAGTAATCTGGGTAGAAAGATCTTCATACAGTATCATTGTTGAAGTATATAATGATCTCCTGGTTCTGCTCATTTCACTCAGCATCAGTTGATGTAAGTCTCTCCAAACCTCTCTGTATTCCTCCTGCTGGTCATTTCTTACAGAGCAATAATATTCTATAACCTTAATATACCATAATTTACCCAACCATTCTCTAATTGATGGACATCCATTCATCTTCCAGTTTCTAGCCACTACGAAAAGAGCTGCCACAAACATACACACACAGGTCCCTTTCCCCTCTAGTATTTCTTTGGGATATAAGCCCAGTAGTAGCACTGCTGGGTCAAAGGGTATGCACAGTTTGATAACTTTTGGGACATAGTTCCAAATTGCTCTCCAAAATGGCCAGATTCTTTCACAACTCCACCAACAATGTATCAGTGTCCCAGTTTTCCCACATCCCCTCCAACATTCATCATTATTTGTTCCTGTCATCTTAGCCAATCTGACAGGTGTGTAGTGGTATCTCAGAGTTGTCTTAATTTGCATTTCTCTGATCAGTAGCGATTTGGAACACTCTTTCATATGAGTGGAAATCAATTTCATCATCTGAGAATTGTCTGTTCATATCCTTTGACCATTTATCAATTGGAGAATGGTTTGATTTCTTATAAATTAAAGTCAATTCTCTGTATATTTTAGAGATGAGACTTTTATCAGAACCTTTAACTGTAAAAATATTTTTCCAATTTGTTACTTCCTTCTAATCTTGTTTGCATTAGTTTTGTTTATAGAGAAACTTTTTAGTTTGATGTAATCAAAATCTTCTATTTTATGCTCAATAATGATCTCTAGTTCTCCTCTGGTCATAAATTCCTTCCTCCTCCACAGGTCTGAGAGGTGGACTATCCTCTGTTCCTCTAATCTATTTATGGTCTCATTTTTTATGCCTCAATCATGGACTCCTAAGAAAATGTGAAACTAAAACATGAATTCAACAACTCTGACTTCAAATTTAATATTTCTTCTCTCAAACACCAATTTCTAGGGACTGTTATTCTTTGGAGATCTGGAAAGTGCCTTAGTTATCCTAGAAAATATCTGGAATCAGAGAAGCTAAGTCAAAAAATAGATTAGTTCTGGGAAAATTAATATAAAAGGCAAGCATTTTAATAATAGTTCATATTTATATAGGAAATTATATAGGTATTCTACCTCTCTGTCCTTTTGCAATCCTAGAATGGCTCTTTGCTTACCTGTATTTCCTTTCATCTCATTTTTAAACCTTGCTATGTCTGCCTTTTGACTTTTTCACTCAACTAAAACTCCTTTTTCCCAAATTACCAGTGATTTCTTACTTGACCAATTTGATGATCTTTCTCCATTATCCTTTTTGACTTCTCCATAGCATTTGATACACACACACACACACACACACACACACACACACACACAAACATATATATGTATATATATATATATATATATATATATATATATATATATATATATATACACACCAAGATTAGGCATTAAATAAATGGTTGCCCTTGGTTAATAAATTTAATTAATTGCAAAACATTTTATTCTAAATGGTCTTCTGATATTTATAGTACATGTATTCTTGTCTCCATTTTACAGATGAGAAAAATTAGAGTTTAAGCAACTTGCTCAGAGTTGCACAACTAGCAAATATCAGGCCCAGGATCTGAAACCAGAACTTTTGACTACAGGTGTAGCATTCCTCAGGAACATTTCTAATAGCTGTGTAAAATCATCATTTTATTGATTTTATTTCTTATTTTATTAAATTTTTACTTTATTATTTGCATGAATAATATTTCAACATTGACCCTTGTAAAACCTTGAGTTCCAAATTTTCCCCTCCTTCTCCCCACCCTCTCCCCTACATGGCAAGTATTGATTTAATTTCTAAAGACTTTTTGTGATCATTTCAAGGTTCAAGGTAACTTGATTTCAATCATCACTTAGTGAAGACCTGTGTCAACAAAAGCATCCAAAGCTCTCTAGCAGAGTTGAATGTAGTCAAGGCTAGAGGCTAGGCCAGTTACCAAGGTAGTGATAAAAGTATACATATGCCCACAGAACACTAAAAGCAACCTCTTATTGTCTTCTATGCTATTGATTTCTAGAAAGAAGCCTTTCCCTAAAACTTACTGTTCACCAAATCTTTTAGACTGTTGGTTCTACTTTTGACTCTGCTTATGCTCTGAGCCTTCTGTTTCCAGTCCTTCAAATCTATGACCCACATTCTGTTGATTAGCTTTGACTTTTTACATGCCATTTCAGGTACAGTGAAAAGAGCAGATTTTGACCTCACAGGACTTGAATTTCAAATCTACCTCTGAGACTTACTACTGTGAACCTCAGGAAAGAGAAATGTCTCATGGCTTCATTCTACTAATCAAGAAAATAAGGGCCTGGTTCTACAAGGTCTACAATGATTTTATGCTCAGAGACCTCTTGAATAAGGAATTTTCTATTCTAAACACGGAGAGTCATGCTTCTAATTCTATATGTTATAGCATGAAAGAGTAGTTATAGTTATAGTAGTAGTCATAGTTGCTAATGGCTATCCTAATTTCTAGTATTGGCAATGCCTCTTAAATAGTGAATTTCTCCATCTCAGGCATTATGAGTTTCCTAAATTGAATATGCTAATAAAAGCTGAAATCACAGAGATTCTTTGGTACCAGAAGAGGTCAGTCAGATCACACACAGTACTAATTGGCACTCCCTCAAACTGAAACATTATTCCCATACCAAATAGCACTACAAAGTATGTGGAACAAACAATTCTATTACATCTGTGATCATCAGATAAAAACAGACAAAAGGCTTACAAATTAGTGGTTAGTCACTAAGAGGAGAAATCTGGAAATGTATATCAGCATCAATGTAAAAAAAATATTTGGGAATTATTTTACCTATGTACCAATCTTTCTAAATAAAAATTCAGTAAAATTATTTTTACTAGATAAGCTTAATTCAGAAATTAATTAATTTTTGAAAGAAAACTAATTTGGAGGGTAGCCCTCTACAAACTTAGGTAATTTGATCCCCACATGTGGTTCCTAAGTTCAGAAACAAGGGTTTGTCAGTTTGGTGATAAGACAAGTCAAAATAGTGCTATAATGGTACCAGTTTAAAGAATCCCACTTTCATGATCCATCAAAATGAGATTTTAGTGGACCACTATCCCCTAAATAAATATAATGTTAGTTATACAGAGTATGCACATATATTTGCTGAAAGTGCTGATGACTCATTAAATACACAAAAGGGTGCTAGTGATTTTGCCATCTCTCTCTTCCTTTCAGACTGTGAAGGATATAGACTATTTCCAGCTGCATTCCAAGAGATAGTTAGAAGTAATTTCCCTGTGTCCCAACCAGTTTTCATATAGTCATGAATACGTGATTACTCTTGCCTCTTTTATGATTATTCTTTCCAGATCCTATTTGAATAAGTATTCTTTTGGTCAACTTATCAAGACTATCAAATGTAAGGTATACATACAATGGTGAGGTGGGACCAGACTATATCTAATGGTACTTTTTAATTTTGACATTCAACGTATCTACTGACTGTTTTACTCTGGGCAAATAGCTTAATCTTACTGAGCCTCAATTCCTTCATCTGTAAAATTGATGACACTGCCTAAAACCTTCCTGAATGCAAAGAGCTTGACCATATGATCCTTTAAGATACTTTTCTGGATATGATTCTAGGATATAATGTTAACTATTAGCATTAATGCTAGGTGAAAAATGCATTTACTGAGATCAAATGGAAAGCCATAAAAGTTTCAGGTTGCAGTGAATGCCCTGCTGCCATTGTCATAGTAAAGAATCTTCAAGTCTTGTAATAACTCTGCATTTTCAAATTTCCCACTTTTTATTCCTTTCTGTACAATGATAGTAATATAACATTGGCCATGAAAAAGTGGATAAAGCAGTAGCCTTGAAGTCAGGAAAGCAATTTACATCCCAATTTGGTTATTATTAGCTACATGATCTTGAGTGAGTCTTTGAATTTCTCCCAGCCTAAGTTTTCTCATCTGCAAAAATGGCATGATGTTATTTTAGTATGGGATTGTTTGAAGATCCAAATTAGATAATTTATGGAAAGTGCCATGTAAAAGTCCAGTGTTAATTATCTAGTCAAAAAATACCCACTGTCTCTTTCTTTCTTGAGTATCCAAAGACCTTGACCAATTATAACCACTCCACACGTTTCCAGCCTTATCATGTTACTCCCCAAAATATGTAGCATTTTCTAAACAAACTAGGCCATGCTTTGATTTTCCCCAAATACTCCCTATTTTCTTTCTTTGCTCAAAATATACTATATGATCATTCCAATACCTCTGTTTTTGTCCATTTACATTTTTGATTTCCTTCTCAGGTTAATTTTATCTTATTTCTAAGTCTGATTTTTCTTGTGCAGCAAAATAACTGTATGGCCATGTATACATATATTGTAGTTAACATATACTTTAACATATTTAATATGTATTGGTCTACCTGACATCTGGGGGAGAGAGTAGGGGGAAGGAGGGGAAAAGTTGGAACAGAAGGTTTTGCAATTGTCAATGCTAAAAAATTACCCATGCATATATCTTGTAAATAAAAAGCTATTTAAAAAAAAACTATCACTGATGTATCTATCATCACCACCATCCCATCAGTGATGATTCTGGTATAATAAAAAGAAACCTGGTTAGAGTCAAAAGCCTTTGTGACAGGCATTTGGCCTTCAGAAAGACCAGACAGCCTGCAAGGGTACGTCAGTTGACAGGCATTGGCTGGTATACAACAAATGCCAAGATTTCATTTTTCAATCTTATATATATATATATATATATATATATATATATATAAAACTAGAGTCATCAAAATAATCACAGAGATGTTATCAAGAGGTTCCAGAGATATTTGTCAATAATACAAGAATTCTCTGTTGTTATCTCCTTCAATCTCTCCCCAGAAAGGAATTTCAGATCATTAGAATGGGGGCTGAAAACCCAAACTATCCCAAAGGAAGTTGGAGATTAAACAAGGAATATCAAAGGGGGCTACCGCCCCCAACACACTCCTATAAAATAAGGGAAGAAGACTAGAGCAGGTGTCAAATGTCAATTATTGACTGTTTCTATTTGAGTTGGACACCAGTAAAGCAGATGAACTATTAATGTCCCTTCCCAGGAAGGGTTGTGGTGACACTCTCCCACCAACATATGCATTACATTTCCTGGGTGCCGGCCAATTCCAGATGCCTTAGATCAGCTGGAGGATTAGAAGCAAAGGTGCCATAGACACAGTAGTCATTATTGTTGAGGACGGTAGCCCCTTTGGTATTCTTTGTTTGATCTCCAACTTCCTTTGGGACTTGGACCTTTGATACAAGATGTGGTCAAACTAGTTTGGGCTATCTGAGATGGCCAGGGTTTTACAGCCCCCATTCTAATCTGCTCAGATAGACCAAATGGCATCAGGAAATTCCTTTTGGGAAGAGACTTCTGACTGTCCCCAAAAGATAACAAGAGAGTCCTTATCTTAATTTACATCACTCTCAGGAACCTCCCTACATCACTGCATAAAAGAGAACGGGAATCTTCTCTTTGCAAATGGCCTTGTACCATGCAGCCATTTTGCCCACCGGCTCTCCAGTGTTTCCATTCTAATCAATAAAGACTATGTTTCCATACAGCATTAAGTAGCAAATTCATTTGCTGCCGAACCCGCCATTGGTTACTTTGGGGAAGCAAGGAAAGAGAGAAAAGGAACTGATCCATCTCTGTTTAGACCACAATTTATTCATCATTTACTCCTCCTAATTTACTACTCATCAATTATTACTCCTCTTCACCCTATTCTCTCTGAAAACTCAGTCTTATACAAAAAGTCCTAACATCTAATGTCCTAAGTCCTCTAGATCCCCTCTATCCTTTTATATATATTTTTTTTATTTTTCAATTTACAAAAAACTTTTTTTTTCTGTGACCTTTCCCCATTAGAGAAAAGGATGAAACTCTTTAAAAATTAAGCATAGTCAAGCAAAATAAAATTCTGCACTGGCCAAGACTAAAAACCATTTCTCATTCTGTATAATAACTCTATCACTTCTTAATCATAAGTATAATGATTCATCATTAGTCTTCTGAAGTCTCTCACTCTGGATGTGTCTGTGTCTCTATCTCTGTCTGTCTCTTTCCTTCCTATCATGTATTCACCTCAAAGTTCACATCAAAATTGGCTATATTTATCGATCAGCATTAGGTCCAGAAAAATTACTGCATCATATTGCTTTCTCTACTTCTAAAAGTTCCATTTGGGCAAGTAGGAAAAAATACCACCTCTTCTCCAGTAAAAGAGACAGCAACAGAGAAACAGAGGAAAAAAACTGTTCTCCATTGGTATGCTCCATTCACATCTGAGAAGTGACATATTTTTAAAAGTAAATTTTATTTTATCTTTTTTTTATATCACCAAGACTTCTGTCAGTATCCCCCCTTTAAACTTCCCCAAAAAAGGCCATCCAATATAACAAATGACCCATCTATACATCTATAAAAAACAAAAAACAACTATACATTGGAATATCTTCTCATATTTCTTCCATGGGACTAAGTTTGTTTTTTATAACTTTGCAACATTAACTTTTGATCTTTTTATTACTTTGTGATTGTCCTTTAATATATATACATATAATGTTTTTGTTGTTTTTCTGGAGGTCTTTGGGGCAGCCTTCTTTTCAATCAGAATAATTATCACAAGAATATTCAGGTGTTAAAGTCCAAATCCTTTATTGTCTCCTTCAAAATCTTTTTCCCTGCTTGGGGCCCAGCTAGCTTTCTTGTGGCCTGGGGCCCAGCTAGCTTTCTTGTGGCCTTCAGAGGGGACTTGATTTCAGTGGAGAAAATGCAGGAGGGCAGGCCAGCCACCACAAGGCTAATGAAGATGGAAATGAATCTGAGTCCAAGGGCTTGTGCCTCAGCATCCAGCCATCACAAATGGAACGAATCTGTCTCTGCCTCCTTTGGCTGAGTTTGTCTCAGTTTATAAGCTCTACACTAGTATAAAACCAATCATTATATCACTAGGAAACCATTATTTGTTGTAAGATTAAATCAATCATACTGAATTTAGAGAACTATTAATCACATGCTAAATTAGATAACCATTATCTCATCAATTCCACTGAATTCACACCTTGTAAGAATCCTTGTTTCAGAGTTCTGGCCCATAGCATATAAATATTTATGTGTATGCATTTAGTTGTTATAATTATGCATATTTTTTTATTTTTCTTATTTTATATCAGAGCATGAAAATCTTTTGAAGCTGTTCTGTATTCCTTTTATTTGCTATTTCTTACTGCACAGTAATATCCCATCGCTCTAATATAGTAGGATACATTAACCATCAGGGCAACTGGATGGCTCAATGAATAAAACCTGAGTCTGGGGGGCAGAGCTAGTATGGCAAAGAGTAGACAAATCTTTAAGCTCTTCCTGGCTTTCTTCATAGCAACAGCAGATCAATCCTTTGAACTGGTTTTGTAGCAACAGAACCCACAAATATTTGAAATGCAACAAATTTCCAGCAGATGTCATTTTGGAATAACTTCAGGAAAGGTCTGTCTCCTTTGGACATGGTGAGGGAGGTGCAGCCCAAGAACAATGCAGGGAATCACAAATGTTTAATAGAGAATTGTATCTCTGTTATAGGTATACTTAGAGGGTGTAGGTATAATTTGATTTTATTGTGATGAGATAAAAAAAGAAACTAGGGGGTGCAAAATTGTGCTAGAAGAAGAACAGGGGAGGTAAAATGGAATAAAACATCACATGAAGAGGCAAAAATGACCTGTTACAATTGAACAAAAGAAGGGACAGGAAGGAGCATTGTGTGAACCTTAATATCACCAATTTGGCTCAAAGAGAGAATATCAGACATATTTAGCTTCAAAGAGAAATTTGTCTCACACTATAGGAAAGTAAGAAGGGAAAGAGGAAAGAAAGGGGGAAGAAGAGAGAACAGAAGTAGAAGGGGAAAGGGGTAAGAAAAGGGGATGGGCTGTAAAAAAGGAGGGCTATTTGAGGGATGTGATAGTCAAAAGCAAAACACTGGGGAGGAGGGAAAGAGGGAAAAGAAAAATGTATAACTTGAGGAAAATAGAATGGCAGGAAATTTTAACTGTGAATGTGAATGGGATGAATTCTTCCATTAAATGAAAGCAGATTGCAGACCAGATTAAAATCTAGAATCCTACAATATGCTGTTTACAAGTAAAACATTTAAAACAGAGTGATACATACAGAGTAAAAGTAAAAGGCTAGAGCAGAATTTATTATGCTTCAGCTGAAGTAAAAAAAAAAAATCAGAGGTAGTGATTATGATCTCAGAACAAACAAAAGCAAAAAGAGATCTAATTAAAAGAGATAAGGAAGGAAAATTCATTTTGCTAAAGGGTACAATAGAAAATGAAGTAATATCACTTTTTAAAATATATTCATCAAGTGGTATAACATCCAGATTCCTAGAAGAGTAGTTTAAAAAGCTGCAAGATGAAATAAACAACAAAACTATACTAGTGGGGGATCTCAACCTACCTCTATCAGAACTAGATAAATGGAACTATAAAATAAATAAGAAAGAAATTAAGGAAGTATATAGAATTTTAGAAAATTTAGGTCTGATAAAACTTTGGAGAAAATTGAATTGAGAGAGGAAGGAATATATTTTTTCCTCAGTAGTACATGGAAGCGAAGCAAATTCTTAGGAGAAGTTTTGTATCTCTAGATGCTTACTTGCATAAAACAGAGAAAGAGAAGATCAATGAATTGGACATGCAACTAAAAAAAGCTAGAAACAGAACAGATTAATACCCCCCAATTAAATGCAAAATTTGAAATTCTGAAAATAAAAGAGATTTATAAAATTGAAACTAAAAAATTCTATTGAAATAATAAACAAAACCAAGAGTTGGTTTTATGAAAAAAACAACAAAACAGATAAACCTTTAGTTAATTTGATTATAAAAAGGAAAGAATAAATATCAAAAATGAAAAAGGTGAACTTTCTACCAGAGCAATAATAGGAGTTATTTTGCCCAACTGTGTGCCAATAAATCTGATAATAAGAGAAATATATGGATACTTACAAAAATATAAATTTCCCAGAATAACAGAGGAGGAAATAAATTACTTAAATAGTTTCATTTTAGAAAAAAAAAAAAAAAAACTGAACAAGCTAATCAACTCCCTAAGAAAAAATCTTTAGGACCAGAAGGATTTACATATGAATTCTATCAAATATTTAAAGAACAACTAATTCCAATACTATACAAACTATTTGGAAAAATGGGGAAAGAAAAAGTCCTACCAATTTGACAAAAATTTCTGAGAAAATTGGAAATTAGTGTGGTAGAAACTAGGCATTGACACCTAACAATCAATACCAAGATAAGGTCAAAATGGGTTTGTCATTTAGACATAAAGATTGATACTATAATCAAATTAGAAAAACAAAGGATAGTCTACCTCTCAGATCTGTGGAGAAGGAAGGAATTTGTGAAGAAAAACTAGTGTACATTATGAAATTCAAAATGGATAATTTTGATTATATTAAGTTTAAGTTTTTGTACAAACAAAACCAATTCAGACAAGATTAGAAGGGAAGCAGAAAACTGGGGGGAAATATTTATATATCTATGGGTTCTGAAAAAGACCTCATTTATAAAATATATAGCGAATTAACTCAATTTTATAGGAGTACAACCTATTCTCCAATTGATACGTGGTCCAAAGATATTAACAGACAATTTTCAGATGAAAAAATTAAAATCACTTCTACTCATATGAAAAAATGCTCTAAATCACTATTGATCAGAGAAATGCAACTCTGAGGTATTACTACATACCTCTCAGATTGGCTAAGATGACAGAAAATTATAAGGATTAATGTTGGAAGGGATGTAGGAAAACTGGAATACTAATATATTGTTGGTGGAGTTGTGAACTGATCTAACCATTTTGGAAAGCAATATGGAACTATGCATAAAGGGCCATCAAATTGTGCATACCTTTTGACCCAGCAATGACTCTAGTGGACCTGTATCTCAAAGAGATCATAAAAAAGGAAAAAGGACCCAAATGTGCAAAAATGTTTGTAGCAGCCCTTTTTGTAGTGTCATAGAATTGGAAACTGAGTAGATGCCCATCAGTTGGGGAATAGCTGAATAAATTAAGATATAGGTGTAAAGGGCTGAAACTCTAAGCAGATACACTTGGAAAACCGAACAAGGCTAATTACCAATTGGACAATACTCTATTAGCATATGCTTGGAGAATGGCCTTGCCCAACTATTCTGTGCTGGCTCCATCTGTGGGTGTAGACAGAGAATTGAAAGAGGGAGTAAGACAAGCAAGAGTTACTTCTTAGTAGTGGAGAGAGAGAAAGAAGGTGTGGAGATTCCTATGTCCATTCCCCTGACTGCTACCCCAAAAGACCAAGAATAGAGATCAAGGACTTTTGCTTATTCTGACTCCAGCTAATTCCAAAGTATCTAGGGTGCTAACGCAGTCATCACAATATGAATGTTATGGAATATTATTGTTTTATAAGAAACAATCAGCAGGATGATTTCAGAAAAGCCTGAAGAGACTTACATGAACTGATGTTAAGGGAAGTGAGTAGAACCAAAAGAACTTTGTACACAACAAGATTATACAATGATCAGTTCTGATGGAGATGGCTCTTTTTCACAGTGAGGTAATTCAGATCAGTTCCAATGGACATGTGATGGAGAAAGCCATCTGCATCCAGAAAAAGAACTATGAGAACTGAGTATGAATCACAGCATAGTATGTTCACCCTTTTTTGTTATTTGCTTGCTTTTTGTTTTCTTTCTTTTTTTATCTTTTTGATCTAATTTTTCTTGGGTAGCATAATAATTGTGGATATATATATGTGTGTGTGTGTGTGTGTGTGTGTGTGTGTGTGTGTGTGTGTGTATATGAACTGTACACTTGACATATACTGGATTACTTGCTGTCTGGGGAGGGGTGGGGGGAATGGAGGGAGAAAAAAATTTGGAGCACAAGGTTTTGCAAAGGTGAATGTTGAAAACAATTTATGCTTATATTTTTAAAATGAAGAGCTTTGAAAAAAACTGTACAAAATAAATCCATATAAATCCTCAGCATTTTTATACATCACCAACAAAATCCAACAGCAAGAGATACAAAGAGAAATTCCATTCAAAATAAATGTCAATAGTATAAAATATTTGGGAATCTATCTACCAAAGGAAAGTCAGGAATTACATGAGCAAAATTACAAAACACTTGTCACTAACTAAAGTCAGATTTAAATAATTGGAAAGTCATTAAGTACTCTTGGATAATCCAAGCGAATATGATAAAGATGACAATACTCCCCAAACTAATCTATTTATTTAGTGCTATACCAATCAGACTCCCAAGAAACTATTTTAATGACCTAGAAAAAATAACAACAAAATTCATATGGAAGAACAAAAGGTCGAGAATTTCAAGGGAAGTAATGAAAAAAAAAATTAAGTGAAGGTGGTCTAGCTGTACCCGATCTAGAACTATATTATAAAGCAGCAGTCAACAACACTATTTGGTATTGGCTAAGAAATAGACTAGTTGATCAGTGGAATAGGTTAGGTTCCCAGGACAAAATAATGAACAACTATAGCAATCTAGTGTTTGACAAACCCAAAAATCCCAACTTTGGGGATAAGAATTATTATTTGATAAAAACTGCTGGGAAAACTGGAAATTAGTATGGCAGAAATCAGGCATGGATCCACACTTTACACCACATACCAAGATAAGATCAAAATGGGTCCATTATTTAGGCATAAAGAATGAGATCATAAATAAATTAGAGGAACATAGGTAGTTTATCTCTCAGACTTGTGGAGGAAGAAGGAACTTGTGACCAAAGGAGAACTAGAGATCATTATTGATCACAAAATAGAAAATTTTGATTACATCAAATTAAAAAGCTTTTGTACAAACAAAACCCATGCAAACAAGATTAGAAGATAAGTAACAAACTGGGAAAATATTTTTATAGTTAAATGTTCTGATAAAGGGCTCATTTCCAAAATATATAGAGACGCTAATTTATAAGACATCAAGCCATTCTCCAATTGATAAATGGTCAAAGTATATGAACAGACAATTTTCAGATGATGAAATTGAAACTATTTCCAATCATATGAAAGAGTGTTCCAAATCACTATTAATCAGAGAAATGCAAATTAAGACAACTCTGAGATACCACTACATACCTATCAGATTGGCTAAGACGACAAGAAAAAACAATGATGAAAGTTGGAGAGGGTATGGGAAAACTGGGACGTTAATACATTGTTGGTGAAGTTGTGAAAGAATCCAACCATTCTGGAGAGCAATCTGGAATTATGCCCAAAAAGTTATGTGCATACCCTTTGATCCACTAGTGCTACTACTGGGCTTATATCCCAATGAAATACTAAAGAAGGGAAAGGGACCTGTATGTGCCAAAATGTTTGTGGCAGCCCTTTTTGTAGTGGCTAGAAACTGGAAAATGAATGGATGTCCATCAATTGGAGAATGGTTGAGTAAATTATGGTATATGAATGTTATGGAATATTATTATTCTGTAAGAAGTGACCAGCAGGATGAATACAGAGAGGATTGGAGAGACTTGCATCAACTGATGTTGAGTGAAATGAGCAGAACTAGGAGATCACTATACACTTCAACAATGATACTGTATGAGGATGTATTCTGATGGAAGTGGATATCTTCAACAAAGAGAAGATCTAATTCATTCCAATTGATAAATGATGGACAGAATCAGCTATACCCAGAGAAGGAACACAGGGAAATGAGTGTAAACTGTTTGCATTTTTGTTTTTCTTCCCAGGTTATTTTTACCTTCTGAATCCAATTCTTCCTGTGCAACAAAAAATTAGGTTCTGCACACATCTAGGATATACTATTTAACATGTATGGGACTGCCTGCCATCTAGGGGAGGGGGTGAAGGGAAGGAAGGGAAAAATTGGAACAAAAGTGAATACAAGGGATAATGTTACCCATGCATATGTAGTCAAAAAATGTTATAATTATAAAATTAATTAATTTTTAAAAATAAAGTATCAAAAAAAGACTAAAAAAATAATAATTAAAAAAAAAAGACTGGTTCTGGAGTCAGGAAGACCAGAGTTCATATCTGGCCTCAGACATTTACTGCATATATGAAAGCTGGGCAAGTCAGTTAAGCCACATTTGCTTTATTCTCCTAGAGAAGGATATGGCAAACCACTCCAGCATCTTTGCCAAGAAAAAGCAATTCATGGTATGATCTATGGTGTCACAGAGTCAAACATGACTGAACATTAGCCATTTGTTTAGCCACTCATCAATTGATGGGCACCTACATTGTTTCCAATTCTTTGCTTTTACAATAAATGCTACAACAAATATTTTAGTGTTCATGTGGATTCTCTAATCATCAACCTTCTTTGGGAATAGAGAGATCCAATCTCTTCGTCAAAAAGTATGGAAATTTTTGGAACTTTATTCGCATAATTACAATTGCTTTCCAGAATGGTTGTACTGATTCATAACTCCAGTAAAAATGTATTAATATGCCTGTTCTCTCCAACACTGATTTCTCCCATTTTTTCACAGTCTAAAAATTTTCTGGGTTTACAGTTGTTTTAATTTGCATTTCCCTTATTATGACTGATTTCATGGATTATTTAATAGGTTTGCACATCTTCTGAGAATTCTTTGTTTGCATTTTTTGTCTATTTATGTATTGGAAATGGTTTTTTGCTTTATATATACCATGGATGCCAAACTCTTATCAGAGAAACTTGATGTAAAGAATTTTTTTCCATTTGACTACTTCTTTTCTTAGCCTAAATACATTAATTTTGTTTATTCAGAAATTTTTAAGTTTCATGTAATCAGAATTATATGTTTTTCTTTTGAAACTGCCTTGTCCTTTGATTAAGAATACATCTCTTATCCCAATTTGAGAAATACCTGTGATCTAAATGTTTTTCACAGAATCCATCTTTAAAACTAAGTTTTAATATCAATTCAACATTAATATTAATTTTCTGATCAGTTTATATTTAATTAATTTTAATTCTTAAGTGATAATTGCTGAATGTTAAAAATTGACTTAGACTTTATGTGGAATAGTGAACTAAGTGTTGGACTAATTAAAATTTCTCTCATGTTGCTTTTTTATCAAACAGTAATTTATATTTGGGAGTTTATCAGAACCTGTGTTACAAATGTCATTTTTGATTCTTAATCTACGCAATTGTTTTATTTCTCTATTTTAAACTGGATACCAAATGATTTTGAAATTTTGCTTTTTTGGTGTAGTTTGAGTTATGAAATGTTATTTACTTTCATGTCCATCATTTCTTTCACTTTTTTTCTTTGACATTGTAGATCTTTTCCTTTTCCAAATGATTTTTTTTTATTTTACTGAGTTCTATAAAGTATCCTTTGATAATATAACAATTAACAGTAAGACTATAAATCAACCTTAATAGTTTTCTCATAGTTCTTTATTTCTTTAAGAAAAACTTGGTGATTGAAGATACATAAAGATTTTTCTGGTTTTGGTAGATTGATCCATAAATATTTTGTATACTTTAAAATTATTTTCAATGGTTTTTTTTCTTTCCATTATTGCCTCTTGAATTTTAGTATTACTCTATTATGTTGATTTTGTGTGGATTTTTTTTGTAGCTTGAAACTTTTATGAAGATAAAAATTATCTCAATTAGGTTATTTTTGTTAAGTCCTTGGGATTTTCTAAGTAAACCATCATGTCACCAACATCTGGGACTAGTTTTATGTCACCTGTCTTTATACTTTCAATTTTTTCTCTTGTTCTATTGTTATTGTTCAACTTTTTCAAGAATTGTATCAAATAACTGGAAAAAGAATGAACATTCTTGCTTTACTGGGAAAATTTCTAATATTCTCTGTGCATATGATATTTGCTTTTGGCTTAAGATAAATATGTTTATGATATTAAAAAGATTTCTCTATGTCTATATTTTTCACACATTAGTACTATACTTTGTCAAAAGTTTTTTTTCTTCATATATTATAATCATGTGATTATGGTTATTATTGTTTTTATATGACTATGTTGATTCTTTTCTTAATGTTGACCTATCTTTGCATCCCTGGTGTATCCCACTTGATTATAATTAATGATTACATATATTAACTATAGAAAGAATTTATTTAACATTTTTAATCAAGATTCATTGATGATATCAGTCTACAATTCTCCCTTCAGTCTCTTAACTTCCCAGTTTAGGTCTCAAGCCTATCATTGACTCATTTAAAAAAAAAATCTAGTGAAATGTCTTCTTTCTCAATTTTTCAGAATAACTTGTGTACAATTCTAATTTTTATTTGAAAATCCAACAGAATTATTCTGTTAATCAATCAGGAAAAAAGAGCATTTTTAAAAAATTTGGTATTTTAATAACAGCTAGCTCTATTTTAGATTTGAAATCTCTATTTTATCTTTTTTTAGACTGAGTATCCTATATTTTTGAAGGAATTCTTTGGTAATTCTTATTATTTCTTCTGATTTTGTTGTGATTCTCTTTTTCATTAGCTATTTTGTTGCTTTGATTTTTCTGACCTCTTATCTTTATCAAATTGACCTTAAGCTTGTAAATTTTATCAGTCTTTAGATCAGATTTTAGTTTTATTTATCAATTTTATAGTCTTTTTTAGTTTCCAGTTTATCTGTTTCTCCTCTATTTTCTAAAATATGCCTTTTAGTGCTTATTTCAGATTTATTTATTGGTTGTTTTTCTCATTTAAATACAGTTTTAATCAATTTCTTTTTTGAGCTTTAATGTATGTTTTTAGGAATAGATAGATAGATATAGATATAGATATAGATATAGATATAGATATAGATAGACATATATATATATATATATATATGTACATACACTGAGGATTCATTTATTTTCATCCCAAAAGTTTTGGTATATTGTTTCTTAGTTTTAACTTAACTTTTTAAAAATTGCTTATTTCCAAGAGTTGGCCTTTGACTCACTCCTTATTTAAGATTTCATTCTTAGGTCTCATTTGAGTTTGTATCTTTGGTTGGTTGATTGGTTTTTGCTTCCTGAATAAATTACTATTTATACTGTATTATAGCCTTTAAAGGATGTGTTTTCTCTTTCTGGTTTTTTTTTTAAACATTCATTTGCAGTATCTTTATGCTCTGCCAAATGGCCAGGTTTTGTAAATTTTCCTTGTAATGCTAAGAAATATGGCATCTATTTAGATGCCATAAGGTTTTTTAGCTCTAATTTCCCCTTTTGTTTATCTTTCCCTTAGGTTTCTCTAAAACCAAGAGGAATATTAAAGTCACTTGAGTGTAAAATATGTCTGTCCATGTTTTCTTGCAATTCATTGTATTTTTCAATTATGAATTTTATAACTAAGACATTTTGACAATATAAATTTTATATTCATGTTGGGGTTTTGCCTATGGTTTCTTTCAGTAAAATACATCTTTTTGTTAATCTTTTTATACTCTGAATTTTTCTTTGGATTAGATTAAATTTTTTAGGGAGCAGCTAAGTGGTAGGGTGGGTAGAGTGATGGGTCTGGAGTCAGGAGACCCTGAGTTCAAACCCAACCTCAGACACTCACTAGTTCTATGACCCTGGGCAAATTATTTAACCCTAATTACCTCCCAAAAAGGATTCATTTGATAAAGAGTTAATTTTATTCCAGTCTGTGCAGGTTTTTGCCTTGAGGATTGATTGGAGTGAATATTTCTTTTAAAATAATGGATTGTGGAGTTTTCTTATTCTCTTTTACATTTTTTTGGATAGTTTAATTCATTCACATTAATGTTATAAAAACTACATTGAAATTATTTTCTACATGGCTCTAATAAAGTCTTTATTTAATTTTTTGTTCTTCTTTCTATATAAACGCTTTTTCTTTTGTTACCTTTTCTTAATCTTCTTCATGACAACCATATTCCCACTGACTTTCTTCTTTCCATTAAACACAACCTCACCCCACACTTTATCACCACTTTCCCTATTTTGGAATTTTTTTGTTTATTTCTTTTCATTTTTTTCCTTTTATTTGATCAGCTAATTCATTTCTTTTTTTTTCTTAACATCCTAGTTTAGTAAAAATCCCCTCCCCTCTCTTTCCCTTCAATTTCTTTTCCTTGTTTCCTTGTTATTTTTATTTTATTTTATGCCTTTTTCTTAAAAACATTCATTCATTCTTTCATTAATTTCCTTTCCTTTCTGTCTTGTATATTATTTTATTTTTGGATTTATGATCCTTTTATTTATCTCTTCATTTTGTTCTGTATTTTTTATGGAATTGCAATTTCTAAGATACAGATTTTAGTAGCCTCTGCTATTGATTGATTAATCTTGCCTAGTTCATCTATTCCCACTTTTTCAATATAGCACTTCACTCTTAAAAACATCAATTCCTAGAGGAGACAGAGAGGATAAAATTATTGCACTCATAGAAATTTTCATTTGTGCATAATTTTTATATCATTACAACTTCCTATCTTTCCTATGAATATTTTTCCCTATTTGACATGATACCTTGTTCATGAATCTATGCTTTTGTACCATTCTAGGAGTGAGTTGTCCTGAGGACCTGATTTCTTTTCTTCTAAAGCAGAATGCTTTTCATGAAGGAACAAACTTTCTTAGATATAGTTTTCTCTCCTCACACCCAAATAGCTTCAAATTATGCTCAACTTAAGATTCTTACATTTTCCCTTTTTTCCACTCATAAAATTGGTCTTCAGTGAATCTTCCTCCCATTTCTGCATCCAGAGTTTCTTTCTCTTCCCTTGTTGAAATCCTTCCTTTTGCTACCTCTCCCATTCTCCTGTAGGCTTTCATCTTTTTGTTTATTTTCTTTAACCAAATATTCATTTATTGATTTTAACATTCTTTTTAAATTTTAATTTTCAAATATTCTTTTTCTATCCTATCCCTCCCCTATACATTGAGGAAACAAGTAATAGAATATCAGTTATAAATATGAGTCATGCATAATATATATCCCAATTAGCCATATTGCAAAAAAGAAACATAAAGTAAAAAAAAAAATTATGCTTCAGTTTGCATACAGTTTTTCTGTCTGTCTCTATTTCTGTCTCACTGTCTATCTCTTTTGGGATGTATATGTATGTCTCTCTGGACATAGATAGTAGTTTTCATCATGGATCCTTTGGAATTGTCTGGGATTATTATATTGATCAGAGTATACAAGTCCTTCACATTTGATTATCATTACAATCTTGCTATTACTATGTGCAATGTTCTCCTAGTTTTGCTCACTTCATTTTGCATTAGTTTTCTTTTCTGAAACCATCTATTAATCATTTCTTATAACACAATTATGTTCAGCCATTCACTAATTGATAGACACTCCCCTCAGTTTCCAATTATTTGCCACTACAGAAAGAATTTTATAAATATTTTTGTCCATATGGGTCTTTTTTTCCTTTCCTTTGATCTGTCTGGGATACAGACCTAGTAGTGGTATTACTGGATCAAATTTGGATATAGTTCCAAATTATTCTCTAGAATGGTTGGATCAATTTACAACTAACCAACAATGAATTTTGTTTCTTAGTCATTTTCAATTATGTTCTATTCTTCATGGCCCCATTTGAAATATTGTTTTGTCTTTGGGTAAAGATACTGCCATTTCTTTCTCCAGCTCATTTTACAGATGAGGAAACTGAAACTAATCCTGTTAAGTGATTTTACTGAATACCACAGATATTAAGTTTCTTAATATTTGAATTATTTAATTAACTTACTAACTAATCCTTTCTAGGCATTTAGTCTAACCATCTTTTTTTACAGATGAAAAAACTGAAGCTCAGAAATATTAAATGACTTACTCAAGACTATTCAATTAGTAACTACAAATTCTGTGAGTATCTATCAGAAACTATAGAAGGAACTTAATAATGTGTTCAGAAAAACTAAGAAACTCAAAAAAGCAATGCAATATGACATATCCTGCCAACTTGAGCTTAGTCAACAATACAAATAGATGAAAATTCAATAATAGAGAGAGACGTGAAACTTTCCTGGAAAAACCTAAACCAAAGCAAAACTTAGGATGTGAACTCAGGTCTTCTTGAATCTAGGCCCAACACTCTATCCACTGTTTTATATCCCTGCCTAATAGTTTGTTAACATACCTGCTATTTTCCCTCAAGCATTTATCATTTTCCTTTCCTTCAGGTTTGTCAATCTGATAGGTGTGAGATGGTATCTCAGAATTGTTTTAATTTTCATTTCTTGGGGGCAGCTAGGTGGCGCAGTAGATAGAGCCCCAGCCTTGAATTCAGAAGGACCAGAGTTCAAATGTGGTCTCAGATACTTAACACTTCCTAGCTGTGTGACCCTGGGCAAGTCACTTAACCCTGGCTCAGGGGGGGAAAAAAAATCATTTCTCTAATAAAAAGGAATTTTAAAAATTTCTTCATGTGACTATTAATAACTTTGACTTCTGAAAACTGACTATATTTTTTGACCTTTTGTAAATTGAGGAATGGATCTAATTTTTATAATTTTGGCTCAATTATCCATATAATTTGAGAAATTTGAGAAAGAAAGTATATTCTTTATCAAAGAAACTTGCTGTAAAAAAAAAAAATTCCCATTTACTTGTTTTGCTTCTCATTCTGGTTGTATTGATTTTCTTTGAGCAAAAACTTTTTAATTTGTGCAAGCAAAATTATCCCCTTTTACCTACTATGATGCCCACTACTTCTTGTTTGATCTTGAACTCATCCCTTATCTACATAGATACAATAGGCAAATTTTTCCATACTCCTCAAATTTGCTTATGATATCCTTTGTGTCTAAAATATGTATTTATTTTTACCATATCTTGAGTGGAAGATGTTTGATTTCCAATTTCTGCCAAACTACTTACCGATTCTCCCAGAAATTTTTGTTAAATAATAAGTTCATGAATGCTAGCTTTGGCAATAAGAGTGGAAAAAGAGATTAAAGGAATTAGAGTAGGTAATGAGGAAACCAAATTATCACTCTTTGCTGATGATACAATGGTATACATAGAGAACCCCAAAGATTCAACTAAAAAGTTATTAGAAATAATCCACACCTTTAGCAAAGTTGCAGGATACAAAATAAATCCACATAAATCATCAGCATTCTTATATGTCACTAACAAAATCCAACAGTTAGAGCTACAGAGAGAAATTCCATTTAAAGTAACTACCAATAGTATAAAATATTTAGGAATCTATCTGCCAAGGGAAAATCAGAAACTATATGAGCAAAACTACAAAATACTTTCTACACAAATTAAGTCTGATCTAACCGATTGGAAAAATATTAAATGCTCTTGGATAGGGCGAGCAAATATAATAAAGATGACAATACTATCTAAACTAATCTATTTATACCAATGTTCTATACCCATCAGACTCCCAAAAAACTATTTTAATGACCTAAAAAAAAATAACAATAAAGTTCATATGGAAAAACAAAAGGTCAAGAATTTCAAGTGAATTAATGAAAAAAATAATAAAATGAAGGTGGCCTAGCTGTACCAGATCTAAAATTATATTATAAAGCAGTGGTTACCAAAACCATTTGGTATTGGCTAAGAAATAGACTAGTTGATCAGTGGAATAGGTTAGGTCCAAAGGACAAAATAATCAATAACTCTAATAACCTAGTGTTTGACAAATCCAAGGACCCCAGCCTTTGGGATAAGAACTCAATGTTTGACAAAAATTGCTGGGAAAATTGGAAATTAATATGGCAGAAACTAGGCATTGACCCAAACTTAACACCGTATGCCCAGGTCAGCTTAAAATGGATTCATGACTTAGGAATAAAGAATGAGATTATAAATAAATTATAGGAACATAGGATAGTTTACCTCTCAGACCTGTGGAAGAGGAATGAATTTATATCCAAAGAAGAACTAGAGGTCATTACTGATCACAAAGTAGAAAACTTTGATTATATCAAATTGAAAAGTTTTTGTACAAACAAAACCAATACAGATAAGATTAGAAGGGAAAAAATAAACTGGGAAAATATTTTTATAGTCAAAAGTTCAGATAAAGGCCTCATTTCCAAAATATATACAGAATTGACTCTAATATATAAGAAATCAAGCCAATCTCCAATTGATAAATGATCAAAGGATATGAACAGACAATTCTCAGATCAAGAAATTCAAACTATTTCTAGTCATATGAAAAGATGCTCCAAATTAAGACAACTCTGAGATACCACTACAAACCTGACAGATTGGCTAGAATGACAGGGAAAGGTAATGCAGAATGTTGGAGGGGATGTGGGAAAACAGGGACACTGATACATTGTTGGTGGAACTGTGAATACATCCAGCCATTCTGGAGAACAGTTTGGAACTATGCTCAAAAAGTTATCAAACTGTGCATACCCTTTGATCGAGCAGTGTTGCTACTGGGTTTGTATCCCAAAGAGATCTTAAAGAAGGGAAAGGGACCTGTATGTGCAAGAACGTTTGTGTCAGCCCTCTTTGTGGTGGCCAGAAACTGGAAACTACATGGATCCCCATCAATTGGAGATTGGCTGAATAAATTATGGTATATGAATATTATGGAATATTATTGTTGCCTGGAGAGACTTACATGAACTGATGCTGAGTGAAATTAGCAGGACCAGGAAATCGTTGTATACTTCAACAACAATACTATATGATGATCAATTCTGATGGATGTGGCCATTTTCAACAATGAGATGAACCAAATCAGTTCCAACAGAGCAATAATGAACTGAACCAGCTACACTGAGCAAAAGAACTCTAGGAGATGATTATGAACCACTACATAAAATTTCCAATCCCTCTAATTTTGTCCTCCTGCATTTTGGATTTCCTTCACAGGCTAAATGTACACTATTTTGAAGTCCACTTCTTTTTGTACAACAAAACAACTGTTTGATCATGTATACATATATTATATTTAATTCTAACATATTTAACATGTATTGGTTAACCTGCCATCTGAGGTGGGAGGAAGGAGGGGAAAAATTGGAACAAAGGGTTTGGCAATTGTCAATGTTGTAAAATTACCCATGCATATATCTGGTAAATAAAAACTATTAATAAAATAAATAAATAAATGATAAGTTCATGTCCTAAAATCTTGGATCTTTGAGTTTGTCAAACATTAAATTACTATGGCCAATTATTACTGTGTATTTTGTACATAATCTATTCCACTGATTCACCACTCTATTTCTTAGCTAGTACCAGATTGTTTTGATGATTGCCATTTCGTAATATGGTTTGAAATCTGACACCATTAGACCACCTACTTTCCCATTTTTTTAATTGCTTCTCTTGATATTTTGTTCTTCCAGGGGATTTTTTTTTAATTCTGTAGAATAATTCTTTGGTTTGATTGGTATAAATTAAATAAAATTGTCATTTTTATTATATTGGCTCAGCCTATTCAAGAACAATGAATAGTTCTCCAATTGTTTAGATCTAATTGTGTCTATAATTGTTGTCATATGATTCTTGAGTTTGTTTTGACAGTTGGACTCCCAATTATTTTATGTCTGCTGTTATCTTAAATGGAATTTCTCTTTCTATCTCTTCCTGCTTGGCTTTATAGGAAATATAGAGAAATGTTGAATTTCACAGATTTTTTTTTTAAATCCAGAAACTTTGCTGAAATTGTTTATGATTTCATTAATTAGGTTTTTTTAGTTGATTCTCTAGGATTTTCTAAGTATGTCATCATATCATCTATAAAGAATGATGATATTATTTCCTCATTGTCTTTTTTTTCCTTCAATTTATTTTTCTTGTTTTATTGTGATGGCTAGCATTTATAATATATTATAACATAATATATAATAATAGTGATGATCAAAGATAGCCGTCACTTCTAATCAGTTGTTGGAAAGGCTTTCAACTTAATTTCATTTTAATGCTCTTATTATTGGTTTTAGACAGATTTCACTTATTTTAAGAAAGGTTCCATTTCTTTCTATACTTTCTAATACTATTTATAGGAAGGGATATTATAGTTTGAGATAATATATGATTTTTGGTGTTTTTTCTTGTTGATTTGGTCAATGACAATAATATTAAACTGGCCCTACCTTCTTGGTATAACTCCCATCATAATATATAATCTTTGTCAATTCTATATTCCTGTAACTTCTTATGGGAATGTCATTTAAATTTTTTTGCATAAATATTCATTATAGAAAGCAGACTACATTCTTCTTGAAAGATAAGTTGTTTTCCCATCACTATTTATCATTAATAATTAAAATTGATTGTGCTTCCCTATCTTTCCCTTTTATCTGTTTTATATGTCCTCCCATTCTGTAGTTTAGTTCCACAAAATTATTGAGTAGGCAGAATTTTGAGACTTAAGCTAAAGCTTTTCAGCTCTATTCTTACACTATTAGTTCTGCTTAAATTCAGTTTTCATTCTTTCTCCTTGTGTGCTTTTAGAAATAAATCTCTTAATGGTCCTTCTATTTTTATTTTATTGTTATTTATTTCATATCCTTGTCCATTTTTCTCTTTTGAAGGGGTACTTCATTTTATTACTTTTAATTTTTTTAATTTCTTCATTTATTTACCTTTTTTGTATTCCTATATTTTGGGATACTTGCAAAGGACATAATCTGAATGTTTTGGTTTAGCTTGAGATTTTTTTCTAGAAATTTCTAGAAATTTTTTCTAGAAATGTGACTATTATTGAATTTGCATCTATTTTAATTGATTATTAGGTTAAAGTTGGCAGGATTTATCACATTGGGTTGCTTCTTGAATTCCTTTGTTTTTCTGAACATATTATTACCTTTACTTCTGATACATATGGAAAGGAAATGGACTTGTATTATTCATGTCTTCCTTCCTGTATATTTGAAAGTATTTCTCCTGGTCAGTCACAGAATTTGCCAGTTAGTAATTGCATAGTCTTGAGTAAATCATTTAACCTTTCTAAAGCTCAGTTTCTAATATGTTTTTAAAAATAAATAAATAGGAGATGGTTGGACTAAATGACCTATAAAGGTCCTTCCAACTCTAGATTTATATTTCCATCACTGTCTTAACTAGTAGTTCACTTCCTAAATCAGCCTTTCTCTTCTGATTTTTCTTTTAAAAAATATCATAAAAAACACCTTGCATCTTCTTAAATTTTCCATAATGCCTCAGAAATCCATAATCCTTAGTAATGCTTTCTTGACATATGAGACAGTTTTGTCAAATCATTGAATTTATCTGGGATCCAATTTCTCCATCTGTATAATGATGGTCTTAGGCAAGATTTATAAGTATAACAATTTTTTTCTTTACCTTTATATGAACAGTTCTTTTAATCTAAGTAAGGAAATTGATTTGGCCTCTGGGCATATACTCTTAGTCAACTAACAAAGGGACATTTTGGATTTATATTTCTATTTTACTACCTCTAAATTTCTGACTGCTTTTTAATGAACTAAAAAAATCCACTCGGCTTAGAAAATCATAATTTTAATCTTACCCCCTCCCAGTGGCTATGTGGGTAATTTGAAGCACTTTTTAAAATCTCCATTACCATTTCAGCAAAATGCCTAGATTTTATTGATTGATCTCTAAAACTCTTCCCAGCTCTAACCTTCTATCATTTTAAGAACTTGCTGAGTGCCCAATTGTATTTCAGATATACAATTATCTTCCTATAGTAATAATCATACATAAGAACAGCTATAATTTATATATAAATTGACAAAGCATAATTTTAATATATTTTATCAGTTTAAAAAAGCAATATAATAAAGTGAATAGAGACATTCTCAGAGATCTCATTTTCTGCCAGTACACTAAATATGGATTAAATCATAGAAGGCAGCTAATTGGGACAATGAATAGAACAGTGGATTCCAAAAGACTTGCACTCAAATCTGGTGTCACATATTAGCTGGATGACTCTGGATAAGTCACATAGCCTCTCTAAAAAATAGCTTTTTATTTTCAAAATATATGCAAGGATAGTTTTCAATATTTACCCTTGCAAAACCTGCAAAATCTTATGTTCCAAATTTTTCTCCCTCCTTTTCCTCCACCCCCTTCCCTAGATAGCAAGTAATCCAATACATATTAAACATGCATAATTTTTACACATATTTCCACAATTATCATGCTGCACAAGAAAATTCAGATCAAAAAGGGAAAAAAGAAAACAAACAACAAAAAAAAGGTGAAAATATTATTCTGTGGTTCACATTCAATTCCTAATTCTCTTTCTGAACACAGATGGCTCTCTCCATCACAACTCTATTGAAATTGTCCTGAGTCACCTCATTGTTGAAAAGAATTGTTGATGAATATTGTCAGAATGAAAAGACATAAAAGACCAGATGCTAGTAGACTAGAGAGAAGTCTTACTGCTATGGATCATGGATACTTTATTCAAGGTGAAAGTCAAGCAAGTAATGCTGTATGTGATGAAGAGCAACATGACCAATGTCACAAAAATAAGTTTTGCCACTAACAGAGCTGAATTAAACCAGATTTTGAGATAAATATAGCTTAATATGAATAAAACGTAAATAAGACATAATCTTTCCATCAATAAACTTATAATTTAGTAGAAGAGGTGATATAAGGGCACAAATAACCATGATGGAGAATCGAATGTGACAGGTCTATACAAGAAATACAAACAAAATGCAATTAGAATCTTGAGGGGAAAAAGACTGTTTCTAACTGAGGGCCAGGAAATGTTTGAGATGGATATGGGAAAAGGACAGAATTTTAAAATTATAACACTAACTAAATTAATTTATAGATTCAATGCCAGAGCAGGAAAAAATACCAAGGAGTTACTTTATACAATCAAACAAAATAATGACTAAATTTATCTGGAGAAACAAAATATTGAGAATCTTAAGGGAAACAATCAAAAAGCAGGAATTAAGAGGACCTAACAGAACCAGTTTCGGGACTAAATTATAATCAGTAATCATCAAAACTACTTCATATTGATTTAAAATAGAACTATAAATATATTAATATACATCACAGAGAGGCAATTAAATATAGTAGTAATATTTGATAAATCTATGTATAAAAACTTCTGAAGCTCAAGGACATCTCAACTTCAACCAAACTCCTGGGAAACCTGGAAAGAAAACTGACAGAAATTATATTCAGACCAACATCTTACACCATATGTTACAATGGTTTCATTTTTGTCTATCATCTCCATAGCCAAGTATCTGGCACATGGTAGGTATTTAAGTGTATTGGGATTGATTAAACTGATATAAGCATCTGAGAATAATAGTCATTTCCCAGTAGATGTTGGTCAAAGGACACAAATAGGCAGCTTTCAAATGAAGAAATATCAACTTTCAATAAATATATGAAAGAATTCTCCAAAGCAATGATAATACTAGAAATTCACATTGAAATTGATTCTGCACATGCATCAGAATGGCAAAAATGATAAAAACAAAAACAGAAATTATTATAGAATCTGTGGCAAGTTAATTGCACTAATTCACTTTTATTGGATCTATGAATTGGTCCAAACATTTTAGAAAACAACTTGGAACTTTATTTCAAAAGCCTATTTTTCCCCCTTGACCCAATAAAGGCCACTATATATGGATCTCAAAGAGATCAAACATAGATGAAAAGACCCAAAAATATTTTTAGCATTACTTTTTATAGTACCATACAATCAAAATCACATTGGTGCTCATCAATTCAAGAAAAGACTGATATATGAATATTATACTGTAAGAAACAGGGGATAACTGAAAAAACTTGTATGAAATGATGCAGAATGAAATTAATAGTACCAGAAAACAATTTATGCAAGGATCACAGTAATAAAAGGGAGTATGCCTTTGTAAAACTATGAAATGGCAGCTATTTAGTAGCTAATGTTGAATGCTCCCTCATCCTGTTCCAATGACAACTGTGAGTTCTGGTTAGAAATAGCTAATGTTCTGAAGTGGTAGGAACTGATCTTCTAGAAGCACTTGAATTCCTAAAGTCCTTACTATCTCTTATAAAAAAAAAATTTGAAACCCAAATTTTAGCAGAAGTTTTATAATTTTAGAAATTCCTAATGTGTTGATCTATTTTACTTGGCTTTACTTACTTTTTACAAAGGAATCCTTTATCTAGGTACAAAGCAAGAGATGAGTTAGTATTGATGATAAAGATGCTAAAAATAATTATGATATAATAATTTGCATTTATATAGCATTTAAGTCACCCCAAAAGTATCATGAATGTTCATTCATTCAAAAGAAGAGCCATCAATAAAGCATTTAGGCTACATAGAAAAAAGAAAAAACAAGTTCTGAAAAGAACACAATTTTTTTTAAACTATCATGTTAAATTTAATATATATTTTATTTTAAAACTACTTAACACTGAAAGAGAAGCTCAAGAGTCTATATAAAATTCTTCTTTTCCTTTCCATCTCCTGAAATTTTCATGTTCACTAATGTTTAAGTTCTTAATAAAAAAAGATTTTGTTTTTTTTTTTTTTTTTAAAGAATAGGTAGTAGTTCAACAGGGGAAGCTGGCATAGCAAGCAGTTCAGAGAGGATAGCACGAGAAAAAATGCACAGGAAGGTGGACACAAGATATACTCTTGAAAATATTTTGTTAGAACACAAAATATGTCCAAAGGAGTAATGGAAAATAAGACCACAATTTAACATATATTTTAACAAATTTAATGTGTATTGAACTACCTGCCATCTAGGGGAAAGAGTGGGGGGAAGGAGGGAATAATTTGGAACAGGAGGCTTTGCAAAGGTCAATGTTGAAAAATTATTCATGCATATGTTTAGTAAATAAAAAGCTTTAATAAAAAAGAAAGAAAGAAAGAAAAGAAAACCACAAAGGCAATTTGGTGCCAAATTGTGGAAACTGTCAAGTGTTAAAACTAGGAAGTTTTACTGGTACACACTAATACATTGTTAGTGGAACTGTGAACAGATCCAGCCATTCTGGAGAGCAATTTGGAACAATGTTCAAAAAGTTATCAAACTGTGCATAACCTTTGATTCAGCAGTGTTTCTACTAGGCTTATATCCCAAAAAAAGATCTTAAAGAAGGGAACGGGACCTGTATGTGCAAGAATGTTTCTGGTAGCCCTTTTTGTAGTGCAAGAAAGTGGAAACTGAGTGAATGTCCATCAATTGGAGAATGGCTGAATAAATTGTGGTATATGAATGCTGTGGAATACTATTGGTCTGTAAGAAAACTACCAAAAGGATAATTTCAGAGAGGCCTGGAGAGACTTACATGAACTGATGCTGAGTGAAATGAGCAGGACCAGGAGATCATTGTACACAACAGCATCAATATTATATGACAATCAATTTCTGATGAACATGACTCTTTCCAACAAAGGGATGATTGAGGCCAGTTCCAATGGTCTCGAGATGAAGAGAGCCGTTTATATCCAGAGAGAGGATTGTAGGAACTGAATGTGAATCACAACATAGCATTCTCACTCTTTTTGTTGTTGTTCGCTTGTATTTTGTTTTCTTACTCATTTACTTTTTTATCTGATTTTTCTTGTGCAGCAAAAGAATTATATAAATGTTTATACATATTGGATTTAACATATTTCAATGTTTAATATATAGTGGATTGCTTGCTATCTAGGAGAGGGGGTGGAGGGAAGGAGGAGAAAATCTGAAACATGAGGCTATGCAAAGTCAGTGTTGTCAAATTATCCATGCATATGTTTTGAAAATAAAAAGCTTTAAAAATTAAACAAAAAAAAAAAAACCACTAGGGAGTTTTAGACTTTCTTGAATAAACAAAAATTAAGGAACCAATCAGGAGGCACTGAAGAATTTTGAGTGGAATAATAATAAAATCCGTGCAGAAGTGAGAGTAACATAGTAACAGCTTGAAGGAAGGGTTAGGAGGAAGAGAAGAAAGAAAGATTGTTAGAAAGGAGATTGGTTAGCAAGCAATTCCAATAGTCAAGCAAAAATACCATTAGATTCTGAGCTTAGATTAGTGGCAGTAGGCAGAGAAAGGACAAGGTGGTTACAAGTGATTTTATAAAGATAGAATCAACAGGATTTAGGAACAGATTGAATGTAGGAGATGAGAGTGGAAGGAGTTAAAGGTGATGTTTGTATCTTAAACCTGAGTGAATGAGTAGGGAAGGAGGGGTATCTTCAGAGCTGCCTTTTTCATGAAGTTTTTCCAAATTAGCTTTCATTTTTTAAATTTATTCCATCTGAAAATGCAACCATGTCTGAAATTAGATACATTTGTATAACACATGAGGTTTATTTGACTTCTCTTCATTTGACTTCTTTTCTTTCTATTCTTTTTAGTGGCCTCACTTTACGTGCATGGCTAGACACACCTTCCTTCAGGTATCCTATCTGCTCTGAATAATATCTCATTCCCAGCCTGCTATCCCCAAGAAAACTGAAAATATTCCCTTCCCTCAAAACGAGCTGCCCCCCCCCACGTAGCAGCCCATTAGACAATAAATTGCCAAGATTTAATCAGATAATCTATTCCTTGCCATGTTTTCTACTTGACAAAGTATTTTTCCCCAGATAACACTCTACTTCAATCCAATTAAGACAGAGCTTCTTAAGAAAGTGAGGCACTTTAGGAAGCCTTCAGATAAAAATGTAATATCTTATTGGAAATAAAAAATGGAGAGCCAAAGTCTTTTCCTTTTAGCCCTATCTTTTCAGAATAGGACCAGATATCTCCTCTGACTCTTTGCTATCAGCTATGAAGCCTCTTAATTAGCTGCTGAAATAGAACTCTGTGTACATACTAAAGAATCTATCTCTGTTTCATCTCATTCTCTTTTCTCTGCTGATCTCAAACTGGAAAGATGATTTTCCAAGCTCTAGAGGACTAATGAGAGAATGCCCTCTATATGTCTAGGACCTGGGTATATAGACTCTAGGTGCAACAAGATCTCTCTTCCCCACAACATACCAAAGATATCTTAGTCCATGTAGAAGATAAATATGTTCTTTTATATTTCAATATTTGTGCACTATTCAGCAAAATCTGCCTTTATGGTATTGATTGGTTTGGTTTTAGAGACTCAAGAGATGAGTTCTTTTGGCACTCATTGGGTAGATCTTTTCACCAAATCATTTCAAAGAAACATCAAAGTGTTGGGAGGCACTTCAGAAAACATGTAGTCCAAACTCTACCTAAATAGCTACTCTTCCAATCCTAAATTAACAATGCTATGGTCCCTTTACAAAAAGTACTTTTGTAAAAGTCCCTTACTTCTTAAACTTTTTCCACTTATGACTGCTTCTTACCCCAGAAATTTTTATATGACATAAAAGGTATATTGGTATACAAAATAAATATACATATATTAATTAGCGTAATTGAATTAACCCAAAGGAAACATAAAATATGCAAAATAAAAGTAGCTAACCCAGATATTCATGTGGATTATTTGTGTCCGACCTGTGGCAGAGAATTCTGAACTTGTATTGGCAAGATCAGCTATAGTTGGACACAATGTAATCGATTCTAATATGGTGATGTCATTTTGAGCCTCTTTGAAAATGGACAACAATCCTTTTAATAAATCATAATTTCACATCCCCCCCATTCAGTTAAACAATCCCATATAGGCTCACAACCCATGGTTTTAAGAAGCTTTGCTTTACAATCTCCCTGAGAAAGCATTATTCAGCCTATTTTCAGGGCTCTGATATGGATCTGACTATCTCTCCTTCCTTTAATATTCTATTTCATATGGCAAACTAAGATCAGGCTGGTATTTATTTCCCTAGAACAATGCTGTGAATTTTACTTTTCAATCAGGACAAGGAACTCAGTTTGCTCATTCATTAGATTCAGTCAATCAATACCACCTAAGTGCAGCACTGATGTGGGGTCTGAGGAAGATGGAAAAAGGAATCAGACATAGTCCTTGACCTCAATGGACTTCCAGTCTAGCTTAGGATAAGGAATAGGAGTACAAATACATGTGTTTGTATAGAGTGATTTAATTGATATGAGAAACACTGCATACATAACTTGACCTTGAACTTAATCTTGTAGTCTTGGACTATAATTTCTTGACTGTTTTCAGTGTCATGGACATCTTTGATAACCTAATTAAGCCTGTTTCCTCAGTATTATTCCTCAGAATAATACTTTTAAATGCATTACACAGAAAATCAATTATATTGAAATAGTTATTAAAATCTCTAGAAAACTGCACTCCAATGCACACATATACATACAAATATACACACCCCAAGGTCAATCTTCTATGCAATGCTGTCTTTCTACAGACATAGGCATAGTCAATTAAGATAGTAGTAATATGGTTCATAGCATGTAATCATCCAACAGTAAAGAAAATGTGATACTGAAATATTTTATCAAAATCTGGCAGAAACTAAACAGAAATAACCAACACAATTTCTTAATAGCTCAGCAACAGACAAGCATAAGATCTTATTTATTTTTATTTTAAATGATCCATAAAGTTTTTCCTTCTAAGTATTCCCTGAACATTTTGTATATCTTGCATGGATGGCTCTGCCTCTAGTGAGCTTCCTAATTCTGTTCCTTTGAAAAACTCATCTTAATATATTATTGCCATTTACAGAGATGGATGAAATCAAATTCTGTGAGAAAGCAATTACATGTGACATCACCACAGCAGCTTGTCAAACCCAAGATGAAGTAAATTATGTTTCATACTCTAGTGTGCATCTCAAAGAAAGAAAAACTGGAATCTGGGATTTTTTCTAGTTTCACAAACATCAATTTGTCTTTGCATTACAACCAATAGCCTCACAAAAGTATGAGAAGAGCCATATTTTATTTTCTTAACTTTACACTATGACAATTTACTCACTACATTTATCTTTATCATTTTTATTTTAACTTTTGTCCATTTAAAATTATTGCACATAATCATTACTTTTTATTCTATTTGTTTTTACTTATCTCTATGTTTTATTCTGAAATTATTTATTTTTTTATTTTGAACTTAAGAAATAAAACAAACATTTCCATAGCATTGTAGAATAGAGCAAAAAGGTCATTGTACATTAAATTGAAAATTTATTATGTACAACTTGCTATTTCTTTTAAATATATAATAAAGTTATCATGTAAGTTTCTGTTTTTCTTTTTTTCTTTCCTTCCCATCTTCCTGTCCTAGAGATAGCTACCATTAGATATAATATGTGTATGTAGCGATATATGAGTATAGATCAATAGATACATATAAACATTTGTGTGTGTTATGTGTTTGTGTGCATGTGCATTCTATACATACTTCCTTTATAAGTTCTTTTTCTGGACATAGATAGTGTCTTCTTTCACATATCCCTTGTAGTTAATTTGGGTTTTAATAATAACTTTGGCAACAGGTAGGTGATACAATAGATAAAACCTTGAGTCCCAAATTTTCCCCTCCTCCCCCCCCATCCTCTCCCCTACATGGCAAGTATTGATTTAATTTCTAAAGACTTTTTGTGATCATTTCAAGGTTCAAGGTTACTTGACTGTCAATCATCACTTAGTGAAGACATATTCAATCCAGGGACGGGGAGGAGTACAGGAAGTGGAAATTCCATTTGTTATCCCATTTGTTCAATACTCATCATTTACCTGTTCCTCCTGCTAAAAGAAATGGCTTGGCCTCTTGTCCTGAATGAGTTCAAATCCTGCCTCAACCACTTAATAATTCTATGTACCCGGGCAGGTACCAACCTTTCCCAGTCCCTATTTCCCCATTTAGAAAATGAGAATAATAATAGCAGTTTCTTTACATGGTTAGTATGAAAATCAACATTTGGCGACCCATAAAGTTCTACATAAATTCTAGTGATTCTAGTGATGATGATGATGATGATGATGATGATGATGATGATGATGATGATGATAGGGAAAAGATGAAAAGGGAAGGAATGATGAAGTAAGCTCCTGAGGTAGAAAAATGATTAAATTTGGATACATTAGGCCTGTGTTCAAACCTCAGCTCTGACAATAAGTGGCTCTATGACTTTATGCAAATCATTTGTCTTCACTTGACATAAAATTCCTCATCCACAAAATGAACCAGTTGGACTAATTGATCTCTAAAGTACCTTCCATCTCTTAGTCTACGAACTTGTGATGCTGTGACATGGATATCCTGATAATAACAACAAGAATTGTAGATACAAAAGGGAGTAGGACCCAATGAAATCTATGATCACTGAAAATTATCACACTTATAAATGTGAAATGTAAGCCTTAAATCTGGAATCAATATAAAAATACCTGAATATTTTTACTTGATCCTCTATGTAACCTTCATCTGTTGCATTTTTTCAGTTTATTTTCAAGCAAACTTGTAAAAATCCCTTTCAGCAGACAATAACATTCCTAAGACTCTAGAGTTTAATTCCCCTTAAAGATCATCTACTTTAACCCCTTCCTTTTACAGGTAAGGAAATAGAAAGCCAGAAAGCCAAAGGTTCTATAGCTAACTAATGACAGAGAAGGATAAATGATGATAGCTAATGACTGGCATTTCCATGGTAATTTAAAGTTTTCAAAAGTTTTGTGAGTGTTATCTCATATGATCCTCACAATAACTCTGAGCGTAATTACTCCTACCATTATATGTAAGGAAACAGAGGCACATAGAGATTAAGTGGCTCACCCAGGATCACATAATCAGTAAGCATCTGAGACAGAAACTGACTCCAGAGCCAGTGATCTATTGACTATTCCACCTACTTGCCTCAGGTCTAGATTAGAATCCAGGTCTGCAGACTCAGATGTCTGAGTTATTTTCCACAGAATTATGCTTTCTTAATCTTTCCTCTTGAGCCCAACCTAGGACTTTGGCAATCCAGCACATTCATGAGGGGCTCCTCTATTTATTACTATTTTCACCTTTGATGTCAAGGGGTAAGGTAAGAATTTGGAAATTGTATAAATGAAAGGACTTCATAGGATTGTAGATTTAGAATTAGAAAGAACCTTAGAAGTCATCTGGTCCAATGTACCCATTTAACAGATAAGAAAACTAAGCCCCAGAGAAGTTAAGCAATTTGCTCAAAATTACACAGATAGTAAGTAGTAGGGTCATGATTCAAACCCAGGTCCCTCTGATCCCAAATCTAGCACTGTTTCCAAAGTATCTGAAGGTAGTCTTTTATCATGGCTAAGATTTACTTGATTAACTTTTTTTAGTCAAGGCACCTAGGCTTGAATTCTGACTGGTAATATGTAACCTTGGATTTAACCTCTATGGGACTCAGTTTCTTTATATGTTAAATAAGAGAGTCAGATTAAATAGCTCCATGAAGCTTAATCTTATGAGCCTATTGGTATATGAAGGTCTTTAAGTACAATGTAGCCCCAAACATAATTATAGGACAAACCAATGCTTCTGGCTGACTGAACTGTCAATCATAATCAGACCAGTCAATTATCATCTTAATTAGTTGTCATATTGTCACTGATACACTTGATACTGATTGGCAGTTCAGGGATTACATATATTCTGGAGGATTTTAGGAATGTCCTGATTATTCCCTGACCTATTGATTTAAGACAACTAAAAGTTCCTAGTCAACAATCTATAGATGTGAAATTTGTAACTTTTGGTCTAAGAACTTTAAAGCAGAAGAAACTACAAATTGCTCACACCACTGCTGGATATTTCCTTCTCCCTTTGAGTGCAAAACTGGGAAGAGGGCAAGGGAATTTTATTAAGGAGACTGTTCTTCTTTCCTAAGAATTGCTACAGACACTGAGGCACACATCTATTAAAAATTAGTGCTTTCTGAAGTGGAAGCTTGTTGCAAAAAGATAAAAAAAAAGATGATAAAGGAGAGAGACAGACAGAGAAAGAGAGAAACAGAGAGAGACAGTAGAAAGAAAGGGAGAGAGAGGGTAGGGGAGATGGAGGAGAGGCAAAGTAAGGGAGGGAGAAAGAAAAAGGAGGAATAGAGAAAAGTTCAAAGAGAGAAGAAAGGAGAAAGAAAAGGAGAGAAGAGAGAAAAGAGAGACAGGCAGAAAGAGCAAAATAGAGAAGAGAATTTTAAGGAAAATTATCAAATACTAACAGGGAAATCTGCAGTTTGGGAGCCCATAAAAACTCATGAAAATCACTACTCTAAATTATGGATGTTATTCTTAACAGTAATCTTTTTTTTTTTTTTTTTTAACCTGAGGCTGGGGTTAAGTGACTTGCCCAGGGTCACACAGCTAGGAAGTGTTAAGTGTCTGAGACCAGATTTGAACTCGGGTCCTCCTGAATTCAGAGCTGGTGCTCTATCCACTGCGCCATCTAGCTGCCCCCAACAATAATCTTAAAGATAAAAAAATAATAATAATACACAAAGCTTTGTGAAAGAAAAGTATTAATGGATGACCTCTACAGAAGTCACTCAACCTAAAGAACTATGACCCATCCATAAAATGAGAGGATTAGATTAATATGATTCTCTAAAATAACTTTTAGATTTAACTCTATAATCTCTAAAGTGACTGGAAGATATTTTTTAACTTTGCCTGATTTCATCAACATGAGAACCTACGTGTGAGGAAATTCTGCATCAAGGAAGATCAGCCTTTGGTCTCTAACTTAATTTTAGTTAAAGTACCCTGAATTGTCTGGAAAACTGAGAGATTGGGATACTTGACATTGATCACACAACTCATACATGTCTAATATAAGGCTTAAAACCAGGTCTCCCTGGCACTAAGGCTGACTCTCTATTCAATATGCATTCTCTGTTTGACACACAATTAATGGTTTACTTTGTTAGGATTCTTATAAGGTGCTAAGTAAGTGGAATTGAGGAGAGAGTGGTTAAATCTAGTTTAGCATTGATTTAACTCTACAACAAATAATGGTTTCCTAGTGATATAATGATTGGTATATACTCAGTATGGGATATATAAGGAAGAGCTGTCAGGGCCAGAAGGGACAAGCCCACTAGAAGCCCTCCGAGCCTCAGCCAGGTTTTATTCGAGGAGATTCAGAAGCTAGAGAAGGCAGCTTAAGCTCTTGGAACCAAGACTACAGAAGGCCTCTAAGAAAAACTAGCCGAGCTCCACATAAAGACTTTGAAGGATACAATAAAGGATTTGGACTTTAACTCCTGGCTGCATTTTTGCATTATTCAGTGTAATTACACTGAACTGAAAAGAAATCTGCCCCCAGAAGCCCCCCAAGAAATCTGCTCCAAGAGAATATTATATTTTAGAGAAGAATATTACATTACTTAGTGCTTTTTCCTGAGCCCTATTGAGCATAATCTGACATGATGGCACACAAGGCTTTCCAATTACTACCTGAAAGAATGGAAGTAAGAGTTCTAGCTGCTCACCAGTTGAAAAGGGAGAATAACATTTGTATCTGCCCTAGCAAGGTCTCTTATAAAGAAGACTATGCCAGTTCTTAGTGTCCCATCCTCCATGAGAATCAGAATCATAGAATTTAAACTTGGGAGGGATCTCAGCAACTACTGGTCCGATCCATAATTGAAGAAAAATCTTCACTCTAACATAGACAAGTGGCCACCCCACTTCGGTTTGAATACCTCCAGGTGAGGGAAGATTTATCCCCTCCCAAAGCAGTTAGATAAATTGAATTGTTATAACATTTTTCTCTTGACATCTAAGCTAAGCTTAATTCTTCACAACTTTCATCCATTGCTTTAACTATGACCAAAGAAAGAAAATAACAGGACACCAAAGAGCAAAAGAACACTGCTTTCTCACTTCCTCAGGTCTGCTAACTACTTCCATTTTGGCTAGTCTGCATGTTCTAAGACTAAATCAAATTCCTTCTTTCTAGGAAGAATTCTTTGAAGAGTGGAAGCAACATCATATCTTCTACATTCAATCTCTGAGGGCCAGGGAGGATGTCCTTTCTTTTGTGCCATGATCACAATAGAAAGCTAGTCATATGACTTGCCAAAGTCCACTTCTTGGGTTTTTGGGGTTTTTTGAGCCAAGTGAGGGAGAAGAAAGGCAATATGCCCCCTCTCATCACAACATATTTCCAATAACTGGAAGATAATTTGATTTCCATTATAATAATGACACTGTCAAAGACAGTTAAGCAAGGAGACTCCTAATGATTGTTCTCCCATTCGGATGTGTTCTCAAATGGAGCAATGCCTTTGGATGATCCAGTGATGTTATGGCCCTAAAATAAATACATTTTGCTTAAAGGGAAAAGTTATAGGATCTCAAGATCCTACTATGATCAAAGATTTAAATCTGAAAGGTGTCACCTAATCCAGGATTTCTTAAATTGAGGTCCATGAAATTTCTAGAAAAAAATTTTATAATATATCAATAGAACTAATTTTTTTGAAATCCTATACATATTATTTATGCATATAAATAAGAAGGGATCCATAGATATTACCAGTATGCCAAAGGGGTCCATAGTACAACAAAGGTTAAGAATTGATACTTTAATTCCCACCTCATTTTAAAGATGTGTCATCTTGAACCCAGAGTGGTTTGACTATATTCATTCAAGCAATAAGTGAAAGAAAAGGGATTTGACCTCCCACCTTCAAATCTATTGTTTTTAGTTAATTTATCTCAACTGGGTCCAAACTCCAACCAAATAATATTGAACATCTACTGTGTACCAGGCACCAAGGACACACTATCACTGAAGATACAAATAGTCAATAAACTATTCTCAAGAATTTAAATTCTGTCATAGGAAACCACAAATGCATAAAGAACTACATTTGGGAATAAATATTTTAAAAATCTAAGATTTTAAATATTTACTTCTTGTTTCTTTAAAGGAAACTACAATTCTGAGAAAATCAGGAAATGATAAGAATATTTTTGTGAGCCTGACAGACTAGACAGAGAATAAAATAGCTTCAAACCCCAAGTTGCCATCTACTGATGGGCATCTTAGATTATTAGAGCAGAGATCTTTGTGTAGCTAAGTCTTGCTACTGAGGCCAGAAATTTTCTCATAAATTATTTCTACTTTTTTTTTTTTTTTTTTTTTTTTTTTTTTTTGGAAAAGCAACAGCAAATGAATCATCTTTAAAATATACTAAGGAAGAGGTTAGGGGCAGGGAGCAAAATCACAATAAAAGCCATAGAACAATATTTTCTTAAACTAGCAGCAAGCACCAGGAGAACAATTAATACAAAACAACAATGTTGTCAAATGAACTACTTTGAAAGACTTATGAGCTCTGAGAAACACAATGATCAATCATGATTCCAGAGGATAAATGATGAAGAATGTTCCCTGTCTCCTGACAGAGAAGGAATGGACTCAGGGTGTAGAATGAGATATATATCTTTGGACAAGGCCAGTATGTGGATCTGTTTTGCTTGACTACATATTTATTACAAGGGTTTAGTGCTTCTTTTTTTCTAGTAAGAAAAGATATAGCAGGGAAAGAAAATGAATAAATGCATGTTAATTGGAAAAATAAATTGTAATTGTAAAAAATAAAACTTCAAATTAAAAAGAAAAAACTTGCCACAAGATCTACCCTAGAGCTGGTGTGGGGGTGTACAATTCTGGCCAAATGAGCAGCTGGGGGCTTTCTTGAAGCTGTATAGACAATCAAGTTTCTTGGAGATATCATTGAACTTGACCAAAATGATGGGGGGGGGGGAGGGATGGGGAAGCAGTTGATTTGCTTTAGTGAAAGTCACCCTTTTATATCTGTTTCAAGCATCTGACACTGTTGCAATAGGCAAGAAGCTTTTCTGAGATAGTTTCCTCATTCCCTCTGCCTGCATCAATACCTTGTTTGGCTTCTCTGAGTTTCCCAAGCAATGCTCCCTCTCTCCCTTTCTCTCTCTTTCTCCCTCCCTCCTTACTCCTCTCTCTCTCTCTCTCTCTGTCTCTGTCTCTCTCTCTGTCTCTGTCTCTCTCTGTCTCTCTGTCTCTGTCTCTCTGTCTCTCTCTGTCTCTGTCTCTCTCTCTCTCTGTCTCTGTCTCTCTCTCTCTCTCTCTCTCTCTCTCTCTCTCTCTCTCTCTCTCTCTCTCTCTGTCTTTCTCCTCTCTCTCTCTCTCTCTCTCTCTCTCTCTCTCTCTCTCTATATATATATATATATATATATATATGTGTGTGTGTGTGTGTGTGTGTGTGTGTGTGTGTGTGTGTGTGTGTGCTGTGTGTCTTTATTTCTTTCTCTGATCTATATGTCTCTACCTGTCTATGTGTCTCCACCTCTCTGGTACTCTGTCCCTCTTTTCCTCCCTTCCTCCCACCAGAACCAGACTGCTAGAACAAGACTGGCCAAGTGAAGGCAATATATGTATAAATGTTTGCTGAGAAAGAAGTATATAAGTTTAGGACTGTGAACACCAAGGATCAAAAGATACTCTCTCTGTGAATTTACATGACAATGAAAATGTAAGCAGAAAGATACATGAACATCTCAGTAACCTCTATTTCAATATTAGTATAAATGAATGGGAGATTCATTTCATTACAACAGCAGGGGTTCAGAAGGCTGACTATGACTCTTGGCTGCAAAGTAACTGAAAATATAATAACAATTAACCTGATCTGATGGATCACCTAGGTCACTCACTCAGTTAATCAGTTATTAAGCATTTATTAAATGCCTGCTGTTTGCCAGCCACTGGATATATGGGGGAAAAATTTAAAAATTCCTAACCTCAAAGAACTTACATTCTCTCCAGGAAGACTTGTACATATTTTGAAAGGAACCAATGCATTTTTTTTTACCAGAATGATCTCTTGCTCACTCTCTAAAGTCTCTTCCAATTCCTCATTGTAGTATAACGGCATCATGTATTTTCAAAATCTATACTTGTGTATTCCAAGCTTTGTCCTTGGATACTTCCAGACTAGAAATGCTTCAAATATAGGCCTACTGATGAACTTTATGTCTGTTGCTTGTTGTTTGCAGAGTTTATGATCTGCATTGATGGAAAACATGCCTGAGTGGTTTTCTCTACTGACTAAATTATAGATCCTTAAAATATAAGACTGTTTGCCCAGTGGTGATTGTAATTTTGAAATTATACAGGGCTGCTTTCCTGGGTCTCATCCCAGTGTTCTATTTACTGCATCTCTTTGTGATAAAATGCCAAGCTTAGAGACCCAGCTTTTTTTTTTTTTTTCTGAGACTTATCCAGGGTCACACAGCCAGGGAGACCCAGCTTTTGCTATCATTTCTGCTGCACTATTCAAAGGCTCGGAGTGGGCTCATCCCAGAGAACATACTCCCTGACAACATAACTCTGACCTCATATCTCTCTTGATCATTCACCTTTGTAGTCCTGTATGGCCATCCTAAGCAAACTTTAATATTTTTCAGATATTCCTATCTGAATCAAATTTTTAAAAATCCTCTGTTTAACCTTTAAATCTTTTCACAACCTAGCTCCTTCCTATCTTTTCAGTTTGCTTATACTTTTACTCCTTGAATCTTATGATTCCGGTGCTATTGGTCCTCTTGCCATTCTTCACAAATGACACTGTCTCCTATTCCTGGAATGCTTTTTCTTCTCCCCTTCAAATCTTGACATCTGCAAGAGGGCTTTCTTGATCATCCTTCTTACCTCCACCAGCACCACACACATAATGTCTTACTTCTGTCAGTTGACAATTACAACATCACAAGACTTATGTGAAAATCCTGAAGCTATACTGGCCTCCAACTTTTGTAGAAATCATGACTCATTACTTCTTCCTAACACCATTTCTTTGATAACTCATCCACATATTGACTCATTCTTGCTTTTTACCTTTCTCATTCTTCTTTCAAAACACCAAGCGGTCCCAAAACTTGTTTTTCCTCTTTGGTCTTATCACCCTATCAAATCCTCTGAATCTTTGTTTCCTATGTATCATCAATTTTTCAGTAGACAGACCCAGTCAATTCGTATATATAAGCATCCAGACATAACTGGCTGTGAGGAAGGAAACAATATTTAAAATTTTGATTTTTTAATTCTCCCTCTCTCTCCTTCCTTCTCATCCCTTCTCCCCACCAAGATGATAAGCAATGAGATATAGATTATACATGTGCAAAACATTTCCACATTAATCATTTTGTACAAGAAAACTCAAAAGGAAAAAAATGAAAGAAAATGAAAAATAGCATGCTTTACTCTTTATATCAGTTCTTTCTCTGGATGCAGATAGTATGTTTCATCATTAGTCCTTTGGAATTGACTTAGATCATTGTATTGCAGAGAATAGCTAAGTCATTCACAGTTTTTTATTGCACAGTATTGCTGTTAGTGTACAACATGCTACTGGTTCTGTTCCCCTCACTATGTATGCATCAGTTTGGGTAAGTCTCTCTAGGTTTTTCTGAAATCATCCTGCTGGTCGCTTCTTACAACATAATAACTTTCCATTACAATTATATAACCACAGCTTGTTTAGCCATTCCCCAGTTGTTGAACATCCCTTTGGTTTCCATTTCTTAACCACCACAAAAAGAACTGATATAAATGTTTGTTTAAAAAAAGTTGTCCTTTTCACCTCTTTGGGATGCTGTTGACATATAGACCTAGTACTGGTGTTGCTGGATCAAAGGATATGCATGGCTTTTTAACCCATTAGGCATAGTTTCAAATTGTTCTCCAGAATAGTTGGATCAATTCACAATTCAACTAACAGTGCATTAGTGGCCCAGTTTCCACATCCCTTCCAACATCCATTTTCTTTTTTTGTCATGTCAACCACTCTGATAGAAGTGAGATAGTACCTCAGAGTTGTTTTAATTTGAATTTTTCTGATCAATAGCACCATACATTTCAATTAACCTCTTAGTTAGTCCTCTATCTTCTATTTCCAGGAATTTGTCAAGGCTTTCATCCCTAACATACATAAGCATTCAGAAGGGATGGAAAAGAAAAATAAATAGAAATCAGCTTCTCTCTGTCATCTATTCCACTTGGGCCATATGAAAGAAAATGCAGAGAAGACTGATGATGACTTTAAATACATAGTGAAAATAATAAGTTCAGGTAGGCACCAAGCTTCAGACTAAAGAACATCCCAAGAAGTGATAGTGTTGTGTCATACAACATAGGAATGAGAAAACTGGAATAGCACCCTGCCAAACCTTAAGAAAACCTTATCCACAAAGCCAGAATTATCTATAGTCTAGAGGTCATCAATAAGTCAATCATGAATCTCATTGTGATCAATTTTGGGCCATAAACTCCCACAAGGCATACAAAATCATAGAATCACTGAATTAAAAGGATCAATTACATTTTAAAATAATTTCTCAGAACACTATCTAACCCTGGGAATTCAAGTAAATTCAATCTGTAATTAATTTAACACTTACTATGTTTAAGATATCAGGATATGTGTGTCATATCCCAAGAAGTTATTTGCATAGCATCATAGCTGTATAATTGAAAAAGATTCAAACATCATTTAATTCCCCTCAGATCAAAAGCATATATTTGAAGTACCAATTTATTGTTCCATAAACTTTCAGATTTATCTCAGAATTGTATATAAAGCTTAAAGTTCAAGGTAACTCAGTATGTATTTATCAAAAGTCTATCATGTATTAAAGTATTGTCCATATAAAAAATCAAAAACAACCTATAAAGAGCTTATATTCATAAGATCATAGGTATAGACAGAGGAAGAAACTATGCCCACAGAGATTAAGTAACTTCAACAAAGTCACATACATAGTAAGAGTCAGAGGTGAGAGTTGAATCCAAGTACTCTTGATTTCCAACACAACAACCTTTGCACTGTACTATAAATTCTATTTAGATAACTATCTTTGTGACTAAATGCTTACTCATTGAATATTTTTCCCCTTTTCTTAACTTGCTTCAGCAATGTTGTATTTATAAGAATGCTGTCAATATCAGTACCATACCTACAATTTCTTGAGTGCACATTGTAAATCAAGAAATCAAGGAAATCTCCCAAACTTGACCTAGATTTTTATGGACCTCTGACACAAGAATCTTATCTGAGCCAAATTCTCATATGGAAGATCTGATCACTCACATGCCTTCATTGCTTCTTTTCTCACAAATGACTAATTTTAATCAATAGCCCCACAGTAAAAAAAAAAAAAAAAAAAAAAAATTAGGGAACTTTGTTTTATCATAAGATCTTTGAGTAAGACTTTGAAAAAATTATAGAAATTAGTTCAAACTTGGACATTTAGCAAATGAGGAAGTTTATGCCCACTGAGGTAATATGATTTGCACATGGTCATATATAGAAGAACCAAGGTTATGATCCATATCTTCCTTTTCTAAATTCAGACCTCTTGCTACTTTTTTAATGACTTTACTCCTCTCTTGGTTTTCCTTGTAGCTGTTTCACTCACTTTTCCACAAATAATTATAGTTCTATTGAAAAGTCTTTGATGACAAAGACAGATACCCACATGAGAACATCATGGGCCTTAAGAGACAGACAGAGACAGAGAAAGAGAAAGAGAAAGAGAGACAAATAGAGAGAGAAAAACATGTATCAATATCTAAGCATTTGCACAAATCAGTCCATTATTTGCATCAATACTTAACATCTTTTCCAAGGTAACTATGTAAACAATAACTTGTCCATGATTTTGTAAAATCATGACATTAATGAATAAAAAATATGAGCATACACACACACACACACACACACACACACACACACACACACACACACACATACACAAACACAGAGTATCTCATTTCTCTCCTGTTTGCCAGTAAGGATTCTCACAAGAATCGCTTAGAAAAGGCAATTAGAGGGGAAAATGTTGGAGATAGATGAGAAATTTCATTGTACTAACTTTACCCTTTGACCAAAGAGTTCACTAATTGTGCCATGTATCTTCGCCAGTCCAAGAAGGTCAAAGTCCCTAAGAAAAACCCAACATGTACCAAAATATTCATAGCAAGACTCCTTGTGGTAACAAACAGGAAAATAAAAGATGCTCAGTGATTAGGGAACTGCTAAATAGATTATGGTATATGAATATAAAGGAATGAACATGAAAAATGGTAAATATGTGAAATTCAAAGAACACAGGAAGACCCATAATGATCTGCTACAATGTAGAAAGCAGAGCAAGGAAAACAATTTATACTATTGTTTCAATTATGTAAATTAGGGGGGAAATCTTACAAGACACCGGAACTCCTGCTAGTCCTAAAAACCTATTTCAGAGACAGAAATAGGAACTCCTTTTGGAGAATTCCTACTCAGATCCCCATTTGGGCAATACACCCAATTCTAGCTTGCTTCATTCCCTTCTGATTTTCTGTATTTTGCCACCATGACACACTTGCCTTCTTACTCTGGAATTGGCTTTGTGCCTGGACTTTCTTACCATGAAACATTGCTCTTTTGTACTAGTCCTAATCCCTATTGGCAAATTTCTTTCAAGGCCTTCATTTTAAGGCAGGCCCAAGCCCTTCATTCTTTATTCCTCTTTTTAGTATATGTTTTATTTAGTATCCTTGGGCACTATAGATTCTTCTCTCCCCCACTCCTATGTACTTTTTTATCTCCCTCTTGAGTTGTCTTCCCCTGTTAGAATGTGAGTTTTTTGAGGGGAAGAGATTTTTGTCTTTCTTTTTGCTTCTATTTGTACCTCCAGTGCTTTCCAATGTCTGGCATGAGTGAATTATGCTGCCTTGCCCTGTCCTGCCAAAAAGCAGATGATGAAACACTGCTCCCATCTTTTCAGTAGAAAAACAGTGGCTGCATTGTGGTGTGCATACTGTCAGGTACAGGTGCTGTTTCAGTGGATTTTGATATATTATTGATTTGATAAATTACTTTTCTTTGTAGAAAAGGAGAGCTCAAAGGAGGTGAGATATTTGAAAAATGTTTATGGCATAAGATACAGAAGAAAGGACGCATGATATAGTGGATAGAGAGCTTTTCTTGGAATCAAAATGACTTGGACGCAAGTTCTGACTGACATAGAACGTACAACTTGGGACTAGTAACTCCTTCTTAGTGTTCCAAGGAATGTTCTAAGTGTCTAAGTTTCTCAGAAGATGCCAACCTCCCTTGCTAGAGATTGTGTCCTCCTGTGAAACTAGTTCCTATCATTATAAACAAAGAGATATCAATGCAACCTTTTTTAAATAAGGAAAAGATGGAAGGAATGCATCAGAAATTTTATGGTCCCTATACGAATGAAAAATCAGAATAAAATACTCAAAAGATACTCACCATATCCTTCTTTAGCCTCTCTTTATACTCTTGTTTAAAAACATATACACACATGCAAAACTTCAGTTGTTTGTAAATTAAGCTGTAAATTAAAATATTTAATGTAATTTAATGACATTAATTAATTATTGACATTGATTGACATTGATTAATGTCAATTAGTTAACAATAATTAAAATGTGAAAAAAAAATTAAATCCAAATAATAAAATAAAAAAGATCATTGGCTTCAAAATTTTGAGTTTGAATCTAGTTCTTCCACTGACTATCTGTATAATCCTGGAGAAGGCACTTCCCCTTTTAAGTCTCAATTTCTTCATGTGTTTAGCAAATGGCTGAATAAATTATAGTGTATGGAAGTAATGGAATATTATTGTATAAGGACAATGGAAAAGATGGTTTCAAAGAAAGCTGGAGAGACATGAGCTGATGCAGAATAAAGAAAAGAGAATCAGGAAAGCAATTTATACTACAACAACATTGTAAAGAGAAACAACTTTGAAAGGCTTAAGAGCTTTGCATAACACAAATGGTTATCTACAATTTCGAGGTATCTATGATGAAGAATACTGCTCAATTCCTGGAAAAGAAGTGATATATTGTGGGTACAAAATGAGACATACATTTTTTAGATATGGCCAACATGGGAATTTGTTTTGTTTGACTATGAATATTTTTAATAAGGATTTTGTTTATATTCTTCACTTTAATAGTACAGGGGAATTGGAAGGGAAAGGAAATAAATGTTTGCTAATTGAAAAAATTTTAAGTTTAAACTGCTAGTAGATGAATTAATTAATAATTAGATAAAGACAAAGGAAGGAAGGAAGGAAGGAAGGAAGGAAGGAAGGAAGGAAGGAAGGAAGGAAGGAAGGAAGGAAGGAAGGAAGGAAGGAAGGAAGGAAGGAAGGAAGGAAGGAAGGAAGGAAGGAAGGAAGTGATTGGATTAGCTGGTTTCTAAGGTTGCTAGCAGCTTTAAATCCAATGGAGCAAAAACCTAACAATTTTAAATGTTATAAAAATCAATCTGTCTCTAGCTGGCCTGAATTCTTGGAACCATTGCCTACCCCTCTGATCCTCCTCTGGCAATGTTTGCCCACAGCTTGCTGGACAGCTTCTTGCTACTGCTTGCTTCCCTCACTCACATATGTTATTTTATTTGCAAGGTCTGTGTGCCTCCATCCTCCTGTCAACCGAACAAATTGAGAATCTAGTTTACTTTACTTCTCTTCATCATCTGGCCATTCTGTTCTGCCAGATGCTAGATTGCAGATGTACTGGGATTTCCTTAGTGCAGGAAAAGTTAGATTCTTGTAGAACTTGGGCTTCTACAGTCAGTCTTTCAATGAAATCTTCTGTGCAATGCATCTTCAGAAAGAAAAAATAAAAGGCTCCCATTTCTATAATACTAAATATTTTTATGCATTAAATAGTTAGCAGGTTATTATCTCCATTGTATACATGTCCTAACTAAAACTGAGAGATTATTTTCCAAAGATCATACATATTCTTAATAATAATAACAGCTAGCATGTATGTAGTGCGTTAAGGTTTTTAAAGAACTTTAAGAATATTATCTCATTTTATACTCACAACAATTTCAGGAAACAGGTGCTATTATTATCCCCAATATACAAATAAAGAAACTGAGGCAGAGATTAAGTGACTTTTCCAGAGCCACATAGCTAACTAATGGAAGTCATATTTCAATGTAAGATCTTTCCAATTTCAAGTTCAATGCTCTATCAACTATAAAATGTAGCTTCCCCTAAATCATAGACCTGAGACTCAAACGTTGGACTCTGATTCCAAGACAGTATGGTTCCTACTACAGCATGGGTACCACAGAAGACACAGATTCTGCCTTCAGGGACTATACCTTGTTATAGGGCAGATAGTATCACTCATAAAAAATGTGGAAGGATAGACATAAAGAAAGGCAAATCAATCAACAGTATATAGTAAAAGGATAGCAGAATGATTTGGAGTTTTGTAGACTTTTTTAAGTAGTTGCATGCAATAGTGGTTACAATTTTGGTCTTGAAGTCAGGAATACCTGAGTTCAAATCATTCTTCAGACACCCACTAGTCAAATTGTGGGGCTGTCATTTACTACTGAAGGTTAGTTTCTTCATCTATCAAATGAAAATAAAAATAGTTTTAGTCACTCATTGGATTATTAAAAGAATCTAATGCTATAATATATATATGAACTGGGTTATAAATTTTAAAGAGTTGTATAAGCATTAGTTGTTATTAAATTCTACTTTAATAATTTCATTCATTCATTCAGCAATCATATATTGAACACTGACTAAAGTTTTCTTTAAAAAAAAAAACTTTTTAATCCAAATCTATGATTCCATTACTGGGGGGGGGGGGGGGGAGCTAGAGGAGAATCTTACTCCTTCAATGCACATGGGTAACCTCTGAAATTTATGATGGTAGAAAATTGCCCAGGACACTGAGAAAATTAAGTGACTTGTCCATGGCCATACAGCCAGTAAGTGTTGGAAGCAGGATTTGAACTTTCTTGATTTTAAAAAGCTCTATCCTCTACATCAAATTGTCCCTCTCTCCACTATTTAAATTGGGACAATTTGTCTCAAAAAGTAGTAAGATTCCTGTAACTATAAGGGTAAAAATAGAGAGTTTTGTAAAAAGGATTCTTCAAATGGATAAAAAGTTGGATTAGATCCCCAAGCTCTTTCCCATTTCTAAAAGTCTAGGATTTCCTAAGTGATTTTCAGCCATTGCTGGAAAGGCAGGGATGAGACATAAAGACTGAATCATTTTGGTCTTCAGATCTTCAATATTGTTCAGTTAGACAAACAAATAATCAAACTCCTAGTAGAGATGGGAAGTGAGAAGAGTCAGTACTATTTGTAATACCAGTGTTAGACAAAAATAAGTGGATCATAAATTCCATTTAAGGTAGGGGGAAAGTACAAACTTCAATCTGCCCTGTAGGTCAGTTTTTTTGGTGATTGATGAGAACAAGGGACAAAACCTGCTGACTGAAGTAATACCTAAGTTCAGAGAGCTGACCCTTCCTTGCAAAAAAAGTTGGCCTAGTTTTAAAAGCCTATAATTCAGTCAATGTATGACTGGATTTTTTTTTAATGTTTCAAATAAGTTAGCAAAATGTAGACTACACAAGATTTTTTTAAAGCTTCTCCAATACCCTTAAACTGGAAATTTTAGTGACTTTTTAAAAGATTAATAAACAAATTATGCTCTGTTAAGGAAATTACTCCTTTCTGTGAGCAAATTACTCATATCATGTCAGACATGTCATTGCAAAACACTAGAAGCAAATGAAAGTAAGGTCACTTTGAGAGAGACAATTGGCATGACACAAAGTCAGCCTTGGTAAACTATGGCATGCCCTGTATCATTTGGATTTGTGCATAGTAGTAATTAGTAGGCTGTTAGCAAAAGGATGTAGCTAAAGGAACACAAATAGGAGGGACTGAAAGAGAGATGGTGGCAGCAGATGGAAAGATAAAGTAGCAATTTTCCTGTAATGCACAATGAAGAAGATGCTAAGAAATCCTTGATCAAAAACAGATTATCAAAGCCATTCTGAATGACTAATAAAGATGAATACAAGCCAAAAAAAAAAAAGAAAGAAAGAAAGAAAGAAAGCAGTCAGCTAATCCAAACTAAGGAGTTCAGATCAATAGGTGTATATATAAATAACAATAATGAAGTAGATGATAAAATAACTTTGAGGATTATGAAAACTTCTCCTTCTAATCACCAAAAAAAAAAAAAAAAAAAAAACCCTGAAAATATTGCCAAGACATTCAGCATTGACTTATATTGCTTATTTGCAAAAATATTAGGGAACTCAGTAGAATTTTCTGTTTTGCCTTATTTTTTTTTCTGTATTGCCTCATTTTCCCCTAGTTTCTAACCATGGAGGTTCATTGATTAACTGTTCTGCTATGAAGTTATGCTTGACCTAATGAATATATAGAGCAATGAGCTCTGAAGGCCTCAGGAATCAATCAAGGAACAGATTATAATTCTGGAAGATCACTGTAGAAAGTCTATGAGTCATACACTGATTTAGTTAGTGCTCCAGAAGTCTGATACATCTCTATAGCTTCATCTTGGACAATAAACTATCTTCTAAATAACACAGTAATAATAATTCTATCAAACACCAGAAATTGGAAATATCTGTGGGTGTCAGTGAAGGCTTTGACACTGCTATAAACTTGATTGATAAGCAAACGTTCCCTAAAATTTTGTCCTTCAACTTTTCTTTCTTATGGTGCACTCAAATGACACAATAATTTCGTGTCATTAAATGGTAAATTAAATTAAATGGTAAATAAAGAATCCAAAACTCAGATCAGATAAAGTAGAGACTCAAGAAGAAAAAGAAAAAAAAAAAAAAAATGATCGGCAACTAAAGAATGAGTTAAGTGTTTTAGAAAGCCCAGATTAAAGAGAAAGAAAATAGGTGGCTACTAAGTGGTGAATAGATAAGAACAAATGAAAATGAATATTCTAGTCATCCCTTCTCTTTTGTCTTTGTATAATTGGATTTCAGGTATTTATGCCTCAGGTATAACCAAAGCTCCTTATCAATACTTTTTTATTGGCAAGTCTTGAAAAAGATTGAGCAGGTTAGAGGAAAAGCAGTCAAATATTGTTATCTGACATTTTGGGTGGGGGAGAGGAGAACCCACCCATCTACAAGATTACTCTCATGGATCCATTTATTTTCCCAGTCATTAAAGAAGGTTCTAATAATCTCTAGTACTGCAGTCCAGAGCCAGATGGCTCTAAAGGGCAATCAAACCCTTTTTTTAAAGTGCTCTGCTTCATTACCCAACATCATAAATATCTGGAGCCTTGTCTGCTCCACAGAGGCAGCTGTGAGCCTGGTTCATCCCAAAAGATTTTCACTCTGGAAATTTTGATTAGGATTTCATAGGCGAGCTTATTTTTATTGCCTGAACACCATAGGCATTATGAACCATGTATCTGGTCTAAGGAGCCAAAATTAGGCCATGTGAAATGTCAAAACTGAAGTGTCATAATGAAGCTAGATTGGACATATAGTACAGAGTAACTTCCAGGTCAATAATCAATCTCAAGACCAAATATAGATTTTTTTTTTTTGGGGGGGGAGAATATTTTCCAAACAAAAAAGCCCTTTTACTTTTTAGAAATTATAATAGGGGACAATTGTGATAGTTTGAATAGCAGTTGGCCAAAGATCAGTTCATTTTGGAAAGTGATTACAAATTCTCTCCTGTCACACTGGATAGCTATTTCAGTCTCAAACAAAGAATGTAACTGTGAAAAACACATTACCCTTTACAGACCTTTCCATTTCTCACAAAGTAAACTCCTTATAGCTCCTGTCCAGCTCTCATAGGACATTGGATAAACATTGCTGAGAGCTATCCTGACTCTAGCCTATTATACAAAACTACTGGCCATTCCACAGTGGCATCTTATCTCTGGCCTTGAACAAATTGGCTAAAAGAAGAGAACCCCAGTGGTTCTTCATCGGGCCCTACACTGTTCAACTGAAGCCCAGACAAATCCAATTCCAAAGACCCTAAAAATACTTTTATGGAGTAGATTTTTGCTGATGTTGTGGGCAGCTCATGGACATTAAAGAAGTGGGAAAGATGAAACTAAAAAGAATATTCTGTATATGTGTGCATATATATAAATATATACATATATAACTATGTACATACAAGCATACATACACAAATATGTGTATGTGTGTGTATATATATATATGTGTGTGTGTGTATATATATATATATATGTGTGTGTGTGTGTGTGTGTGTGTGTGTGTATGTATAAATATGTGTGCGCATGTGTGTATGATGTGTGTGTGTCCCTTTCTATAAGAATCTGTGACAGGATTAAATGAAGAAACTGGTGATTTGGTTTAGAGAAGAAAAGACATCTGTCTTCAAGTATCTGAAAGACTGTCATGCAGAAAATGAATTAAGCTTTTTTTTAACTTAGTACCAGAAGGCAGAATTAAGATCATTAGCTAGGAGTAAAGGGGAGACAGATTTCTGCTCAATCTAAGGAAAAACTTGCTAACAATTAAGAGCTAACCAAAAGTAGAGCAGCTACCTAGAGGGTACTGTGCTCCCTGGCAGTAGAGCAGAGGCTGGATGACTGTTTGCTAATGAAGGAGAAGGAATTGATGCTTTAAGGGGGTGGTAATTGATCTAGATCCCCTCAGAAGGCCTCCTCACTCTAAAATTCTTACATTTTTTTTTTATTCCATGAAAATTATGATACCTGACTGAGAATAGTCTCAATGTCTGAGTCATCAAAATTCAATCTGATTTTTCCAGAAGATCGCTGTACACTTCAATGCTCTATGAGGATGTATTCTGATGGAAGTGGATATCTTCAACATAAAGAAGATCCAACTCACTTCCAGTTGATCAATGATGGACAGAAATAACTACACCCAGAGAAGGAACACTGGGAAGTAAATGTAAATTGTTAGCACTACTGTCTATCTACCCAGGTTACTTATACCTTCGGAATCTAATACTTAATGTGCAACAAGAAAATGGTATTTACACACATATATTGTATCTGGGTTATATTGTAACATATGTAAAATGTATGGGATTGCCTGTTATGGGGGGGAGGGAGTGGAGGGAGTGGAGGGAGGGGGGGGATAATTTGGAAAAATGAATACAAGGGATAATATTATAAAAAAATTACTCATGCATATATACTGTGGGAAAAAAAATTCTAAATAAAAAAAAAAAAAAGAAAAAAAATTCAATCTGGTTTTGGATGGGCTACTATTTAATTAATGTTTATCCGAAGGAGAGATGATATGTCAAGATATTAGTGACTACAAAATATACCTCCTTGCTGTGAACCCTGGGATTTGATACTTCATATGGTGATACTGAGGAGAATTTATAAAGAAACTTAGAGATACAAAGTATCACTATAGATAGAATGCTGAATTTGGAATCAGGAAATCTTGGATTTATATCACTCTCCTGACAATTACTAGCTGAGTGACCTTGGCAAATCCATTAACTTCTCTGATTCTCAGTCTTTTCATGTGGAAGATGAGGTAGCAGCAGTAGACAGACTCTATGGTCCCTCCCAACTCTGAATCTATTATTCTATGATCTTTTGAACTGTTAGAGAAATTACAGATTCAAAAAGCTCAATAAAATGTTAAGGTAAGAGCAGTCCACACTGTGTAGAAAAAGGAATTTAATATGAGCAAAACATAAGGAATTAAACAAGAATAAAAATTCATAGCCTGAGATTTCCATATGCAAATCTACAGAGTAAGAGTGAAATGGAGATCATAATACAAAGAGATATCTATGATGCATAGGTAACACTGAGACTTAATGTTATAAGACCTATGAATAGGATATGGCTCTAAAAGATATATAAATTTTAAATAAGGTATATATATATATATATATATATATATATATATATAGAGAGAGAGAGAGAGAGAGAGAGAGAGAGAGAGAGAGAGAGAGAGAGAGAGAGAGAGAGATTGAGAGAGAGATTGAGAGAGCGAGAGAGAGAGGAGGGGTGTAGGGGTGTGTGTGTATGACAGAGTAGCTAGGTTATCATTGAATAGAGCACCAGACCTGAAGTGAGGAGGACCTAAATTCAATTCAGCCTTAGACACTTACAAGTTGTTTGACTCTGGGCAAGTCACTTAACCTGTATATTGGCTGTGTGTGTGTGTGTGTGTGTGTGTGTGAGAGAGAGAGAGAGAGACAGAGACAGAGACAGAGACACAGAGAGACGTACAATGAAGAAAGAAAAAGGTGTTAAAAAGGGTTGCTCCTCTTTTCCTCCACAAAGGAAATAATATTGGTCCTGGAAGAGATAAAATGATGCCCAAGATACAAAGAAGATAGTAAAAGACTACCCAGAGTTCCATAAGAAGTTCCAGTCTCCAGGAACTAAGGTACTGAAAGAATTGATAGTTGTGATTACTAAAACATTATCAGTGATCTTTGAAATATCATAGAGCTTGTGAGAAGTATCCAAAGATTAGAGAAGAAATTAAATTGACCTAAGTTGTTTTTAATTGAGAATTGATTGGATTAGGCAAATTATAATTTATTCTTAGCTTGATGAAAAATCCTGGAGAAATTCTACAACAAAATTTTGTATGAATGATCAATGAAAAATTAGAAGCAATTCACATAAAAAGAGTCAAGAATCTCTCAGCCAAGAATAGATAATTCTATAAAAATCTCATTTCCTTTCCTCACAGACTGACAGATGAAGAGAATTAATATGTATAGTTTATTTAGGAATTAGAAAAAAAAATTATTTAGAAAAGTATCCAACATAGATTCTCATGCTATGTTTGTGTAAAAGATAAAGAGACATGGGCTAGCAAAAAACACAAGTAAGTAGATCAGAATTACCTGACCCAAGGAATAGTTATTAGATCATTCAATGTCATCTTAGAAAGCGGTCTCTAATGAAGCTCCCAAAAGATGTGTTTGGCCCAATAATTTGGATAAAAGCACCAATGGGTCTGGGGGGGGATTGCTAACGCATTAGATGACAAGTTATGAGGATCAAATCTAAAAAAAAAACAAATTTAATTAGAATAAATATAAAGTCAATAGAATACATATGTAAGTTAGGAAACCTGTGAAGAACTGATTGGTAGAGATAATGTCCTACCCAAGAATTCTATTCACCAATGAAATCACAGATCCAGACAACAAAAATACTCAGTCTTACACTTAGGTTCAAAAATCAGCTACACAAGTATAAGGTGGGGGAGAGTAGTTATTGTAAAAAAAAAATTTGAGAATTCTAACAGAAGTCCAATGTGAGTTGAGAGTAATGTGTTGAAATTAGGACTGTAGTTAGATAGTAGTTCATAGGAGTGAGGAGATAATAGGGTTACTGAATTCTGCTTTTCACAGACACATCTATATTACTGTGTTCAATTCTTCTAGTGCCACATTTACATAGGACATCAGGAAGTTGCAAAGTATCTAAAATGGGACAGAAATATGGCTAAGTCCTTGAATTTAAGCTATGTGAGGATCAGTTTAAGCAGCTAGGGATGTTTATCCTAGGGAGAAGACTCAAAGGATCATAATAGCTGCCTTCCAGTATTTGAAAGCTCTCTATGTGGTCAAGAGCACAGCAGTGAAGAGACCAATTTAAATTTGCTATAAAGAAAACTTCACCATCAGTCAGTCTGTCAAGAATTAAAATGGACTATCTATGGGATAATGGGTTCCCCCTCACTGGAGGGCTTCATAAAAAATCTAAATGACAAATAGTTGAATATGCTATGTATTCTCATTCAGCCTTAGGTTGAATAAATAACCTAACAAGACAATTATTAGATAATATTTTTAAAATATGTAGTCCAATAATAGCTTATAGGAAATAGAGACCCAACCTCTTGGTATAGGGAGCTCCCTGGTAAGGAAACTCTACCAATGCAGGTAGATATCCTTTCTACAAGAATGAGTTCTCTAAGAGACAGCCCAGTGACCAGTGGTGTGTTAGTAAATGATGAACAATTTTCTCTCCTAAAAAATCAAATAAAGTATACAGAATACATATCTAAGTTTTATCTGTATTATTAATATTTTAATTATTCTTAACCAAATTAACCAAACATTAATCAAGCCCTGATCTGCAGGATCAGGATCTGCAGATTTCCAAGGTATGGGATTAAACTGGCTCCAGGACACCCCTGAAAAAGATCTAGCCCCAAAGTCAGAAAGGTCTTCCTCTTTTCCATATGAATTATGTGACTAGGCAAATCACTTAAGCTTTCAGGAGTTTTTAGCTTCTCCTCACTGTCTAAATAAAATCTTTAATTCTTCAGAGACTCGCCATTAATTTATAATGACAAGAGTATTTTATATACAGTAACAGAAATTGTTTTAAGAGTGATTTTAAGTAAATAAGTTATTTTGTCTATTAAAAATATTTAAATTAACTATAAAGAACAAATGAAGAAAGACTGCATCAAGAGAAAGAACTGATAAAGGGAAGTATATTTAGAATGATGATAGATAGATAGATAGATAGATAGATAGATAGATAGATAGATAGATATAGATAGACAGACAGATAGACATAGAGTGTGTGTGTGTGTGTGTGTGTGTGTGTGTGTGTGTGTGTGTGTGTAATGATAGTCATCTCTGGGGTGAGGAGGAGTAAAAGAAAAAGAAATTTACATGGTAATTCTGTTATTATATATTTGAAAGGAATAACAATTTGTGTATAGTAGATTTGTAATTTCATATGCAATCAGCTTTTTAGTGTATTATGTTAGGTAAATGCTTATTTTATTCTGTAAATTAATTTTTTTTAAATTACAAAAACACTCTATAAGTTAGACTTTGACTATCATTCAGTCCTGATTTCTACTTGTTTTATCTTCACAGGATCATTGTTTGATCTGGAGTTAGAAGGGACCTTCAAGGCTGTCCACTGCAACCCTTTCATTTGTAGATGAAGAAACTGAGGTCCTGAGATACTTGCCCAAGACTACACAGGTAGTGCAACAGAATTAGGTTTTGAAGCCAGATTCACTGACACCAGAGCTAGTATACTTTTTCAGTAAACTACTTCCAAAAATTTTCCTAAGCTTCAAAGCTTTGCTTTGAAGCTAATTCTTTAGAAATCACAATTGAGCCTTATTTTCAAATAGTTTTTGCCCTTATAATCTAAGAAATGAATGGCATTTTAGCATGCCCTTCAATTCTATCATCCAAACATAAAATGAACTTGAAAGTAGAATCAAAGATATAGAGATATGTCTATACTTATATCTATTTCTATATTTAGATAAAAAGAAGAAAGATAAGTAGGTAGATAGAGATAGTTAAGTAAATAGAAAAAGAAAGAGATAGGTAGATGGGGAAGGAGAGGGAGAGAGAGAGAAAAAGAGATGAGAATAGATAGATCGATCCTTTGTCCATAGTTCCGAGAGCAGTAATGCTCTATGAGAAAACAAGGTAATACATAATCATTTTTGTCCAGAAGCCTATACACAAAGAAACATGAAAGAAGTTATCTGGACACAAAACTCAAGGAAAGTAAAAGGAGTAGGTAAGAGACACAGTTAAGGTGAATAACAGATTGTGAAAATGTATTTACACCAGATATCTAGAAAACACACTCAGCTTTGTTGAGTCATTTTATTCATGTTCAACTCAAGTCATGTTCACACAGCTACTAAGGATCTGAGGCCAAATTTGGACTGAGGAAGCTGAGTCTTCCTGACACCAGTCTGGTATTCTATTCAGTGTCCCATATAGCTGTCCTTTATTAAAAAAACAAAAACAAAAACAAAAAAACAAGCAAACATTAGTTTGGGAAATTTCAGAGACATTTTTGACTTCTACCTCTCCATCTTCTCTTCCAATTATTCTCTTCCATACGCACTGAATAAATTGTCTTTTATTTGAAATATTGAGTCTTCTAATATTTCTTCATGACTACCATTCCAATACATTGGATTATTATCAGATTACTTACTACCAAAATGGTCTTTATATAGTACCACTCTGAGTGCGGCATAGTCAAAATGTATGATTGACCATGTAGCCCAAATGCCGAATCAACATTTACATAAAAGACTATTTTATGAAAAATTTGCACAAGGCAAGCACTCACACAGAGACCAGAAATAATACAAGGTCATTCACAAGTCTCTCTGAAGCTCTTTAATATCAATTGTGAGACATGAGAGATTCTTGCACAGTACTGCCCAGAATGATGTGCCTGCATTAAAGAAGGCACTGCGCTCTATGGTCAAAGCAATATCACAGTAGCACAAATCTAGAGACATCTCCATCCCAAATGTTCAAACAGACCATTTGTACCTTGTCTGTGGTAGAGCCTTCATGTCATTGGTCCTTTCCAAGTACAAAGGAAGAACAAGTCAAAATGAAATCATTACACTATTGGCACTGTAAGAATAGAGCTCTATAGAAACATTGACAAATTTGTTTTTCTTTTTCTAATGGCATCTACAATTATTAAAATGTGATATAAAGTCTGAGAACCATAAACTTGATAGTTCTGGTTAAGATGATTTGGAATAGATGAGTCTTGTGTTAAACTCTCTGGTTTCTCATTTTTCTCTTGAATGCTTTTCAGTTGGGTTTGGAGGTATTTTGTTTTGTTTTGTTTTGTTTTTTAACAAGACAATACATCTTGAAATCTTCAATCTTCCTCTGTAATGTTTGGCATATGAATTTGTTCTCCAAAAAAGCACTATCTTATCCTTCAATGCATCTTCATTTTGAATAATTTCCTGATTGGAGTGGTTTTAGACTTATTTGGCCTCATTGTGGCAGACATTTTGAATGGGCCAATGACATGGGTATAGCCAATTAAATACTCTTCTCCAAGTTGATTTCAATCTATTAATCAATAGAAAATAAAATGCTAGAGCTGGAAGGGATGTTAGAGTCTAAATTTATCATCTAATAGATGAGAAAATGATAGCAAAAGAATAAATGATGTATACAAGATCATGGACAGCATAAGTAGAAGAGTCACAACTTCAAGTTCAATCATCCAATTACTTATAAATACACCTAACTGTATTATCATCAGGTCCACATCTGTTCATCTTGTCCACAAATCTCCAGTGAGATTTTCTTTGCCAAATGCCTTATTTAAATCTAGGCATATTAAATAAAGAGTAGTTCCTTGGTTCTCTCTAAAATTTTTTTTTAAAATTATGTCAATCTGGAATAACCTATTCTTAATTAATATATAGCATAAATAAGCTATCAAAATATTTTCTGAAAATAATATTTTCTAGAATTTTTCCAGGAATTCAAGGGAAGTGTATTAGTTTATTCACCTACTTTCCTTTTGTAAAAATTGGGACATTTGCATGCTTTAGTACCTCTCCTATTCTCCATGAATTTTCAAAGATTTCACAAATAGTTGTTTTGTAAACATATTTGAATACTTTTCTCTTAGTATCCTAAGATATTGTTCACCTAGGAGTGCTGATGAACTCATTAAAAGCATTTAGGAACTTTCCCCAGGTACATCTCTTCATTTGTATTTAGTTCTAATTTCTTTACTATCATTTTTGTTTGATCCATTTCAATTTGAAAATCAATCTCTTTAGCAGAGAAAATAAAAGCAAAATAGGAATTCTGTTTTTCTTTTCTCTCTCCTCTCTCTCTCTCTCTCTCTCTCTCTCTCTCTCTCTCTCTCTCACACACACACACACACACACACACACACACACACACACACACACACACACACATTCCATCTATTCCCAATCAGTGGACTATCTTTTCTTTGATCTTTCTCTTGCTGCCAATACAGCGAAGAAAAAGTTTTTATTATCATCACTTTATTATCATCAGCTTATTTTCAACTTTATAATTTGTGGTATTATTTTTATGGGACTATATACCCTCTTGTATTCATCCTGCTACCTGCTTTTTCTTCTATCTTCTGTACATGTTATCTTAAAATGTGAATTTCTTCAGAAAGATCCACCTTGCCTTCCTTTCAAAATTATTCTTCTTTTTAAGATAATCCCATTTTTCTTGAATCAACTTCCCTGTAAAATTTAAGAATAAACCATCATATATATATATATATATATATATATATATATATATATATATATATATGTATATTATCCAATCACTAAAAGCTTCCAAATCCTAAGATTTGGGTCATACTATATCTGTTTTTTCCCCTCTTTATCACAAAAACTAAAGTATTGCAATACTATCATTGTCATTTTCTCCAAAAGTTTGCCTTATTTTGACTTGGACAGCATAATTACTCTTCCTCTAGGGGGTAACTGATTTTTAGAGTGAAACTGTGTCCAGTTTGGTCAGGAGAGAAAGAAAAACATAGCTTATGGACTGATTCTGCACTGAGGAACAGTCTCAAAATAATATCTTAACATGAGAAACTCTATTTACAACCCAGAGAGATAGTTCATTTTTCCATGAGACAAAAAGAACTCAGAAGGCAAGCCTCTATAAATCACTCAGAACCAGAGAAGCAAGGCCTTGCCCATTTTCCCACTCTTTTGCCTCTTTGGCAAGTGACTTTATGAAGTAAAAGGAGTTTTAATTTGTGGACCTTGAAGGACCTTTAATTTGTGTCTCTGAGTACTTTTTCTGGGTCACTTTCAGACCTCACAACTGATGTGAGAAAGATAAGAGAGGAAGAGAAAGGTTCTACTCATACTAAAAAAAAAAAAAAAAAAAAAAAAAAAAAAAAAATTCTTCTCTTTTTCTTATATTTTATTTGTGTGAATAAAGTCAAGATTTTGTCAAAGTTTCCCATACAAACAAGTTATCTGGTAGATTGACATATTTGTTTTGCTTCTAAAATTCCCTTAAAGTAATCAAAGTATCTTTTAATCCTTGTGAGCCCAATAATCATGTAACCTTGTTTTCACAGATAAATCTCTATGTCTGTGATTTATTGGGTGCCATCTGCCACAATTTTCTATTTCTAAAGTCACAAGAGCTTGGAGTTTAAAAGAGTAAATCTGTTAGACAATATGAAAAGCACCCTCATCTGTAGTTCTGATAAAAAATTCAACCATTTGCAATAGAATTAGAAACTACTTTTTCCAAGGGTAAGACATATTGAGGTTAATTCATACTCTAACCCCTTTCATTGTGGCAATAACAAGTCATGCAGAGAATATTCAATGAAGCGATTTTATATCAAAAATTTGTTTTATTACTCTCATAAGGAAGAATTCCCTTATTTCTCTGCTTCAGTTCAGTCCTTTTCAGTTCTATCCAACTTTTTGTGAATTTTCTTACAAAGAAATTGCAAAAGTTGCCACTTCTTTCTCTGACTACTCTTACAGATGAGGAAACTGAGGTAAGTCAGGTTAAGTGAGTTACCCCAAGTCACATAGCTAGTAAGAATCTGAGGCCAAATTTGAATTCAGGAAGATTAGTTTTCTCAACTACAGTCCCATCACTCTGTCCATTGCACCACCTAGTTTCCCTTTATTTCTCTGAACTCTTCAAGAAAAAAAAAATCATCAGTAAACAAAGCATTCTTAATTATTTGCTTCAACAAAATCTTCTTTATGCACGAGACAGAAAAGAGATCAAAGATATTTCCAATAAGAGCAGGTAAGCATATATTCTACTTTAAAGGTCTGGGTATTTTCTATTAACAAACCCAAACAAACAAACAAACTCTTTTGGTGAGGGTTGTCAGAAGAAAACATTCGGAAAACAAAGACCTAATAAATAAATAACTTTACAAATCATAACAATAAGTAAAAAGATTATGGCCAGTTCCTGAACAATATCACATTAAAATTCCTTCATAATCTTAATGAGAGAAAGCAAAAAGATATAGGAAAATATTAAATGCCAACGTTTTGTTTCATATTTTAACAGAAACTGATAGAGAGTGGGTAGAGAGAGAGGCGTTGGGAGAATTTAATCAGATAGAAAAAAATTTCATTAAAGATAAATTATACCAGCTGTGATACAACTTAGAAATGGAGTCATTATTCAACCCCAAAATCTCTCTTTGAAAATAGCTGTGGTACTCAAATGTTTCAAGTGAATAAAAATGCCTAGAGGATTTAAATCATCACTTTATACTGCTAATGATATAGAAGAATTACCCAGTGCAAATACATACCACCTATACAGAGAATTCTCTACTTCAATAAGCTATGAATCTCTCTGCCTCCCTTTCAGGGAAAAGAAAAGGTGAACCAGAGTTTGATGATCACTAGATGAACCCCACTGATAGTGGAAGAATATAATGTTGATAACAGTTTCAGGAAAGAAATCAATAATGTAGTAAAGAGATATAATATTTATTATGAGCAACGTCTTAAACAAATCAGACTATGAAGAAGAAAATGGCCAGGGTTCTAATATGAGATTCAAAGTTGAATTGAAAAGGCTATAGAAGAAAAAAATAGATAGAAAAGACCCAGAAATCTTTAGTTTCACCAATAGGTAAGAGTCAAAGAGTTTCTAGTGGCCACAGGCAAGCAAATAATGAGTAACATAGTATGTGTGTGTTTTTGTGTATGCATGTGTGTCACCTCCTTGCTAAAATGGCTTTCTCCTTTATGTATGAGTCTATTAAATACAAAAGCACACACCCACATACAATCCTAGTAGAGTTCTTGTACATAGCAACAATGTTCAAATGAATTTTCTTGAGGAAAATTCTTCCACTTGTGAAAATGAAGCTCTTCACTTGAAAAAGCTCGATCATAGTAGATTAAAAGAAAACTCTAATAAAAAAAAAAAATCCAACATTATTCCTAATCTGTAAAATGACATTTGATAATAAATCCTCTCTAAGGTGCTTTCCAATTCTATTAGTTTATGGGGTTTGCATCATACATAAATGTATATATCATCATACATAAAGATATATATATATATATATCATAGATATATATATATATATATATATATATATATATATATATATATATATAATAGAATTAAGACTTGAGGGACACTTGAGATATAGAAAGATCATAATTTGAGAGCCAGTGGATATCATTGGGCCATAGCATCGTAGATTTAAAGCTGAAAAAGATCTTAATCCAATTCTCTCATTTGCAAGATGAATGACAGAGGCCTACAGAAGGAAAATGACTCACCCACAATGACAATGTAGTAATTTGCAGAGCCAGGATCAGAACCCAAACCCTTCTGACTACAAATCTAGACAACCTTCTCATTTTGCAAATGTGGAAACATACAATACAGGATATTATAGACAGAAAAAAAAATACTTGGCCAAAGTCACATAGATCATAAGAAGTAAATTAAAATTAATAAAATCCTCACTCTATATGCCTTACTCTTTCCACCATACCTTTCTACCTTTCTATTGTGTGATTACTTATGAACTTGTGATTGGAACTCTCTCTTCAAACTCATCCTCCCATCCTTACACATCCCCCATCTTTCTTTCTATTTCTTTTTCATTTTCCTCCTTTCTTTAACAGCCTTTCTCTACACCAACACTTGTATGTAAACACACACAAGTTAGCACATGCACGTACACAGACACACACACACACACACAGAGCACCTAAACTTTTGACAATGAAAGGAAAGATAAGGAAGTACTATTTCAGGAGGATGAAGTAGAGGGGTTCCTTTTATAAAATGCCAAATGAAGTCTCACAAATTGCTCACATGCTTCCCACATCTTGTCAAAATTATGTGAATATTATTTATTTTTCACACATCATCCCAGAACCATCTTTTTTGCTTTGAATTGCTCTTTTACTTCCAGAAATAATATTTATTGCTTTACAGAGTCAAGGCTTGAAACATTTATCTCCAACAAAATATATCATAAAATATTGCTTTATATTTTGCTTTTGGGCTACCATTTACTAGCTTCCACTCTGCAGATTGACTTCTAAGCAAAATAATAATGAAATAATAATAATAGTAGTAATAACCTTATCAGGTGCTTAGGAAGACAGATTAATATGAGGACCTAAGCTAATCAAACTGTGAAAAAGAAAATGACAAGGAATCTAACATGAGATTCAAAGTTAAATTGAAAAGGTTGTAGAAGAAAAAATATAGAAAAGATATAGAAATCTTTAGTTTCACCAATAGGTAAGGATCAAAAACTTTCAAGTGGTCATGGGCAAACAAAGAGTATTTAATATAGTTTGTCTTTGTGTATGTGTGTGATCAATACATCAGATCAGAAGCCATTACAGGACTGGAAAAGGTAAAGTTCTTAATCTGGAGGAAAGAAAACATAAGCCTAATAGCTTAAAGAGAAGTAAAGGAAAGAACATCTTTATTATTTTAATTTCTTTTTTACATTTGAAATTGTGTGGTCATATCTTAGTGGGTTTCTTTTGATTGCAGAATCTGGTAAAAAAAAAAAAGGGGGGGGTATGGTTTTATATTAAAGAGTCTTCCATTCCTAATGAAATATAACAAAAAGAAAAAGAAAGAAATAAACTTGTAGCTTCTATTGTATAAAATTTATTTCCTATACTTATCATTTTGGAGAAACTGGTGTCTTGTTTCTTTGAATCATAGGATCATAGTTTTAGGAAGTCATAGAGTTCAACTAGTTCTGGACTTTTTAACTTTTTCCACTTGCAGACCCTTTTCACCTGAGAAATTTTTACACGATTTCAATGTATATACTGATATTCACTCAAATGCTTTTATTTCCTCATTCCTCTATATACTCAGTTCTATGACCTATTCTCACTGACATAGAGATGATTACAGCATCACCCATAATTTTTCCATTTCTATGTCCATAGATTCCAAAACTACTTTATCTAGTCATACTCTTTCGTCTTTGCATCTTTCCTTCTTTCTTATGATTCCTAATCTTGTTTTTCATTCTCATCATAATCTCTAATCATTCAACCCCTTAGTTTCCCCCCTAGCTATCACTTCTATATTGATTACATTCATTTCCCTTCACTGTCTTTATTTTTTGAGGAACTAGTTAAATATTATTCTACGTCTACACTTGAATTTCTTTTCTCCCTGTCATATTACTATTTATGCCTTACCAATCCCCAATCTTAGATTACTCCTCCCATATGTTACCCTCACTCATATTCACACATTGCTGAATGTAGCTGAAGAACTTTATTTCAACTTGATATTATATACTATCTCCTACGTCCATACTTCAACAAGGGAATCCTTTCACACTTCCCTAGTTGATCTACTATCCCACTCACTAATGTCTGTTCCAAACGTCATCACTCCTCAAATCTCTTGTGGCAGATACCCTGCCTACCATTTCAGCCAAGAACTTTGCTTCATACTTCACCAAAAAAAAAAAAAAAAAAAAAAAATTGTAGAGAGCTCCCTTTTATCTCCTCCTCCTCATGTCATATTATTTAAACATCTCTTATCATCTCTCCTATTTACCCACATCTCACAGGAGCAGCAGGCTCTTCTTGCCAAGTCAATCCTTTCAATATACTCCCTTCATCCTTTTCTATCCTGTCTTCCCAGTAAATTACCCACTCTATCATCCTATTTTCTCACTAATTTTAAATGTCTTTTTATCTACTGGCTACTTCCCTAATACCTATAAGTATACCTCCCTCATCCTTAAAAAACAAAAACAAAACAAACAAAAAAATTAACCTTGCTTGAGTCAATGACCTTTGCTAGCTACTATTCTAGATCTCTCCTCCCTTCATGATTAAATTCCTTGAAAAAATCTACAGTTGATACTTATACTTTCTCTCTTCTCACTCATTTTTAAAGTCTTTGTAGTCTCAGTTAAGATATCATCCTTTAAATGAAACTTCTGTGTTCAAAATTGCCAATGATCTTTAAATTTTCAAATTTAATGTTTTCTTAATCCTCATCATACAGTATTTTATCTGGTTGATTACTTTGTCCTCCCTGGATAGTCTTCTTCTCTAACTTTTTGTGATATATATTTTTCCTATTTTCCTTTTACCTGTCTACTTTTTTGCTGGATCTTTTTCATAATACACCCACTAATTGAAAGTGTCCCTTGAAGTCTGTCCTACAGCTTTTTCTCTTTTCCTCTATATAATCTTACCTTTTCCATGGCTTTAATTATCATGCCTCTGAAAATTATCCTCAAAATTATTTATTCAATCTTAACCTCTCTTCCAAATTCTAGCTTCCAAGCTTATAACAAATTTTCTTATTGATATCTTGAATTGTATGCTCTATAGGCATTGAAAACTCACCATATCGAAAATAAAAATCATTATCATCCCAAACTATCCTTTTGAACTTCTCTGTTAATGTCAAGAGTGCCACCATTCTTTCAGTCACCCAGACTTTCATTTTTGGTGTTGTTCTTGATTCCTCAGTCACACTCACTCTACATATCCAATCTGTTGCCAAATCTTGTCATTTTCACAGGCTCAAATATTGCAATAATTATCTAACTTATCTCATTGCCTCAATCATAAACCTTAGTTCTGATCATATAACTCCATTCAATAAATGTTATTGCTTCCCTATTATCTCCAGGATGAAAAAGTCCCCATTTAGTTTTCAAAATCCTTCACAATCTGGTTCTTTTCTGTATTCAGTCTCCCCCAAAGGAAGCAAATCTCCCCTATATATAGTTTTTTTAATATAGCTTTTTATTGACAGAACATATGCATGGCTAATTTTTACAACATTGTCCCTTGCATCACTTCTGTTCCAAATTTTCCCTTCCCTCCCTCCACCTCCTCTCCTAGATGGCAGGCAGTCTCATACATGTTAAACATGTTAAAGTTATAAATAGTCTTTAATAAATAATATTGTCTCCATATCTGTAATTTTTTCCTTTCTCATCTCCATCTTCTGATTTCCCTGATTTCCTTCAAGTTTCCATTCCAATCCTACTTTATATGACTAAGTTTTTGCTTTTCTTTGTATCCCTGACCTTAACCAGACACATAGTAAGCATTTAATAAATGTTGATGGACTTCAACACAGCTGCCTTCCACAAAGTCTTTACTCTCCTTATAAGATTTTGCACTTGAATCTATACTGTGTTATATGGCCTTATACTTTTTATTGTCCTCTATGATGTTTGGGACATTTTAAACATATGTAATTTCATCAGTGTATAGAACTCAATTTAGGAACTCAGATGATTAACTTCTCACCAACTTATTATCTCTGATTTACATATTCACTGAAAGGTAAATGATTCCTTTAGGTTCATTATCCCAATATATATATCAGGGTAGAGAACATAGGTCTTCCTAATCTTTAAACTAGTTCTTTTTTCACTATTCCATGTTTCCTTCTGATTTGCATAGTCAATTTTTAATTGCAAATTAAGTTCTTAATTTTTACATATAAATCAACTCCTATCAGATTATGATATAAAATAGGATGGTGGTTCTAAGAGTATAGAGACAATGAAACACACAAGAAATATGAAGATACAAACAAGATTTAACAACACATTAAATAAATGGGCTGAGTGAGACTGACGAGTTGAGGATGTACTGAAATTCAGCCTGGGAGGCTGAAAGTACCCTTGACAGCAATAAAAAAGTTTAGTTTATGGGAGAGTTGGTCACAAAATAATGGATTTTTTTAGACATATTGAGTTTGAAATGTTACTAAACTTTTAATTCAAAATATCTAATAGTCAGTTGGAGATAGGGAACTTTTATCTAACTATATCATTGATAAGTTCCCTACATCTGATTTACTCTCTAAAAGAAAGAAAACTGTTACTGGTGAATGCTTACTTTCTAATCAAACTGAATGTTGTATTTGTATTTATGCGTGTGTATATGTATTGTGGACATATATATATATATATATATATATATATATATATATATATATATATATATATATATATATACACATACATGTATAGCTACATATATATTTGTGTGTATATGTGTACACACTCACACAGACATGCATACCAAGACAATATGGTATTTCTTCAACATTATCACCCTCAGGGTCCAAATATTCCTAAGGCCTTCATTCATAGTAGCTTGCATAGAACTAATACTTGAATTACCAGGAACTGTCTAGATACTACTTGGAAATTATAAACCTAAGCCTTCTATCTATTAAATTAGATAAATCCATTAATTATTCATCAAAGCACCAAGAAATAGCCCAACAAGAACTGAGCAATAAAATAGGCCCCTTCTTTTCATAGAGAAGTGGGTGATTATAGGCACAGAATGAAAGATGTACTATTAAATTTAGTCAATTTGGTCATTTTGTTTTTGCCTTTACTTCTTAATTACAAAGGAAAGTTCTATTGGGAAAGAAGTTATTGGAAAGTGGTAGGCAGCAAAGAAAAATAATTCAATTACTCTTGATTCACATAAATAATTCCAGGAAATGGGCAAAATGGGCAAGAAATAAAATAATTCAAGATCTGGGCAAAGGGGCAGTTTAATGCAGTTTGCACAACACAGAAATCTTCAGTTTTTGCTAATAATGATCCTTGAAGAACCAACTCATCAAAAAAGTACCCAAAAAAAGACCTCTACTGATAAAGTAATCAAAGTAAATTTTATGGTTCACATGAAAACCGTGATTTTAACAGGTCAAATACTTGACATTTTGACGTGCAAACCAAATTAATCCCTTTTAATTCCTCTTATTTACTTCCATCCAGCAAACTCAGGATATTTCCTGTGTATATCCATGATTATCAATCAGAACTTTTGAAGATAATTTATATATGGAGACTGCTACTTGCAGACTCTGATAGTGTTTTCTATTCCTAGGCCTAAAATATTTATAGGTTCTTCACCTGAGGTCTATGAACTTTCAAGGATTTTATGAACAGATTTCAAGTGGTCCATGAATTTGAGGAGGAAAAAAAATCATAGCTTTATTTTTACTAATCTTTGGTTTATTTTGTATCATGTATTTTTGTGTGACATGGGCATGTCTGAGTATACTCAGTTGGGTAACATAAAGGAACTTTGAGGGGGCTTTGGAGAATGTCTAGATTGCCTGTCATAGAGTCTTCTGCCTTCCCTATCACATGGGTAGTGATAGCTTCCCTTGATTGACTCTGCAGGGTTTAGGGAAGGGGGACAACAGAAGCAGAAGAAGAAGAGAGAAATTTAGGGGAGAGAAAAGGAGAGGGAAAGAGATACAGAAATAGAGACACAAAGAGATACAGAGAAAGAAAAAGAAACAGAGATGGAAACAGAGACAGAGAAAAAGAAATGCAGAGACACAGAGGGAGGGAGAGAAAAAAAAAACAGAGAAAGAATATTTATTTACTTTTGAACATTTGAATAACTAGTAGACTATAAGCCCCTAAGGACAGTATCTTGTATTGGGACTAATATCCCCAGTGTCTAGCACAGTACCTGTGACATAATGACCATTTAGTAAATGCCTTTTGATTAACTGAGTACAAGTAATAGCTCCAAGATGTATGACTGAGTCAATAAAAGGGTTCTATTACACCCTATACCCTTAAATCAATTAGCTATTGCTGTAAATTGTTTCTGGAAAAGACTGATCAGGGATTATATCCTGAATATACATAAAGACCCATTTTACTTGTCTAATTATGGCTATTAATAGGGCTTATTTTTTATGTGAATACAGAATGAATATAGCTTAACTTTATATACTTCATGTTGCATAACACTCCAAGTTGATTAAGGGCACAAGATCCACAATATGAAGAAAAAGATACTAGGGAATGGTTTAATACTTGGGATACTTGAGAGAGAAGAAAGAGTGAGATGGAGGAAAGAAAAAAATATATTTTTCACCAAAACAAGTCATAGAATTACCATAATTAAAAAAAAAAGGGGGGGGCAGCTAGGTAGCACAGTGGATAGAGCACTGAATTCAGGAGGACCTGAGTTCAAATCTGGTCTCAGACACTTAACACTGTGCTGTGTGACCCTGGGCAAGTCACTTAACCCCAGCCTCAGAAAAGAAAAGAAGAAAAAAAAAAAAAAAAAAAAAAAAAAAAACCTCATCCAGGCAATGCAGAATATAAAAGAAATTCTTAGTAAAATTAGTGTTGTAGTTAAAAATGCAGGCAGGTTCATGGCCCTAAAGATCCTTGAAATATAAATAAAGACAGAATGAATAAATATGGAAAACAAATTTATGGTATAAATATGGAAACAAACTTAAGGCATCAATTTACACTCATCCATCTTTTCTATTTTTCTGAGCTTTCCCATATACTTTATACTTGGCTTGGTGGGAGGAAGGAAGTTTCATACTCTTTGGGGATAGAATTATATAACTGAACTTTTTGAAAGTAACTAAAAACTCTGTGAACTTCTTTTTTTTTCTCTTTATTTTCTAATCTAGGAGCCTGGATAGAAAAAAAAAAAAAAAACAAAAAACATGTTTTTCTTATTTGGGGAAATCCAAGCAAGGCCTGTTGGCCTGTGTTTCATTGTAGCATCACAAATTCCCTTCTTCAAGAAGGGAAGCAGAAGGTGCTAGACAGAGAAAGCATCCAAGACCATTAAAGGAAGAAAAAAAAAAAGGGAAAAAATGACCATCTTAGCAGGCAGGAAATAACTACTCACTGACATAGCATTCTTGTCTAAATCAGACATATGAATCATTTACTGATAAGGAAAAAAAGGCCAAAGTCAATACCAATTTAAAAGAAAGACTAAAAATGAGATGTTGCACAAGATTGTAGTAGTTCCAACCCAACCATTTAAATATGCTGTCAACTAAAAAAATGAGATCTGGATAAATAACATCAACTACATTCCCATTTTTAATTAATAAAAAAGTTGCCACAACTATGAAGCCAAAACCTTCTCAGTCAGCAAATACTTAATGTTCTTTAACAAAAATAGGGCACTGGTTTAAAGTATAAACTCATTTGCCAAACATAGTAGATGATCAATGATAACAATCAATATCATTTCAAAAGACAGTGAAAAGCAGTTAAGGAGAAGGAAAGCTGCAGAAGTCTTGGGGTGATATCCGACTAGACTTAATCATCCCCAAAGCATTTGGAAATTAAACAGGAAAGAGAGTCATAAAAAGGAATGAATGAAGTCCATGGTAAACAATGAAAGGAAGATAACTCCGGAAATCTCTTAGCAAGAGGAGGGCAATAGAAGAATGAGTAAGATGGCAAAGGGTGTGAGTGAAACTGTGAGAAAGAATAATGGAAATTTCATTTTAATTGAGGAGGACTAAAAAATATTCCAAAGGTAGAGGAATATTCCATTATTTAAAGCGTTCCATTATGGGAAATAGAGAATTTATAATAAGTCTGATCTACAGAATTGGTACACACAGATGTCACTTCCCTGTTGTAGGGACTGTTATACCTCCATGGATAACATCTTACCTTTGAAGAAAGGAAATTAAAGCCTTTGGGAACAATGGGCTGCTTGAAAGGAGACTGGATAGCAAATAGGAAAGAAAACATGGTAGAGGAGAAATAAACATAGAATTGAACCATTGTAAACACAGGGATTTGTATGCTTCTATCCTCCTTATCTGTCCCATGAATTTATATTTCTAAGAGTAAGACAGAAAAGTAAAGGAGAAGGGAAAAGATCTTCAAGGCAATTATATAGAAATTGTTTAGATATTTAGAACTTTCTTGTTACTTTAGAAGTCCTAATTCCATAAGGAATAAAAGAAAGATAAGGAAAGAATAAGTAAGTATATAGACTCTGAAGCAAAAAATAAAAGTTTAGAATAGTTCAAAGAGAAGTAATGAAATGAACAAAGTAAAGAATCTTTCCCAGAGAAAGAAACAGTAAAAGAAAAAATAACTAAGAAACAAAAGAAGTTGGGAAGTGAGCAAGCAAAGTAAATGAGAGAAAATAAATAATCAATTTAACTGAGGGGAGGAGTATAAAAAGAGGGGGTAAAGAGGAGGGAAAATCAAATAATTAAAAAGAAAAAATAAAAAATCATCAATAAGGTAAATAAATTTCAAAACTAGAGAAAGAGTTGACAACATGGAAAGAATAAGGCTTGGGGAGAAAGTGAATAGAGCCTTTGGGAAGTTGTCTTAAAGTAATTTAGCCAACTGGAACTAATGTTGACAGTTAAATTTTCAGCATAAACTGAAATTTCATCTTAAAAAATGGCAAAAGATAGTAATCCAAATTTGATTTATTATTTTATTAACTAGACTTTAAAAAGCTTAAGTGTTTATAATACAAATTAAACTTAAAATGTATTATGAGCACAAATTTTTTATCAATGAATCCAAGGCTAAAAAACATTAACCAGAATACTCCTGAACAAAACTAATCCAGTAAGAAAGTATTGTTTTTGCTTTGTTTTTAAGTTCCATTGGTCTTTCTTTTTCTATTTTGTATTTAGTTTTAAATAAATAATAATATAAAAAGAAAGCATTGTTTTAAAAGAAGAATGGAACAATAAAATAATAATAATAGTCCTAATACTGAAAAAGAAATACTAGAAAGACAAATGGAGGAAAATATAATCCCACTTAACTTTTAATGTAGATAAATTAGACCATAGAATGAGAATTATATTCAATAAGAAAACAAAACTCCACAATTTGTTGCTTAAATATCTAAAAAGCAGACATACATAAAATAAAAGCAAAAACGGGGACCTCTTTCAATGTCATAAAGGCAAGACAGGGGATAGTTTGAATTGGGGAAAAATCAAAAAGATTAACTGGAATAAAGGATAATATGGGAGACATATTACAGAATCCTGGCCAATAGAATCTTATTAATGAGTCAAATTCAAATAGAAATAATAGTCTATCATTTTCTACAGAAATATGCATATTAAAATTATAATAATAACCATATTTTATATTTACATAGCTATTTACAATTTTAAAGGCCCTTTCAAAAACATTCATCTCAATCTCTTGAAAATTTGGTAAAACATGCAATTGCAACAGTGTATATTTTGTAGAACTATGTGAATGGGACCAGGTGAACATCTTTCAAAAAGTCTTATGAGATGGAGTAGGTCAGGCCTTAGGCCCAAGTTGCAGGAAGTCACATGATCCCTAGTCTAAGGGGCTATAGGGTAATGTGTGCGACAGGGAGAGGCCCAAGCCTACCTGGGAGAGCTCCCAGCATGTGCTCATTGACCTGCTCAGCAGGAAGTAAACAGCAAAAGACCCAAGCCTTTTCATTGGAGAGACTAAAAGGAAGTAACTATCATCACCAATGTTGTCTGCTTCCTGTGGGTCATATCACTTCCTGTAATTTCCTGTCACTGACTTAGGGTCTGACCTTTAGAGGCTTCTAGGCCTTGAGATCATGTAACTTTCTGCAACCCAGGGGTGGTCTTCAGGCTCTAAAGACCTCTGGAAGTAGGGATCATGTGACTTAGGCCTAGAATCATACTTGAGATCATTAGGATCATGCCTTAAACCCAACTTATTCTGACTCTAATTGATTGAATAATAATAGATCTCAGCCCAACTTCATTATTTGGTCCCAGGTGGTTCACAATAAATGTAAACAGCAATTCTTTCCATTTTATCCAGAAATCCTAAGGGTTTTCCCTCCTAGATTGATTGTTTTTACTAAATAAAAGATATTCTCTGCTTCATTTCTTACCTAGCCTTCATTGGTGAAGAGCATTGCCACAGTCTAATGGAGATCTGGGAAAGGCCTTAGCTTAAAAAGACTCCTACTCCCACTACCTCCTCATCTGTATTTAGATCTGGACCCTTATGTCTCTGTAGGAGAAAGTGAGATGGGCAACTTTGCACAGTCCCCTCATTTAAATTCGATTCATTTATAAATCATGGTGTCACCTTCCTGACAAACAAAAACAGCAGCAGCTCCTGGAGAAGAGTCTGCATTTTTCTGTTCTGTTTGAGTAAAAATAAAATATAAAGATTTTAATTGTTTCTAAGGCAAGTCTAGAGTCGGTTAGCAAGAAAATTAATCAAGCTATATATCTCACATAAAGATTTCACTTATCAGCTTAATACATGAAGACACTTATCGGTGCACTTGGAAATTCTGACTAGTTAGGGATGCCAGAATTCTCTTTTAAGAGAAATAACATCATATAATTCATCTTTCCCCTCTTTTAGTAGTAAAATATCTCTGAAAATACAGAAGAGTAGGGGGAGAGGGAGACTTTCAATTAAATTAAGTAATTAGCACTTTAATACACCTACCTTTAAACTTTAAAACAAAAACACTACTGATAGCATGTTCTCTGTCTCTCTCTGTCTCTTTCAGTGTCTCTGTTTCTCTGTTTCTGTCTGTCTGTCTGTCTACCTCTCTGTCCCCGTCTATTTCTCTCAGAATAGATGTAGTTTAACTACAACAGAAAATTATCTCCTCCCACTGATAAATGCTCAGAAAATATGAACAGATAATTGTTAGATAAATAAATAAGAAATATCTATAGTCGTATTTTTTAAAATGCTCTAAATCATTATTGATAAGAGAAATACAAATTAAAACAATTCTGATTTATCACCTAACACCTATCAGATTGGCTAAGATGACAGAAAAAAAAAAAAAAGGAAATTAAAAGTATGAAGGAGATGTGGGGAATACTGAGTCACTAATACATTGTTGGTGGAATGGTTGGTGAATTTGAAGGGGGGAACCCTGAAACTGTCCTCCTTGACTTTTAGGGTGAATTTTGAAACTCCTCTGACAGAGGCCCACCCTTCAGGGCAGTTAAGTGGTTTCATTAAGATAGGCCCAGGACCACTCCCTACTTGGCTGGAACTTAAGTGGTCTCATTTAGCTGGAGATCTGGACCTATTGAGCTGAAAATTAGTCCAGGACCACTCCTAGTAGCTGGAACAGAAGTAGTCTCATTCAGCTGGAAATCTAGGCCTGGGGGCACTGACAACATTGAAGGAGTCTCATTCAATTGAAAGCCCAGTCTCAAATTTGGTATAAAAAAGATCATTTTAAACTCATTTTCTTGCAGAGATCTGATATAGGATTTATGCCATGGCAAGGGACCTCTCCCTTGGTATAGCTGCCTACCAAGAACCTGCCTGCTGTGAATTCATTCTCTCTTTTCAGTGATAATCCCTTTTTATTTATCTGCCAGGATTTCTCTGCTAGGACCTCTATTTCCCTACTAGGACTTTGCCACTGAGAAAGTCTGCCTTCCTAGCAAAGCTGACTTCTCTGTGCTGATAAAACTTCCTTTTTGCCACTAATATTTCCAGTTCATGAATTCTTTCACATTGAACCTGAACAAACCAGAAGGGGATTCACACACCTCAACTCTCTGCACTGCCACTAACCGCATCAAATTGAGCTAACCATTCTGGGGAGCAAAACAAAAGTGATTAGCTAAGTGGATTAAAAGCCAAAATACTAAAAATAGGTTGCTTATAATGAATGGGACCCACGAAGATTTCTCAGAAGACTGTAGGATACAAGATACCTTAGGCCTAAGCTTCAGGAAGTCACGTGCCCCCAGGAAGTAGATAGTGTTGTTGACCATTGGTCAAGGCTTATTTCCTTTTCAATCCATTCAATGAATTTAAAAATCAACAAAAAGGGGAAGAAGGTGTACCCACATCTTTTCTGCTATATAATCTTCTCCACTTCTGCCATGTGCCATGCTGGTCTGTCCAGTTGATGTGCTTGGACCACTTCTAACAAGAATTGAATAAATGATTTCTATTTGTATCTGGAGATGCTTCCGAGTAGTCAATTTGGGTAAGGATGTCTGCACCCTGTCCTACACAATAACAAACATATCTGAAGCAAAGAGATACACACAGAGTAAAGGTAATAAAAGCTTGGAGCTGAATATATTATGCATCAGTTAAATTTTTTTTTTAAAAAGCAACAAAGCACTCCTGATCTGACAAAGTAAAAGCAAAAATAAATTAATTAAAAGAGAAAGGAAGAAATACCTTCTTTACCTTGCTAAAAGATACCAGAGACAATGAAGTGATATCAATACCAAATACAAAGTAGTATGGTATTCAGCTCTTAGAAGAGAAGTTAAACAGACAGCAATATTATACTTTTGAGAGACCTCAGCCTCTCCTCTCAGAACTTGATAAATCTAACCACAAAATAAAAAATAAAAAGTGAAGGTGAGAACTTTATAAAAGTTAGATTTGATAAATTTCTAGAAAAAATTAAATGGAGATAGAAAAGAATATATCTTTTCCTCAATGGTCCATGGCATTTACCAAAAAACAAAAACAAACAAAAAAACCACTGACCATGTATTCGGGCATAAAAATCTCATAATCGAATACAGAAAGGCAGAAATATTAAAAGCATCCTTTTCAGATGTTGATGGAATAAAAATTCCATGCAATAAAGCCCCATGAAAAGATAGATTAAAATTAATTAGAAATGAAATAATATAATCTGTAGTAATGAGTGAGTCAAATAACAAATGATAGGATCAATAACTTAATAAAAGAAAATTACCTTAATGAGACAACATAATCAACATTTATAGCATGCAGCCAAAAATAGTTCTTAAGGGAAGCTTTTGTTCTTCCAGATGAATTTTGTTATGATTTTTTCTGGTTTTATAATTTTTTGTATTTGATTAGTATGGTGTTAAATAAATTAATTTAGGTAGTACATTTTTATTATATAAGCTTGGCCTACCAATAAGTAATTGATATTTTTCAGTTGCTAAGACCTGATCTCCCCCTTTCCTCTTCTCCCAGTACAATCTTTTCTTTCATCTCTTAATTTTTTTTTAATATTATCACTTCAAAATCAACTTATACTCATATTCCATGTCTATGTATATTCTTTTTTAATTGCCAAATAGAGACATACTTTTCAAAAATCACAAGTATCATCTTCCAGTGTAAGGATATAGACAGTTTAAATTATTGAATAATATTTTTGATCCTTAGGCTAAAAATATCAAGGAAATTAAGGGTGGTAAATGTAAAGGAAGGCGGCCTAATCCCATATTATAAACTATATTATAAAGACACAGTCATCAAAAATATTTGGTACTGTTGAAGAAATAGAGTGGTGAATCAATGGAATAAGGTACACAAGACAATAGTCAATATGGTAAACTCAGAAGACTCTAGGTTCTACAATAAGAATTTGCTTTTTAGTAATAACTACTGGGAAAATTGGAAAAAATTAGGCAGGGATAAAAATCTGACACCCTATATCAAAATAAATTCAAAATGGGTATATGATTTAGACATGAAGGGTAATACCATAAACAAATTAGGACAGCAAGGAATAGTTTAGTTGCCAGATCTTTGAATAAGTGAAGAATTTACAACCAAACAAGAAATAGAGAACATTATGAAATGCAAAATAGATGTATTTTTATTAAATTAAATTAAAAGGAGGTTGCACAAACTTAACCAATGCAATAAAGATTAGAAGGAAAGCAAAAAGCTGGGACACTATTCTTACAGCCAGTGTTTCTAATAAAGGCTTTATTTCTCCTACACATAGAGAATTGCATCAAATTTATGAAAATACAAATCATTCCTCAGTTAATTAATGGTCAAAGGAGATGAACAGGAAGTTTTCAAATGGGCATACAATCAATTTTCAATTCTTAACCACTATGAAAAAACTTGTTATAAATAAATAAATTTAAATTTATAAAGAAATTGAATGGCTATCAATCCCTTATAAATTGGGGAATGATTGAACAAATGATGATATATGAATGTAATGGAATATTATTGTGCAATAAGAAATAATAAGCATTATTAAGAAATGATATTATTTTCAGAAAAACCTGAAAAGACATGAACAATGCTGAATGAAGTGAGCAGAACCAGTAGAACATTGTACACAGTAATAACAGCATCGTGTGATGGTCAACTATAATTGACTTACCTCTTCTCCAAGACAATTCCAAAATGTTCATGATAAAAAATGCTATCCACATCCAAAGAAAGAAATAATGGATTCCGAATGCAGATCAAAACATACTATGTTCACTTTGTTGTTGTTTTTTTTGTTTCCTTTTATTCTGATTCTTCTTTCTCAACATAACTAATGCAGAAATGTATTTAACATAATTGTGTGTATATAATTTATATCAGATTGCTTGCTGTCTTGGAGAGGAGGAAAGGGAAAAGGGGAGGGAGGAAAAAATGTAATTCAAAATTTTATAATTAATGTTGAAAATTCTATTTAAATATAATTGGAAATAATAAAACATAATGAAGTAGGAAAAAAATAAAAACATTCTAAGAAGAAAAAATATTTAAACAATTGTCTCAACCTGTAATCAGGGAAAAACTAAATTAGGAAGGAAGGAAGGAAAACTAAATTAGGAAGGAAGGAAGAAGGAAGGAAGGAAGGAAGGAAGGAAGGAAGGAAGGAAGGAAGGAAGGAAGGAAGGAAGGAAGGAAGGAAGGAAGGAAGGAAGGAAGGAAGGAAGGAAGGAAGGAAGGGAGGGAGAGAGAGAAGGAAAGAAATTATCAAGTATAAATAATGTCCTCAAGTCAGATGCATACTTGAGACCAAACCAAGAAAATAGATCTCATAAGCCCCACTCGCTCCATTACCATTGACAGTCTGAATGACAGCTCTCTTCTGACATTAACTTGTTCTTTTTCCCTGACATAATCATTAAAAAGCAAAGGCTTTCAAACCTTTATATCCCCCAGGGTAGGACAGAGGAATGAAACGCAGACATCATCAGAACTTTTCTTCCTAGACTGATTATATCCCCAGGGAAAGACATCTAATCATTTCTGAAAGCTGCAACTTATCCCAACTTTTTCTCTTACATGGAGTAAACAAAATCATCCTTTTGTGATGTTCTCTAGGGCTGTCACACAAAGAATAGCCCAGATTGTAAAAACACAGGTGAGAACCCAGATGAAAGCCTTGTATTGGAATGAAGAGATCTGGATTCTTGTCATGATTCTGTTTCCTCTTGTATGAATATGGGCTCCATAGTAACATAAATTTTAATCTGAAAAAGGACTTCAAAATACATATATCCCAATCCAATCATTTTACAGATGAGGAAACTTAGACTTGCTTTGTTTACTTCATAGTTCTACTTTGGAATCAAATAACAATGCATATAAAATCTTTTTTATTATAAAATTCTAAGTGCCTATCAAGTTAAGTCAGCAAGTTCTTATTAAGCACTTATTTGCCAGACACTGCATTAAGGTATAAAAATTCAAAGAAAGGCTCTTATAGAACTTAGAGTTTATGGAAGTGAGAACATGTAAATAATTATGTATATACAATAGATAGAACACATTTGAGATGATATCAGAAGACACTACACTTAAAGAGAATAGGGAATGACTTCTTGCAGAAATAGGGATGTTAGCCAAGACTTGAAAGAAGCTAGAAAAGCTAGGACACAGAGATGAGGAGGAAGTGAGTTCCATGATTGCGCTATTGTGAGATAAAAGATAACTAAAGTAGTTACTGTTGCTGTTGAATGCCCAACTATTGATTTTTAAGGCCTAGTCTTTCTCAGTCCAATAATTTGTTTATTCATTAACCATGTCCTGTCCACCTTTTACCTTTCCCCATCTCTGGAGCCCCCAGTATCTGCAATCTTCCATTTCAGATTATAAACTTCCAGTTATCTAACTGATTAGTGTCTCCCAGCTTGATCGGACTTATCTGATCACAATTCCCTCCTGTCCTTTATAACCTCTGAGCTATTCAGTTATTAGATTTTCCATGACCCTAGACATTCCTGAACCACCCTGAAGAATGGACCCAGGAATTAACTTTGTTATGACCATGTACCACCTCACTGAAACAACCACAAAACCATTATGAACTCCTAAAAACCATCATGCCCCAGGCTACCAGTTGTCAGGTATTCTAGTGATTATTTCCCTTACCAGTTAGTCTCAATCCTGTTTTGGATGTGTCAGAGTTCAAGTGTGAGGGAGGTCGGTGGGCTACCCTGATATCTTTTCCTATTTCCTTAACCATGCTCCTTTCATTGCCTTCAGGTAATCCATTTTAAGCCATATTGTCTCCATGTAAACCTTCTCTGAGATATACAAGATGAAAAAGTCTCTAGTTTTCAGCATTTTCTTCTCCAAGTCCTCTTTGGTCATAGCAACAGATACTGACAGTACTTCATATCATTATGATTTCCATTTTTCAGGTGAGGAAACTAACTCTCTAAGATGATCAGTAATTTGTCTTAAGTTAAAAGTTTATTTAGTGTTGGAGGTATTCCTCACTCCTAGACTCCTACTCTTTCTGCAACACTCTACCAAAACAGTTCCTGCTTTTAAGAATCTTGCAATCTGAGGCATACAAGACTGGTAGCAACATAGGTCTTGGCACAGAACATATATCTAGAGAAAAACAAAAAACTTTGAACCCAAACTTAAATGGACAGGATGCTTAAACAGATCTAAAAATTATTTCCTGTGCCTACCAATAAATTGTTCATCAGAGATGTATTGGATGTGTTTTTTTTCTAGGTCAATCAATATTCCTTAAATTTCAGTCCAGTAGATTACTTGACCATTTGACATTCCTTTTTCTTGCTACATGACAAGTTCACTTCCTTTTCCAGTGGTGTACTTTCAGAATAATATTTTTGTGCCACTTTTTATACAGATATTATTGGTGATATGTCACAGACTATTTGCACCAGCCTTTGATCTCCCTACTGCTATGTGGCTTGCTCATTATATTGATTCTTCAATGGCTGAAATTCTATTTGATTCAAAGACATGAAGCATCATTGGTATAAAATTGGTGTTTGAAATATGAGGTTTAGAGGAAGTCAGAGAACTTATGCTAATTTTGAAGATAGACTAGAAACTTTGATTTTAAATAGGGAGGTTCAAAATATTTCTTTATTCAAATGAGGGGATTTCAATGGGTTTTTTGGAGTTAATATACAGGTTAAATAATGTTATGAGCATTCCCCCATCCAGTGTATATGGCAATTCCTAAGGTGACACATTGACATCTTATTCAAACCCTCCCATAAATCTGCCAAAGGACCAACCATGACCAATGTATGAAAATTACTTGATTATTGATTGTTTCCATTGTATCATTTTCATAAACCTTTTGAGAATTTTGAAATTTAGTTGACTGTTTTACATTCTTTAGATCCTAATCTTCATATTTTTGAAAATTAGGACAATAGTTGCTTTTCTCCTTCAACTCCTCTCTCCTACTCCAATATCTTTCAAAAATAATTGACTATGACTCAACAATGCCATTTTCCTGTTCTTTTCTTATTTTGAGATGATGTTTATCTGGCCTTGGTGTCTTAAATAAATGAGACTTACCCAGAATAATAAAGTTATGCAGACTACACAGGAATTCCTATCTACATGTGATTTAAATGTCTTTATCACAGTTTACCATGATAATGGCTAATATTTGTCAACTATTGATCTATAATATTGATGCTTTTTCTTTAGCTATGGTATGCCATTTTCAGGTAGTGGTAGAACAACTAATCAACCAGCGGGCATTTATTAAACACCAACTATTTCCCACGTACTATATCATGCACTGAAGATTCCAGAAAATAAATAAATAAAATAAACTCAAAAATTTGATTAAATGCACTAGAGATGGGGGAATGCTCATACCATGAGATTTCAGATCTATTGAAGCATTATTTAACCTGTAAATTAACTCCAAAAAAAGATTGAAATTCCCTCATTTGAACAAAGAAATATTTTGAACCTCTCCCTTCAGAATCAAAGTTTCTATTCTATCTTCAAAATCAGTATATGTTCTCTGACTTCCTCTAAATTCCATATTTCAATGGCAAGCAATAAATCCACATTAAATATATGCAAAACACATAATGTTTAAAAAAAAAAAAAAAAAAGCTCTAGCAACTAGTCATGGATACAAAAATCATATAGTTCGAACTAGAAAATAGAATAGTGCCTGAAACCTAGATTTTTGGTCATAAATATTATAGATCACAATTACCAAAAACAAATTAAAAGGGATAAAGATAAATACATTTAATAATATCCTATTTAAGTCTATTGTTGGAACATTATAAAAATAAATAAATAAATATGCTAGGTACAATTCAGAGACTTTCTCATTAACTTTTTTCTATTGCCATTCTAAATCCTGGTTCTTTGGCAAAAGTACTTTCTTGTCATTTGTTCCCAATTTGCAGCCTCAAAACATCCTTTGAGTTCTATCATAATCAATTTCAGTGCTATCATAATCAATTACTTTAATTGATTTAAGGAAATGAAGGAAGACTCTAGCAGCTAATCATGGATACAAAAAGCATACAGTTCAGACTAGAAAACAGAACAGTGCCTGAAACCTAAATTTTTGGTCATAAATGTTATAGATCACAATTACCAAAAACAAATTAAAAGGGATAAATATTATTATTAAGGGATATTATTAAGGGATAAATATATTTAATAATATCCTATTTAAGTCTATTGTAAGAACATCATAAAAATAAATTAATATGTCATTTGTCCCCAGTCTTCAGCCTCAAAACATCCTTTGAGTCTGATTCTTTTTGTACAGCAAAACTGTTTGGACATGTATACATATATTGTATTTAACTTATACTTTAACATATTTAACATGTATTGGTCAACCTGCCATCTGGAGGAGGGGGGAGGAGGAAGGAGAGGAAAAATTGGAACAAAAGGTTTTGCAATTGTCAATGCTGAAAAATTACCCATGTATATATCTTGTTAAAAAAAAAAAAAAAAACCTCCTTTGAGTTCTGTCATAATAATTTCATTTCTATCATAATCATTTACTTTAACTGATTTAAGGAAATGATTTTCATTGTTTTCCGACTAATAAAAAGAACCTTTTTCATATATTCTAGTTATTCATGTATTCCTTATTCTGTCTCCATTTCATCCTCTCTTCATGGTGAAGAACAAAAGAAAAGAAAAGTATCTTACAGATCATATCTATGCTGACAATATAAATGCCCAAGCACTATATACCTTCTCTATTGAAGATTTCTCAGGCATTTTCCTTTTAAAAAGAAAAAAATTTAAGACATCCCTAAAGCTTTCTCCCTCTTCTGATTTACACCTTATTTACCATGATTTTCTAGTCTTTCTCTGAGGTTGTCTTTAGCAACTGCCTAGCAATGGATTCAGCTCACCATCAGTCTTTGATGGAAGCTTCCCAGAATCTGTTTTCTGCAACAGCTTATATTCCTTACATAAAGCATAACTTTTGAATAGAACATTTTAAAAGGTTCTGAACAAAGATTTAAATTCAGTTCATAAAACTGATCCATTATTTTACAGGTAGAATGATTTTATGAAAAAATGAATGGACTTATAACCTGAAGATCTGGATTTGAGACTTAGTTCTGACATTTTCTTCATTTTTGAATATGGAAAGATCATTTGACCTCTCTGAGTATCCATTTCCTCCTATGTATAATGGTGGGAGATAATATTTGCATTACTAAGTTCGATAAATTATTGGGGAGAACTTGTTACATGTGATAGAAATGTAAGCTTGTTTTCATCATCATCATCAAACATTAGCACTAATCAGATAAAGAATATGTTTTTTTTTCTTTCTCTATTCATTTGCATTTGGGTATAGAATTTTCCCCCACCCATTATTTTTCATTAATATCTAGTCTTTCAGGTATCATTATTACTATTAGTTGAGGAAGATTATAGTTTGAATATAAATCCCACAAGGAGTATTCTGGACAGACTTAGAATAATTTTGACCTTGGAAACCTGTACTGAAAAGCTTAAGAAGGGACTAAGATTGAACTAGGCTAATGAAGCTATTACACTATATGCAACCAGATCAAACCATTCATTTATTCAATTGATATTCAATTCATCATTAATAATGAAAAACATACTGTCTAACAGATACCAAACTAGGTCCACAATGAATTTTTTTTTGAAGTAAGGTGATTCCCATTTATGAGGTAAAATCATTCCACCTTATTTGTGAGACATATTAGTTTGGAGATAGCATTGAATTAATATTATTATTTCAATAATTCACGATTTTATCAGTATAGTTTCTCCTTTTATAGATACGCATCAAAATTATAGTTCCTCCAAATCTTAAATAGTTTCAGGATTTGCTATGTCCAAAAGAATTGAATTTCTGGTGTCTGACCCACTGGCAATGAGCCTCTCCAAACTTTCTATTCTGATCATCATACAGTCATTCTATAGGCCCATATTCAAACTATCTTAGAGAAAAAAAATTTAATCTTTAGAGGCATAATTTTCAAAAAGTCAGGGTCAACTTCATGCCAAGATATAGCATCTGTGAAGGATTAAAAGAGAGAATTCAATATTTAGATGACAGATGCTGTAGAACTCAATTTCTTAAACTATGGTTTGCATCCCCATAGGGGGGTCTCATAACTGAATGTGATAGTCATAAAATTCTGATTTATTATCAATAAATGTTTGATTTGTGTATCTGTTTATATATATATATATATATATATTTGGGGTCACCTAAAAACTCAGGTGAAAAAGGAGAGTTAGTAGAAAAACTTCAAGAAACCCAGCTTTAGAAGAACCTACCATATGTTTAGAAATAGAGAAGACACAAAGATAATGTCCTCAAGGAACTCTGACTCTATTAGTTTTATAAATATAATTATTAACCCCTTGTGGTGGAGTAAAGACTAGAAGGGAAAAGAACTTTAGGAACTGGATTTTGGGCACAAAGGAAAAATTTTAAATGTCTAAAATTATGTGAAAGATTGTCAGAAGTCACAAATAAAAAGAGAAATTCAAATTAAAACATATTTATTTTATTTCATGTTCAGCAAACTAGCAAAGGTGACAAATGGTTGGAATAATTAATGTTGGAGGATCTATAGAAAGACAGGAACATTCATTAATAGACTGTAGGTGAAAATGTCAATCTAGCCAACCATTCTAGACAACAATTTGGAATTATGTTAAGAAAATGACTGAAATGCCTTTAATCTTTTGCCCAGTTGTAGACACATTCCTCCAAGGAGTTTAAGGATTGAAAGAGGGATAAAAGCCCCACATGCACCAAAATATTTATTCTCACTTTTTGTAGTCACAAAGCTTAGAAACAGAGTAGATGCCCACTAGTTGGGAAAGTTCTTTATAGATCTACTTTTATATTACTATGCATAAAAAATAAATATTAAAAATTCAAAGAGATAGAAGCCATGGGAAAGGATTTCAAGTGATTAAAAAAGTGAAGACAAACCACTAATATACTATACATAGTAATGACATGGTGGATGGGAAGAAACAAAAATACCATATTATAGCCATTTGCAATCTCATTATTCATAGTTTTGTTAAATAACATTTCTGTCTCCCAGACAGGGTTACTTTTTGATCATAGTGTCCTGTCTCTCATTGCTAGATGGGCTGCCTAGAACAAAGGAATCAATGCTATCTTCTCCTTTTTCCTAGGTATTTCAGGAAGTAAATAAGAAAAATTTTAGCATTCTGGCCCAGATACCCTGAAGAAAAATTGCAACTAGAAGGATAATCAAAAAAACCTAAATCCTGTGCAATGGTAATTCTGCTCTGCCACAGAGAAGAGATAAAAAATAAAAAAAAATGCTTGCCTTCCTTTGTTGGAGAAGTGGGAGACTATGATTGTAGAACATTGAGTGTTTGATTAAGTTGATTGGTTTTGCTTCTATACTTTTTCTTTTTTTTTTTATGTAGGATTGCTCTCTAGGTAGAAGTTAAGGGAGGAATATGTGTGGAAGTAAAGATGACATAAAAACAATAGATACTAAGAATTTTTTAAAATAATTAGAGATTAAAGATCTTGGGTGGGAGAGAGGACTAAAAAGTGGAAATGAGAGAAAAGATAATGATAAGTAAAAAGATATATATATATATTATACACACACATATTTGTCCAAAAATGTATCCAAAGGAAATGGCAGCGTATTGGGTATTATCCCAGAGGATACCACACCAAAAGTTTCCTAAAATTTTACCATTGGCAATTTTCCACTGCTACTATCTAGTTCATTTCATACACTGTGTCATTTCAGCTCCCTGAAGTCTTGAATTCTTAGAAATGATTCCCTTTCTAGCAGATATCTCAGCAAAAAGAGAATCTAGCCTGACTGAGTCCTTTCCACTCCTCTCCAAGCAACTTTTATCTGCCTGGAGAAATCCCTTTATATGACTGATCCCCATTTTCTTTTATTTTTTTTTTTAATATTCAATATTTATTTAAAGGCGATATTATCAATATATTTTGTTTCCTTTTATCACATATATTTTCCAATACATCCTTCTGTATTTTAATAGCTTTTTATTGACAGAACATATGCATGGGTAATTTTTACAACATTGTCCCTTGCAGTCATTTCTGTTCCAACTTTTCCCTTCCCTCCCTCCACCCCCTCCCTTAGATGGCAGGCAGTCCCATACATGTTAAACATGTTAAAGTATATTTTAGATACACTATATGCGTGCATATCCATACAGTTCTCTTGTTGCACAAGAAAAATTGGATTCAGAAGGTAAAAATAACCTGGGAAGAAAAACAAAAATGCAAGTAATCCACATTCATTTCCCAGTGTTCCTTCTCTGGGTGTAGCTGATTCTGTCCATCATTGATCAATTGTAATTGGATTAGCTCTTCTCTTTGTTGAAGATATCCACTTCAATCAGAATACATCCTCATACAGTATCATTGTTGAAGTGTATAATGGATTTCCTAGTTCTGTTCATTTCACTCAGCATCAGTTCATGTAAGTCTCTCCAGACTTCTCTGCATTCATCTTGCTGGTCATTTCTTACAGAACAATAATATTCTACAACATTCATATTCCACAATTTACCCAACCATTCTCCAATTGATGGATATCCATTCATTTTCCAGTTTCTGGCTACCACAAAGAGGGCTGCCACAAATACTCTTGCACATACAGGTCCCTTTCCCTTCTTTAAAATCTCTTTGGGATATAAGCCCAGTAGTAGCACTGCGGGATCAAAGGGTATGCACAGTTTGATAACTTTGGGGGCATAATTCCAGATTGCTCTCCAGAATGACTGGTTGTATTCACAATTCCACCAACAATGTATCAGTGTCCCAGTTTTACTGCATCCCCTCCAATATTCATCACTTTTTTCCTGTCATCTTAGCCAATCTGACAGGTGTGTAATGGTAGAGTGATCCCCACTTTCAAGACTTTCTTTTGATTAATCTTTCCTTTGATTAGTTCTGTCACTCAAAAACGTTCTTCAGTTTTCAGAAAAAAAATGATCATTTAAATGCTGGAACATGTCTTCCATAGCTTGGCTTTTCCCTTCAGCCTCTTATTTGACTTTCCTTTGATTAGTCCTTTCTAACTACTCTCACATCCTTAAACTTTCAGATTGCATCAAATCATATTTGCTCTCTGATTTCAAGGTTTAACAAACCTCATTTTCTTTCTCTCTCTTTTCATCTCTGTACAACCATTTGCATTCTCAAAGCTCATATTTTCATTTAATAAAACTTCTGCCTCTCAGTGTTATTCTCAGATTATGTGTATCAGAGACCATAAATCTCTGATTGACAGAGGTAGAAAGAGCCAATGCTGTCTCTTCTTCTTCCTTTTCTACATTTTTCTTATTTGTTTCAGGGGTTGGTTTTGTCTTGTTTTTAATTAAGTGGCTTGGAACAATTTGAACAACTTGGTTCAACTATCCTGGGAGAAGTAGGAACTTGTGAATCAGTCAATAAATATTTATCAAGCACCTATTATATGCTAGGTATTATACTAAGTTCTGAGGATATAGATATGAAAAAAAAATTCCATGCTCTCAAGGAGCCTGCAGTTTAATGGAAGAAGGTAACCCACAAAAAGACACTGAAAGTGTGGAGCAAGGGTAATGGAAGGTACCTGGCAGAATCCAAAGGGGTACAATTGGGTGAGAAAGAGGAGATACCAAATCATGGTACCTTCCTTAATTGGAGGTTTGGGAAGGAGCTCATTCTTTTGCTCTCCAAGTAGAATGGAAGGGACAGGATCTACTAGTGAGATATGAGTTCCAGGGCTGATGCGATTTTTCAGAATGCAGAGACTCTGGGGAATAATGGAGAAGTTCAGAGGAGAACAGAAAAATTATGTTTTAAATAATAATATATTCCTTTAGTCTCAGGGCCCAGGAGAAAGTGCTCACTGTCCAATTATTGAAGAAGAGAGGAGGTAAATGATTAGTACATCATTATAACCTTGAAAGAAGGAGAGAACAGAGACCTGAATACAATATATAAACAAAGTGTTCTTATAACCATACTTCCCATAAGCCTCTCATGTATAAGGCCTGGAACTGTGAGAAGCAGATGCAAATAAAGTTTAATACTGATGGAAGCAAAGTTTTTATCTTGTAATAACCTCAAAGGCTCTTTTCATTTGAGACATTTGTCATAGAACTATTCCCCTGGGAAAATGAACAAGCACCATCTGCTGGAGGCTGAAGGGAAAAGCTGAGCTATGGAAGACATGTTCCAGCATTTAAATGATCATTTTTTCTGAAAGCTGAGGAACGTTTTCCAGTGAGAGAACTTCAGAGCAAAAGAAGCCAACAATAGAGTGGCTACTTCCTAAGAACCAAAGAGAGCATCAGAAAGAAAAGTGAAAGGAAACTAAGGAGCAAAAGAGGGTGATCAATACTAAAGAATTAACCTCTAGCACTCTTTGGGAGAGGAAGAAAGCTTCAAGGATGGCAGCAAAGAGCAACTAGGAATGCCCACTGAGAGCAAAGGAAGGGGACATCCAATGCTATACGGACTTACCCCTTTCTGGAATTCCAGATTGGGCAATACTGTGAATCATCAAGACTGCACAAATGCAAAGGGTGCTTGCTGATGTACATTATTGTTTTCTATGAGCTAAGCTACAACTGCTTTCTGGGTCCATTAGCTCAGAGGTTGTTTAATGTCTTTATATTGCAGACCATTCTGGCAATTTGGGAAGCCTATGAACCCCTTTTTAAAATAATTTTAAATGTATTAAGATAAGATTACAAAAGAAACCAATTATATTGAAAAGCAGATATCACAATGTTTTAAAAGGAAAAAACAAGTCCATACAAGTTATCAGCTATATCTCCTGGTTCTTACCATGCAAGTTAGAACAAAATAAAACAAAACAAAAATATATGAAGAATCAAAATTTTAAGTCATTTTAAGAATGTTGAAGAAAAAAAGGACCAAGACCTGAAATAGTATCCTAGAGATCTTTCACACTTAAATAGTGTGTTACATTAGGAGTCAGAAAGCCTATAATCTAATCTTACCCCTGATTCCCACTAGTTATGTGACTCTGGGCAAATCCAACTATTCTGAGTCTCAGTTTCCTTATTAGAGAAAAATACAATAATAATAATAATAATAATAATAATAATAATAATAATATCTATCTTATAATGACTGTTAAGATCAAATGAGAGATGAGTAAAGGGTTTTGAGAACTTTAAAGTGCCAGCTAGATAAATTAACTATCATTAAAACTCATCTTTAAGTCCAACCAATTAATTCTAAACTCATCTAAAACTGCATTTGTTAACATCCTATATATCTCTCCATTTGTTTCTAAAGATATTGAGGGAGAATTGGTCAAATAACTTCTTCAAATCCAGATCTGCTATGTCCACAATAGTCAGTAAAGGAAGGGAATTTGCTCTGATGCGACTTGATTTTGACAGACTTATGTAGGCTTCTGACAATGACCATTTTCCTTTCTAGATTATCAAAGCCTCCTCCCTAATAATGCATTCTAGAGCAGGAGTATATGGGGCAAACTAAGATGTACATCAAAAAGACAGAGCTAAAGCTCACAAGAAGGAAAAAAATTGTTTTACATGGACATTCAAGACAAATTATAGGAACAACTAGAAATGAAGTTCAGGTTAGAAGAGAACAATGTTCCTTTTCCCCTACTGTTGCCAAAATAGCCCCAGTTTAAAGATATAAATGAAGCCAAGAAAAGAAAACTTTACATTGGAATAATATCTCAGTTATAACATGAAACCAGGAGAACAATTTTAATGGAATAATGATTCCATAACAGAATTAACTAAGTGGTGAACTGGATAGAATGCCAAACCTAGTGTCAGAAAGATTCATTTTTCTGAATTCAGATCTGGCTTCAGACACTTAGTAGCTATGTAACCCCTGGCAAATCACTTAAATTTGTTTGCCTCAGTTTCCTCATCTGCAAAACTTAACCGGAAAAGGAAATGGCAAGTTACTCTAGTGTCTTTGCCAAGAAAACCCCAAATAGGGTCACAAAGAGTCAGACATGACTGAAAAATGACTAAACAAATGTTATTAATGTTCCCAAAGAGAGATGAGCATAGCTTTTGGTGATGTATGAGAAAAATAAATAAACTCTATGAGTACAGTTATGGGCTTCAGAAAAGAGGAAATGGCTAGATTTTACAGAAAGAAATGAGCAAGGTCTAGACTTGAGGCAGAATTACCAATATAGTTGAAAAGGTAAGTGCTTTTAAAATATTTTGTAAAGAAAGATGCTCCTGCTTTTTATAGTAGAAAAGAAATGGAAACATTTGATGTTTGAAGAATATGTGTAAACAATGTAGAACATAAAAATAATAAAATATTACTGTGAAATAGTGAACATAGAGAAACATGGGAGGACTTGCTCAAGTAGAATAAAGTAAGCTGAACTGACAAAATCTGCACAGTGATTATAACTATTAAAATCAACAAGAAGATAAATAGAACTTAATGATTCAAATTTATAATGAACAAGTTTGATCTTAAAAAGAAAAATATGATAAGGCATCTCCCCTCCAACATTTTTGCAGAGATGGTTTATAGACCTATAACACTGAAGATCATAGAAGACTCTTTTCAATGTTGGTTAGTTTTGCTAAAAGATTCTCTCCCCTTCTCTTTTTTTTTATTTCTTGTTATAAGACATGTAGAAGAAAAGGAAGGGAGGAAGGAAGGGAGGAATTCATCAAGGAAATGATTGCAAAGCAAAAATAAGATATGTATTTTTAAAAGACATGCTGAAAGAGAAAAATTATTTAAAAGTTATTAATGTACTTCACCACAAAGTACTCACAAAAATTACTGCAAATAAAGAGGTATGAAAGTTTTTATACAGTATTCATGTAGTTTAGTCCATAACCCTATTCTATGATAGGAAGATAAAATAGTCTGATACATGGTGATGATAAATAACTCTATATAAAATGAATTAATAAATGAACAAAGCATTTATTAAATGCTTACTACATGCAAAGCATTGCACTTAGTACTAGGGATATAAATAGAAATGTAAGACATGCTCTCAAGGAATTTATATTCTACTGAGAGAGATGCTATCTATGGACATTTTCAGCTACAAATAAGATAGAAAGGCCCTATGGTTCATTTGGTGCAGCATCACAGCAGATGGCAATGCCTCTCCTTTAATGTCATTTCCATTGATAAAATTATAGCAATTTCCGATGCTAAACCACTTGCCAGTGCTCAACTTTGATGACAAGAAGTTTCTTTTTCAACTTCAGTAGAGAGGATTGTAGGACTGCTATTGTAGGAGCAGGGATCAGGCTGTATTTTCAGAGATTGCTTCCCAAGACAACATCTGAGGGTTCTGCACTGGAAGAAATGCCATTCTCAAGGCTTCTAAGTTCAGGGACCTGGCCCATCTCCCTTAGTATCTGAAGGGAAATGTTAATCAAGGTAGTGTTAGTCATTTACATTGCCTAATGCATGCTGCCTCCTGTCTTTTCCCCAGATTGCCTTACTACTTCATCTAGGCTGCCTTATCTGTCCTATCAATTCTATTTGATTGGAAATTGTTGGCAATGACTGGTTCCTTTTCCATAGGAACTGCCTATCCAGATAATGGCTATGAAAGGTAGGGTAGAGGCAAAATTGGTGATTTGGGGAACTGGGTTGATATTAAAATTCCCAGGGCAATTCAGCCTATCTACCTTTTTGTAGCACATGGTTAGGAGTTGTTGCTAATGATATTGAAAAAGTAGGTCCTTTTTTCCACAATGTCTTTTCCTGTCAATGTTGGATAAAGAAATTGAGCTGGAAACAGGCCTGATGGTTTGGGAGAATACTGCTATTCCAAGTTCTAGGGTTCAGGATTTCTGGATTGTCTCCATCAGAGTCTGAAGAGAGTCAAGGTGATGGTGGTGATGATGGTGATGATGATGGTGTTTTGACTCACTGACACATACTGCTTCCTGTTTCTCCCCCCAAAGTACTCTACCAGCACCCTACTGATATTGGGAATAAGCAAGAAAAGCTTCCTTCATGTTTAGTGAACCCCCTGTGACAAACTCTTACACATCCTTGGGTATATTACAGGCCCTCTTCTCTATAGTCTCTCTTTTGGTGACCTGTTAACCCATAATAGTTTAATTGTTAGTTCTATGTGGATAATTCAAAATTTTAAGGGTTCATCACTCATCTCTCTCATCAGCTGTAATCCTACATTACCAACCACCTACTGGACATCTCAATATTATATAAGGATTTCAAATCTAACTTGTTGAAAATAGAACTCATTAGTTTCCACCCTAAATCTACCCCATTGTTTAAATTCTGTTGAGGACAACATCATCCTTTTAGTTACCCAGGTTTACAATCTCACAGACATCCTTGATCCTTCACTTTCCCTCATTTCTTTATAAAATCCTTTGTCAAGTCTTGTCAGATCTATTGCACATCTCTTATACCTATATCTGTCCCTTTCTCTTTCCTCAAGTAGCCCCCTCAGCTTCAATCTCTTATTGCTTGTTACCTGAATAAGCTCCTAATTGGACTCCATGATTCCAGTCCCACCCACCTCCTATCCATCTTCAATGCAGCTGCCAAAAAATTGATATTCCTAAACGACAGATAAGAGCATGTCATTCACCTGCTTGAGAAATTTTAGTCATTCCCTTTAAACTCAAAGATAAAATACATGCTCATTTGCCTGGCATTTGAAATCCTTTGCAAACTGGCTTCAATTTATCTTTTCAAACCAGTTTCATATTATGTAACCTCATCCTTCTAAGTTCCAGCCAAATTGGCCTGTCTACTGTTCCCTGTACAAAATATTCCATCTCTCACCTCTGTGTTTTTCCCAGGCTACAAACCCAGAATGATCTCCCACCTCACCTCCACATTTTGGGGTCCCTAGGTGCCTTCAAGGCTCTGCTTAAGTCCCATTTCTCACACAATAACAGTCAAGCATTTATTAAGCAACTTCTATGCACCACAGGGTGTATTCAGGGAAGACTGGTATGAGGGATGCTTTTCAGGGTTATTTTTCACCTTTAGTGTCCACCTGATTCAATCAACTCTCAACTTTGGCTCCAAGAAGCTGTAGCAGCCATACCATGTTAAACCTTTTCAAAAGAAAGAATAAACCACATTGAGGGTAACCAAGAAGTCTCAAACCCCTTGTTTTTCAACAATTTACTTAAAGGATTGAGAAATATGTTGAAATATTTTAAAAATTATTTCCATTCAGATCTCATCTCTCCTCCTATATCATAAGCTTCATGAAAGCTGGGTCTCTTTCTTGCTTGAGTTTTATATTTTCCATGTAATCCAATACAATGTTTTCATCTTAATAAATGTATCTTGATTAGAATTGAATAACAATATCCAGCACATAGGTTAATTGATCAATTACTGAAAGAATATTGAGGTAGAATTAGGGTTAGCTATCAGGAACAGGGTATTATTATCCCTTGTTTTGGGATTCCAGTTAATCTTTTGTTCTGAACCTCTTCATAACTCTAAACATTCTCCCTGAACAGAATCAGTCTTCTATTGTTCTATTCAGAACCTGCTCTTCTTTGAGGACCAAGATCATGGAATATTTGGAATAGGAATTTCTTTGACCCTCCTCAGTATTCCTCCTGATTTTATGTCAAATGCACCAAGTGATTCACTCTGTCAGAACTTTCTGTCTACTTTCAAGAGTTTACCAAATTCTGGTACATGTCATAGTACAAGAGGGATGTCCTACACAACCACTATATATGCAACCTCATGACACAGTGAAGAAAATGTTGTACTTAGAATCAAGAAAGTCTGACTTCAAACCTAGCCTTAATTGTTTACTAGGCAAGTCACTTAAATTTCCCTCAGTTTCATTTTCCTCATCTGCAGAATGGCAATAATAATAGACCAACCTTGTAAGATTGTTGTGAAGTGTTTTGTAAATTTTAAAGTGTTATATAAACATTAACAATTATTACTGAAAGGATGGATGAAATAAGCAAAGTACCATCTATGTGTCAGACACTCTGCTAAGTGTTTTTTATTGTTATTATTATACAAGGCCATACTGAGCCAACTAATTGTTAATGCTCCTACCTTCCCTAAATTGTACTGCATTTAACTATCTATATGTTTCATATTCAGAGATTTAGGTAGTGTAATGGATAGAGTGCTGGGCCTAAAGTCAGGAAAAATCTGCCTGAGTTCAAATTTAGCCTCAGAAACCTATTAGTTGTGTAACCATGAGAAAGTCATTTAACCCTATTTAACTCTGTTTCTTCATCTGTAAAATGAGTTGAAGGAGGAAATGGCAAAACACTCCAGTACCTTTACAAAAATAAAATCCCAATTGAGATCACAATGAATTAGATATGGCTGAAGATAACTAACAACAAGAGCAAAAATATTTTGTATTTACTTATCAGTGTATGTGGTATTTCCTAGTCCATTCCATGTAATAAGATAGAGGAAGGGGAAGGAGAAGGAAAGAATGATGAGGGGATTTAAAGAAAGTCTTTGTAAGAACAAAGATCATTTAAGTATTTTAAATACAAGCTCTTTGATAGTAGTGACTACCTTTATTTTTTTGTCTATGGTTCCCCAGCAACTAGCATAGCACATAGTAGATACTTGATAAATGTTTAACGTGTATTAATATTTAATTTCTTGCTTGAAAAGATCCATATTTTTTATGAAAGGGTCAATTCACTGTGATTTCATCACCTTTATATGTACCTATAGCTTTTTATTTCATTCAGAATGAATTCTTAAGAAAGAACATTGTTCAATGAATTTAAAGGTTTTCAATTTGATTCAATTTAATAAGCATTTATTAGGTGCCAACTATATGCCAGTCACCATGTACACTTGTAAAGTTAAAAAAATGAAACAATGGCTTCCTCCTTTTGGAGCAAAAATGCCTTTTTTATATAAATGGATTAAGTCATTTGTCATCTCTGAATGTGTTCACTGTGTTATTGAATTTTTTTTTCTTTCTCAGTTTGGCTCCAAGGAATTGCTTTGTGCAAATATTTATGTAAAACTACAGGGCCAGAGTTAAAAGAAACCAGGAGGAAATTTAAGAATTCAACTTTCAGCAAGTTTACATGCAAAATCTTAGAGAAAAATAATATCTATTTCATTAAACCAAGTATACAAAGCTCTGAATCTCTCTTGATTTATGAGGCAAGATTTTATCAGCTCTATTTATTGTGTAGTGTAGCTGACCCATAGGTCAAAGATAAATCGCAACAGCTGGTGCCAAAAATTTAATTTTTTTAAAGTAACAATCCAGTGAAGATATGGAAGAATCTACTTGAAGTCCTATAGTTCTGTAGCACTGGTGAATTGATCATTAATTCTCAAAGCAATGTAAATATTTCACACCATCATGCCAAAATTCAAAACCTTCATTAAGTCCCTACTATGTACCACCCATCGACAATAAAAAGGTAAAAACAAAAGAGTTCCTAACCTCAAAGAATTTACATTGGAATGGGGAGAAACAATATATTGTTTCAGCAAAATATTACAAAATATATATAAATTTGCTACAAAGTTATTTTTAGGAAGAAGAACTATCCTATCTTTGGGAGAATGGGGATCAGGCAGGACTGAATTACTAGAGATGACACTACTTCCTACAATAGTTGAACTATGAAAGAATCTACAGATTCTACAAGATGGTGGTGAGGAAGATGTGCATCATAGGCATGGGCATAAACTGTGCAAAGACACTGATTGAGAAAATGGAATGTCATGGAACAGAATAGTTTGGCCAGAATATAGTGTTTGAGGGAAAGAAATGCACAATAAAGACCTGAAAAAATAGACTAGAGTCAAATTTTGAAAAAAAAATTTAAATGCCAAATGGCAGAGTTTATTTTTATCCTAGAAGCAATAGGGAGCCATTTGTGAGCAGGGGAGTTGCATAGTCAGATCTATGCTTTAGGAATATCAATTTAGCAGCTGTGTGAAAGATAGATAAGGAAAAGGAGATTAAAAAAAAGCACAGAGCAATAAAGAGGTTGTTGCAATAGTCTAGGTGAAAGGTAATAAGGACCCAAATCAGTGTGGTGTTCATATGAGAGGACAGTAAGGGACAGTTGTGGAAAAAAAAATCCATTTGGACTGCTACTCTATTCTGATCAGTATTAAGCAATTTGATAGACTCTTATCAAAGTTCTTTATATAAGGCCCCAAAGCTATGAACTGTAGATTCTAAGTTCATTTGCTTAACTATAGGAAGTTAACTACAGACTTTCCACTCTTGTTTTGCCTTGTGATAGTGAACAAGCCCAGTGTAGCAGAGATCACATGGAAAGTCCTCCAAAATATTTTTGTGCCAAATATATATGGACCAATCACCTATCCAATAGGAGCAGGTGACCATCTTATGACCATCTTAAGACCACTTAGGTTACTGACTGTGACAGTTTCACCCAACTTGTAACCCTACTGATATTATTTTTAGCCTATGTATTATATATTAACCAATAACATTGCTGTTCTATATTTAGCATAACAATATAATCCTAAAGGGAAGTGGCACCTCAGATCATGAGGAAGATATGAGGTCCACTTCATTAAAGGGGACCAAATATTCTTTAATAAAAGTGATATTGGCTCAGAGTTCTGCCTCAGTTTCTTTTAAAGTAAGTGTGATATGAGATATGCTATGAAGGTAAGATTAATGACCAATAAAGGAGAGAGGGAAAAGTCAGGAATGACTTCAAGTTTGCAAATCTACATGATTGGAAGGATTATGCTACCCTCAACAGAAATTGAGTTGGATTTATAGGAAGGTTTAAAGTAAAAGACATTATAGTTCTGTTTTGTGGTATACCTAATAAAAGGTATCATAAAGGCAGCTGGCAACACAAATAGTAGGTACTTAATAAATGCTTCTTGAGCAAGTGAATTATATGGGACTGAAGTTGAAGAGAGAAACTAGAAGTGGATGTTTAGCTCTGGAGGATCATCTTCATGGAGATGACAATTGAATTCATGAAAATTGATAAGATCATCAAAGAGAGAATATAGAAATGAGTGAAAAAAGAATTCAGGACAGAGCCTTCAAATATATCCATGAATAGAGAGTGATGCAGAAACTGTCAGGCTGATGGAGATAAAAAAAAGAGCAAGACCAAAATCTTGAAAACTAAGGGTGGAAATAGAGTCCAAAAGATAAATCCTGCAACAATTTAAATGAAGATAATGGATTTCACTGGGCTTGAAATCAGGAAGACTGATCTTCATGAATTCAAATCCAGACACAGACACTTACTACCTGTGTGACCCTGAGCAAGTAACTGAACCCCATTTGCCTCAGTTTCCCCATCTATAAAATGAGTTAGAGAAGGAAATGGTGATTCACTCCAATATCTTTGCCAAGAAAATCACAAATGGGAATCATGAAAAATTGGACATGACTGAAAAACAATTGGTCCAACTACAGCAATTTGCATAAATTACAGATTTTAAAAAGGAGAATCCTTAATCTGTTTCTCATGGCCATTTAAATACCTACATTATACAGCAAAGATCCCTCTAAATTCATGTTTAAGGGGAAAATCACCATCCACAGTAAAGAGGAATGAAAAAAGAACATATGTACAGCATTTATATAGCAAAGTGAAACTTATTCAAGGATATTCTTTACAATTCACTGGTGAGCGTAGGCATTCCCCAAATCTTCATGCAGATTGAAATGGGAATGCTATAATTCCAAAGGCAGCTTCCTGGCTTTCCCTTTTTGTACAAAACAAGCACTCTCTCTGATATGTTAGCTTTTCAGGAACATTAGGCTGATTGTTGGTAGGTAAACAAAATATTATAATATTTCTATTTCTGGGCTGATGCTTTAGGATTTTTTAGCATTGTAATTTTGATTGATGAGACAAAGAAAGAAGAAAGAGTAGGACAGAGAGAATCTTGTTCATCCAATAAGCTCATCTTAGGCTTGTTCATATAGAAATAAGATTCTACTCTTTGTAACTTTGACTAGATTCTGAGAAATCTTCCTCTATGCAAATAGTTGTGAACTCATATAAAGAACAGAAGTGTTCATGTTTTTCATGGTCTACATTTCTGATTTAACTCTTAAATCTCTTAAACAAGCCTTTGGATAATAAAGTGTGTTTTAGGGATAATGAATAGTTTATTATTACAAATAACAATACATATCATTTATATAATGCTTTAAAGTTTTCAATTACATAGGTTTTCTCATTTGATCCTAACAACACTGTGATGATGAAGCTCAAGATAAGTGATTTGGTGCCAGTTCTTGCCAGGGTCATATGTTGGGATTGCTGGGTGAGGACTGGAGTTGTCTGGATGGTGACAAGGTGAGAATTCAGGTTTTCTGGACAATTACAAGGTGAGAACTCAGGTTGACTTGATAGAGGGGGCAAGCTCATTGGCTGGGGTGGTTCTTCCCAGAAGCCCTTGCATTATCCCACGCCCATTCTCTGGGAGGATAAAAAGAGACAGCACTGGGCGCAGAGAGCAGATCGGCCTGGAGAAGGATAAGAGCTGGAGGAGATTCAGAGCCAGGATTCAAGAAGAAAGACTCTGCATTGCATCAGGCCTGACGGGGCTCTCTGCAGGAAGGGAAGTCACTTCTAAGGACAAGAGTTAACAGCAACTGCCTGGAGACAACGGTTCATTACAGGAAGAAGAATCTGTCGGAGAGATTTGAGTAGAAGACACAGCAGATCTCTTCCCAGAGAGCGATCCAGCAGCTTCTAGAGACAACAGCTCGGTACAATTGGCGCCCAACGTGGGGCAAGGACTTTTGCTTATCCTGACAAGAGGAGCTAGACCAGACCTTCGCAATTTGGCGCCCGAACAGGGACAGACACAGTCCTGATTCCAGTGGAAAAGCTTCCGATCTAGATCTCAGTCTCTCTGACCCAGAACCAGAGAGACAGAAAAAGAGAAAGACCTCAAAATAAAGGAGAAGATCTAAGAAACATCTGACACTGAAAGAGCATGGATAATAAGAAGACTGTTAAAGAACTTTAAAAACCAGCAGGAATCATTGGACTTTCTCACACAAGATGAGACTAATGGACAATGGACTTATGGACATTTATAAATTTTCAATTTATGATTATGATTATGTTATATACTTCTAGCATGTGTTATGTTACTATGTTACTATGTGCTTATGTAATTTATGTAATTATCTGTAATACTTCCCATATTGATGGATTTATGTTTCAAGGTCATGACTGTCCTATGTTCTAAATCAAAAGAAAGGGGGAGATGTTGGGATTGCTGGGTGAGGACTGGAGTTGTCTGGATGGTGACAAGGTGAGAATTCAGGTTTTCTGGACAATTACAAGGTGAGAACTCAGGTTGACTTGATAGAGGGGGCAAGCTCATTGGCTGGGGTGGTTCTTCCCAGAAGCCCTTGCATTATCCCACGCCCATTCTCTGGGAGGATAAAAAGAGACAGCACTGGGCGCAGAGAGCAGATCGGCCTGGAGAAGGATAAGAGCTGGAGGAGATTCAGAGCCAGGATTCAAGAAGAAAGACTCTCTGCATTACATCAGGCCTGACGGGGCTCTCTGCAGGAAGGGAAGTCACTTCTAAGGACAAGAGTTAACAGCAACTGCCTGGAGACAATGGTTCATTACAGGAAGAAGAATCTGTCGGAGAGATTTGAGTAGAAGACACAGCAGATCTCTTCCCAGAGAGCGATCCAGCAGCTTCTAGAGACAACAGCTCGGTACAGTCATACACTTAGTAAATGTCTAAGGCAGGATTCAAACTGAAGTCTTCTAGACTCCAGGTTTAGTACTATCCATTATACTACATAGTTGCTTTGATAGATAATTTAATGTTCAATACCATAGCTTTTTCCCCATTATTTCACACATTAAAATTTCTCACATTTATAAGATTGATTTTTGTTTAAGATGAGAATAGGCCCTTGTGATGAATACTGTCAATGCATAGAGATCAGGAAAGATTAGGACAAAATTAAAAGGTTACCAAAAGTTATTGGGTTTAGCAATTGAGCTAATTAATAATTTTAAAGAATAAAGTTTCCATTGAGTGTTGATGCCAGAAATCAGATGGCCAAAGAATCAAGATGCAGAAAAATGTAAAGTGCAGACAATGAATATAGATGGCTTTTTTCTTGGCTAAGAAGATGGCAAGCCTTCCATATTCTTCCTTTGTTAGACCACCTCTAGAATATTGTATTCAGGTCTTGGTGCTGTAGTTCAAAGACACCAAAAAACTAGAGCAAATCAAGAAACTGGCAAATGGAGAGATGAATGTTCTTGAGTTCACGTCATTATGAGAATCAGTTGAAGGAACTGGGGATGCTTAAGTCTGTAGAAGCAAAGGTTTCAGGAGGACATGATAGCAATCTGAAAGTAGTTGAAGATGTCTTATAAAAGATGGACTCAAATTGTTTTATAGTGGGAATTCTTTATAAACATGAGTTGAACTAGATGGCCATTGAGATGACTCCAACCATAAAATCTGGTGATTAAGTGATTTCATTTGCCTATAGTATCAAGGAGAGATGTAAGAAGAAAGTTTGAAGGGAAGGTAGGGTAAAGTGAAAGGGTTTTAAATTCTGCCCGTGTGTGTAAACATCAGAGAAAGAACTGGTGAATAAGAGGAAGCAGAAAATTGAGGAGGAAAGAGGGACTGAATTATGAATCAAGATCCATGGAGAGATGAGAGGGGATAAGAACAAGCGTTGGTATTAACTATGAGAAGGAGCAGCCCTTCATCTTAGACTTAAAGGAAACAAGAGGGTGAGAGATGATAATGAGATGACTTGGTGTGTACAAGTGGGGGAAAAGAGGGAGCTGGCAGCAGATGGCCTCATTTTTTAATGCAGCAATTAAGATTTGCTAATCTACCTGTTTACACTGAAGCTACTGTATTTTCTTGCAACAATAAATATGACATTAAAAAGACTTGGTATGTATAAATCATTTTGTCATTACAAAACATTTTTTATACTTCATATGTTTTGTTCCTATTCACACCATGAGGCAGGGAATCAAAATATCATTATGGCCCTTTTACAGATGATACAAAATATAGATATCCAAAGTATAGATACATGTATACATAAGTACATGTATACTATATAATTATAAATGTACCTATGTATTTTATTTAGATAGATAGACAGACTATTAAAAAGAAAGTAGGAGAGGAATTGTTCCACTTTACCAATGAGGGATCTGAATCTCTATAATTTTATTGATTCTGAGCCAAGAATCAGCAATTGAAAGCCACAAAGTCATTGACCTCTGGTTTTCCATTATTTTCTAGTACATGGAATCTTTAGCTTCTCTTCATTCCATGTCCTAGGGTCAATACCAGTCCATCCATTCTATAAGACTTTTACAGATTGCTGAAGAAATCTTTCTATTCATTTAATCTCCTGCTGTAAGGCTTCATTTCACAACTCACTTTGGTGAGTCAGACCACCTGGGGCATGCCTGGGATATAGATTTGATATCTTATTCTTAGTGTCTTAGAATATCCAGCTAGATTGAAAGAACTCCTTAATAGCAGAGAATTCATTCATTAAGACTCAGCAAAGATTCAGTCCATTATTGTTATCCTGTCCATTTCAAAGTACTAATAATAGGGAACATTTACACTGATTTTATCATCTACTTCCAAACCTTATTTTCAGGTTTCAATTTCAGAACTGCTATTGGCCTAAATTATACATTGTAATAAGAGGTGATTTGGCCTTGTAGGAATAACTAAAGTTGGTTGGATTTATGAGACCTGGGTCCAATTCCTTCAGATATTTATTAAGGTTTTTTTTTTTGTTTAACTTTCTCCATGCTTCAGTTTTCTCATCTATAAAATGGAGATAATACTATCTGTAATGTCTATTTCTTAGAGTTGTTATGAGAATAAAACACTAGAATCAGTCAGAATATGTGAGGTGTCAGTCATTACTCTGTGACATTTAACTATATGACTTCAGGAAAGTCTCAGGGCTTTTGTTTTTTCTCATGTGGCTCAGTCAATAGAGTACAAGGCTAAAGCCAGTTCCACCCATATCAGACACTTACTAGCCTGGCAAATCACTTGACCCCATCTGCCTCAGTTTCTTCATATGTAAAATGATAATCATAATAGTACCTTTCTCTCAAGATTGTTGTGAGGATAAATTGAGCTAATATTTGCAATATCTTGACAAATCTCAAATTGATATATAAATTATATTGATTATTATAATTGTGATTAAGATTATGTGTGAAATAATAATTAAACTAAATTATCTCAGAAAATGTTCCCTCCCATCTCTAAATTCTAAAATCCTTTGTTATTGACAGATAATAAAGAGAAGAGGAGATGTTAATGAAGCTAATGACTCTAAATGGACTAGGAAGTCAGAAATGGACTTTTACTAACTTGTTTTGGGAAGTATCCATTTATAAACATGCAACTTTGCACCTGGAGAATGACTAACAATAAAATAGTTATAGAACTAGAGTCTTCAAATAGATGAAGGATTTTCTCAATGGACCTTTGTCTTCCTGTGGGATTCTGGTCCATTTCCAATGCTTCATTATGAACTTGAATAAATAATGTAGCCTGCCTGTGTCTGGTTTTTTTGGGTTTTTTGTTTTGTTTTGTTTTTACTATAAGATAAAGGGATTTGACTAAATGGTTTCTGAGGTCCCTTCTACCTTTAGATCTATAATCCTTTGAGTCTCTGAAAAATTCACTTCAGGGAAAAAACTTGAAAAGAGTTAACATGAATCAATACAAAAGAAAGTGAACAAAACTAAGAGAACATTGTATACAGTAACAGCAATATTGTATGATGAACAACTGTGAATGCTTTGGCTATTCTCAACAATACAATACACTACAACAATCATTAAGGAGTCAGGATGAAAAATTCTATACATCTCTAAAAAAAGAACTGACATTTTCAAACAGATTGAAACATACCACATTTTTTTCTTCCTTCCTGCCTCCCTTTTTCCTCCTCTCTTCTTTACAAAAGAAAGTGAGCAAAACTAAGAGAACATTGTATACAGTAACAGCAATATTGTATGATGAACAACTGTGAATGCCTTGGCTATTCTCAACAATACAATACACTACAACAATCATTAAGGAGTCAGGATGAAAAATGCTATACATCTCTAAAAAAAGAACTGACATTTTCAAACAGATTGAAACATACCACATTTTTTTCTTCCTTCCTGCCTCCCTTTTTCCTCCTCTCTTCTTTACTTCTTTCTTTTTTTCTTTCCTTTCTTCCTTCTTTCCTTCCTTCCTTCCTCTCTCTTTTTTTCTTTTTTTCCAAGTCTTCTTGCACAAAATGATTAATATGATTGCACATGTATAATTGATATCAGATTGTTTTCCATCCTAGGGAGCTGATGAGAGTAAGGGGGAAGAGAGGGAGGAATAGAATTTCAAATTAAAAACTTTTCTTAAACTGTTTTTACATGTAAAATGAGGGGAAAATAAAATAGTTGAATGTCACAGATAGTGGGAGAACTCTGAGTGAGGTATAAGACCTTCCAGACCAGTCTGGGTATCTGCGTGTCTGGTTTGGCTCCTCATTTCCCCCTAAGGGCATCTCAGCCTTCCTAAGAAGTCAGGGGTGTGACAACCTGTGTTGTAATTAAAGCAGAGTTATACTAAGTGGCAAAGAGACATCTGTATACTATAGAAAGTTGTTTATGTGATCCCACATGCACAGTACATAGTTAGCTCATGCACGGTATGCACCCTAGTTATGTAAGAGTATTAGGGTATATAAAGCTGAGGGAATTTTGATTAAATGAACTCTTTTTGACCATCTTGATGAGTTCTATCCCTTCATTCCTCACCTATGATCAGGATTTGGGCTGGTACCAAAATCCTCCAATGAGTGGATCTGAACAAAATATTATTTTTTAAAGTCACTGCAAGAGATGCACAACATATGCTAGGAGTCTTCCTCATTTTTCTGATAGCATGGGAATATCCATGGCTCACGTGGATCTAATTATTTCTCATTCCATAAGCAACTTATCTTCTTTTTTCTTTTTTTAATATTTTATTTTCTCTATGAAATCCTTTCTTCCAGTTACTGGTATTCATAATTTCAACTTATTACGTATACCCATATACACCATTGCCCTGTGATTGATATTCAGCCTTAATAGTTCAGAAATTGTAGTGTTTCATAGGTCAAAGCCATATAACAACACCAATCGAATTTGGATATTAAAAAAATTTTGTTCCTGGAATAAATTTACAGGTTTTAAAAGAACTGGAAAGTCATTTATTTAATTCTAGGCTCCACTCATTGCCCATTTGTGTCATCTTTTCAAGATGTGTATTGATGGATAACCTCTATTGTTGTCCTTCCAAGAATATGCTATAATTTGGACAATAAAAATTCTTTATCCAATTGGCTTTTCTTTTTCTTTTTTTGTGAGAAAATTAGGGTTAAATTACTTGGCCAGTATTACACCGGTAGTATATATTTTTTTCTTTGCTAAGTGACTTGCCCAGTGTCACACAGCTAGGACGTGTTAAGTGTCTAAGACCAGATTTGAACTTGAGTCCTCCTGACTTTAGGGCTGGTGCTCTTCCCACTGTGCCACTTAGCTGCCCCACGAGTAGTAAGTATTAAGTGTCTGAGGCCAGATTTTAACTCAGATCCTCCTGACTCCAGTGCCAGTGCTATCCACTATGCCATCTAGTTGCCCCTGTGTTTTCTACATAGATGATTAAGCCAAACATTTTTGAATGCTCATAGATCAAATTTAGAAATCTATGTGGTATTCTGAAGCTTGATGTAACCAGTATGATAATATCCTCAAGGAGGAGAACCTAGTGAACCTCACCAACCATAAGAAATCCCTCTTCAATTTAGGCTGTGATCTTTATCTCCTCCATGTCCATCAAAAACTTTTTTGGCAAGTATCCACCTCCCTATTTATAGCTTACTGATAGATTGCTCAAAAAGCATCTCTCTGTTCTTACACTTTTAAGAAATTGCATCATTCATGTATACAGGAGAGACAACTTAGAAAAAAAGATTTCAAGATGGAATTTTGCCTTTATTTTTACCCTTCCTTAATTCTCCATTCTCTGTTCTATCAAAACCTGCTCTCAGCAAGCTATAATATTTGGAGAAGATGTGATCAACTCATTCACAACCTCCAAAAAACTTGCAATACTGAATGAACTCTGAAGTTTCTTCCAACTTAAGGATAAGGGGATCCTATAACAGTATTAAATTCCATAAAGAGGAATTAACCATGTTCCATGTTTCTGTTGATTTTAATATAGGAAGCAGAACTGTTGTTGTTATTATTGTTTTTAAACTACTGTGTTTTCAGTCTTTAATCTTGATGCCTGGTTTTCCCCTCCTCTATCTGTAAATGAGTTATAACAGAGCAAATCAAGCATCATGATACAGATCATCCTTTGAGCAATTAAATGAATGAGTTCTGAAATAACTTTAATTGCTGAAAGGATGTTATGCATCATAAAACTTAATTTGCTCTGTTATAACTTATTCTTTTTTGTCACATCAGGATATTTTCTCTGTATTGTTGCTTTCTTTGTCTAGAAGTAAGAATATTCCAGTAATTCTGAGAGGGGTGGATAAAGAATCCTGGTCAACATTGCTTGCTCATCAAGTAAAGAAAACTCTCACATCCTTCCTTGGTACAGGGAAATTTAAATCACATTCCACCTGTTATCCCCAAATGCTCTTAGAAAATGCAAAAAGCATAATTCCATTATTTACTCAGCAGTTGCCAAGACCTAGCCCAGCCATTACAGTGGAGAGGAGAAGTCTAATTTGACTCAATCAATCAGTAAACATTCAGTAAGCATTTATTATCTTCTAGGCACTGTGCTAAATGTTGGGAATACAAAAAGAGGCAAGATAATAATCCCTGCCCTCAATGAGCTTACAACCTTATTAAGGAAGTCAGCATACAAATAAATATATACAAGACAAGTTTATATAAAGGACAAATAGGAAATAATTAATAGACAGAAGGCAGTAGAATTAAGCAGGGCAAAATCTTCCTAAAACACAAGTCTGATCTTATCAACATACCCTACATTAAGTAAACTGCAATAGCTAACAATCATTCTATATTCAAATATAAAAATCCTCTATTTGACTTCCCAATTGCATCATAAACTTTGTCCCCTTCCTATCTTTCTAATGTTCATAAATTTTACTTCCCTCTACATACTCTATGGACCAGTGACATTAACCTCCTCACATTCCTCAACAATAGTAAATCTCCCACCTGAGTTTTTTCAATGACTATTCCCCCATGCCTGAAATATTCTGTCTTCTCATCTTTCCTTTCTGGCATCTTTGGCTTCCTTTAAGTCTCAACCAGAGTCCACTTTCTACCTTATGCAGGAAGCCTTTCCTAGTTCCCCTTAATTTTAGAGTATCCTCAAAAAAAATTGCCATTTCTTTATCTTGTTTGCACATAGTTATTTACATGTTGTCTCCCTCATTAGATTTGAGCTCCTTGATAGAAGGAACCGTCTTTGGTCTTTCTTTGTATTCCCATAGCTTAGTACAGTGCCTGATATATAGCAGATATTTAATAAATTCTAATTGATTGATTGACAACTAGCAGCCTAAGAGAAAGAGATAAAAAAGAAAAAATATATAAAATAAATATACGCATATGTATAAATATATTTGTATGTATGTATATACATATGTATATATACATATATGTATTATATATATATTTTAGAGAGCTATGAAAAGCAGACATGAGAATTCATTTTAAAAGGCAAAGAGAGACAGAAACAAAGATAGAAATTAAGAGAGAGCCCATTTCCTCAGGAAACCACTGTCTTATAATATAGTAAAACAGCATCTCAATGAAGACCCTGAACTATCAAAGATAAGCATGTTATGCTCTATTTAATAAGGCAAATACATACATATTTATGTATATATAAACTAATTTGTAAAGGTTTATACATTGTTTGTTTTGTTGGAATTTTATGTTAAAGGGGTAGATTTTAGTGGTCTGGAAAATTAATTTCTGTGGAACATTTCATTCCCTGACAAGACAAACTAAAGGAAGCATCTGTACCATTATTGAGCTATTACTGATCTAGTCTGTACCTATTCCTTCTTTTTTCCTTATAATCATTCCTTCCATGATGTAGAGTAGTATTGCTTTAGACTATAGATTTCCCTGCTTACAGATGTCTTTTTCCTCACAATCTCATGCTGTTGTAACTCTCCATTTCCTATAATGTTACTTTTATTTATGTTCAAGTTTCCTTTGACTTTTGGCCAGAGTAAGTGGCACCTTATAATTTGTGACCAATTCCATCAAACCCACATGATGCAGATGAGTTTTGTATATAAAACTATATCCCTCTACTGCCACACACCTATGTATGTCATACAATGCCACATTTCCTTCATTGAAATCTTTCTCTGCCTTCAAGAGCCAGCCCAACTGGTGCCTACATGCTCTGTAAAGTTTTCTTTGATTTCCCCAACTGAAAATAACCTCTTCTTCCTCAAATTTTCTTGTGGTACTTTATCAGTTCCTCATCTGTTAAATGAGCTAGCAAAGGAAATGACAAAGCAATCCAGCATCTTTGTCAAGAAAACCTCATATAGAGTCATGAAGATTTGGACATGACTAAAAAATAACTCCATACTTTATCACAGTCTCTCTTTTGACCCCATCATACCCTGCTTAAATCATCTAACCCATGTGCCATAACCTCTATCAGATTGTAAATTGGCTGAGAACAAGGATGGATTGCTTTTTATCATTGTAGCTCTAATACAGAGCACAAATAAATTGTATATACTAGAAACTAAATAAATATGCATTGATTTGTTGAAGATTTGAAATTTTCTTTTTCTTTACAACTTCACCAACACCCACACAATTATTCTTTCATTTGCATTGCTGTGGATGATAGCAGACAACCATTAGTTCTATTAATGCTCCTAAATCCCTCTAAATCCTAAATCCCTGAGACATTTATAAGAACATATCCATGTTTTCACACAATATTAATCAGATCATCTGGTATGTACTGCATCTAGAGCTTTTCACAGACCATATGGAATCTGTTACTGAAAAACTCATCATGATAGCTAAACTTGGGGCCAAGTTTATCTACTATTAATTATCTACTATTAATCTTTATCAGTCTTAACTAAAATATCTCCAAGTAAGCTACTGTCATAGGATTAAAATTAGGACCATTATATAACAGAAAAGACTATTAATAACTAATGATTTGAGGAGATTCAGAATTCTCCCTTTTTGTATTTTCAAGACCTTCTCTCTGAAGGTTGAGTTAATTTTCTTTATCCAACTTCACTCAGCTTTACAAGTTGATTCCAATTCAATCAAGGTTGAGTGGAGACAAAGCCTTTGTCTAAATTGTCCAAGACAAAGGTTGGTCTGGATATAGAGATAGTCTCTCTGTCCAAGGATAACATGATGTCATTCTTAGCTCCTCATTGTAATATTCATTCTTTCATTAATTGTTAACCAATCAAGATCAGTTTCTACCCTGGGACATACTCATCTAAGAGTATATAACTATGATCCTGCTGCCACAATTGTTTTGTTCTAAGATAGTCAGCCAAATGACCATCCTATTATTAATAAACGTGCTGGTTTTATTAACAAAATGATTAAATTACCCAGAAAGTATATCTTCAAGCCTTTTTAATTGTCACATATTACAATAATTGCTTATTACTGTAATCTCCTGATGAAGCAGACTTCTGAATGTTCAGGGCTGCCCTGTCTTCCCTTGTAGTTTCTGAGTCTTGGATGTCAAAAAAGAAGAAATGTGATACTTGAAAGATTAAATGTGGTATAGTTCTATCTGATGGAATATTTTTTAAAGAGACAGACATGATGTTTTTTGTTCTGTATTTCCAGCTTTCGGTGTATTGTCATCATATAAAAAATGTTTGAAGAGACTTTGGGGAGACCCTGCCTTCCAGATACTTGGCCACTTGATTCACCTAGGCAGAACTAGGTTGGGTGGAAGCCTCTTCTAGAGAGTAACAAAAATTGATAACTACTACCAACAATGAATAATTTGTAGGGTGCATCTCTGTTTCCATACTATCCCTTTAACTTTTAAATACAAAAATGCCTTATAGTGCTCATTTATTGAGATCTTTGGGAATTTCTGTCCTTATAAGGTATTATGAGTTCCTCAAATGTGGGGATCTTTTGCTTTTCTTTTATCTCTAGTGCCTGACATAGAAACAAAAATACTTGAGTTATATGCAGTTTATAGAGCAGGGTCTAGATTTAGAAAAAAAAAAAAAACCCTAGTTCAAATTTTATTTCAGACAGTTACTAGCTATAAGATTCTGGGCAAATCCCTCAACCTCTATCTGCTTCAGTTTCCTCAACTGTAAAATGGGGATCACAATAGCACCAATTGGATTGTTGTAAAGATCAAAGAAGATAGTATTTGGAAATCACATAGCACAGTGCCGGGCACATAATGAGTACTTACTAATTTTTAAAATTTTCTGACATACTAAAGGAACAAATTGTAACAAAGGAGGTAGAGGGCTAGAGATTGACCACCAGCAGAGGCTCTGGTCATTCAAGCCACTTCAGAGTTCAATGATTTTATATTTGTATTTTTAGTTTCTTTTTAATAAATTCCTCTAGCCTAAGTGGAAAATGAGTAAATTATTTGGGGCCAAGTAGAGAAAGAAAGCAAGACTGGGAATGCCAAACAAGTCAGGGATATATATTTCAAGTCATTATTTTACTTACTTCCTAGGTTTAACTGTAAATTTAGAGCAGCAGTTAGTGTTTAATGGGCTGGGGAGCAGAAAGCTTAACTGTATAAGCTTGTTTTTCAATGAGCTGCTGTAGCTCAAAATCCAAGTGTTAAATAATACCTTGCCCAGTAGCTTCTCTAACAACATCCTTAGTGGAAATGTTTAGTTTCTCTGCATGTTAGTCATTCTTATAAATACTTGGTATATATTTCCTATGATTGTCATCCACACACGTTTCATCCTCCTGTGATAATAGCACTCTACTATTAGATATTAGTACAAATAGTATCCCACTTTTTTCAGATGAAAAAAAAAAACTGAGAAACAGAGGTTAAATTGTCCTGGTTCACAGTTAGGACTTGACTGAATCAGAACTTCAATAGTTTAGAAGGCTTTCTCAGAAAGCGCTACCCTATGCTCTATCACAAAGAAAACTAGGCAGTTTGCTTTAGGGAAGAAACAGAGCGAATAGATTATTATTCAAGGACCCTTGATCATCATTCACTCCATCCCCAGAGTCAAGAATTTTACTGTTAATACCCATCTACCACCTATCTCTTCCTCCCTGTCTTAGTTCTATCTTCCAGTCAGATAATCTGAAGATTACCTAGAAAATCAAGGCAACTCTTTCTCTATAAAAGAAAGACACTCTTAGAGACAACTAATAAACTTTATTTCTCTGCTTTATTCCTCTCATATCCACCTCAGCACTCTCACTTCCTGGCTCCTCTCCTTTTCCCTCTCCAAAAAAAAAAAATTTTGGTCCAAAATCTGATTGAATGGAAAAAGCAGAAAACCAAATTAATTTTGAATTTAGGGAAGATGGCATATCACATTTGATTTAAACCTGTTTTTGAATAACACGACAGGCCAGAAAGGTCCCCTATGATTCTATCTCTTAGGAGAATGAACTCTTAAGAGTTGAAAAGCTACACAGACACTTCTTGTCAATTCAATGGTTCATCATCCAATTCTGATTCTGAGCTAAAATGAAACTTACAGTCAATATACAGGTGAGGAGCACAGCCTTAGTGATAACAAACAAGTTGCCTAATGTCATTTTGGAGGGAAAGGACAGAACCAGAATCATCCACTTTGTGGATTGATGAGATTCTCTTGCTTCTCTCTCCTCACACCCCCTTTGTATTCCTGGGATTTGTCTTTTAGCCACTTTTAGTTTCTCTGCATGTTAGTCATTCTTATAAAGACTTGGCAATGAGATGGGACTGAAAACGAACAGCTTAACTGAACAGATGCTCTATAGCGGTGGCGGCAACACCCGTGAGACAAACTGGGGGTTCTTTGGAGGGAGACATTTGGAAGGAAAAGGGAGACTCTGAAGCTTTTGAAATCGCTTCTGGATTACAAACTTCAAGGTCATAGCACTTAAGATATCAATTTCTGAAGATAGTTTAAAAAAATACATTGAAAGATCAAAATGGAACAGTAGAGTCATTGTAGTAACTCAAAGGAAAGTCTTCATTTTTTTTAAGGGTTTATTGGCATTATCTGTAAAAAGAAAAATAGTAATATACAGGGTTATCATCATCCTGTCTCACAGATATCAACAATAGCAATATTTACAACTATGTTTTATATAGCACTTTAAGGTTTACAAAGTATATTACAAATTTACTGATTCTATAAGGGAAATGATATGGAGATTTTGATCCCACTTTTTATAGATGAGGCAACTGTACCCAAGAGATGTTAAATGACTTGACCAAGATCACACATCCTATAGTAAAAAGAATATTGGATCAAAATCAAAAGAACTTAGGTTTAAATCTCTTTACTGTTATTTACCCTCTGAATCAGTTTGGACAAGTCCCTTGATCTCAGTGGTTCTCACCTTTGTTGGCTTTTGAGAACCCATTCAGCTCTAAAACTATAATCCTATGAAATAGTCACTATATTACTACAGGGGTTGGAATTTAGATTTTTCAGGTCCAGAGCTCAGCACTCAGTTCAATGCCTGCTTGCTTATCTTCTTCTAGATGTGATACTATAAATACAGCATGGTTTCCTGTTCACATACCCAGATCCAAGCAATAAAAATAAAAGCTAATAGCCTTAAGGTCTACAAAGTGCTAGAGATATTAAGTCATTTGAATCTTACAACAACTTTATCAGGTTGATACTATTATTATTCTTCCTTTACAGATGAGTAAACTAAACTAAAGAGAGGATAAATGACTTGCCCTAAGTTTCTCAGTGAATAAACATTTGAGGCATGATTCAAACTTCCTGACTCTAGGTCCAGCATTCTTCCTACTATACAACCTAAAAGAAATTTTTGTTCAGTCATTTTTAAGTCATATCCAACTCTTTGTGACCCCATTTGGTGTTTCTTGGCAAAGATACTGGAATGTTTGCCATTCCTTCTCCAGCTCATTTTACAGAAGGGGAAACTGAAACAGTGTAAAGTAATTTATGCAGGCTCATATAACTGGTAAGTGTCTCAGGGCAGATGTTCTCAGAAAACTGACTCCAAGCCTGGCATTCTCTCCACTGTACCACCTAGCTATCCATCCTAGAAGTAAAACACTGATAATTGCCCTCATAACACCATTCTACCCTTCTCAGTGCAACTGCCTAGTATCCAGGCTGAAGTCCTAAAGATCTCATTTTCAGCTTATTGCTATGAATGTACCTCTTAAATCTTAGTAGATAGTTTATTTCTCCACTTGGCTTTTTACATCCTTCAAATATTTAGACAGCCTTTATTCTGCCCCTATTAAATCATTGTTTAGCTAAGCTATGCATATCTAGCTTTATCCCTTATCTTTCTTCATTAGTCAGACTGTTCCATTCCTAAATCACTGCAAATATTTTTCATTTTCTCTCTATTTTGCCTTTATCTTTATAGTTCCTGGGATTAAAAGTATCAACCTTAGCAGAGAGATCCAGAGGAATAATTTGACTTCCTAACATGACATATCAGCATGTAATAGAGCTGCTTTGCATTTATATAAGCACTTTTTAACCACAAAAGAGAAAAGACTATGTTAATGATACAAATCTTGGGTCCAATTTGCAGTTCTGCTCCTCCTCCTCAATGATCATCTCCATTCCTTGGACAATTTTTTTGACAAGATCTGTGCATTTACTAAGTGAGAAAAAGGTGATATAAAGAGAAATATTTTGCCTAGGAAAATGAAGTGGGTCTTGGAATGGGAAATAGGTAGTTTGCATCTTACTCATGACTCAAATGACATTTAGCAACATTAGAAGCCAGAAGAAATTCAAAAAAGAGATAGGACCATTACTTGGGGTGAATGAATATGTCAAAAAATAAAGGAAGGACTCAAATACTATTTGGTTCCTGTTTTATCTACATAATGGACTGATCTTTATGCAAAGGAGTAGAGAATAAAAGACAACTGAAACCAAAGGTAAGTGACCCCCAAGCTTTCCTTAATGAGTTTATCAATTAAGGCCTAGAGGATTTATATTCTAAAATTCTGAAAGAACATGGGATTGGTGAGCCACTATGATCTTCAGAAATAATACAGAATGGCATAATTTTAGAATACCTTAATAATGGATCAGGAGGTTGCAGAAACTAAGAAAGGAAAATAATGGTTGCTAAGAGCCAACACATATCCAACAAAAACAGATCAGGTCAAATTAGACTTGTTTCTTTTTTGTATAATATTATTATACTGATATAAATATTACTTAACCTAAGGGAGTAATAACTAATGAACAGCATGAAGAGCTGCACAGTTACCCACACCATAAAGGGAAGAAAAAAAATAAGCATTTATATAGTGCTTATTGTGTGCTAGTCACTGTGTTAAGAAATTTTTACAAATATCTCATTTGATAAAGGAATCTAGAAGATATAACCCTCAACATGATTGACAGCATTATAAAAGAAGGACACAACAAGAGCTTCACAGATAAGAAGGATGATATAGATTGATTAAGATCTGGCTCATTCAGGATAGCATCATCTTAAGAAGATCAAAGAGCCACTGAAATATTGAGATATTAATAAAGAAAAATCTTCCAAATAATTAGAACTATCATCAAATGGAACAGTAATTCCTCATAAGGAAGGAGTCTCTATTACTAATCATTTATAAGTAAAAGCTGAATGGGAAATAATAGAAAAATGTTTTCTAGTAGATTTGAATCTGGGTACTCTCAGGCTGGCGCCAGTGTACTTTCTTGAACTATATTGTATCTTAATGAATCAAGGATAAGAACCAAATTGAGACAAAACTATCAGATTTGGCAATGAAGATAAACAAAATAACTATCTGAAAGAGTATCCTTTCAGCTGAGCAAAGAGGTTCAGAGACAGATTGCCAAGAGCTCAGAAAAAAAGTAGGAGACAGGAAAATGCAAGTAACATGGACAGACTTTTTTTCTGAAAGTTTGACTATGAAATGAAAGATGATTTAAGATTATAGGTAGGTGAAACACAGGATGATAGTTTGATGGAATGGTAGAATCAAATTAAGGTCTGAGACTTTGTTTTTAAATGATAAACCTGGGCAAGTTTATGAGGAGTATGGAAGGAACTAGTGGTGCATGAGAAATTGACCATGAGAGATTTTCAAAGGGACAAGCTCATGGAGGAGTTGGGAGAGGATGGGATCAGATATTGGCAGAGAGAGTGGGAAGAAGAAGGCCACTTCTTCCTCTAGGAATAGAGCAAAAGAAGTAAAAATGAGAGATTATGCTCAGGTGATTTGAAGGGTTAAAAAGGGAAGCTCATAATAGACAGCATTGTTTTTTTTGTAGAAGAAATAAATAATCAAATGCAGACTAGAAGAGATGACTTCTGGAACCTGGACCCTCTGGAACCATTTGATCGTATAACTTGTGTTACTTGATTTACCTTTCTGAAAGATGGAGTTTACCTATTACTCATAAGTGTTGTATAAATTTAATTCAATTCAGTTAATATGTATTAAGTACCTCTTATGGACAAGGCAAATATACAAAAACAAAAAGGAAATAATCCCTACCCTCATATAATTTACATTTTTTCTAGAATCCAGGCAAATATACACAAATAAATATAATATAGAAGAGGAAAAAAAAGGGACAAAGGAGAATTTAAACAATAGAGCTCTAGCAATATATGAGATGAGAGAGAATACTAATAATCTGGGGCAGAGGCAAAATCTAGCCTGGCTTTATAAAGGAGGTACAATCATAATATCACTAGTTTTAACACAAAAGTGTTTTGAATAAGTGAAGCATTCAAAACTACTGTGTAAGAGGATTTTAGTCGTCTCAAAAAATGGATTTAGTTATTTACCCTTACTTTCCTAACCCTCATATTAGATTCAAAGTCAGTTACTTATGAGCAGTGACATTTCTTTTGATAACTTGAAGCTACTTTTTCATGATTTTTCTTAGCAATCTCTCCCACATATCAGTGAAAGCTTATTTTAAAATATGAAAAATTAAGCAACAGAAAATATACAAGATTTCACTTAATTTAATCTACTTTCCACATTGGATTTTTTCAATGTATTTTGATGTCCAGGAAAAAAAAGAGGCCTTTATACCAATAAAATACAACTTGTGTTTACTTAGTGCCTTCTATAGGTAGAACATTGTGTTTGATACCAGAGACTTCCACAAATGTTTTATTTTCTTTCATAACTATTAGTGACTTCTAATGTGTACTAAGTTGTTAAGCGAGGATCTGAAATAAAAAGGAATGCAATTAGGTGACACAATAAATAAAGCACTGGGCTCGTCAGGAAATCCTAAATTCAATTCTGCTCTTAGATATTTGCTAGCTGTGTAACCCCGAACGAGGCCCTCAACCACTATCTACTGCAGTTTCTTCAAGTGTAAAATCAAGTAGTAATATCACCTCCAAGGATTGCTGAGGTAAATCAAATGAGATTTTAAAAATATATTTAGCACAGCACCTCACATATAATAGAAATTGAATAAATACTTGTTTTTTTCTTTCCTTTCTTCTACAAACATTCATTTATCATCATAATGCAATGCTAATAGTAATATTGAAAGTCATGCTGACTCAGTGACCACTTGTTCCCAAACCTGCTTGTCAATGCTGAGGAAACCATGACCCAAACTATTGTTGTTATTATCTACTATATATCACATAACAAGTCACTCCCACCTGTTTGTTAATAGAAATGATTCTTAATAATTAATAATTTGAGGAGATCCAGAGTTCTCCCTTTTTAAAATAATCCTCATTTCAAAGTTCAGTCTCTGGAAGGACATTGAATTAATTCTCTTCAATCTTGGTCAGATCTCACCCAATATTACATGGAATCTCTAGTCTAAGATGAAATCCACTCAATCAAGCATAGGTGGAGGCAGATTTTTTTTGTTTAGATTTCCCAAGACTGGAGGGGGTAGGAGAGATGAAATGGGGGTGGGGCAGTCTAGAAACAGAAACAAGTCTCAGTCTAAAAGTGTCATGACATCACTTTTAGTCCCTCATTGGACTGAGCTCACTTCTCTTTGTAAAGTCCACCTCTCATTAATTGTTAACCAATCAGAGTTGATTGCCAACCTCAGGAGCACTCTTCTTCCAAGGGCATATAAGTCATGAGCTCATTGCCGTGATTGTCTTTGGCATTTAAGAGTGCCACTGACCTTCTTTTATTAAAATTCTGGCATTTATTAATAAAATGACTAATTGCCTAGAAATCATCTCTTGAACTTTTTAAACATCGCATTATACTTGGCAGTTGTTATGTATCTGCTACCTTGGAGAAGAGCTGAGATGCAATGGCCTGTTCCTTTTTACTGACATGGACCTACCTGAATAGTTTCAATCTCATTATGAAAGTTATCAATAAAGACTGGCTCCATCTTGAATCCTAATTTTGCTTCATTAATCAGGGCAAAAGCCCTGAAAAAATAACGATTTTTCTTTTAACAATAACGTACATTTAAACAGTTCTTTATAAATTCTCATCATGTATGATCTCATCTCATTTTTACAATAGTCCCTTGAGATTTTACTGTGCCCATTTTACAAATGATGAAACTCATCTTCTGAAAGAATTTGTGACTTGTCCTAACACACAGCAAGGAAGTAGTAGATTAGGAACATGAATCTGGGTCTTGGAATTCCACCTTCAGTGCTCATTCTGCTGTACCTGAACTAGTTCCAATGGAAAAAAAAAATGTTGCAACTAGAATAAGATCAAGATTTGAATCTTAATTCGAGGAGTTACTATCTGTGTCACCCCAAATAGCTTCAATTAATTTAACCACAATAAACCCCACATTTATTGTTCATGAAGGATGAATGAAAACACTTGCAGTATATCCTTGCTAGTTTCTGAGGAAAGCCCTTTGCTACTTTAGGGTATTTTACAAATGAGTTATTATGACTTCTTGCTGAACATCTTCCAACCATGCTAGCTTCTGTAACAAGGCTCATTTTCTACTCATGGATTTAAATTCAGAAGCTGACTTTTCCAATTGCTTTCAGGTAACTCAAACGATCTTGGTGGCAAGCAGCATCTTTATAGAGAGAATTGACTCACAACTTCCTCCTACCCCACAACCACCCCCAAGGGAGAAAAAAAATGATGATGTTTCATTTCATATAAAAGGTTAGAACAGGAAGATGTCTTCTCATCATCAATTTAGTTAATTACTCCTGACATTTCATCATACCTTAGCCTTCCTTATCCAATAAGAATTAATTTTCTAGCTAACAAAAATAAACTGAATAATGCTTTTTGAATTCCTGGGAGCCAAATGCTTTGCTTCTATGCAATTTAATCAACAGATATATGCTATTTATTCTGCCAAGTTTCTCCCTCCTCCTCCCAATTCTTGTTTTGTTTTTTTTTTCTTTTTTAAAATTTCCTGATGTGCCCTTAAATTGTATCAGCTCTCATTAGACAGACTGCCTACCTTTCTAGTACTAAAGTGGATGTTTCCTACATTCTGAAAAAATATAGTACAATGTGGGACAATATCAAGAATTATGTTGATTAGGGCACTGAAGTTGATTTATTCTTTATTAAAAATCTTATCTTAATTTCTTTAAACTAGACAGCTAGTAGATGGAGTTATTGACTTGGAATGAGGAAAACTTGAGTTTTGTTCCAACTGTGACACTTACTGTGTGACTCCTGTGCAAGTAATTTAAATTCTTAAACTGTAATTTCCACATCTGTAAAATGGGAATGATAACAACAACACCTTCCTCCCAGAGTTGTCATGAAGATCAAAAAAGATAGCATATGTTTTTTTAAATTTATTTTATTATAATTTTTATTTAGTAAACATATGCATGGATAATTTTTCAACATTGACCCTTGCAAAACCTTCTGTTCCAAATTTTTTCCTCCTTCCCTTCACCCTCTCCCCTAGATAGCAGATAGTCCAATATATGTTAAATGTTAAAATATATGTTAAATCTAATACATGTATACATATTTATAGTTATCTTGCTGCACAAGAAAAATTGGAACTAGACAGAAAAAAAATCTGAGAAGGAAAACAAAAATGCAAGCAAACAATAACAGAAAAAGTAAAAATGCTATATTGTGATCCACACTCAGTTCTCATAGTCCTCTCTCTGGGTGAGGATGACTCTCTTCAGTTCTGAACAATCAGAACTAGCTTGAATCAAGGAGATAGCAGATGTAAAGGACTTTATAACCTTAAAGTTCTACATAAATGCTAAATCATTATGATAAATTCCAGAGACACATCCTGACTTTCACTTAGGAATGAGAACAAAATGTTATTGATTTTCTTAAACCTTTGTTTGCATAAAGCCCAGTGTTTTATCATGACATGGCAGTGACCCTGGGTTCTCAAAAATTATGGCAGTAGAGTACAGTATGGAAGTTCTACCTTATTAGAAAGATTTCATGTATAATACTGGTAACAGAAATTGTCTGTTTTACAAGAACTAACCTAAGTTTCGAGAAGTTCCTTGGTATATTGGACACTTGGATAGAAACTTTGTCCAAGGCAGTCCATGAAACAGAAAGAAATGTATAATTATCCTCTAATCAAAGGGGGTTCTTCCTCTCGGGAGTGATGATGCCAGAATGGTAGAATGGAGGTTAAGAGTCATTAGGAGTCATTAAGAGTCACATCATTTTTAGACTATTGAGAAAAAAATAATTTAATTTATTGAATGAGGGCATAGAAATGGCAATAAAGAAAGGCAGAAAGAATAGCTAGACTAGGCCAGGGAGAGAAGAGAAAGAGAAAGACAGAGACAGTGACAGAAGAAGGATAAAGATAATACAATTTCAAAGGCATTGAAAGACCAGTTCTTAAAATATCTAGACACCAAATAATTGGGAAAATTTATTTTTCCAGTGATTTTTAAGTGATCAAAAATACCAATATCTGAAATCATGAGAGGGAAACAGGAAGATAGTAATATTTTATATTTTACCATAATACTTGCTTTTGTAGTCACAATATTGCCCAGAAGGGAAAAAAAAAAAGATTCTCCCATGCTTTTTATTTGATGAATGGGAAAAGGTATTTGATTTGATTTCCCTTAAAGGCTATTTTCTACTAGTGTTTTTATGTGCCTTTCAAAAAGTCATACACAATTCCTTGGAAGGCATAAAAAAGCAGAGATAACTTTGGTCAATAACTATGAGTTATTGACCAAAGTTATCTCTGATTTAATATGAGTAATGAGATTACAGGAGTAATTAGATGAGTAATATCAAGGAAGACTTTAAAAAGGGAGTTATGCCTACTATAAATGTTTTCCACTCTTATGGATTATATACAATACAGAACCCAATAGAAGAGAGATTTCCAATAAATAGTGAAATCCTCCCATTTATAAATGGCCTTAATTTGATCCTCACTAAGAACAAAGACATTGAAGAGTCCCCTAAATCAGATTAATAATCACTCCAAAGACTTCCACTTAATCATCCATGCAGGAAAATCACCTGGATAAAGAATGTCTATTGTCCAGAACATGATATACATTTGCATTTATAAGCCAAAGAACTGGTCTCTCAGAAAATATATCCAAAACAAACACTGAAAATGGACAATGAACTGATCCCAGAACTAAACAGAAGTTTAGTGCGGTGGATTGTCTTTGGGAATTTATGCAACTCTTTTATTGATCCCAAATTTCTTCCTAAAATTAAGAGGTATGATTTTAATGTCAATATCTATCTAGTGATGTTGTATGATTGCAACTCATATGATACCACAGCCTCTGAAGAACTTAAGATGATTCAGAATGCAATGCAATAAAATATCACATTCTAAACATAATTAGGTTATAACACAATACCAACACACAAAGTATAGAAGAGAAGTGACATAAAGCACATCATAAGAGAAATGAATGATAAGAAAAAATAATGGGGGAAAAAAGCAGTAGTTGATTGATAGATATCTCACATGTCCCATTGATAATCATATGATATTGAGAACTCTAAAGGAGGGCCTCAAGCATATTGGGTGAATCTTCTATAGAGAATTTCTGAGAGGAGAGTAGCAATAATTACAGAGGATGAGAAGTTGTAAGCTGAACAACTGAAGAAAGTATTCTGCTCAAGTGGATTACAGAATCATCAAAGTATCCATGTTTCTTATACCTAAAGAGAAACACAAAGATACCCATTCACTCATTCAACAAATATTTGTTTGCTGTCTGCTAAATAAAATAGGTCTTGGTGATATATAGATATAAAAGACTTTGCATCCACAACACTAATTATGGAGATATGCATAGATGGAAGTTCAAACAAAAAAAGGTCACCTAGATGTTGTAAAGAAGGTAGATGACAAATACTAAATAGCAACATATACTATGCAAGTTCAAAAGAGAGAGAAGTACCTTTCGGTGGTAACTATCAAAAAGATTTCAAAGAGGGGATGGACACTGGAATAGGCCTTGATGAATGAGTAGAAGTTGTACAGGAAAGATAGGAGAAGGGGGGAATGTGAACAAAGTACCTGACAAATGAATATGAAGTGATTGAAGCACCACAAATAAAGCAGCTTAGATGGAGCAAAAGCTAATGAAGAGGAATGGTGAGAAATTAAGTTTAAAAAAGTACTTCAGGGACATATATAAGAACATCTTGAATGCTAAGCTGAGAAATTTAACCTGAATACTATATTAACTGGAAAATCATTGAAGGTTTTGAGGCAAGGGAATATTGCAATAAAAACAGCATTATAGGAAATTCAAAATAGGATAGATGATATAAGGAAGAGATTCATGACCATGAGACTAACTAATAATCTATTACAAAAAATAATTAGATGATGAAATGGATAGCCTATGTTATAATAGGGGGACAGTGTGAACAAAAATAATAGGAAGGATACAAGAAACAATATGAATAGATAATCATCCAATTAATGAAATGGTGATATATTTTTCTCTTAGCATTGAGTCATTCTAAAATAGTTTTAATCTGTTGTCTCAGAACTAAAATATTCATTTTATCAATTGTTCTTCATAAAGTTTCCAGAAACCTCCATATAACCCAAGAGCTCCAAAGTTAGAATAAAATTTTAATAGTTTTCTATAATTATCTCTGATTCTGGAACCAAATAATTTTGTGACCTTGGATGATTATTTGTCCATCTACTTCTTGAGTTTTTTATCAATACAGTGAAGAAGAGCAATTTTTGCCACATATATCAAAGTAGTTTTTGGCAGTGGTACTTTATATGTGACCTACTAAATATTTTAAATGCCTATATAATTAATTCATATCCATTCAACAAGTATTTATATAACACATTTAAAGTACCAAGCACTGTACTAATTACTTTTAAAGGATATTTAGGTAATACATAAACATCTCTGGTTTTAAGAAACTAACCATTCTTGTGACAAGTTGCTGTTTTAATCAGTCCCTCCTCTTGGTCCTCACCATCACCCAGACCCACATACTTGAGAAGTCTTTGCTGAAAACTTTCAACTTCCCAGCTAATCCGTAGCTATCTATCTCGGTACTGTTTTAATTCTTGCAAGTGGAGTTGATGTTCATGAGAAAAGAAGAAAAAAAAATTTGTAAGGATAAATTCAGATCCCAGTCACAGGGGAAACCTGAGTAGATCTCTGGAAAGCAGGTAAATTTTGTGGTGCAGCAATTGAGGGACTACAGGCCTTTGTCAAATGATCATCTCACAGGGCAAGTTGATATTAGAAGTAAGAACAATCATATTTGTTCATTCTTTAAACAAGGGGTTTATATTCTAATGTTTCTCAACATGGGTGCTAAAAAAAAAAAATTCTCCTTCCTATATACAGCATACTTTTTTTCCTTTTCTACAGTCCCAAGTACTCTCATTGTACAAGGCAATTCAAATTTGTTTAGTTATAGTTTAGTTGTTTTCAGTCATGCCCAACTCTTCTTGACTCCTTTTTGGGGTTTTCTTGGCAAAGATGCTAGAGTTGTTGATTTGCCAACCACTAAGTATTGGGCACAGAGAATAACTTTCCATTAAATCATCAATCCCCTTCATTGCTTTCTCATTGCAACGAGATCATTTGGCATAGGTCTGTATTACTCAAATTACAATATCTTGAAATTTGTCTGCTCTCCAAAGATCAATTTACATACCCATAATTCTTTTGTGATTATGGTCTAGATTGTACTTATCAAGCCTTCTTCTCTCTCTCCTCCACTTAAAACAACACAATTTGATCATTTTGCAAAGCAATTTGGGCTTATGGAAATAAGATTACTTTTAAAAGTCCATACACTTAGGATTTCCACTGCCAGGTTTACCCCAAGGAGAACACTGATCATAATTCCCCAGCTATGCTAATATATTTGTAGCAGAACTTCTTGTAGTAGCAAAGAATTAGAAATAAAGTAAGATGTTCATAGTTCAGGTAATTGCTAGACAAATTGTGACAGATGACTATAATGGAATGTTATAATAAGAAACAACAAATACAGTTAAGAAATGGGGACTTACCTAAACTGATGCAGAGTGAAATAAATAGATTCTAAAAAACAATATGCACAAGTGATACAACAATAAAAGGGGAAGAATCACAAAACATTCAAAAGTGAATTTTCCAAATTATAAAAGAAAAGGCTGATTCCAAAGAAGAAATATCAAAAGACAACCCTCATTTCTTCTTCCCTTATAGATGAGGGAAGTCCATGAGAGTGGTATATTGCGTATATTTTCAGACCTTATTTAATATATTGATTTTTTTTTGCTGATATATTGATCTTTTTGCCGATTTCTTTTTCTTTCTTTTTTTTTTTTTGAAAAATATTGTTTTGTATGGCTTTCTCAGAGGGAGAGAAAAGAAATATTGGAGGAGATATTGATAATATAAAAAATCAAAGGAGATCAATAGAAAAGAGTAGAAATATACCAACAAAGGTAGGAACTTTTTAGTATCATTTGCCATTGGTTCATGGCTTTTGTAGAAATCATTCAAGTCTCAAAAAAGCAGAAACAGTCAACTGGGAAAGTTACAAATAATACATTGAGACAGATACATCTTCTGCCCTAGAGGAATTTACAACATTATTGGGAAAAACATGTCTTAAATGCGATCATTTTAAAATGAGAGAACAAAACTATAAATTCAACTTGTTCTGATAGGACTAGAAATGTGATAAGTCAGAGGTTAATGAAAGCAGAGTGATCCAAGGCAGCAAAGATTTGGGTAGCTGAAGAAAGGTACTTGGGATAGTTAAGTGGCAGAGTGGATAGAGTACCATATCTAGAATCAGGAAGACTCATTGAGTTCAAATATGATATCAGACATTTACTAGCTTTGTAACTCTTGGCAACCAATTAATATTGTTTTCTTCATCTGTAAAATGAGCTAGAGAAAGAAATAGTAAACCACTTCAGTATCTTTGTCATAAAAATCCTAATGGGGTCTCAAACATTCAGTCACAACTGAAATGACTGAATAACAACAAAAAAGTACTCAAAGCAGAAATAATCAGCATTTTCTTCCTAAACAAAATTCTTTGAACTTAAACCAATACTCCCTAATGTTAATCACTAATTTCTAATTACTCTATGCATATACTTTTGATTAGAAAATCCAGGAGAAAAGAACCATGACTTCATGCTTCTCTCTTACCCACAATGTCAAGACAACACTGAATATCTAATGAGTATGCAAAAGATCATCAAACTGAATGTAAGTAGCAGACTGATCACTAATATCATCGGTCATCTAAAAGTCAGTAATATAATAATATAGAGAGAGTCAAAGTTCTCTGAATCAACCTACTTGTGGCTCTAATTAATGTGGCTCTATTTATCTATGTAGCCTCAGAGTATTTATCTCCTTGTGAATTTGAAATTCTTTTATTCATAGAAGTGAGAAATTTTTAATAATTATCTTTAATAACTAAATTGTTATTATAATAAAATTAATGAATAATCATTTCCATTTCTCTGTATTTGTGTATGTGTATGCATATGTGCTAATTACAAAGTTCTCAGGTAAATAATTATTAGGAATCCCATGACAAGAAATGCTAAAAGGAAAGTCATCAGATCATGCATTAAAATCTGGAAGGGACCACTAATGCAATGTAATCCAGATTTGTTAAGTCCATAGTCTATGGGCTGCAAACTACTACAAAATACCCAAGGATGGCCTGGACCAGATTAAAATATGAATGGGTAATATTTAACAAAATAAACAAAAGAACAGCAGAGATTATGTTATTTTGTAGTTTTTTAAGTTAATATGCAGCCCACTGACAACTATTTCTATTTAAATTTGATACCACTGATACTCTCACCTTATTTTCAAATGAAGAAATTTCATTCATGGAAGGCTTAGGTGAACTGTTTCTAGTTCATATAGGCAGTAAAAACATTTGATTTAAACCCAGATCCAGTGACTCAAGAATCAGTTCTCTTTGCCCTGTACCAGAATTAAAAAAAAAAACAAACCTGAAACCTTAAGAAAAGCAAAATTTCTACTGGGTTTATATCTCAAAGAGATCTTTAAAAAGGTAAGGGACCTGTATGTATAAGAATGTTTGTGGCAGCCCTCTTTGTAGTGGCCAGAAACTGGAAACTGAGTGGATGCCCATGAATTGGAGAATGGCTGAATAAATTGTGATGTATGAATATTATGGAATATTATTGTTCTGTAAGAAATGACAAGCAGGATGATTTCAGAAAGGCCTGGAGAGAGTTGCATAAACTAATGCTGAATGAAATGAGCAGGACCAGGAGATCATTATATACTTCAACAATGATACTATATCTTGATCAATTCTGATGGATGTGGCCATTTTCAACAATGAGATGAACCAAATCTGTTCCAATAGAGGAATAATGAACTGAACCAGCTACACCCAGTGAAAGAACTCTGGGAGATGACTATGAACCACTACATAGAATTCCCAATCCCTCTATTTTTGTCCACCTGCATTTTGGATTTCCTTCACAGGCTAATTTTACACTATTTCAAAGTCCGATTCTTTTTGTACAGCAAAACAACTGGACATGAATACATATATTGTATTTAATTTATACTTTAACATATTTAACATGTATTGGTCAACCTGCCATGGGGGGGAAGGGAAAAATTAGAACAAAAGGTTTGGCAATTGTCAATGTTGTAAAATTACCCATGTATATATCTGGTAAATAAAAACTATTAACAAAAAAAAAAAAAAAAAGAAAAGAAAAGTTTCTGCTTGTGATACTGTCACAATTTAGTCTAAAGTGAAAAAAAAAAGGGTGAAGATGATTAAAGAATTCACACTGACTGAACAGAAAAACTCATTGAGTGATTTGAATTTCAAAAAGTATGAGTTTCAAAAGATAGAAAACTATGCAATGGCAACTGAGAATGAAAACAAAATGACAAATTGCCTTCAGAAGACCACGAAGAGGGCTCAAGCGCAGTATGAACAAAGTCTTACTGTGAATGCTAAATATAATAAAGAGAGAATTTTAAGTTATGCTGAAAGCAAGAGGATGATCAAAGTGAGAGAATCACATATTGGGGTGGCTAGCAAGGAAGGAAGAAAGGAAAGAGGGAAGAAAGAAAAAAGGGAAGAGGAGGAAGAGAAAGAAGGAAGAAAGGAAGGAAGGAAGGAAGGAAAGAGGGGCATTAAGTATTTGAAGTATGCGTAGTGTTGAGAGTATCATATTAATAAAGAAAAATAATATAGTCTCTTCCCTATAGGAGCTTACTTTTTAATAAAGGGAAATAACATATAGAGATTTCATATACAAGTCAGATAGAAATGGTCAGTGGTCCTTACAATATGGAAGCAAAGTAGAAGGTATGCATCTATAGTATCATTTCATCTGGTTAAAACCATAATTTTTTTACCTTGAACCATTTTAGTTTAGAATATTTTAGTATTAGGAAGAGAAAGAAGAGGAGGAGAAAGGAAAAAGAGGAAGAGGAGAAGGAAGAAGAAAGAAGAAGAAGAAGAAGAAGAAGAAGAAGAAGAAGAAGAAGAAGAAGAAGAAGAAGAAGAAGAAGAAGAAGAAGAAGAAGAAGAAGAAGAAAGACCAAGTTATGAAGGATTTTAAAAGCCAAAAGGCAATTTTTTTATTTGATTCTAGAGGTAAGAAGGAGCCCCTGGAGATTATTGAATAGTGGTCAGATGTGCACTTTGGGAAGATCACTTTGATAACTGAGTGGAGGATGGACTGAAGGGGAAAGACATGAGATAAGGAAGGAGAACCACCAATAGGTCATTGCAATAGGCATGAGCTAATAAGGATCTAGACCAGGGAGGTGGCAATGTCAGAGGAGAAAAGGGGATAAATACAATAGATGTTTTGAATTTTGGCAACATGTCGGATATATAGGGCAAAAGTGTAAGGAATTGAAGTCATTTACCTTGAAAGCCTGGGGAAATGAAAGGTTATTGGTACCCTTGACAGTTGTAATAATAAATGGATTTCAATATAATTTGTCAAATCCTATGTATTTTATTTTATTCATTTAAAAAACATCATTCTGAAAAGGAACCATAGTTTTCATCAGACTGCCAAAGATGTTTTGACATTAAGAAAAAGTTGTGAATCTCTGTATTAGATCTTATGACTATTTCTAGTTCAGTGCGAAAATGCCTGAGATCCACTTTATAACAACCAGTTCAGTAATTTGGTTAAAGGTCAAGAATTTCTTAGGAAGAATGAGGTAGTGAGCAGTAATGTCTTATTGGTTTTCTGTCTCTGATGTAAGTATAATAAAGCTATGTGAGGTATGAAAGTTTCAAACACAGAAGGCTCCAAGCACTTTGTCAGTCATTTCAGTCTTGTCCAACTCTTCATGATTTTTCAAGTCTGAAAACAAATGACCAAAAAGTCACGGAAGTTATGCAACTCCTATTAACTCTGAAAATGCCAAAGAACTCGCACACAGATTATCACAATGACAAAATAAAACCAAAGTGCTGGCAGTAGTCATAAGCTCCTTTATCCTATTGGAGGAAGGAAATTAGATACATGTGCCAGACCCACTTTCATGAGATTAAATCTTTTTTTTTTAATTTTTATTTTATTTTATAATTATAACATTTTTTTTGACAGTACATATGCATGGGTAATTTTTTACAACATTATCCCTTGCACTTACTTCTATTCAGATTTTTTCCCTTCCTCCCCCAACCCCCTCCCCCAGATGGCAGGCAGTCTTATACATGTTAAATATATTACAGTATATTCTAGATACAATATATGTGTGTAGAACCGAATTTTTTGTTGCACAGGAAGAATTGGATTCAGAAGGTAAAAATAACAGTTTACACTCATTTCCCAGTGTTCCTTTTCTGGATGTAGCTGGTTCTGTCCATCATTGATCAATTGGAATTGGCATGAGATTAAATCTTAATACATATGTGGCTACACAGTGAACTGGAATCCTGACAATGAGAAATAACACAATAATAAGACAAGTTTCATTCTTAGCAGGGCTTTGTGATCAGAACATGGGTCCTTCAAGTGCATGACTGTCTGAGGTCAGGTGTGAAAAAATTCTAGGATTTTCCTATGGCAAAGTTCATTCAAAGGATGAGTATAAGCTCGCTTACTGGACCTTAGTTCTGGAAATCACAGTATCTCCTAATAGTAAAAACAGAGGAGTAAAAAGAGAGAGGTGGTCTTGTTACATTGATCCTTACAAGCCATTTGTCATTTTCTTGGCATAGACACTGTAATTGTTTGTCTTTTTCTTCTTTAGCTCATTTTACAGATGAGGAAACTGAGGTAAACAGGGTAAAGTGACTTGATCAGGATCATACAATGAGTAATTGTCATAGACCTGACATACACACACACACACACACACACACACACACACACACACACACAAAGGGTTAACTCACAGCTCACGGAAGTGATTTGCTGAAGTCCTCAAAATATTTTTTAGTTTTGACACAATTTTTTTCTTATTTTCTTTCTCTTTGTAGATCCTGTCTTTGTCTCCTAATGTAGACAATGCCGCTGCTGCCCTGGGGATATAGCTAGTATAACATTAGAAAGTGGGATATTTGAGGGCAGAAACCATGTTTTTGTTTTTGGCTTGTTTTTCTTCATGTCTAAATCACCCATGAGGACCTCACGCATATAGAAGAAGTAAGGAGATTAATTCTGAGAGACTATGAGACTCACAGAAACATAGACAATATGCTCCAAAATATAGTTGGAAGAAGCTTTCTTCCATTGACTATGTAGATATACCTCTTAGAGGCTTTAGAAACTGCCACTGAGTTGGAATCCCAGGAGTGTGGTCCTCAAGTCTGCAGCATCCAGTCTAGATTCCTGGAATTCTGGATCTCCTTGTCTTGTGCTCATGGATCAGTTCAATGCATCCACTTCTTGCTCCTGGAAAGGGGATAGAAAAGACCAAAGTCCCAGGTTGTAGGTCAGTTTCTCAGAGCCACATGACCTAATTTGGAGTGGGGACTAGGGCCCTTTCCCCTTATTATGATTTGAGTAAAGGAGTCCTTTATTACAAGATACAAATGCTCCACAAGCTACCTGCTGCTGAATTAGATGGTTTGAATGACAGCAACAATTACAGCTACTCAGACAATGGCGGGGAAAAAGGCTGCTCCCAACAATATGGTGAGGTCAACATAGAATGTCCATGCAGCCTTTGGTTCTCCAGTTTACCAAAAATAGTTCCCTTCTACCTTCCACATAGTTGATGTCATCTTAGTTAGTCTAAGTATGTGTCAAATCCCCATTGAATATATATCCCAACCATTCAGCACAGTGCCTTTAACACATAGAAACATTTTATTACTGATACCAAAAAGTCCAAAACTGCTGGACCCTTCAAAACTCAAAGATTGTACCCTGGCCAAGGTGAGTGGGGAAAAGACTGAAATACTCCTACACCAAACAGTTCTTTGTTAAATATTTGGATGGAACACACTCTCTATTCTTTTGCCAGATCTTCACATTTTTCAGACCCAAACAGTCTTTATATTTAATGAATGACTCTTAGGATATAACCAGGTTTCTTCAACCAACCCAAATAAACATTTTGTGTAGTGTCACTTTAATTGATCAATAACTTTTTTTGCACTTATTTGAAAGCAGGTTCTCAAACCTTTTCATGTTGTAAAACTCTTTGGCAGTCTAGTAAAGACTGACTCCTCAGAATTGTGTTTAAGTGTCTAAAATAAAACATAAAGGATTATATGGGAAATGGATTTTTTTAATATAGTTATCAAAATATTTTTATAAGTTAATGGGGATAGCAGATCAAGAATCTATGGTCTGAAGATTATGTTTTAATCAATGGGAAAGTCTCTTCAACTTCTTAAGTAAGGTACCAGAGCAACTAGTTAGTGAAGTAGAGAAAGCAGAGAATATGAAGTCAAGAAATCTCCTCTTCATTAGTTGAAATCCAGCAGACACTTACTACCTATGTGACTGTTTGCCTCAATTTCCTCCTATGTAAAAGAAGCTGGAGAAAGAAAAGAAACTACTCCAGAATCTTTGCCAAGAAAAAAAAAAGATTTACAAAGTTGAATATAACTAAAAAAAATTACTAAACAGCAGTAGAAAAATGGCTCAGCATCCTAATACTTTAAATTGGGTGGAGTGATTTATTTGATTTAATCAAACACTTAATCTAGTCCAGCCTTCTTCTCTTCTTCCCCTTCAATGACTGGACTCATGGGCTTCATTATAATCATGCAAGCTGATTTCTTCAGATTGCAAATTTCTCTCTTCCCTTCAGTCATTACTCCTCTCAGAGTAATTCAGTAAAATCCATAGGGGTGTGTGTGTGTGTGTGTGTGTGTGTGTGTGTGTGTGTGTGTGTAAATAAAATATCTCATGTCTAGGTTTTCTCATATGTGTAAGAGGTTCTCCAACTTCTACACAGGGATTCAAATGAGTGTTGAGTATGAGTTAGCCTTTAGCATTTATTTTATCCCACAAAAGATTGTAAAAGGTGCAAAACAATCACAGAAATCCACAGACAGATACAGAAAACACAAAAAAACATTCAAATAGCCCATTAGCTCCTTCTCAGAAGGGAGTTCGGTCAACACTGAAATGCCACTGAAATCCTGCCTCTCTAAGAGTAATAATTTGCCCCTTGTAGACTCATAGTGCCACCCTGTGCTTTAATCTCTTTTAGAAGGTAAACTATTTACTGAATAAACAGCCTCCTTTTCATCAGACTAGAATAACACTGCTTTTTACTCAAAGTGGATCACTTGCCTCTAGTCGATGGCAATAACCAGATAGGCATTGTTCCATAAGATAAATTAGTTGCCCCGGAATTTTAAGACAGACTCTTGTAAGAAAAGATACCCTGTTAAGCTAAGTGACGTAACGAAGTTGATAGAACTGTCTTTTTGCTTCCAATTTTCTTACTGAGCAGGAACTATTCCTAGTATCATTGAATAAATACATGGAAGATCTCAATGGACATGTTCTTGTCCACATGGCCAGGTCAGTGGGAGTTTCTGAATCTAAGCTTTCTAGGAGAGTTGCCTGATTTTGATACTTTCTATGCAAAGAATGAGGATATCTTAGGCAGTGACTTCCATTGTTTTTACCAGAGAAAGCAAGTTTTTCAGCAATGCAAAACTCAGAGGTTGTCTTGAAAATAACCACAAATTTAAAAATTTGGAATTTGGTCCTGATTAAGTTTTTTTCATTTACTACCTGGCCATTCTGAGAGCAGTAGCATATCCCTCTGAAATGCCACCCCAATCCTGTCAGTTCATTCTCAATACTGAATGTCCTTTGAGAATCCAGATAGTGGAAGAGTTTTGAAAAATACTTGATGTCAGGAAAAACTTCCTAATAAATTGAATTATCCAGTAATCTATCTCAAGAGATGAGTTTTCCATTCTTGCTGAAGCCAGATGACCACTGTTTAGTATATTATAGTGAATATTCCTTTAGTGTTTGAGTTGGATTAGATGGAGGTTCTTCCTAATTGTCAAATTCTATGATCTTTATTTCCAATATAATTTCCATTTCATTTCATTTTTTAAAAATGTTTGATTTTTTTAAACTGTTCTTTTGAGCTATCATTGAAATCTTTATAATACTTTCTAAGATATTTTTGCTATGATTGTTGAACTTTTCCTCTACTGAAGTGGATTCTATTTGTGATATATTATTTATTCATTAATGAATCTTTTTTATTCTTTGATCAATTTTGTCATATCACTTTTCCTGTGGATTTCTTTCTCATTTTTTTTGTTATTCTTTTCTGTTATTTGTCACATTCTTTGTGATTTCAAGGTAATTGATATGAGCTGTGCTTAGCCATGAAGATTCACTCATTCATCTTATTGAAAAAATCCTGTGTTTAGAGGTACAAGACTGAAATTCAGAATGGGACTTTACTGCCCATGTGACCTTGAGCAAGTCCTAATTTCTCCACTTGTCAGTTTTTTTCATCAGTGAGATGAGATGGTTGGACCATGTGACTCTAAATGTGTCTTTTAATTCTAATTTTATGATCCATGATGTTCCCTTATTCCTTTCAATAAACTATTTGCCCCTTTAATTTATTTGTTCTCTTTCTATTAGTCTTTGCAATTCTAAGAGTTTGAAGGTTAGGAACTTGAAGGGAAAGGGGCTAAAATGATAGTTTGTAATTATACTAACCCTTTTTTATTAGAAGCTTTTTCATTTCTCTTCCAGATAGTTTTGGAACAGCTGGGGCTCCTCCTCAATCCACAACTGTCCACTCTGTCTCATGCAGGCCACCAAGTTGGGGCAAATCCATGCAGTTCTAAGAGGTAAGGGATTCTGTCTCAATCAATGCTTAGGGAATATTGAGAGGCAACAACAAATCTACCTGCCATCACAGGAAACTAAGGCAAAGAACCAGGCTGTCAGGGGACAAGAGAGAAAGACTTTGGATGAGTATAAATAGTGAGTCAATAAGTCTATCTTCTGTGTTTTTTCAAGAGTAACATTATGAAACTTCTTGCCTTTCTCTTTCGGTTAGTATCATTTTTATGGCTTGATTTGGGGCCTATCAGTCTTTTTTGAGGTGATGAGGGGTAGCTAAGTTTAGATAAACTCTCACTTGGTGCTCTTTTTTTTGAAACTTTTTTTTATTTTCAAAACATATAAAAGGATAATTTTTTCATCATTGACCTTGCAAAACTTTCTTTTCCAAGTTCCTCCCCTTCCTTCCACCCTCTCTCCTAGATGGCAAGTAATCCAATATATGTTAAACATGGTAAAAAAATATATGTAAATCAAATAAAAGCATATGTAGTTATACAATTATCTTGCTGCACCAGATCACTTGGTACTCTTGCTTGAAGTGCTTCTTCCCTCAAGGACATCTAATAGGACCACTTCCAAAGACCATGGAGACAGACAAACTGAAAAATTAATGGTCATTAACTCCTACCAGAATTATTCAAATAAAAACATGCAAGTATTTTTAAAAATTTTTGAAGCTGACTAAAAAAATCAAAAATAGATTCAGAAAAAAAAGATATATTACCAGATATATTATTTCTGTGTCCTTGAGTTCCCGTGAGTGTCCATAATAAATGAATTTTTTTAATGTAATTTTCAAGGTAGACTGACATTCTACCTGTATATTTGACAACATTATATAATGAACCAATACCATGGATGATAGAAGGCAGAGAAGAATCAAGATCTCTTATTTTTTTCTTTTTGTCTTTGACTATTTAGCCTTCTTTTGCCAAAGTAAGTCATGTGATTTGAATAAAATTTAATTCCACTCACATTCTTCAACTGATCAAATGGAAAACTTAGTCTGTCAGCAAGCTTGCTATGTGCTTACCTGTTGCTTGGCATTTTGCTAAGGTCTGGGTACACTGAAAAGGGAAAAACACAGTTCTTCCCCTCAAAAAGTTCACATTCAATGTGCAAAGCAACAGGCTAACAACATTGTACATACAAGAAATAAACAAAGTAAATGTAAAGTCATCTCTGGAGAAAAGCTGTAGCAATGGTTAAAGTTTAAGGGGGGGAACAGAGAATCAGGAAAAATCACTTGTAGACGATGGGATCTAAACTAAATCTTGAAGGAACCATGAAATGAAGATTAGGAATCCATGCCTATTGATGTCTGGGAGAAGTACATAGCTGGATAGGGCACTGACTAAATAAATTACTAAAAGACAAGGATTACAACTTGAACCTCCTTTTCCTTTTAGGTAAATGGAGTTGTCCTTTGAATGAAGAATGCAGATAATGAGTCTTACTAAAATAGAGAATTTTAGAGGAGAATGGACAAGTGAGAATGTTCACCTTGGCTGGACAAAAGATCTAAGTACCAGCACTTAATGAAGGAGGAAAATTTTGTTTTTAACAAATACTATGGAATCAATCCATCTCTGCCTGTATGATAAGGGTTTCAAACTCTTTAATTATTGATTGCTTTGGGGGATGATTCAGTAGTTACAATGAGTTGGTATTTAAATTCATAAAGTTCTGAAAATAAACTATGTCTAGCAGCTTCCTAAAAATCAGTGGGGTTTGAGGATATGTTCTGGTCCATTTGATAGATGCAAAGAGTGGTTACCAGCTAAGCACAGAGATAGATTGACAATCTAGAAAAATGCCAGTTATTATAATCTCATTTTATAATCTTATGCAATCATAGCCTAATAATTTAAGTAGTTGTCCCTTGAGTCTGTATGACTTAAGACAAAAAATAATCAACATCATTTCTTTTTTCACAAGTGTTTGAGTGTTTAGTATTAGTTTTGCATTTTGCCTATAGAAATAAAAGAAGTGGCTCAACTTCAGAATTTTGTGAGCTGAAGTTTTAACACACTGATGAGTATAGGATCATCACCCTAGAACTGGAAAATTTATCAACTCTAAACTTTTCATTTTACAGATGAGGAAACTGAGATTTAAAAAGGTTAAGTCATTTGCCAAAGGTCATATAAATCGTAAGCAGTAGAACTCATACCTGAACCAATTATTTCTTTCTTCAAATGCAACCAATGTTTTACTGTAATCTATGTAGATATGTATAATGAGGCTTTAAACAGACATTTATGACCAGAAAAAAAATACTATCCTATCCATGATCCTACAGATGTGGATTCTGGGGAAACCATATGTAAACAATCCACTGGCAAGCAAATTCATCATTTAACCAGCATCTCTAGGATGCCATTACCCTAGGAAAGTAATTTGAAAAGTATCATGGAAGTGAGGCATTCTCAGTTCAGCCACTGGCTCTTTACCTGAAAGGTTAGACTAGCTATAGAACACCCAATATGAGCAGCTAGAATGATGTAGTCAGCTCTAAGAATGAAAAAGAAAAGGTCTACTATAGTTTTCTAATAGTTTTTTTTTCCCACCAGCAGCACAAATTAGTTTATGAGATTATCTCATTTTTTGTTTTAAGAAGCTCAAAGAACTTGAGACTTTTCGTTTCTAACCCAAATCAACTAGTAAAGGGGTATATGACCATGGGATTGTGGGGATGGGAATGGGACAGAACAAAATTTCACCAGAAAGAGGAGAACTATCAAGCACTGGGATTGCAGTGTCTGTAAATTAATAGTCTTAGGATCACAATGGGGGAGAAGAATCACACCCCACATAGGAGAAATGCATAATTCTTTGAAAGTTGTGCCCTTGGGAAAAGAAAGGTCCAGTTGTCCTGTCCTAATTGGAACTTTTAAAATTAGACCTTCCCAATTAAAAAAGTGCTCATCCAACTCCAACAGACTATCATGAATTGGAATCACATCCCTTTTCCAAAACTTTTAACATCAATGCAAGGTCCTTCCATGTGAAACTCCAAAGTTATCTCTAATAGGAGCCAGAATCCCTTTTCAACATATTTATCTCCAGGTAAAAATCTGTGTTTTTTGAATGCTGGCCTTTTGCTACACTGAGAGAATGGTAAAGTTTTTGACCTTGCAATATGTTTCCTTCTCTGATTTTATAATAGCAAAAATGAGACCTTGAAAAAATTATCATCTATGGACATATTTTCTTTTTATCAGAAAATAACTTCTCTCTCCCTCTCTTCTGTCTAGTTAGATATAAATCTTCATCCTTTACTCCCCAGGACCAAAGATCTTGTCTGAAGCCTTTGAGTTTTAATATATTCCATTTCCCAGCTTATCTGGGGTCTATAATCATTCATTATGCATAACTTACAAATGACCCTTGTTCTGATTCTTCACTCCTAGTTGGCAAGAGAGAATTCCAATTTTTACTTTAAGGAGATCCTTTAGGAATTCACTTTAATATCAAAATGATGTACTTAACTATTCTCGCCAGTTGAAGTTGTCAAATCCTCAAAGAAATCATTAAATTGGCTGTTGATATGATCTGCGGATGTTGTTCCACCAAGTTTCTGGTGAATTGAAATAAATTTGCCAATTAATGAAATAATCTTTTGGGAGACTATTTCCATAATTAGTATTCTCTATTTTTAATTGAGGTTCTGGCCCAACCTTTCACTTTTCAACTAGACTGATGGCTAAATGCTTGGGGGGAAATGGACATTTAGCCACAGAGTCAGTTTCCTGAACTCAATAGCAAGAAATAATGACTTCCACACAGCCTTACTGTGTTAGAATCAGATGACTACTGGGAGGGAAAGGACCTTACATGAAAAATGGAATACTGTGTTGGATTTGCAATCACAAAAAACCTGGGCTTCTATCCTAAGGATTACTGATTATGTGACCCTGGACAGGGCACTCCACTTTTCTGAATCTTAGTTTCCTCATTTGCAGAATGAAGGAATAAGATTCAATGATCAATTAGTTCCCTTTCAGCTCCAAATCTGAGATTCCATGATCCTTCTTATGTGACATGGGAACAAATTATTTGACTCCTCATATTCAGTCTTTTGTAAATTGAGGCTAATAAAACCTACCCTGTGATTCCCACTGCTTGGGATTATAGTGAGGATAGAAAAAGAAAGCATGTTAATGAAAGAAAGAGATGGAATCAGTGATAGAAAGTAAACCAGAATCAGGTTGGGCCTGATTTCAAGCCCATTCTGTAATACACATTGGTTGTGTGACTGGAGGCAAATCATTTAACTTGGAGGCCAGTGAAGACAATTATCAATCTGAGCCATGGAGGAAACTTGTGAGCTCATCCCACCTTTATAGATAGTAAATTTGAACCATTCTTTCCACTCACAAAAAGAAAAGGAGGGGAGAGAATATTTTGAAATGATACAAGAGTAAAGCACTAGAACTAGCAAAACAATAGTAACATGTAAAAAATAAAACTTTGGTAACTATGAATTCTAATAAATATAATGATGAACTATAGTTTCAGAATGAATCAACAAATCAATGAATGGATAATGGATGGATGAAGCACTAACTATGGACAAAACATTGAGCTAAGAACTGGCAATAGTGAGATGAATATGTCCCCTCTCCACAATGATATCTACCCTTAACAATGACTTGGGTAACTTGTCTGGAAGCAGATCTGGTGGTTTGAAAGGTATTTCTATTCCATAAATTCTTAGGTTCAGTGTCTTGGCCTGTCTCCATCAGGGTCTGATGGAAGATGGTAGTCAAGGTGTTGGGAGTGGTTTGATTTGCCTGGTGAATGCCTGTCTTGTCAGTACTTCAAAACATTTTGCAGCTTCAGTTGAAAGAAGACTCAGAGTCTATCTATTTGAACCCTTTCATCTTATAGAGTTGTGTATTGTTGAAAGAGACTTAATGGATTATATAAATTGTAAGTATCTGGGAGATCCCAATAAGGATATAAAGGTATTACACTCAGTGAGGGGTGAAGGATGGAGGAAGGGGGAAGTTGAAAAGCAACTAAATTCATCTGACTTTCTATTTACCCACACAATTCCCTCCACAGTAGCGAGTCACCCTCCACCGTGTGCCTTTAGAGAAGCTGTTCAAATTAGACAGGCAGGTCAGACTAGATAAAGGAAGGGTCAGCTTTCAAAAGGACAAAGTATTCTTGTGACCAGACTAAAAAAGAGATTCACAACTTTTATCGAAAATAAAAGATTGATATGCTAAATCTTTCTCCAAGTCCTCTATTTGACCATATTGATCCCTTGCCCTTTTGCAAACTCTAGTGGAGACAGTGACTACTGGCTTCCTAGAATCAATCAAGTGTCATTTAGGTAGAGTGGTTCCAAGAAATGACCTATACTAGCAAAGATGACTTTTTATGCGGCCCTTATTTTGCCCCAACCCCAAACCCTTAATTTCATACAATGGCAGCTCTGTGCTTAACCTGACTAGCCAACTACGCAGTGTTCTGATTTTATAATCTTTGTTGCTTCCAAAGCCACATCTTAGAGAAATAATAAAAATAATAACTAATATTATTGTACTGCCTTAGGTATGCAATGGTATATACATCTCTACTGTCATCATTCACAAATATTGCAACTGTTTGCATATAATTTTACAATAGAATTAACAGCCAAATCTCAGGTATTCAACAACTTATAATCAAGTTTATGGCTAGTTTTTTCCATGTGATTTTATCATGAGAAAAATTCTTAATTTGAAAATTCTCTCAATAAATATAAATCAACTAGCTACATAATTGCTATTTAGTCCTAAAGAATTGCTCTAAATACTGAGGGGTTAGGTGATCGCCCAGGGTCCCACAGCTAGAATGTGTCAGAAGCAAGACAGGAACCCAGGTTTTCCTAACTCTGAGGCCAACCTCTTTAGTTATTAGACCTTGCTGCTTCTGTGAAATAATTATCTTGACCCATTTCTCTAACTCCTCCCAGTTTTTGACTCACTTCTCTGCTCAGTATGATTTCAACCCTAAGGTGCCAAAGGTTTAAAAAAGCGGAAAGGGGGATAAAGGAAGGATAAAAACACTTCAGATAGGCAAATTTAACTGCCTGTTCCTGGCCCCTCCATTGAAATGATTGATGAATCTTCCCTTCATTGCAAAGGTGGGGAGCTATAGATATAGAAGAAGATTGCCAGATATGGTTGGTTTTGATAAATAACTTCTCCTCCCTCCCTTTACTTTTAAATCATTGTTATACAGAAAGCTTCCCTAGGTTAGGGGAGAGAGGAAGAATATATTCAGAAATGAATGATATGTAAGGGAGAGGGGAAGAACACCCACTCTTGAATTTGAACATCTAAGAGCAAATCTTGCTTCTGGTGCTTACTATCTACGTGTGACTGTAGATGAGTCACTTTAGACTTCCTGAAGCTCAGTTTACTCATGAATAAAATAAATGGAAGTAGATTGTCTTTGGAGTTTCTACCAGAACTAGATTTATGATCTTGAAAACAGAAAGCTTTTATAAACGAAAATTCATAAAATCGTTGTTGAGGGAACAGCTTGAAGAATTTGAGGAAAATGAAACTTTGAAGTTATCTGTGCATTTCAATCATCTACACTTTACCTTGTTACACTTTGCAGAATTCAGGACCATAAAGTTCTGTATAAATAAACATGGTACTCTGCCATATCCTCTGCAAGATCACATGATGGTCTCATGCCCTTGAGAGACCTTCAGGACAAAATGGGGCCGATTAAAAAAGGACAAGGTGATATCATATACTAACTGCCCAAGCAGAAAAAAATATACCCTAAGTTGGGAGATGATATGTGCCAATCAATCTTTACTACTGGGAAAAGAAAAAAAATATATAAAATCATCCACATTATGAAAATCATCCAGAAGATATCCTGTAAATGACAATTACACAAAAGTATCCATTTTTCCACATGCATTCTTTTGGAAAATACCATCAGGGTTGGGGGAGGCAGGAAAGGGAAGATGTTTGTATACTTAGCATATATAAATAATATAAATAGATAATAATAAATAGTGGTTTTCTTAGTCATAAGGCAAGGTTGGTGGGTGAGATACAAGTGTGACTTTCTCCTAGAAGACACTGGTTTATTTTTGTTCTGATTATAAACTATCACATCAGATATATTTATCCAGACCAAGCCCATCTCCTGACTGACCTACAACTGACAACTGCCTCTTAGATATTTCATTTCAAATTGGATGTCCTATAGACATCTCAAACTCAGCTCATCCAAAATAAAACTCATCAGGCCACTGATATCCTTACATTTTCCATTATCTTAGCCACCCTAGTCATCACCTCAGGATTATCTTCAATTCTTCTCTCATACTCACCTCTCATAGCCAATTTGTTGTCAAGTCTTGAAATTTCTTCCTTCACACATTCTCTTCTCTCCATTTTCACAGTTTCTATTATGAGACAGGGTCTTATCACCTCATACCTAGCCTCTTGCTATAATCTGCTAATTGGTTTTCCTCTCTCAAATTTCTACCCCCTCCAATCTATTCTAAAATCAGCTGTCTTCCTAATGATCAAGTCTAAACATGTTAGCACCCTATTCACTAAACTCTAGTAGTTTCCCTCTTGTCTTCTAGAACAAATATAAAATATTTGACTTTTAAAGCCCTTCACCATATGACTCCTTTCTGTTTTTCCTGTCTTTTTTACACTTACTCCACTCCATGCCAAGAATGTTCCCTTCCTTCAACTCTGCCTCTTGGCTTTCTACAAGACTCAATTCAAATCCCACCTTCCACAAGAAGTTTTTCCCATTCTGTTCTCCTTTTGCTAATACCTTCTTCTGAGATTACCTCCCCTTTAGTTTGTTTATGTCTTATGTACATGTCATCTCCTCTATTAGAATGTAAGCTTCCTCAAGGGAGGGACTGTGCCTTTGCCTTTCTTCATATCCCCAGTGCCTAATATAAGGTGTGGCACTGAGATAACATTTAATAAATGTTTATTGATATACTGATAATTGTAGACTGAGTCCTTTCCAGAATTTCGTTTTTAAGGAACTAGTGATGCTTTAGGATACTCAATAGAACAATAGATAAGTGAATCAAGGATAAGTCTAGAAAGAAAAAAAAAAAAAAAAAACCAAGAATGTTTGGTTTGGTTTGGTTTTAAATAATGCAGCCTGACTAACTGTGAATAATAGTTCAAAACAACTACTGGTTCTGCGATCTGAACTGCAGCTAAAGGGAAAGGAGATCATTTTTTGCACAATTAACTATTCTATTTAATTTTAATAAAAGCTTTTTAGTTTTCCAAATGCCTACAAAGATAATTTTCAATATTCACTGTTGCAAATTCTTGCGTTCCAAATTTTTCTCCCTCCCTCATCTCCTGATCACTCTCCTAGACTGCCAGCAATCCGACATAGGTTCATTTCTCTCAGTAGGATAGGTATAATTCTTCCCTTAATACATGTACACTGATAGGGAGTCAATTTTGGTGGGCCACATTATGGATTTAAAAAAAAGAAAAAACACTTTTGATACAATGAGAAAGTATGGTTCTTTGAAAATTTTTGAAGAAAATAACAAGATGGTCAATAAATATTTGTTTAAAAGCTATTATGCACTAAGCACTGTGATAATATTTAGGGAAACATATACAAAAAAAGAAAGTCCTTGTCTTTATGAGTATACAATCTTTTTTGTAATTTTTTTTATTTTATAATTATAACTTTTTTTAACAGTAAATTTCATGGGTAATTTTTTACAACATTATCCCTTGCACTCATTTCTGTTCTGATTTTTCCCTTCCTTCCCTCCACTCCTTCCCCTAGATGGCAGGAAGTCTTATACATGTTAGATATGTTACAGTATATCCTAGATACAACATATGTGTGCAGAACCGAATTTCTTGTTGCACAGGAAGAATTGGATTCAGAAGGTAAAAGTAACCTGGGAAGAAAAACAAAAGTACAAACAGTTTACACTCATTTCTCAGTGTTTCTTCTCTGGGTGTAGCTGTTTCTGTCCATCATTGACCAATTGGAACTGAATTAGATCTTCTCTTTGTTGAAGATATCCATTTCCATCAGAATACATCCTCATACAGTATTGATGTTAAAGTATATAATGATCTCCTGGTTCTGCTCATTTCACTCAGCATCAGTTCATGTAAGTCTCTCAAGCCTCTCTGTATTCATCCTGTTGGTCATTTCTTACAAAACAATAATATTCCATAACATTCATATATCATAATTTACCCAACTATTCTCTAATTGATGGGCATCCATTCATTTTCCAGTTTCTAGCCACTACAAAAAGGCTGCCACAAACATTTTGGCACATACAGGTCCCTTTCCCCTCTTTAGTATTTTGGGGGGGGGGGATATAAGCCCAGTAGTAGCACTGCTGGATCAAAAGGTAGCACAGTTTGATAACTTTTTGCGCATAATTCCAGATTGATGAGCATACAATCTAATGAGGAAGACAGCACAAAAGGAATTTGAAAGACAGGAAGCAGGGAAGAAGGAATACAGTATTGGGAATGATGGAAAAGTCCAAAAGAGTGTACCAAAAGAGGAGGAATAAAGAAATTATTAGCCTGAGCTCTCTCCTTAACTGGAGCCTTTCAGAGGAACTATTAACTCCTCCCTCCAATCAGAAGGGTCCCAAGTCAGAGGATATTGATGAGGTATTGAGGATGCTGCAATATTGCAGTATGGTGAAGTTGGGGTTGATGAGGTTCCTGAATACAAAATGAAATCCAAAGGAGGCAAGCTGAGTGGGAAATGAATATGGTATTTAAGGAAGATGACATGGTATAGTCAAATACATGTGTATTTACATATATATATATATACACATATTGAATAAAAGCATAGAATTAGAATTGTAAGAGACCTCAAGTTCAGCCTTATTAGGGCTGAAGAACATTAAGAAGAGTTGAGAATGACAATAGCAGAGATAAACTGGCTTAGTTATTAGGAAATTATATTTAAAATTAAAAAAATACATAACACTAACATTTCCACATAAAGTGAAAAGCACTTTAAATACATGATCTTATTTGAGCCTCAAAATATTCCTGTATGGTAGATGCTACATTTATTTTTAAAATAAAAATGTTTTATTATCATTTTTAAATGTTATTTTTAAAATATTTTGTTCAAGAAAGAGAGGGGGAAAGGGAGAAGGGGGGGAAATTAATATTATTTTGATTCTACTCCCTTCACTCTATATCCATTAATACAACACTTTCCATGTTTCTCTGAATTCATCCCTTTTAGCATTTGTCATGGCACAGTAATATTCGAATAAATTCATACCACATACTACAATTTGTTCAGCCATTCCCCAAGTGGTAAGCACCTTCTTCATTTCCAGTTTTTTCTATTACAAAAAGAACTGGTTAGATAGATAGATATAGATATATGTGTGTGCATGAATGAATATGTGTATATATGCACACATATACATACATATATATATACACATTCATATATAATTATACATGGGTTCTTTTTCCTCTTTCTTTGATCTTTTTAGGTTATAGCCATAGCTTTGATATTGCCAAGTCAAAGAACATGTTAGTACCCTTTTTTTGCATAGTTTCAAGTTTCTTCCCAGAATGGTTGGAACTATCCATGGTTCTAACAATACAGCATTAATGTGCTCTTCAAAAATGCATCATTTTCTTTTTTTCCATTAGCTTTGCCAATCTGGTGGACATGAGGCAGAAGTTCAAAATTGCTTAGTGATTTGGATTTCATGTGGCTATAGATCTATTTAGTCTGGGTAGCCTGAATTAGGCTAAGGGATTTGCCCATCCTAACAGGCCATTAAATATGAGAAGCATCTTCTACAAAAGCAATGAAGAAATATGAAAGTGACAGTCTGATCCTCACATGCCCAAACCCAGCTTAGCATATAGATGGGTAAAATAGCAACTCTGGGGTATATATTAAGCACCACCCTCTCTATTATCACCCCTACTCACCCAGAAAAACAGTTCTCTTATATGGTTTACATGTGCCTGAAATAAATTTCTCTCTAAATTATGTCCATGGAAACTTACTGACTTTGAAACTTCTCTTTGAGGTTGCTCAGATTTACTTTGTCATAGAATGTACTTAAAATCAAGGAAGAAGCTTAATAATACTTCAGTGGTGTGGCAGGAAGTGGGGAGGGAGATGGACAATGAGAGAGCTCTGCCAATAAGATTGGGAAGTAGGCAAGAACTCACTTGTAAACAGGGATTTATTTTGGCAGACTGATTAGAAGGTTAATAAGCAAGATGAGTTTTGACAACTATTGGCAAAGTTGACAATTCATTTTCATTCTTTTCCAGAGGATGGAGGGGAATATTACTGTCCTGTTTTAACCATTGAAGGGGTGAGGCAGAGAGACATATTCATGCATACATATATATGTAAACACATACCCTTTAACCAAGATCCGCTGCTGGTTAATAACAAAGTTAGGCTTTTGACTCCCATCCCTGGATCTTCTCCAGGAGGCCACATTGTCTTGGCTCGTACTCCACAGTATGAATGTTGCTGGGGAGCAAAAAGAGACCTTAGCAAGAGCAGCTCAGATGTTCTGGGGGTGTAGTCTATGATCCAGGCAGGCATGAAACTGAGAGTTTGATGACAGCCAACAGAAAGTAGGCCACAGATTTTATGGGATTTGCTGTTAATCTCAACAAAGCAAAACTGTGGTCAATACAGGAGCTAAAGCTATTAAAAATGCCCTTTAATGGTCCTGATAGATATTCATTACTACTATCTACTTTGGCAATGAGATAAAGGAGAGAACTTGCAAGTGGGTAAGAGAATGATTTACACTAAAGTCAAACTGTTCCAACCATGAATGGTTTCCATGTAGTAGTACTCAAGTACCTGTAAGCAAGATGGGAAACCTGTGAAGAGCCACTTATGTCCATAAGCCAAAGCATAATATGGGAAGTATGGCATAGTACATTAGAAAGGTACAGGATTTAGAGACAGAGGTTTTAAGTTCAAATTCTGCCTTTGGCATTTACTATCTATGCAATCATAGGCAAGCACCCTGAACTCTCTGGATCTCATTTTCTTCAGCTATACAATGAAGACATAAGGATAGATCAGTTAATCAATCAACATTTATTAAGAACCTACTATGTGCTGGATGGGCAGCTAGGTGGAGCAGTGAATAGACTGCTGAGTCTAAAATCAAGACCTGAGTTCAAATCTAGTCTAGACACTGACTAGCTGTGTGACTTTGGGCAAGACATTTAATCCTATTTCCCCCTATTTCCCTCTGTTTCCTCACCTGTAAAATGAGTTGTAAAAAAGAATGGCAAACCATTCTAGAATCTTTGCCAAGATGCTAGATAAGTATCTTTGTAATAAGGATCTAGTATCTAGATAAGTATCTAGTATTTTTGCCAAGAAAATCCCTAATGTGATCACCAAGAGTTGAATACGATTCAACAATGACAACATGTACTGGGCATGGGGCTAAGTACTAGGGATATAGGAAAAAAAGTAGAAGACAGTCCTTGCCCTCAAGGACTTTATCATCTAAAGAGGGAGACAACATATAAACAATATACAAAGCAAACTCTACATAGAATAATTAAAAAGGGAAAGCACTGGAATTAAAAAGGTCAGGGAAAACTTCTTAGGTCCTTCTAAATAAAAAAATCTATAAAACTATAATCCTCTGTGGGCCATATCAGGAAGCCAGCTGTTTTCTAACCATCTGAAGTATCATTCAGAGTATTGCATAACTATAAAGGATACAGTGATAGAGAGGCTCTTGTTTTGATTAATCCCAGCACAAATTTCATCCTCACAGTTATTAAGTAGCTGGGTTCCCTTCCTTCTGTGGCACATTGCTGTGTTCTAGTCCAGCAAAGTCAGTTTTGCCTTTTATAGCTTTTAAAGCTTTTTCTGATGCCCTAAATGCTTGCATCCTCCTTCCCTACCCACTTCTTATTTTATGCCTTTCCATATATGTATATGTTGTTGTTCAATAATTTTAGTCATGTCTAATTCTTTGCAACCCCATTTGGGATTTTCTTGGCAAGAGATACTGGAGTGATTTGCCATTGTCCCACCTAGCTCATTTTATACAGGAGGAAGCTGAGTCAGAGTTAAGTGATAGACCTGACTTCAGGCCTGGCACTCTATCCACTAGGCCACCTAATTTACCCCAGAAATATTGTCTTCTCCTATGAAAAGTATGCTTCTTAAAAGTAGATACAGTTTGTTTTTGTCTTATATGTACCTAACATAGCTCTTGACATGTAATAAGTTCTTAATAAATGGTTGTTGATTGGTTATGTCACTGAGATTTATACCACAACTTTGAATTGAGATATTTGATGATGGTCAAGTTACCAGAGATTAGTAACCTCTGATGAGACTGGGCTAGAGAAACATGGCTGAAAGCATATTCCTTCCATCTGTGTCTGGTTGTAAGTAGACACAGCCACTGTTAATAAAGTGCCCCAGATTGATATTCCTTCTGCTGGTCTCTGAGGATCAGTCAGTCAGAAACTCAACTCACCCTCCAGACATCAGCATCCACAAATTCCTACCTTAAATCCATTATCCTATATCATCTCACACCATGACTCCAGGGACCTTCCAAGAATTCATTTCAAGAAATGGAGGAATATTTTAAAAGAAGAATGAGAAAGGGATAACACAATTAGAATTAAGAAAACATATTTCAAACTAGGATGTTCTTGCTCATAAAAAACAATTCACATAGCTCAGCTTAAAATACTCCCTTGAAACAAATACAAACTCCTCAGGGAAATGCTGCTGGGTGATATCAAAAATGACACTTTGCTCACTGTCTATTTTGTTTTCCATTAAATAAGTAATTTGAGGTTAAGCCAGAGGCACCTGAATAAATTAAATATTTCTGTCCTTGCTTATCTCTCCCCTAAGTTTCTTAGTGAAGGACACTTTTTATAATGCAGAATGCACTGTCCATGTAAACAATCAGAAATCATAATCTATCTGAGGAATCATATTGAAAATCTTACACAAAATACAGTCCACTATCAAAAAGAGTTTGGAGAAAAGTTTTGTGATTTGACTGAAATTTTCCTTTAAATGGCTTGTCCACTGAATCTTTCAAATACTCATTTTCGGGCTACCATGTGTTTGGCGCTGCCTGCCTGCCCTATTTCAATAACCATTCTCCACACTGTAGTAAATTTACCTGACATTATTTATAACTCTTTCCCATTACTTTGGTCATTGGAACATTTTTCATGAAATTATAAAAGATTTTGTAGAAGACTGAGCAATAACTTTGAGTTCCTCAAACTACATATCTGCCAAAATGATATTCTTAAAGAACAAGTATTATCAAGTCATTTTCCTGTTCAAGGAGCTCCAGTGATTGCCTGTCTCCTTTACAATAAAACAAAAGTTTCCAGTCGATATAAAGGCTTGCATAATCTGGCTCTTACCTACTTCTCTGTATGACTTCCTATTGTTCTATCTCACATAAACAAGCATCTAGCCAAAATGATGTATTTACTTTTCTCTGTATGTGATATTTCTTTTTCTACCTCCTTGTCCTTATGTACACTTTCCCCTATTCTTGGAATATTCTTCCTGCTTACATCTGCTTCCTGGAATCCTGAAGACCCTGCAAAGCTCAGTTTAAATCTTCCCTCTTACCTGGAGCTCTTCTTCATGTTCCCTATCTGTAGAATCTTTCCCTCTTCCTCAAAGTTACTTTGAATAAATTCAGCATTTACTTTTTTTCTTGTTTGTTTTCCTCAATAAAATGTAAGTTTTTTGACGATAATGAGTATTTCAAAAAAAAATTTTTGGATTCTCAGCACATGAATTATTCTTAGCACATAGTGGGTGCTTAATAAAGCATCCTTGTTGAATTGATATCTCAACTTCCAAAAAAGTTAAAACAATAACATTGCAAAAGGTTAATGTTATTTAATCAATGGCATTAGACCTCTATTTCACACAGGCAGCATACAGAATTAAATGAACCCCTCAGTTTATTTGTGTGACTTTGGGCCAGTAATTTGATCTCTATGGGACTAGGTTTCTACTACTGAAAAAATTAATTGAATGTTATACAAAAGAAAAACAACAATGTTTTTGGTTATATATATAAATTTTTTTACATATTTCCTTATGAATCATGCTGGGAGAGAAAAATCAGGACAAAAAGGAAAAACCACAAGAAGAAAAAAAAACATAAAAAAATAACATAGTGGTGTGTTGATTTACATTTAGTCTCCATTGTTCTGTCTTTGGATGAAAATGATGTTTTCCCTCCAAAATTTATTGGGATTGCCTTGGATCACTAAATGGCTGAGAAGCAAGTCTGTCATACTTGATCATTGCCCAATATTGCTGTTAACTGTTTACCATATATTTCTGGTTCTGCTTGTTTTGCTAAACATCAGTTCATATAAATTTTACAGGCCTTTTAAAAACCAGCTTATTCATCATTTTATAGAATATTCCATTACTTCCATATACCACAACTTATTCAGCCATTCCCCAATTGACAGGCATCTACTCATTTTCCAATTCTTTGTCACAAAAAAAAAAAAAAAAAAAAAAAAAAAAAAGAATTGCTACAAACAGGAAGCTATATAGAAGAAACTATGTTGGATTTGGAATAACAGGCCCAAGTTCAAATCCCAGCTTTGTCACTGCTGCAGCTGTAATATTAAGCAAGACCTTAATTTCCAAAAGTAAAACAAAATATTTCCTAAGGCATATATTCAAAGAAGTAACGAATCTCAGGTGTTGTTGGTCTGATAAGATTTTCTAGTGATGGCCTTGTATTGCTCCCACTGACTTCATAATGTTAGTTAGATTCTGCTTCCCTGGTCTTGAAGAGGATTCTCACTATCCACTGAGCATTCCCAGATGCTGCTACAATGGACACATAGTCTCTGCTGGCCACAGTCTCTGTAGATGCTTTCTTGGCTGTAAGACATCTCAAGCTTCTAACTAAGCTAAAATTCTCAGCTAAGTTTTGTCCTCTGAGTTTCTTTCTAACTCTAAGTAATTTTTTTTTGGCAAATAAATCAGTGTTAAATGTCACACAGCTGGTGTCAAGTGGCTGAGGTCAGATTATGAACTCAGGTCCTCCTGACCTGGGGTAATATCTAAAGTACCTTCCATCCAGCCTTAATAGTCTATGTGTCACATATATTGTATCTAGGATATACTGTAACACATATAACTTGTATGGGATTCCCTGTCATCTAGGGAAGGGAATAGAGGGAGGGAGGGGAAAATTCAGAAAAGAAGTGAGTACAAAGGATAATGCTGTCAAAAAATTATAATTATAAAATTAATTTTAAAAATAGTCTATGTGTCCTTCTGTACAAAAGGAAGATTCCTTTTTAAATTCCTTTTCCCTGATCCTATTATTGCTTTTAATTTCTGCTTGATTTAAGCATTTGCTTTTTCATTCTGGTCATTCAATTGACAAACATTCAATGAGTATTTAATATGTATAGAACACTCCACTAGAGCCTCAGGGAAATATCGAGAAGAATTATATGTGACCATTGTCCTTAAGGACTTCAAGTTTTCTAGGTCAGAAAAGTCATATATCCAAAAACCTACACAATACATTAATGGTTAAGGTTACCTTCATGTTTAAATAGAAGTTCAATTACATTTGCAAATATACTTTTAAAGTTTTATTCATATACTCTAATCTGGACAGGATGACTGGTGGGGACAATAAGAAATCCATTAGCTTTAATGTAGAAGATTAGTCAACTAGTATTAAAGTAGAAAGACTCCGGGACTGAGAATCAGGGTTCCTGAGTTCTAAGCCCATACTTGCCATTATGTTACTAGGCAATCATGGGCAACTACTTTATCTCTAGGGACTTGTTTTAGTTTTGTCATCAGTGAAATGGAACTCAGTCTCAGGAACCCAGACTGAGTCTAAAATTCAAAGTCATACATGTGCTTTGAAGAGTTCAAAATCAACATATGGAATCACAAAGAAAGTATAGCTTCATGCCATTTTGGGGTACGGAAGATAGAAATGCTAAGGTGGAAATGCTGTTCTCAGCAGGCATCTCCATCTTTGGAATGGCTAGCTGGGTTTCTCTGAATGCTATTCATCTCCTCAAGGACTTCAGTCTGCCAAGAGCTTGGATTCAGACACTCCCAGAGAGCAGCAGGAGGAAAGATTCATTAATACAAAGTCAAAAAGAAAATGGACTTGAAATAAAATCACTGTTTGAAGCGTAAGCAAATCTGATGACAAGATAAATATTTCCCAGAGATAATCCATATGCTAAACAAATCCTCTTTATCCTCCATACACTTGTGAATCTTTTTCAGACACCAAAAACTGAGGTTAGTGCCCTATTCAGCTACCTGTTTTGAGCTACTATAGTTCCTTAGCTACCTCCTCATAGCAAAACTTAAATAGAGTTCATTTCAGAGTCATCTACAATCTTAGGTACACAAATATAATACTGTTGAATCACAATAAGTAGGAGGGGGAAAGGGGAATATCTTTTCAAGTATTGGAAATGAAGGTATACTGAACTTTTGCAGTCTTTCTTTCTAGTCCCTTATGACCAAACAGTCATCTTTTATAAAACTGCTTCAGGTTTAAAGGTAATACATCATAAAACTGTAAAAGACTTTAGAATTTAATCCAAAGATTTCATTGTGCAGCAGAGAAATCCAAGGCTTAAAAAAGCTAAATGGTTTGTACAAAATTGCATAGCTAGTAAGTGGCGGAACCAGGATTCTAAATGAGATTGTATACTTTCAAATCCAGCACTGTTTCCACAGTTAGGAGCAATAAAAATAGAACCTAGCTATTCCACACAATTACATGTGAAAACACTTTTTCAACATTATTTTTTTTAAGTTTCAAACTCTTACCCTCCCAACTCCTTGAGAAGGCAATTTGCTATAGATAATACATGTGCAGTCATGATATATTTATATTAGCCATGTTAAGTAGCCATATAAAAGAAAACAGTCCCAAAATAAAGAAAAACAGTTTTTAAAAAAAAGTATACTTCAAGCTTCATTCAAACTTCACCAGTTATTTTTCTGGAGATGAGTAGCATTTTCATCATAAGTTCTTCAGAATTGTCTTGGATGATTGCATTGATGAAAATAGCTAAGTCATTCAGTTGCTTATTATACAATATTGTTGTTAATTGTGTACAAGGTTATTCAGGTTTTCCACACTTCCCTTTACATCAGGTCATGTAAAATATTCAGGTTTTTCTGAAAGTATACTGCTCATCATTTGGAACTATGCTCAAAAAGTTATCAAACTGTGCATATCCTTTGATCCAGCAGTGTTACAACTGGACTTATATCCCAAAGAGATCTTAAAGAAGGGAAAAGGACCCACATGTGTAAGTGTTTGTGGCAGCCCTTTTTGTAATGGCCAGAAACTGAAAACCGAGTGGATGCCCATAAGTTGGAGAATGTCTGAATACGTTATGGTGAATGTTATGGAATACTATTGTTCTGTAAGAAACGACCAGCAGGATGATTTTTAGAGAGGCTTGGAGAGACTTACATGAACTGATGCTGAGTGAAATGAGCAGAGCTGGGAGATCATTTGTACATGGCAACAAGAAGACTATATGATAATCAATTCTGATGGAAATGGTTTTCTTTAATATTGAGATGATTCAAACCAGTTCTACTTGTGCAGTGATGATGAGAGCCATCTACATCCAGAGAGAGGACTGTGGGAACAGAGTGTGGAATACAACATTCTCACTCTCTCTTTTGTTATTTGTTTGCATTGTGTTTTCTTTCTCAGCTTTTCTTTTGCTTCCTTCTTGATTTGATTTTTCTTACACATGCAAAAGATAACTGTATAAATATGTATATATATACACATATATATATATGATATAACATGTATTTCAACACATTTAACATGTTTTGGACTATCTACCAGCTAGGGGAGGGGATAGAAAGGGAAGGAAGGGAAAATTTGCAACAAAAGATTATGCAAGTGTCAGTGTTGGAAAAATTACCCATGCATATGCTTTGTAAATAAAAAGCTTTAATTAAAAAAAATTATACTGCTCATCATTTTTAGAGCACAATAGTATTCCATCATAATAATATATTATTAAATCCATCTATAGATGAAGAAATCAAGGCAAATAAAAGTGAAATGATACACAGTAGTATCTCAGGTTAAATTTGAATTCAGGCCTTCCTATTCTAATCCCTCGGTTCTCTCTGTACCACTTAGATAAAATATTCTTTTCTATAGAAAATGTAACTTTAATAAACATATTTATTAAAGTTTAACAAAGATACCTTCCCATTTAAATTGTGGTCTGTTATACTCTGCTGACAGTCTGTTTGTTTTTTAATCCTTTCTCATTTTCTATCTGCAGTCTTTGCTGCCTGTTCTCTGATGACTAGCTTGGAAAGAACTAACATTTACCAAGAAGAAAAAAATAGATGAAGAAGAGTATGTGTAAAATTAGAAATACTCTATACAAGGTTGTCCTTATACTGAAGCAGAATGTTTGATTAAAAAACTGTGGGGCCTTTTCCACATGTATACTTATTGTTAGGGATAAGGACTGTCTGATAAACCTGCTTCTTTAATCATAGTCCCAAAACTTTGGACATAAGCACATTTGAGATTACAGGGAAGGGATCAGAATTTGTTTCAAATGAAATAGCTGTTGCTAAACTTGTCAAATGGATAGGATTTTGTATATCTAATAACTGTCCTAATATCTCAGGCAACTTACAACATAGACGAATGCACAGGATTTTCCCAGAAACATATACAGCACACCAGAAGATATCCAGGAGTAAAGCCATTCAGGGAAAAAGACTTCCCAGAGGCACATTGTTCAATTATAAAGTTTTCCCATCTGGTTCTTTTGTTCTCCCTACTTCCAGTCAGTCAACAATACAGCCACTGGATTGGTATCCAGTGAAAGAACACAGAGGTCTGAGTTCTCTGTACTTGGAAATGTTTCCTGAGGCAACCTGCGATGAAGAAGATTAAGTAATGTTAAAGTTTTGACAGCAATCTCTGCTACCTCCAGTTCCTCTCAACTGCCCCGACTTCTTATTTATACTAACTGCCCTAAGGAAAGGGAAACATCTAAATGGTATGAATCCATGACTGGGGGATCTCTTTTTATCATGGCTGTATTCTACTGATAATAGGCACTCCCCCAACACTCTAATAAATTTTCTTATAAACTCCCACAAAGAGAACAAATAGCATGAAAAAAAATTCTATTTTCCCAAGGAAGGCAGAAATGACACACCCTTTGGCACTGGCTCAAGTCAAACAAGCCACTCAGAGATCCACAGAAACACTAACACAGGGTTCCCTAATACTGAATAGTATTGGTAAATTGACTGACAACATTTCAAGGATGGCAATTCCCTATTACTCCTCCATTCAATGTAATTAGGTCTATGGCTGCCAATACAGAATGATAGGGGACTGGTTTCCAAGGTCATTAACAATCATGTACTTCAGAATCTCCTTATCCAGTCCTACTATGGCTCACAAAAAAAGCCAAAAAAGATAAAAATTGAGGGGGAAAAAACTACCAGATGTGGTAACTAAGAGACCATTATTATAGATGGCATTTTTAAAGTGGTATAATCCAATATAGCCATAACTGAAGTATAGTTGGTAGACTATAAGTTCTTTGAAGAGAAGAAAAGAAAGAAAGGAAGAAGAGGGAGGGAAGGAAGGAAGGAAGGAAGGAAGGAAGGAAGGAAGGAAGGAAGGAAGGAAGGAAGGAAGGAAGGAAGGAAGGAAGGAAGGAAGGAAGGGAAAAAAGGAAGGAAGGAGAGGCAGGAAAGGAAGGAAGGAAGGAAGGAAGGAAGGAAGGAAGGAAGGAAGGAAGGAAGGAAGGAAGGAGAGGCAGGAAAGGAAGGAAGGAAGGAGAGGCAGGAAAGGAAGGAAAGAAGGAAGGAAGGAAGGAAGGAAGGAAGGAAGGAAGGAAGGAAGGAAGGAAGGAAGGAAGGAAGGAAGGAAGGAAAAAAGGAAAAAAGGAAGAAAGGAGAGGCAGGGAAGGAAGGAAGGAAGGAAAGAAGGAAGGAAGGAAAAAAAGGAAGAAAGGAGAGGCAGGGAAGGAAGGAAGGAAGGGACGGAGAAAGGGAGGGAGGGAGGAAGGAAGGAAGGGAGGAAGGGAGGGAGGAAGGGAGGAAGGAAGGAAGGAAAGAAGGAAGGGAAGGAAGAAGGGAGGGAGGGAGGAAAGTGCAAAGTCACCAGTCTCACTTTCTCCTTCAGAAACATTGTAGGTATTTAATAAGCATAATGGCTAAGATAATTGAATGATACTTTTATAATACATCAATTGAGTTACTCCTCAATAAGTGGGTTTTACATGGAAAACTTAACCTCTCAGTTTCTACAATTTGATTACGTTGCTAAATTGCACCAATCACTTATAACAAAACTATCTCCACTGAGCTTAATTAATTATCCTGTCCCAAAAGATATGGAAGATTTGTCTCAGTAAATTCTTCATGTACTTAGCTTTCTTATATAGTTGCCAAATTAATATTTCTAAAGTAGAGATTTTACATTTCATTCTCCTGCTCAAAAAGCTCCCATATTTCTCTTTTGCTCTCTCAAAAAATCACCAAAGGGGTGGATAATGTTGGGGAGATGATTTAACCCACAATCTAAAGGTCTTCCTCATTTTCTCCTGAAATCATAAGGGTGACCTGTTATTCTTGTACTCTGATATCAGAAGTCTATGTTCCTCATTTATCCTACATTTCCTTAATGATATTTATTCTTACTAACTGGTTATATAAAATACTATTTTATTATGCTTATACCTCTACTATGCCTTTATATCCCTAGCTCTTAGCACAGTACAGCACTTAGCTATACCAACATATAGGAGGTACTTAATAAACATTTGTTAACTTGACTTATTTTCCTAGCAAATATCTCCATTCCTTTAACTAATTCCATACAGACTTATTTCCAACTCTCTCACCATCTTCCATAAAATATCTTGCAAATGACTCTTTTACTCTCCACTCACACAACTGCCATCTCTGTTTTGATCCCTATTAGCTCTTTTCTGGGCTATTGCCATAAGCTCTAATTGATGTCCCTGTATCCAATCTCTTACTCTCTCCAAATCAACCCATATATAGTTACAAAATTAATATTCCTAAAGAAGAGGTGTGACTATGTCATTTATTTCTGCTCAAGACATCCCAGTGTTACTCTCTTTCTTCTAGGAACAAATTTCTGACTGGCTGGTTTTTAATCTGGCTCCAGCCTAATTTTTTAAACTTACTATAGAGTGCCCTACCCTCTTCTCCTACTTTACATTTCAGTGACTGACATTATTCTACATAGGCAACATTTTTTGATGGAAATTCTATGCCTAAAATGCTCCCTCTTTATTTCCAGTTCCACTCAGGTACCAGATCCTCTAAGGGGTCTCTTCTGATCCCTTCTAGAAAGGCACCCCTAGTATGTAATTGTGTTTACTTTTCTCTCTAAAAGTATCTTCTAATGAACCATAAGTTCCTTATGGGAGGGTGCTGTGGAAGTTTTGGTCTTTACCTCTCCAGCTCCTTATATAGTATCTGACATATAACTGGTCTCAATTTTCTTTAGCATTGAATGAATGAATCCTGATCAGCTCTCTAAAACTCTCTGAATTGTCATTATCCATAGCTAAGATGACAAAAACTTCACAAAATATTACTTCTGCAATATGAACAATATAAGGTTAATATTTCCCTCTTCTACTGTGTAGCTTTTTAGGTTGGCAAAATACCTTAAGCTTGCAGTCCACATCAGCTCATTCATTTTCTTACTTATTTACTTTCTTTTTTTAAAATCTGATTTCTTTTGCGCAAAAAAAGAATTATATAAATATGTTTATGCATATTGGATTTAACATATGTTTTAACATGTTTAGCATATATTGAATTGCTTGCCATCTAGAGGAGTGGGGGGGAGGAGAAAATCTGAACACAAGTCTATGCAAGGGTTAATGTTGTCAAATTGTATGTACATATGTTTTGAAAATAAAAAGCTTTATTTTAAAATATATATATAATCTCAATTTTACCCAAAATCAGATAAAATCATTAATCTATAGCATTTAAAAACCACTTTTTTCCATCTTAAAAAAGCAGGATATTTGCATAACTCAAATTTATTCCTTTTTCAAGTTTTTTCAAAGGTCATTCATTGACAGCTTGCATCTATGCATTTCAGCATTTTTGTGATTATTTCTTCAGACAGTTGAGTTTAATATAAAAATAACTAAGTACTCTCACGTATTTTCACTTGTCTTGGATTAAAATTTTTGTTAATTATTTCTGTTCTATGTTTTTTAAATCTAAGATCATTCTCCTTGATGAAGAAAACAAAAAATAAAAAAGAAAATGGAACAATTCTATTTCCATTAACATTATCTATTATTATCTCATTGCACTTAAACAACAGTTATAACTTTTCTCTTATCTTCCTATTATCTCCCAAAACTTAAAAAATTATTTATAATCCTGAGCATAAATCTCTTGTCTTAAAATCTTGGTACAATGTGGATTATAAGCTAGAGCTCTGCTAAACTAAATAACTATTGTCTCATCAATTCTACTGACTTAACACCTTACCAAGAATCCTTTTTTCACAGTGATTAATAGTTCTCTAAATTCAGTATGATTGATTTAATCTTACAACAAATAATGGTTTCCTAGTGATATAATGATTGGTTTATACTTGTAGAGCATATAAACTAGAACTCAGACAGAGAGCCAGAAAAAGACTCAGAGAACTTGGAGAGAGACTCAGAAGGGCCAGACACAGACTTGGAAGGGAGGCAGAGACAGATTCATTCATTTCATCTCACAGCATCGTGCTGGCTGGTCTGGCCTCCTGTAGTTCCCCAATGAGCCCAAGGTCTGTCTGAAAGGATCCAGAAAGCTGGCCCGGGTCCCAGGCAAGGAAACTAGATTGTGAAGGAGATAATAAAGGATTTGGACTTTAATACCTGGCTATTCTCATGGTGATTACTGAACTGAAAGGAAGGCTGCTCCCAGACCTCTAGAAAACCAAATAAGAACATTACAAATGTGAATAAAAACATGAGAAGCTAGAGCAAGGATGGAAGATGGACAAAAGTCCAGTTTGATTTAAACATGGATTACATTAATGAAAGTAGTATGAAATAAGCCTGGAAGGTATGTTGTCAATAGGTGGTAGAAGACTTTAAATGCCAAGATAAGAAGTTTGTGTTTTATGTGAAATGGATAGCTACTAAGTGTTGTGAGTAGAAAAATGAGATGATCAAAAGTATTTTAGAAAAATTACTAAGGCAACAATATGAAGGATGAAATAGAGAGGGAGCAGACAAAATGCAGGAACCTATGTGATAACAATATTCTAGACAGGAGCCTTTAACAAGATGATTTGTCATACAATGAAGAGTTTTAAGCCACAGAATTCTGCCTATATTTTCTCTGAACTCTCCTAAATTTTCTAAAATCTGTTTCATTTTAAATTATGGCAGACATTCCCTTCATTATCTATCAAGAACACTAAGATGGTATGGTTATTGCCTTTTAGGGTTCCTATGATTTCCATTTGTGCTTATTGTAGTTCCTGAGACATACTAGATGCTGAATAAATGTTTATTGAATTGACTTTCATAGTAGCTGGCTATTCTTCCCTTTTAAGTCAAATGCAGATTCAAAACAAAATTTCCTCTTCTGATTTCTTTGACTTTGTGAGAGATTAAATTATAAAAAAAAGACAAGTGAATGATATTGCAAGTTGCCTCCCTTTTTATCAGAGATAAATCTTAGATACATATCTAACTGGCTGATTTGTTCTCTTGATTGTACTTCTATGTAAACTTTGTGATTTGCTCCAGAAACTCCCCATCCATTTCTTCCTTCTGACTATTCAGTTTGTAATTTTAAAAAAAATGCACACACACACATTTCAATGTCCTATGGGGCTTTGAAATCCAAGCCTCTTGATGCAGAAAGACTTCATATAGTATGTTGAATTTATATTGAATGTAAAGAGGTTATCACAGATTTTTTTTTTTTTGCAAATCTAAAGGAATTACAGTCTCCTGCTGATTTGTAAACATAGAAGTAGTCCAGAAGATTTATTATGCTGTCCATGGTCCTAACAATTCTCAGAATCAAAGATGAAAGGTAGTGAAGATATTTCTGGATTGATAAGGGAAATCTAATTCATTCCTAGAAGGCAAGGGATTATTTAAGAGAATAGATCAAAATGGATATTTTGTTTAGGTCCTATGATACTACATTCTCTCCTTCCACTGAAACTTTATATTATAGCTATACTGATATTTAGTACTTATATAATGTTTTAAAATATTAATTTTTATTAATTTGCTGTTTAGTCATTTCAGTTATATCTGACTTTTTGTGACCATAGTTAGGTTTTGTTTGTTTGATTTGGGGGGGTGGCAAAGATAGTATAATGAGTTACAATTTTCTTCTTCTGCTCAGATGAGAAACTGAGATAAATAGGGTTGAAGTGACTTGTCCAAGGTCACATAGGTATGTGAGGCCAGATTTTGAACTCAGGAAGATGAGTCTTCCTGACTCCAGGAAAAGCACTCTAGTATATCACTTAGCTATCCCTAATTTTAATCAAAAATAGTAATTTATTTTAGTATTTTAAAGATTCCAAAGTACTTTTTCCCCAAAGTTTTATAAGATAGTTATTACAAGTATTATCATTTCCTTAAAAATAACTTTTCAGTTTAACTTTCCAAGTTTATATATACCATCTCCTCTAGAAAACTGTAAGTTCCTTGAGGTCATGAGCTAAACCTTACAGTTATTTGTATCTGTCCAGAATACCTAACATTCTGCATATTATAAATACTCAAAATATCATTGGATTTCTTAATAGCAGTCCTTTTTTTTGAGACTGGGTCTTGATAGCTCACTTAAGTTGAAAGTTCAAGAGCTACTTAAGGATTCACTCCCACTGCTGATCAGGACAGAAGATTTAATCTGCTCCATATATGACCTAGACCATTTCTCTCCTCCTTAGGCAACCTGGTGGTCCCCACATTTCTGAAGGCTCATTAGAATGGATACTTCATTGATCTTAACTTTACTACAGTTTAGGACTCTTGATCTTAAAGGAGCTACCAGTTTCAGGCTCCTTCATACCCTGAATAGGGATTATAAGAATTTCCCATGGCCAGCTATACCAGTATGCCCAGCTGGTATCCACTTAAAAACTGAAAATTTATGGTTAAATTTTGGTAAAGAATAATGTATTCAGAAAGAGAAATCAACTATTAGAGAAAGTCTCAATCATAAATTATTTGTTGTGCTGGGTTGTTTATTTATTTGTTTAAACAGAAATTAATGAATGATTTGCTAAGGGAACCAAACTTCAGTTCTCACAAAACCCAACTAAGGAAGTGCAAAAAGTTAAAGGAAAGGAATCTATTTCTGTCTTCTTTCTTTCTGTCTTTCCTAATGGAAAAAATTCACATGTTTTCATGTTGCTAATCAAGGGATACTATCTGTGACTAATAGATCAATTTTGGTACCTGCTGGGTGGTAGGAGAAAGAAGAAAATATGAACATGATGAGGACCAGGAATAGAGGAGAAAAAGCAAACCAAAGCCTTTCATCTGATTCATCAGAACAGTCAGAAAAAAATGATTCACTTACTACAAGAGCTAGCAAATGGAAAAATCTACCTGAAAGGGTTTTTGATATCATCTTTTGTGGATTTGTGAGGACACAGCTTGCCACTGCAGGATAAGAGGCCCACCTAAACATGGCCAAGATAATCTTTCTGTTTTAATCGTCTGCTATAGCTACAGGTAGCCCAAGGGGAAGAAAGAGATTAGTTCCCTTCTAAATTTTTTGATAGCTCCTGCTATCTTATTACTCAAAATTCAAATTGCTTATCTCTGATTTTGGCAATATTTGGGATATGTGGATTTTGAGAAGCCAATGAAACATCAAGGCTCTTAGATCCAGAAAAGAGTTAAAACATGGATTAGAATGCAAGAAAATTTGTTCCACAATGGATCATGTTTTGTATTAACCCATCTGCACTTATACTAAAAAAAAGTCACTAAATCATACATTCCCAGTGCTACTAACATAATCTCTACCTAAAAAAAATCAGAGGTAGGAAAAGGTCCTATTGCCCCATATATAGAGAAATATTTGTAGAAGTACTTTTGAGGGTAATAAGAACTAGGAACCTATTGAGTACCCATCAAAATTATAAGATATTAATGCAATGGAATATTATTGGCTCATAAAAAATAATGAGTATAAAAAATTAAGAGAACTTTTGGAAAGATTTGCATTAACTGATGCAGACAAAATATGCAGAGCTATGGAAACAATTTACACAATGGAATTAACAATGTAAAAGAAAATAACATTACAAGATATTGGAATTCTGAAGTGACTAATTATTATTTCAAAGAACTAAAAAGTGGTACAGGTATAGAATGAGACATGTCAGATATAGCTTGTTTTTGGTATTTTGGTCTTAATGATACTTTATTTTTAACATTTAAAGGATCTCTGAGGAAACCATTACAAAAATCTTTAATAGTTGATTTCTCTTCCTGAATACATTATTCTTTACCAATATTTAAAAAGGATTAAAACTTTAGCATGTGACATACTAAAGAAACAATGGAAATTACTTTTAAAATAACCAATGTGTCTAAGCACATATTAAGTTTTAGACTTGAAATAGCATCAGATACACAACTTCTGACATAAGCAAAGGATTCAAGCATTCTTCAATCAGGTGATATTCCAAATTCCATAGAATCTACTAGGATTCTGCCTCCTTCTGGGAGAGAAGTCATCATCTAGCTGCCCCAATTCCATTTTACTTTGAGGCAATTCTAATTGAACATTTGTCTTTATATTGACCTTGGCATTTTCAATTCATTATTCCTAATACTCTTCCCTAAGAACAAACAGAACACATCTAAGACTCCTTAGCAGTATCAATACTTTAAATACTAAGGAAAAACATATCACTTCCCTCAAAATTGGAATTTGTTTTCTCTTTCCCAAGATATAAACATTCCGATCTCATTCAACCATCCTCATATGGCCAGAAATCAAGCCTTTTTTGTTGCCCTTATGGCTCTATCATTTTTATTATGTTTTCAGGAAAATCATCTGATCTCCCTGAAGTCTTAGTCAAGTTCCTCAGCTGTAAAATGGGAATGATAATATTCATCCTAACAACCTAAAAGGTTAAAAAATAGTTCAATATACCTTATGTAAGGCATTTATAAGCCATGAGATATTATATACATGTTAGTAATTACTAATGCCCTTAAAGATAGGAAGGAATCATGTCTAATTTTTTATTTAATGTATTTATTTACTTAAAACAAATAAAAGAGAAGAAAAAAGAAAATAGAAAAAAGAAACAAAAAATAATTCATGTGCACAGCAGAACATGAGAAGATTAAAAATGTATAACAATGAATTTCCATTTCAAGAAAGCAAATGTAAAATAATAGAACATGTATTCACAGCTGTCCATCTTTCTTTGTTTACTTTATAGGCTTTCTTTTGTTCTCTGCTGTGTACTTCTTATTCTCTCTTCTCCCTTCTCCTCCACAAGCAGGCTACAGTTAAGCATGGAAATATTTATATATACTAACAAACATACATATATATGCATACATACAAATATATACATATACATAAATATACGTAGATATCCATAATCATATACATATAAATTCATATATATCTTTGTAAGTTTATCCTATTTTTCCTATTTCTCTCATCCTTCTTAGGTCTAAGTCTTTCCATATATTTTTTCTAAATACACCAACTCATCCTTTCCTATGCCACAGTAATATTCCAAATTTATATTATCTAGTCGTTTTGAATAGCCTATAACAATATTAATATGGCTGACATAATATAGTTTCCCTATTTTTCTCTTTTGATTTAACTTTAACTTTGGAATAAATAATTACTAATTCCTGCTTTTTTTCTAATAAATTCTACTCTTAAGCATCATTACTATATTTGTGTATATCTCTCATTTCTATCCCTGCTACCTATCCTTGCTGACTTTTCTACTTTATTTCTACCCACTAGATTGCCTTGCTATTACTTAACTCCCCCAAGGACACCTTCCTTATCCTCTCTTTCACCATTTTCCTCTCTCTTTATCCAATTAATCTATACATCCTATCTTATCCTCATTAATTTAGATTCCTGGGGCAGCTAGGTGGCTCAGTGGATAGAGCACCAGCCCTGAATTCAGGAGGACCTGAGTTCAAATCTGGTCTCAGACACTTAACACTTCCTATCTGTGTGACCCTGGGCAAGTCACTTAACCCCAGCCTCAAAAAAAAAATTTAAAAATAATTTATATTCCTACCATATGTTATTTCTTCCCCTTCTTATTTCTTTATAAATTCTTAAGTTTTATACCCTTCTAATATGCTTTGTTCCATCTTATACCCATTCTCAATGAGAGTAGGATTTCAGAACTATCACCTCTCCTTCCCCATCTAATTCCTCTGTGTAACTTCTTGCTTTGCACTTAATTCACATAACATAATTACTCTTTTTACCTTTTCCTATATGGTTTTACTTTTAGAGTCAGATCATATTCAGTTCCACCCCAATTTTTGTTTTGAACTACCCAATTACTAATGACAATCTTAGAAATTTGTTTTACACTTCCATGTATAAAACATAAACAGTTTGTTTTTATTAAGTCTCTTGAAATTAGTCTTTGATGTTTACTATATATTTGTTTTAGTTCTTAGGCATCAATTTTTTTTATTAAGTTCAGGGGGAGTTTGGTAAAAAAAAATCCTAAAAGTCTGGCAATTCATTGAATATCTTTTTTTCATTCATAATTATGGTTAACTTTGCCAGATATAATATTTTTGATCATGACCCTAGTTTTTTCATTCTTGGATATATAATATTCCAAGACCTGCAGTCTTTTATTGTAGCTGCTAATAGATCTTCTTCAGTATATTTGAATTGGTTTTGTTTGTTTTTGATTGTAAAATTTTCTCTTTGATCTCAGAATTTCTAAATTAAGCAATGATGTTCTTGTAAGTTTTCCTCATAGGATTTCTTTCAAGAGGTGACCAGGGGATTTTTTCTATTTCTACTTTCCCTTCTTGTTCTAATACCTCAAAACAATTTTCTTTAATTATTTCTGGTATTATTGTATCAAAATTCTTTTTATAATCATAGTTTTCAAGTAGTACAATTATCCTTATGTTTTCTCTTGAATTGTTTTCCAGATTTTATAGGTATCTTACATTCTCTTCTATTTTTTCCATTCTTTATATTTTGTTTTATTATTTCTTGGTCTCTTATAATATTGCTGGCTTTTCCTTGCCCAATTTTAATATATGAAAAACAATTTTCTTCCTTAATGTTCTGGATCTCCTTTTCTAGTTGGTTGACTTTCTTTTCATAATCTTCTTTTTTTGATTATTCTTATTTTCTTTTTTAGTTTTTCCTCAATCTCTCTCAATTGGTTTTTTAAATCTTTTTTTAGTTCTTTGAATTCTCTTTGAACTGGTCACCATTAGTTATTGTTCTTTGTGGGACAGGAGGCTTTTTTGAGTTTTATACCCTCCTCTGAAAATGAACCCATAGTAACTTTCCTATTCCCATAGTAACTTTCTATGATTAGGTTCTTTCTCCATTGACTATTCATTTAAAAAAATAAGAGCTTGTTAGTGTAATCACCTCTAGTCCTGTTGATGTGGTATAGCCCTTAGGAATGATATAATAATAAATCCAAGGCTCTCTGGCCTTGGAAATGATGGGAATGATGTATTTCTTCTCTTAGGCTATCTTTCCTTAGTTTACTAGGTCAGGATGCCAAAAGATTGCTAGCTGTCAGATAATAGTTTGCTGGTCAATGATAACAGAGCTTACCAGCAATAATGAGGTTCCTAAAGAATACAGTCACAGAACAAAATTGGATGCCACTTGATCTAGTGATGTTTCAGTCCTAAAAACATACCTCTGGAAGGTTTCCAGGCCCATCACTCACACCCATGAGCTCTGCCCAGAAAACTATGAATACTGCACCTGTGCACAAAGTAAGACCACCACTCCTCAACTTCACCTGTAAGCCATAAAATTAGCATATCAGTGACATGAAGCATCTGGTTTCTCTCACTTTTCCTTATAAATGTATTTGTTTGCTCCTTTCTCTTTGCTATCTTCCTGTTTTGAATTTAGTCCATCTTAGTTGATGCTGGGATATTTTTCTCCTTGACTTTGAGATGGGTCTGAGCCTGCAAATTCTTTTGAGACACCTCATGATACCAGTCTGGAATTCCAACATTGTGGGAGTATCCTTGAACCTCAACATTATGGGGGATTGTTGCCTCTGGTCTCAGGTCCTTCTTTAGTTCTTCCTCCATTCTGACTAACCTAGAACTAAACCATGATTGCCTATTGACTTTAACAATAAAACAGACAAATGGAAGGAGAGACATGGAGAAACAATACCATCCCAAATACATAAAATAATCTGTCCTAAGATCTTGGCAAAAAAAAAAAACCCAAACAAACAAAAACAAACAGACACAGAGGATAAAAGGTAATGGAAGAAAGAAAATAAAAATGTATAAAGTACTGTCTATGTGCTATGCACCATGATAAGTGCTTTGCAAATATCTCATTTGATCCTCATAACTTTGGGAGGTAGACACTATTATTACCCCTATTTTATAGGTGAGGAATTTAAGACAGAGGTTTTACTCAGAGTCACATAACCAATAAATGTCTGTCTGGATATGAGCCCAAGCCTTCCTAGCGCACATCTAGAGTTCTAGCTACTATGCCCTAAGCATCTGAACTTGCTTTGCCTTAATGGTCTAAATGTGATCACTTGATATAAGCAGTCTCAGTGATAATGATTGTATCATTAGAATGGTTTATTTTCCACCCTAGAGAAATTCAATGGCATAGTAAATACAGAATTGCGCTGGGAATCAGAAGACAAATTCCTAAATTCAATTCCTGCCTCAGATAAGTTCAAATCTAACTACTATTTCTAAAAAAAAAAAGTCACTTTATCCCTGTTTGTCTCATTTCTTCCTCTGTAAAATTAGCTGAAGAAGGAAATGACAAACTCCTCCAGTATTTCTGCCATGAAAACACCAAAAAGTGGTAACAAAGAGCCAGACAATATTGAAACAACTCAATAACAACAAACATTTTCCTGAAGATTGAAAACATCAAATCAGCTCAGGGTCCAACTGCTCAGTTGGACATCATGACCAATAGCCTGTTCAATAGTTAGCCAGTTTATGTCAGTGCTATAGCCAGTACCCCAAGGACCAGAGTAAATAGCCAATACCACTACCTTCTCCACTACCATGACTGCTATTGCTGACAGCAATCAATCATGTTCAGCAAACTGAGGTGGATTGTAAGTGACTTTTAACCCAGCAATGTGTGGGATGTTATAATAAAGATTGTCAGATATTTCTGCCAAGTTAATGGGATAGATGTAGGGTCTGCTCCAACTCCCATGACATTTTGTTAAAGTGCCTATGCTATGTAGCTATCCTGCTTCTCTGTTGTGATTGTTTAATACTTCAATCAAATCTGACTCTTCACGACCCCATTTGGGGCTTTCTTGGCAAAGATACTGAAGTAGTTTGCCATTTTCTTCCCCAAATCATTTTACAGATAAAGAAACTGAGGCAAATATGGCTAAATTACTTGTCCAGGGTCATACAGCTAGGGATTGTCTGAGGTCATATTTGAGCTCCAGTTTTCTTGACTCCAGACCCAATACTCTATCCACTGAATCACCTCACGCCCCTTCTGTACTAGTAAGACATCTACGATACCCTATACTAGTTACAGGACTAATATATTATTTGTATTAGTACCATTGTCAAACCAATGGCCTCTGTTCCTATAGAATTCAAATGTGCTTTTAAAGGTAAGTAGCAAGACAGATTTATAGGTGTTTACAATGGCAAATGGAATGGGAATTAAAATCTCTGAGATATAATGAGTCACTATAAAGTCATGGAAAATAAAGCACTGAAATGTACTGAAAGCTTTCTGAGATTTTCAAGACAAGATAACACAGAACTGACGTAGATCATTACACCAGGAAAGCCAACAACTAGAACACTCTGTAGCCAATAAAATACTACTTCACAGAAAGATGTACAAATTATTGAAAGTAGACTAAAAAATTTTAACAGACAAAATAATATGCCTTGAGAATTGATGGAATATCTTAGTCATAACCATTCTCTGGGAATATTATTACTGGTTTTAGAATAAGGGACTTAAAAAACCCACTTCCTTTTCAAATGAAAACATTTCTACAATGACACTTCATTATGCCATTTTCTACAAGAACAAGAAACTATATTCCCAGGAGAAATATTAAATGGAAGCCATTTATTATAAAATGATAGAATTTCACAGCTAGAAATGTAAGGCAATTCCGCCCACCCCAAATCCTCACCCTTTACCTCCACTAAGAAAAGAATCTTAGAAAACATCTCATTCAAATCCCTTCAGTTTGTGGGTAAGGGAGCTGAGTGTAAGAGTGGCTCAGCAACTTGTTAAAGGTCACCCATAAGGTAGGTTTAAAACTGCAAGTGACCATAGGGATTATCTGATCAAACTCTTTCTAAAGATTAAAAAACAGTTAAACCATTCTCCAATTGATAAATGGTCAAAGGATATGAATAGACAATTTTCAGATGATGAAATTGAAACTATATCCACTCATATGAAAGAGTGTTCCAAATCACTACTGATCAGAGAAATGCAAATTAAGACAACTCTGAGATACCACTACACACCTGTCAGATTGGCTAAAATGACAGGAAGAGATAATGATGAATATTGGAGGGGATGTGGGAAAACTGGGACACTGATGCATTGTTGGTGGAGTTGTGAAAGAATCTGGCCATTCTGGAGAGCAATCTGGAACTATGGCCAAAAAGTTATCAAACTGTGCATACCCTTTGATCCAGCAGCGCTACTACTGGGCTTATATCCCAATGAAATACTAAAGAGGGGAAAGGGACCTGTATGTGCCAAAATGTTTGTGGCAGCCCTTTTTGTAGTGGCTAGAAACTGGAAGATGAATGGATGTCCATCAATTGGACAATGGTTGGGTAAATTATGGTATATGAATGTTATGGAATATTATTGTTCTCTAAGAAATGACCAACAGAAGGAATACAGAGAGGCTTGGAGAGACTTACATGAACTGATGCTGAGTGAAATGAGCAGGACCAGGAGATCATTATACACTTCAACAATGATACTGTATGAGGATGTATTCTGATTGAAGTCGATATCTTCAACATAAAGAAGATCCAACTCACTTTCAGTTGATTAATGATGGACAGAAACAGCTACACCCAGAGAAGGAACACTGGGAATTGAATGTAAATTGTTAGCACTATTGTCTTTCTACCCAGGTTACTTATACCTTCGGAATCTAATACTTAATGTGCAACAAGAAAATTGGATTTACACACATATATTATATCTTGGTTATACTGTAACGCATTTAATATGTATGGGATTGCCTGTCATCTAGGGGAGGGACTAGAGGGAGGGAGGGGGAAATTTGGAAAAATGAATACAAGGGATAATGTTGTAAAAAAATTTACTCATGCATATGTACTGTCAAAAAAATTATAATTATAAAATTAATTTAAAAAACAGTCCCAAAAAAGAATAAATAACTTATCTAAGACTACAAAGCAAATTAGTGAAGCCAAGTCCACTGATTTGATTCAAATGTCTTTCTATTATACCATACTACCCAGTAAATTTTGTTGTTATTGAGCAGGTATAAGTTGTGTGAGATTCTTCATGATCCAATTTGGGATTTCTTTGGCAAGGTTACTGAAATGTTTTGCCATTTCCTTCTCTAGCTTATTTTTTCTGATGAAGAAACTAAAATAAATAGAGTTAAATAACTTGCCCCAGGTCACATAACTAGTAAGTCTGAGATCAAATATTTATCTTTGAGAATTTTCATGCAAACCATGTGACCATTTCAAGCATGCATCCATAAACTTAAAATGGACATGAAATGGAGCTAGGGGAGAATCACAAGTTTAATCCTACTTAACTTGAACAAATATTATTAACTGTTAACTTCCACCCTTCTGATTCTGATTGAAAATGCTTGACAGACTCATAGAACATGTATATTTTAAAAGTTGTTGAGAAAATAACTTCAACAGTTTTATGGTGAACTAGAGCCTGTCAACAAAAACCCTTTGATGATTTGACTAATTCTATGCAAGTGCATTGAGAAAGTAATTTGAGGAGCAAAGACAAATCCCCTGAATAAGAAATGGTTTTTGGAGGAACTATATATGATCAAGTGGACAATAAAGTTTAGATGAAATTTTAATCACTCTGTTGAAAAAGTGTACTGAACAAGAGCACACATCTTGCCTTAGGAGTATAGGATTGTAGATTGACAACTTGAAACAACTTTAGAGATTATTCCAATATCCTAATTTTATAGCTGAAGAAACTGGGGACCAAAAAAAATAAAGATTTTCCCAAGGCCATAGAAATAATTAGTAGTCTGGGTTCAAAATCAAGTCATCTGGTTCCAGATTAAGGACTGTCCCTCTATCAGAATTCTTAAACTGTTTCCACTCACAATTCCTTTTTACTGGAGAAATTTTTACAAGATCCTGAGTATAGAAGCATATAAAATAGCTGTACAAGTCAAACATTTACTCATCATAATAAGTCATAAAGAAATATATCTTAAAGCAATTCTTTAGCATACATATAATTTAACCATTTATTAAAAATGAAAGCAAATTTGAATAGTAATTAGATTATATACTTGGTTATTTTTATATAAAGATTAAGTCTTGGTGGAATATTTAATACTTTTTACTGTTGTCAAATTTTTCACAACCCCCACATTTACATAATCCCACAAGGTATTGTGACCCACAGTTTAAAAAGCTTTGTCCAATATAATAGTGCCTCGACTAAAAATAGCTTGTCAATGAGACTTTCAACATCAAATGATGAAAATTGACAATATGAAATGCAACGTGATGATTTCCAATAGAAAGATGATGGACTAAAGCTCATAATTTTGGAAAGAATGAAAGAAAAGAAGGTTTTACTTTGTCAGGGAGAAGAATACTAAACCAAAGCACTTAAGTGGATCTCTAAGAACTCAGAGGTATTAAACCAAGAATTTTTAAAAAATACTAAAGTTTTTCTTTTTCATAATAATTATGAAGATTTTAAAGGTTCAGTGGTTCTACATTATCTCTAGGATAAAAAAGTTTCTCACTTGGGCATCTTTAAATATCCTTCACAATATGATTCCCACCTCTCTTTTCAGCCTGAAATTGCCTTACTCCCCTTACAAATAATCTCCAATGTAGTCAAACAAGCTTATTTGCCATTTTCGTTATATAACACTCTATCCACCACCTTCATTCCTTTTCACAAACACAAAGAAATAGACTGCTGTCTATACCTAGAATATTCTCCCTTTCCTCCTCTCTTTCCTAGAATTTCCGGCTCTTTTCAAGACTCAGTTCAAAGACTTTTCTTGATTTCCCCAATTTCTAGTGTTCTTTTTTCCATGTCCCTTGCCACCAGCAACCAATAAAACTTGTCAATTACTTTTACCTTTATTTATTTCTGCCCACGTTTTCTTTTTTTCCAATAAAAAATAGGTCCCTCGAGGGCAATAACAATTTTATTTTTGTTTTTGTACATGACACATAGTAGGTGATAAATAATTATTAAATGGAATTTCATCTTTAAATCAAAAACTAAATGACTTGTACTTAACTGTCATAAATATGATCCACTTATGGAAAAGAATCTTGTGCTACTTACAAAATATTTAACTGTATCCTTAAATAATACCAGTGATTTTCATCAGGATAGAGCAATTAAGTCCTGTACTAGTAGGTTTTGATTAATGGGGAAAACAAACCCAGAGACCTGGTATTGATGAAAGTTATCAGGTTTCACATGTAGACAGCTAGAAATGCTACTTTTGGAAGACTGAGATAGAAAAAGGTAGGGAAAAGAAAGCCCCAGTAAAATAACTAATTTCATCAGATGAATAGGTTGTCAGAATTGGAAGAAATGTTCGTGTAGTTCAATACTTTCCTGAACAAGAATTCCTTCCACAAAAACTTACATGAAATGGTGCATAATGAACAGAACCAGGAGAACATTACACAGTAACAGCATATTGTTCAATGAAGAACTGTGAATGAAGTTAGCTATTCTCTGCAATACCATGATCCAAGACAATCTCAAAGGACAAATGATGAAACATAATGCTATTTTTCACTTTTTTTCTTTTTGTTTGAGTCTTCTTGTACAAAATGACTAGTATGAAAATGTTTTACATAGCTGCACATGAGTAACCTATATCTGATTGCTTACTGTCTCAAGGAAGGAGGACAGGAATAAAGAAGGAAAGAATAAAATCAAAAATGCAAAGCTTTAAATAAAAAATTTTAATGGAGTGGGGAGAATCCTCTTCACAATATGCCCAAGAAGTGATTTTTCTGCTTGATGACCTTCAATGATAAAGAACTTTCAAACCAATAGCCATTTATTAAGCAACTACTATTTGCAACTAAAGCTCTGGACCTGGGGCAGAAAGATCCTTCTTAAGCCAGTCTCATATATTTACATGCTTTCTAATTTGGGGCAATTCTTTAAGCCTTCAGCTTTAATTTCCTCAAATATAGTAATAGCACCTACTGCCCAGGGTTGTTGTGAGGATGAAATGATAGAATATTTGTAAAATATTTAGCATAATGTCTGGCAAATCCACCAGTGGCATCCTCTATGGCCCTAGACTCATTTCTTGAGCTAAGCAGAAGAAAGCTCGTAGAATGAGCTGGAGGTCTGGAAACTGGAGGCTAATAACCAGAATTGATATACTACTTTAAAGTTTGTAGAGAACTTTATATCTAATATCTCCATCATCATAAGAACTATTGCAACAAAGAATTAAAAAGGTCTTATCAAAGGTTGTGTCATATGAGTTAAATGTTGGATGAAGTTAGAGGCTGAGGGATGATCTGAGCACTGATGCAGGAGATGAAACACTAAGCCTTCATTGTCTCACAAGGCAGTCTGTTTCACTTGGCAAACAACCCTAATTGTTAGAAAGTTGTTGTTTTTTCCCCTTCTATCCAGCTAGAACCTTCTTCCTGATCTTCCTGGGTCTCTTCAAGAAGCATTAGTCAGCTAATGTTCTACCTTATAAAGTTGCAGCCAAAATTAAAGGAGATTTGTTCACTATTGATTAGAGAAATGCAAATCAAGACAAGGTTATGTGTAATATTCTCTCTAAATTGTAATTTTCTCTTCTTGAGGTTTTCTTGGAGTCTCTGGAGGCAGCCTTCGTTTCAGTTCAGTAATCACCACAAGTGGAGCCAGGTATTAAAGTCCAAATCCTTTATTGTCTCCTTCACTTGGGGCTGGGCTAGTTTTCTGGAGACCTATCTCTCTCCTTGGTTCTGAGAGCTTAAGTTCCCTCCTGCCTTCTCTGGCTTCTGAATTTCCCCGACTCCAAGGGTTTGTGCTTCAGCCTCTAGCAACCACAAAGGTGGACGATGGAATGAATCTGTCTCAGCCTCCGAGAGCTTCAGTGCCCTTGTTTTCTCTGGCCCTGAGAGCTTCTAGCTTATATGTCCCCACTAAGTACAAACCCAATCATTACATCACTAGGAAACCATTATTTGTTTTAGGATTAAATCAATGCTAAACTAGATTTAACCATTGTCTCCTCAATTCCATTCAGCACCATGTTTCAAGTTCTGGCCCATAACATTTCCTTGTAGGAGTAAATCAATCATACTGAACCATTCCAAATTAGATAATTATTGTCTCTAATAATTCCACTGACTTAATACCTTGTAAGAATCCTTTGTTTCAAGTTCAGAGTTCTGGCTCATAACAGGTATGTGGGAAAACTAGAACACATACACTGTTGGTAGAATTCTGAAATTCTGGAGAGCAGTTTACAACTATGCCCAAAGGTCTATAAAACAGTATATACCTTTTGATCCAGCAGTGTCATTTGCATTACAAAGAGATCATAAAAGAGGGGAAAGGACTTATATGAGCAAAAATTTTGTAGCTACTAGTATAGTAGCTAGGAACTGGGAATTGAGTGGATGTTCATCAGTTGAACAATAGCTGAATAAGTTATGGTATATGAAAGTAATGGAGGGGCAACTAAGGGGCTCAGTGGATAGAGTACTAACCCTGAAGTAAGAAAGAAAGAAAGAAAGAAAGAAAGAAAGAAAGAAAGAAAGAAAGAAAGAAAGAAAGAAAGAAAAGAAAAGAAAGAAAGAAAAGAAAGAAAGAAAGAAAGGAAAGAAAGAAAAGAAAGAAAGAAAAGAAAGAAAGAAAAGAAAGAAAAGAAAAAGAAAAAAGAAAGTAATTGAATATTATTGTGCTATAAGAAATGATGAGCAGGCTGATTTCATAAAAGCCTGAAAAGACCTACATAAAGTAATAGTGAGTGAAATGAGCAGAATCAGAATAAGATTGTATATAGCAACAAGAAGATTATGTGATGATCAACTGGATCTTCTCTATAATTCAAGGCAATTCTAATAAACTTGAGAGGGGAAATGCCAATTACATCCAGAGAGAGAATTATGGAGGTTGATTGTGGATCAAAGCATAGTATTTTCAACTTTTTGTTTCTTTATTCCTTTCTCTCTTTTTTTTTTCACTTTTAGTGGGATTTTTTTCATAACATGACAATGTGGAAATGTTTAAAAGGACTGTACATATTTAACCTATATCAGATAGCTTGCTGTCTTGGGGAGGGGGAAGGTAAAGAAAGGGAAAAGGGAGAGAAATTTAGAACACAAAGTTTTACAAAAATGAATGATGAAACTATATATGTATTTGGAAAATAAAATATTATTTGAAAAAAAGATTTGTTTAACTTCATTTACTATATCTCTAGGGGTAAATCTTTGTTTTTTATGTTTTAAGTACTACCTATTTATTTATTTTGGTTAGTATCTTTCTCCAAGACAAATTTTTCTGAGTACAGCATAGTTTACAGTGGTAAAAATAGGTGTTACTAAACATTATTCTGAATCTGAACACTCAGGACCACAAACAAAAACAAAATTCAGTATTTAGAAGAATAAACATGAAATGAGATGAAAAGCAGTCGACAACACTTGCCAAAATTCCAACTGTCAAATAAATACAAAGAAATTAGTGAGATAATTGGAAGTAATAATATATTAAATTAGCCATAGTAACATATGTTATGAAGGTATAAATATATACACAATAACTTCTCAAGAGGAGCTATTATAAGTTAATTTTCATTGTACATTGTTTATTTTTAGATTGCACAGTTGAAATTAACTTTGCATACCTATACTGTAGCAGAGTGGTTCACAGTTTGAGTTTTTAAGAAAATTAGAAAAAATAAAAGTTGTTTCAATAAATTTACCATTTAAGAAAGGATTTTTAAACTACAGTAAGATTCACACCATTTTTCCTTTGTTCATGCCATATCCTAGTCAAACTAAATGATGAGCTCTACCCTAGTCTTGTTTTACACCTTCCTTTGTCTTTCATGTCTTCATGAAGGCTGGCCCTCCACTCCCCTTCTGTTTTCTCCTTCAGGGTCCAACTCAAAATCCCCTTATTCCATGAAACCACCTAAAAGTAGCTCCTCCAATAAGCTAAGTACACTGGCTGGATGTCCCCTTTGCAGTGGTCCCATTCTTCCTTATATCACACTTATTTGTGTATATATATAAACAGGGAATGTTTCATTTTTTGTCTTCAGGAGTATATTTCCCAATACCTTGTCCATAGTAAGTGCTTTAAGAAAGATGCATTAAATTGAATAAGATTGGCAATCTTCCAGCCCTTGCAGATTGATTTGGGAAAACAGCCAAAAGTACTACAACCAAGACGATTTTTCAGCAGGGTTATAATAATGTTGGGGCAATTAGAGGCATCATCCCATGAATGAGCTCTAGGAACCCAGTTGGAAGTAATAGAATTAAAAGCTAGAAAATATCTTAATGTTGTGGTTAGTATAAGCTCTCACAGCAGAAGAACAGGCTCACTTCATGGCACAGCTACTGCAGAACTTGGTCTGTCTCTGGTCAGCAACAGCAAAAAAACATAATCAACCCAAACAAAAATGATACTTAAAACCAAATCACAAGGAATATCTGTTCTCACGTTACATATTCTGATTTCCCTGCTGTTGCCTATTCTGGACCTTTAAAATGTTATTCCAAGTCTCCAAGGCTCTTTTATCATAATTCCCACAAGTAGAGTGAGTAGAGAGCCTTCTACATATTCTACATATAAAGATTTCATTTCTATTTGTTCCCACCTGCCTAGCCCAAATCTCACTCTATTGATGTCAGACCACCTATTCAGACTATCCATCTCCTAAATTTGACACTATCTATCCTTATTTGACCCACTGGTATTGGTTACTCAGAGTTGACATACGAGAATCAGAAGGGTGTGAAAATATCTTCACACTTGAAATAAATGTAATATTTCTCCTACTTCTCTTTTCTATCTCTCACAGAAGTTTGCATTTCTGTGAAATCAGAGTCATTTTGCAAGAGGCAAGTGAATGTACTCTCCCAACCTGGTGAGGATTGGATAAGTAAAAGGATTGGAAACAGCAAAAAAATTAAGCTAGCATTGATTCATTTCAATGTGATATGTGCCATTACTCAATAGTTGAAGTTTGCAAGATCAGAACTTCTTATGCTATTTATTTCCTCTTTAGTCACTATTTCTGCAAATTCAGTGATCTATACACCCCTGCCAGATAAATGACAATGTCTTCAGTTACAGCCACATGACTAAACAACTGTATACAATTGCCCACACACAAAAAAAAATTATGGAAAAGTAGAAATATAGTATTATATAAGACAGTTATTTTTGCATAAAATAAATTTTAAAGAAACTATAATTAAATAGATTTTAATTGCAAAATTATTTGCTATTTAGAAAATGATTTTTTTCAATTATAGATGTCTAGACTTGAATTACATAGCTTAATGACTAAATCATTCTTCATCATTGGTTAATCTAACTTCAGTTTTTCTTATACTATGACTTTATTTCTCTCTGTCTTTAGCTTTCAATGTCACAAAGATGATACATGACTGTTATTTTCAGACTTCGAAATAGCTTAGTGTCAAAAGTAATAACTATATTCCTATAAACTATTGGTCAATTTTCAGCTAAAATCCATCTGTCTGCAAGAAGCCTTTGATCCCTCTTAATGTCAGTGCTTTTTCTCTGTTGATTATCTCAAATTTGTCCTATATAGATCTTACTTGTACATAGCTGTTGGCATCTTGTCTTTCCCATTAGATTGTGAGTTTTTTTTTAAATTAGGGACTTCTTTCATCATTTTTATCACAGTTACTAGTACATGATGTGTGTTTAATAATTTTTAGTTGACTGCCTGAGGAGTGGACTTATCTTTTATAGAAGCATATTTAAATCTCCTTTTTTGGTTCAACTGAAAATATTTTAAAATATTTAAATTTAAATTTAAAATATTTAAAATTGTTTCTGGTAGATTTGTACCTGAAAAGCAAAGTATATTATCAGTATTTTTCTTTGACACGCCTTAACAATTTTAATCTTTAGAACATTTCTAACTTATTTACTATTCATTCTCTTTCTCTTTTCTCCAAGAGGAATTGATTTCTGCTCTGTGTAGATTTCTGTGCTTTACAGTAAGGCTTCTTAAAATTCTTCCACTTACAATCCCTCGTTACCTGAGAAACTTTTATACCTCATGTGTGTAGGTATATAAAATAAGTATACAAATAAAACATTTACTAATAATAAAACAAAGAAATGTATTTTAAAATATTTCTTTGAATTACATATTATTTTACCATTTAGTAAGGATGGAAGAAAATTTGTATGCATCTAATGAGAAGGATGTACTTGTCTATTTTTAGATAAAGAATTAAATCTTGGCAAATATTTGATACTTTTTACTGTTGCCAAATTTTTGCAAGCCCCACATTCAGTTATGGGGTTACAACCCCACAGTTTAAGAAGCTTTGCTCTCCGCAGCTTGGCTTCTCAGCTAGAAAAAAATGCCAGGCTTACATGTATCAAAGAAACTATGATATTTCCCAAAATTTCTTAAAACACAAGATGGTCTCCTTATAACAAGCAAGAGAGTTCTTATTCAATAAATTAAAGAGCTAAATAAATGGGGGCGCTGTTTTACTGAGGTTTTTAAAATATATATACAGTGACTTTTTAAATAGCAACTAATTCATTTTTACTGCATCTTTATCTGCATATCCATTATTCTTAGGTTGCCTAAACCATACAATGAATGTTGTAAAAATAATGAAAGTGAACAGCAGGTAACTTTATAAATAATGGAATGTGAATCAATTCTGCCCTTCCCCAGAGTAAATTGACTGAATTTAAACTTTATCTTAAAGAACACTTTTGCAATTGCAATCATAAAGATGTACTCACTGAGGATGTGAATTACACAGAAACACATGATATAGCATATAATATTTCTAGGACATCCTTTTCTACTATAACTTTGAGTGCGCCATCCCTAAGCACCCACAATAATCTGAAGCTGGAACCAGTTGTCTCTTTTTCCCCTCCCCATGACAGGCCACACTATATAGGCAATTTCTTTGCTTAGACCTAGAAGCTATTTCAACCTTGTGAAATAACAACATGCTGAAATTGCTGAGAAAAATATGTAAAATGTATAAAAATTCCATATCCTCTTACTGGTCATCTCAGAGGAAAACAGATATCTCCCCAAATGTTAACTAAACATAAATACCACTTGGGAATGTAGAAATCCCAGTAGAAGTAACATAAAATCTGTCATAAATTATAATCAAAATTTTGTAGAACAGAATGGATGATAAATGGCCAGCGTGTAAATCCTGGAATGAGGCAGAAAAAAGTTGGAACTTTGGCCAGTTTTCCTCTTCTCTTTCTGCTTTAGCGTCATCTCTTTCAAAGTTCAATGTCCTTTTCAAACAGAAAACTTTTCTTTGTTTTTGTGACTATTAGGAGTCAAGAACTTTTTCAATAGACAATATCATTGCATAGATTTCTTAGTTCAGAATGAATTTTCTCTCTATATTCTCAGATCATCTGCTGTTTTTTCTCAGCACCTTCCATATTTTCTTCAGTGCTTAAACCCACCCTCCAAGATGACCTCTCAGCTTCTATGACATTTTTTACACTTAATAGAGAGTAGATCCTTCTCCCCACGGAACAATTCAGCTTATTGCTCACTTACAGACTTCCTGTATACCTCAAACCCAAATCACTATGCCTCTCATTGAGTATACTGTTCAGCCATCTCTGAGCAGTGGCAGTGACCTTTTCTGAATATTTTAAAGCATATTTAAGCAGAATAATTCTTAAGTGCAGATAACTAATGGTTTCCTCATTAATTTTTCATATTTATAAAGAAAAAACAAAGCAACCCTAAACAAAAATTAAAGTGCCTACAACAATACAAAATCCAACTCAAAAATGTATGATCTTCTTGCCACCATTGTGTGGTAAAATGCTATTCTTTATTCATGATGTAAAAGACAGGAGTTATTGGACAAGACAATTTGTTTTCATCTTTTATAAAGTATCCCAAGTGCACTAGTTACTATGCTGAATTTGTCATGACTCTTCCATTGAATGGTTTGTTAATCTTTTAAGATAATTATTTAAAGAGGAAATTGTCTATTACTTGAAACATAATTTGGTGAGCATAAAATCAAATCAAAAGCAATTAGACAGCAATATCTCTGTAAAATCTTCCAGGAGAACTATTCCTGCTCTGTTATAGAATGTGCCTTACTAGTAGTGAATATTATGAACTTCTAGATCCATGGCTTTCTTATGCTGGAAAGACATTGCCAAATTCTCTCTTGGAATTTCCTATTTCTAGACTCCAAGAAGGTTATCAATTTTATTATTTTCTTTTGTCACTAAAACATAACCTGTTTTATGAATAGTCAAATTTTCCAAGTTTAAAGCTTATTTAGTATCAGCTATACATGAACAAAAGATATAAAGGAATCCCACTTCTTCACATGGGGAAATACTTTTCATCCATTATATATAGATTCCTTTCATTTTCCATCAGAGATTGGCCTCCCTAGTTGGGTGTCATTAACTTTCTTCCCACTGAAATTAGAGACAACTTTTTCTTTTAAAAATTGCTATATTGTGACACAAACTATCCAACTACAAATAATTTAGGGAAGGTTGGAAAGCAGAGTCAGCCTGAGACAGCTCATTATGTGAAACAACCATAAGATTCTGTTAATATCCATTGAAAGTTTTTTAATTTTTACTATAACACATAAGATAAACTCACTCTAGCAGCAAACATTCAGATATAACTTTGAAGTTTTCAAAGCATTTTTAAACATTTTTTTATCTTTAAACTAACCTAGTGAAACAGCAGAATAAATAGAAAGAACACAAATTCAAATCCCAGCTACACTACTCACTCTCTGTTTCAAACTGGATAAGTCACTTAACTTCTCTAGACTTCAATTTTCTTCTTTAAAGGAAAGCTTTTGGATTATATAACCTTTGACATTCCTTCTAGACCTAAATCTATGATTCCTATTTCATAGATGAAGAAATTGAGAGTTCATAGTTTGAAGAACCTGTGATTTAAATAGTAGCAATATCACAATCTATTTATCTTTTAATAGAAGGTTTCCATTAGCTGGTACAACCCAAAAAAATCATCACCTGGTGGGAACCACTAATTTTAGCAATATTATTGAAAATATTCCAGTTCTGTCAGACTTGCCAAATTTTGTTCTTTTAATAAAAAAAAAATCCAGATTCATATCTATGGCACCAGACTAGAATTTCTTTAATAGAGGCAAGTAGACATAAAACAAATATCTAACTATGGAGAGAAAAATATTCTCATAAAAAGATCTTGAAATAAACTAATATAAATAAATGTCCCTTCCCACCTATTTCTTATTGTATCCTATGAGGCTGCATACCTTGGCTATCCTTAATCTTGGTAAAAACTCCAAGTAAATTACCTATTCCTATGGTTTTGAAAAGTAGGAAAGGAAGATCATCCATATAGTAATAACTATGTTAATCCTATGTAAAGAAGCATGCTCCCTGAATTTTGACCAAATAAGAGATATAGAACATTATACAATATAAAATGGATAATTTTGATTATATTAAATTTTTAAAGTTTTGCATAAATAAAACCAATGAAACCAAGATTAGAATAAAGTAGAAAGTTGAGAAATGATTGGAAACAATCTCTGTAAAAATTAAGATCTCATTTATCAAATATATAGAACTGAGTCAAATTTATAGAAACAAAAGTCATTCCCCAATTGAAAAATGACCAATAAATATGAATAAGAAGTTTTCAGATAAAGAAAACAAAGCTATTTATATTCATCTAAAAATTTACTGAATCACTATTGGTAGAGAAATGAAAAAAGACATTATTGCTGGAGCTGCGAATCAAAAGACTCATGGTTGAAAATGCTATACACATCTAGAGAAAACAACGGATGGAGTCTAAGTGCAGATCAAAACAAACTACTTTCAATTTTTTATTTTTAGTAGTTTTTTCTTTTTTTATTTCTTATTTCACAACATAATTAATATGAAAATATTTTAGATTGTCACACATGTATATTCTATATCAAATTTCTTATTTTTTTGAGGAGGAGAAAGGGAAGGAGAAAAATTTAAAGCTCAAGATTTTATAAAAATATGAATGTTAAAAATCACCTTTACATATAACTGGAAAAAAATAAAATATTATTTATAAAGGAATAAAAAAGCATTCTTCCCAATAAAAAAAAAAAGATTCATCCATCAATAGAGCTAAGCAGAATGTGGCCTGAATACCAAACACCTATATATTAAAAGTAGTGGGTGCTTTAAGACTCAGTAAATATGTTCCATCTCAGTAATTATTAGCTCCATGTTCACAGCTATTCATGCTCATGGATGCTTTTGGTATAATACCTCTGAGATTGGTTAGTAGAATCAGAGTACCTTTGAACCAAAGTAATCATCATCATCTCATCCATAACAGGACATAGAGACAAAATTACATAGGTCACACCACAAGGGATTCAAGCAGACAGGGTTTGCATCTAAACCCTCCTATTTTGCAAACCATATCAAGCAATGATAGTAATCCTATTATTCAAATGGAATGAAGAGACGGAATAATCAAAACCTCATGCTATTGCCATTCTGCCTTCTCTAGCCAGTTTCAGTTCTTGGCACTTTCTTCAATGAAAGAAAGGGAGAAGAAGAAGATTTGGTATTCTGGGAAGTCATTTTTATTGCTTCTTTTTTTTTAAACAATTCATAAAGTCTTTGATGTGGTAAAAGAGAATTAATGTTAAATTAAAGTTTTACAGGTTTCATTTATATATCATCTCTCTGCATTCCCAAAGCACAAATAAATAAGCCTGGATATATCTAAATAAAACATAAATGCTCATGAATAATGCTTGCCAAAATGCTGAGCCTGAACTTTTAAAGTGAGTCTTTGAAATTAAGAAGAAAGAAGTCAAGTCACATACCAACATAATGATTGCTCCACTGTTTAGCCTTTAAACTTTCCAGATTTCAATAAGCAATGATTAGCAATTTAAAGCATATTATCTACCCTTAATTATAAAAGTTTAGTGCATGAAAAAATATTAGCCCAAAATTCAGAGAAGTAAAATGTAATTAGGTTAAAAAATAACATAATTGTTTTTATATTCTCTCTCTTTCTATTCTCATTTTAGGCCCTATATATTCAGAAACTACTGAAATAAGATAAGTTGTTCCAGAATGTTTATAAAATTTAGGCCATTGTTCTCAATATCAAGCTTTAGTTATTTCTTAAAATAGAATTGTTCACTAGATATCCTGCTCTTAAGCATATACCCCCAAGTTGTTCAACAATAAAAAAAAAAGTCTGGTATATTTGCAATAGTACTTTTTGCAGTAACAAAGAACTGGGGGGAATTAGATGCCCATCAATTAGGGGGGAATAATTAAACAAATTATAATATTTCAGCACCATAAATTGGAATATTACTAAACCATAAGAAATGAAAAATACTTATAAGTGTTTAAAACTTATATGCACTGATACAAAACAAATAAGCATAACTAGAAAATAATTACCCTGACCACCACAATAACAAAAATGAAACTGAATACCAAAGAATTATAATGTTCAAAGAAGAGATTGTGGAGTTTGGGAATGGCATTTATTGGAAGATTACCTATGCCATCAAATTCAGTCAATGTTTTGCCTAGCTATGATAAATTGCTTTTCCCCCTCTTTTTTATTCTTAGTCACCATGGAAGGGTTGAGGTAAGATATATTTGGAAATCAAAAATTAGGTAAAAATAAAATATATTAATTTTTTAAAAGTAATTTTCCACTTTTGAAAATAAAAGTCAGCCTTATAACTTATAAGTTAGTACAATAGTCTGCAGAAGACATGAATTAGAAGATCCCAGAAAAATCGCAGCTCATTCTCCATTTCCCAAATAAAGGAGATGCCCACTTGGATGAATCATGTTTAGATGACAATAATAATTTGTTGGCTGATTTCCCTGTCTTGAGTTTTCCCTATTTCCTCTTGTTGTTTGTACTTTGTTCTCAAAGAGGACCATGATATCAGTGAAGTGATACCATGACATGCAAGTGAATTGGATTTAAGTGAGGGAAGGCTGGGCAAAGTCATTTTCCCCTCCAGAGCCATTTGGGTCCAGTGGCCAGATATAGATCAAGACGACTGGAGATGGCCCTGGATGCAGTGGGAGACCTGGGATTTTCTAAACTACTCCATCCTCCACTTATCTGTCAAAATGATTTCTCTAAAGAGCAAGAATGAACACATCAGTCCCCTGTTTGATAAACTCCAATGACCCCCTGTTACCTCCAGAATAACACATATATTCAATTGAATCTGTGAGTCTCTCAAACTGAACATTCCCCATAATGATGCAAATCATAATCCATCCATGGTTGCCCATCTTGTGTTATTCTTGTCCCTTAAGTCCACCGTAGGGAGTTTGAGCCAACTTACTGGAGGATTTCTTTATTCTCTGCTAACATGACAGGGACTTCTCTGGATAATCTGGACTGTCTTTCTGTTAGCCATTACCTTAAGCTAGAAACCAGGCAATCTTCTTTTCAAAATAATACATTTCCCCAATGACATATTTTACCAAAAATATAATCTCAAAAATATTAATTATGCAATTAAAAATTATAATTTATATTTGTTATATATAATATAAATTATAAATAAATTATAAAATAAGAAAGTGATGGAAATTAAACTATATGTTAACAAAAGAATAAAATGAAAAGTCAACAGATAATTACAATAGCTTATTTGTTCCATGCCAGTCAATAAACATTTATTCAGTGCCTCCAACGTGTCAGGTCCTAGAATTATGAAAACAAAAAAAAGTGAAAACATTCTAAGGGGAAAGGGAAAACAATGCATAAACAACTTTATACATGCAAGGTATGTATTAGGATAAATTGGAAGCAATTTCAGAGGGAAGGTACTAGTATTGAGGAAGACAAGCAAGGTTTTTTTGGCCTTTGAAACTCTATTCTGAGATAAAACTTGAAGGAAGTCAAGGGTAAATGATGAAAAAAGAAAGCATCCCAAGCGTGGGAATCAGCCTGTGAAAAGACTGGAGATGGAATGCCTTGTGGGAGGAATAGTAGCAAGAAGTCCAACACTGTTGGCTCAAAGAGAACATATAGGAACTTCAAGAACAATAAGAATACTGAAAAATAAGGAAGGTACCAGTATGTAAAGAACATTTTCAAAAAATAAGATTTCATATTTGATTCTGGAAGTATATGGGTCATTGAAGTTTACTGAATAGGGGAATGGAGTATTCAGAGTTGCACTTTAGAGAAACCATTTTAACAAATGAAAGGAGGATGAAATAGAGGAAATAGGGAAAGACTTGAGAAAGGGAAATCAGCCAACAAATTATTACTGTCATCCAGGCATTATGTAATGAGGGCCTGCAAAAGACTGGTAGTAGTGTCAGAGGGATATGGGGTCATATAGAGGAGATACTGCAAAAGTAGAATTGGCAGATCTGGTAAAAGTTGGATATTGAGGGAAGGGCGAGGGAATGTGAGGATTTCAACTCTGTGTGAATGTGAGCATAGCTGTGTCATGTAGAAATATGGAAGAGAAAATTTGGATGGAAAGATGAGCTCAGTTTTGGACATGCTGAGTTTAAGATATCCACATGACATCCATTTCATGGGCCCCTTGGAAGAATAAAGAAATCTATGAATCATCTATATAGAGGTGATAAATGAATCCATGGGTCTCTTGCTGAGGGTAACGGCTAACAGGTACACAGTCCAGGTTATCCAGAGAAGTCCTTGTCATGTCAGGAGAGAATAAAGAAATCCTTCAGTTGAGTCAACTGTTGAGTCAAACTCCCTATAGAGGACTTATGGGACAAGAATAAAAAAGATCGGCAACCATGAGTAGAATACGATATATATGTGTGTTAAGCTCAACAAGTGAAAAAAGTGAAGAGAACCCAGGACAGAACCTTGGGGAGATACATGCAGTGAGAATAACTTAGATGAATATCCAGCAATGAAGACTGAAGGGTGGTCAGAGCAGTAGGAGGTTGAACAAGTATCACAGAAATAGAAGTGTTTAAGGATCATCAAGGAGAAGAGTGTGATTGATGATGTCCAAGGCTGAGGAGAAAAGACAATGGTTTTGGCAATTATGGAGACAGTAATTGGAGACTAATTATGATTTTTTTTCCAACTATGTAGTAACTAATTAAGAGAAATGGACTTTTTAATTTTTCATATAGTTGTCAAAACTCATTTAGCTCTAATTCTGTTTTTTAATCATCAACATAACTTTGAAAAATCTTGAAGAGAGGTTTTTTGGTATTTTTTTAATATTTTTCTATTTTTGTAGCATAGCATTGAAATATCTCAATATTTCTTCAGCAGATTCACCATCTACCAATAAAGATAATCCCTCCAGAAGTGCTGATTACCATCCACCTGCATCAGTACAAACTGTAATTCTTGTCCATATCTCTCGTAAATCTTTTGTAGAGTTTATACTAAAATCTGGAGACTTTTATCTAAGTTTTCACTTTTAAAAATAATTTTCAAGGTACTACAATTGCATTTTAGTTTTTAACAAACATCTGTTCTCTTTCAGTAATTGATGATCTACCCTCCAGCTTGTCCAAATTCAAGGGTTTTGTAATAAGGACCTAGTCTGGAAGACTCATCTTCATGAGTTATATGACTTTGTGCAACTCATTTAATCCTGTTTGCCTTAGTTTCCTCAGCTGTAAAATGAGCTGGAGAAGGAAAGGGCAAAACATTCTATTATCTCCTCCAAGAAAACACCAAAATGGGATCATGAAGAGTCACAGTTGTCTGAAATAATTGAATAACAATAAAATGATACTTCTAGCCCCCTAGGCGGGTTCTAATCATTGTTGATTGTGTAATAGAGGTTTTTAGCTACCATGTATATTTCTATTAGTTAATTTTTCACAATTTTATCATTTGCAACTTTGATTTTCTAATATTGTAGTTTTCCTTGACTCACAATTATATAGTATCATGAGAAGTATTCTTGGTTTGATGGAGGATTTTTTGGAGGGGTCCAGATTTTTTATTTTATTGATGTGATGAATTATTATTTTAAAAATTCTCCCAACTAAAACAAATCAGTCCTTTAATGTTCTGGAATTTGTAACCTATGAAAGTTGCCTGGAGTCTACATGACTTGTCCAAGATTACACAGTCAGTATGTGACAGAATTTGAACCCAGATAGTCCTGATTCCAAGACTGTGCCACACTGCTATTGAGGACAATACTGGTGTTTAAGATATATTTTTATCTTCTGACAAAGCTTAAAATTGTCAAATATGCTACCCATCTTACTCAATACATTTTAGCTTGTTCATGTTCAAACCTGGGCTCTGTTCATTCTCCATCAGTGGTTGCTGTACAAAATATATATCATCTGCTTCAAGAGGAAACCTAACCAATTCCATATCACAGTTTCAACAACTTTTATTGTTCTTCAGTCATTTTTCATTCATATCTGACTTTTTATGACCCCATTTGGGGTTTTCTTAGCAAAGGCACAGACACTAACTGTGCAGCTGCAGAAAAGTCACTTAATCTCCCTCCACTTCAGTTTCCTAATCTGAAAAATAGGAATAATAATGACAGCCACCTTCCAGGGTTGTTTTGAAAATATAAAGAGATAACACATGAAATTCTTATTCAGTCATCCCGTTGCTTCCAACTCTTCATCACCCCATTCAGGACTTTCTTCACAGAGATGCTAGAGTGATTTGCCATTTCTTTCTCCAGCTCATTTTACAAATGAGAAACAGGCAAATTTGCCCAGGGTCACATAACTAATAAATGTCTGAGGCCAAATTTGACCTCAGAAAGAGAAGATTTCCTGATTCCAAGCCCAGTACTCTTATCATCTACAACACCTAACTTCCCCAGTCTAGCCAATAGGCATTCTTTATTCATTTAGTTTTTCATTTGTGGCTTCTTAATCCTATTCAAGTAGTGTCATTGAATAAGTCCTGAAATATCCTGTGAAGTTATATAATACACATAACAAAGGGAAGGTCTGAAAGAAAAAACCATCATTGGTTTTATTATATTATCAGGACAAAGCATACTTAACAATTTACCAATAACTGAAAATACTGTTGTTTCAAAATTTTCACTGACAAGAAATATAAAACAAACCTATCAGAGTCAAAATGATCTAAAATGCCTCTAACACTTATTGTTATGTGAGCCCAGGCAGGTAACTTAATTTTCCAATACTTCCAGTCAATTCTCTAAAACTTTAAGTCACAGAATAGTTGCTCATTTGCTTTAAGAGAGGGTATTTCCTCATTGGAGAGATCGGTAGACCAGTGAAATCTTAGATATGTACTACACAAATAAAATAGTCATGATTGGATCTTCATTTCCTTTTTAATAATATCTATAAGTAATAAACATCATTTCATTCAATGCTTAACATTATAAGCATAAGCAAAATACCTGCCATGAATATAACTACGGTTGATGGTTCAACATTAGTTATGGAGGATAAATAAGAATATTCCACAAAGAACCTGAAAAAGTCTCTCAAATTATCAACAAATGCTTTAATATTAACTTCAATTAACAAAAGGTGTGGATAAGAATAAAAACAATAATTTGAAAAATACAGTTCCAAATTAATAAGTGGAAAAATCAAAGGCTTATCAAACACAAAACACCTATGTATGCCATGATATTTTCTTCAAAAAGGGAATCACAAGGCATCAGACAAGGAAATATAAAAGAAATCATTTTCAAAAAATGAAATTAACTATATCTTATAATATCAGAAATATCTAATTACCGGTGTGGGAGGCATTTTTTCAATTAGTTGTACATATGTAGTCAGCCCACAGAAAAATTAGAACAAAAATAAAAATCAGTATTAAATTAGAAAAAGAATGATGTTGTTAATATAATTGTTTCAACTTGACCTACTTAAACTTGTTTTTGACTCTGAAAAATGAGAAAGTGAACACAGATAAAGACAATGACCCTATTATAATCATTTCTTAGAGAAGATTAACCAATGTAAAACAATTATCACAACAGAGACCAAAAGAGCACAGAAGCACTGTCAGCCAGTAAGTACTTGAACACCTTGCCATACAAAGGCCAAGAGCATCAGTGCTTCTTTTAGTGAACATTGTAAATAATAATGGTCAAAGATTATGAAGCAGAAGACATTATAAGATAGCAGGAATTAGCAGAAATGAGACTGAAACTAGAGAAAACTTTTCATGAAGTCCAACTAAACCATATAATCCAAAGTCCATGTAGGTAGATATGAAAATGGCAGATTTTCATATGAAATGGAATAAATCTGCCAAAGTTTCTATAAGCAATTTATTGCCATTGTTGATAATCTACCTTATCTAGGATGATCCAGACCATGTTGCTGTCTGCCCTGCTGCTTATCCCCACCTGAATCTCACACTTTTAGAAGTTGACCTACTCAATTTTGAACTCCCATTGGCCTAAATTGTCTTGAATAATGACTGAGTGAATGAAAATTTGTCTAATTCATCCCTATTTAGACAATACTTCACATTCCCCAGCTGCCCACCTATACCATCTCATTATCTGATCTAAACTCTCCCATTTACCTATTCTTCCCCTTTTCTACTTTTTTTTCTCTGGGTTCCTATCAAATTAATATTATTATTGTTTCTGGAGAAGACATGCTAATTAATGATCTTCTGAATCAATTCACTATTCTCATGTCTGCTTTGCCTGAACATTATTACCCATACAGCAAAGTATCATTTAGTGCAAATAATGAAGCCCTAAAGTGTTCACGGTTCCAAATTCACACTATTCAAAGTTGTAAAATATGATTCCAGCTCAATGGAAACATAGGATTTAATTAGAATAATGCATTCACTTTAGGTGATTCATTATTTTCACTCATCTGGATCTAGCTAAGAGTAGGAACATTTTGCATTATCCCCAGCATTTAGGATAACACCTGGCATATAGTGAGCATTTAATAAAGGCTTTCACATTCATTCATTGATTCATTGTTGATGGTGGAATGACTACAATTAGACTCTAACCCCTCAGTAACCTATTTTCTATATAAGAAACTAAGAAAGATACCTGAGAAGACAAACTCAAGAAAAGTATCTAGAGCCAATCAAATAATCACAGAATAAATTAATACTAGAAGTAATACAATTATAAAAGACTCAGAGATAAGTTTTTAAATTAAATTTAAAGAAATGATTCCAGAAATATGGGAAAATCTATGAACCATTTAATTATTTTTAAAATGAAAGATATTTTTTTAAATTAGATGTCTGATTATGGAATATATATATACAAATATTCATATATGTGTACATATATACATGTATATATATGCTGTATAGGTATATTATTTATGTATATTTCTATTGTGTTGACACATATGCATTGAATGTATATACATATATTATATGTGAACATGTGAATACATGTATTTATATATACACATACATATACAAATGTTTATGGAGCCAGAGGAAAAAACTCTATTCTATAGTCACAAATCTAGTAACATTTTACATATATATATGTGTGTGTGTGTGTGTGTGTGTGTGTATTTATGTGTGTGTATTTTTCACACATATATACATATATAAGCATATGCATACACACATAGATAGAGAGAAAAGTATAAAATATATGTAAATAACTACATTTTTAAATAATTGCCAAAGTACCCATGACACACAAGAATCTCTGCCAGAGTCAAATCTTTTTATGCACCTATTGTCTTTCCCAATAAAGTATGAGCTTCTTGACAGCAGGAGTTACCTTTGCCTTTCTTTATATCAACAGTGCTTATCACAGTACTCAACACATAGTAAACATTTAACAAAATCTTGTTAATTAATTGGTCATTAATTAATTATATATACATTTAATTACATATATATTAATTATATATATGATTTGCAAATTTTAAAGCTTTGTAAATGTCAGATTACAACTTCTCATTTGAAAGTACTGATCCATGTGCCTACTTTATCTCTATAAAAGCTTAATTAGAATGGTCACCAAATTCAGTAACGATGTTCTTGTTTTAAAAAATGAGATCAAGTGAACCTTGATATAGTAAACCACAGAAACACAATTAATTGAAAGGTAGAGAGAATACAAGATTCTGTAGTCTGTTGGAAGATTTATTTTTTTTTTCATTGAGACAAGTAAAATGCAAGCTTAAATGCTCTTCTCCAATAAGATGTCATCAAAAGATCTATTAAATCTTTCAGGTACTTTTTGGTGAATATAAGCAAATTGAATTCAAGACTTTGATGAATACCACTGTGAAGATAACATTTGTAATGATTTTGTGATTATCAATATAAATGCACTGCACAATTTCAAAGCTGGAAGAGATCTCAAGGGCTACTTGAAACAAAACTTGCATGAAAAAGAATCACTTCAATTGATTCTTCCTAACATAAAACTAAGTTTTAGTGATTTTCAATTTTAACTCATTATTCCTAGCTCTGCCCTTTGAACCAAGCAGTATGAGTCTATATACACTCTTCAGATTTTGAATGACAATTACCACATATCTCCTAAATCTTTTCTTCTCCAGTATAAGCATCTTTAGCTTCTTAAAACAATCTGCAAATGGTCCTTCACCATGGCTACTTGATTATAGATACTTGCCATCTAATCAATGTTTTTCCTAAATTGTGGCACCCATCAAATATGATCTGCTTAGGACAGAGTAAAACAGGATAAGCACCTCTGCAGTCTTTAATTAGATCAGTTTAATATGGCATCAACTTTTTTGGTTGTCATACATTGAACTTGTTCACTAAGACCTCCACATATTTTTTTAAAAAACGTCTATCTAGCCACATCTTTCCATCTTGTTCTTTTAATATTGAATTTGATCTCTAATATAAGACTTTATATTATATCCTATATATACATATATATAGGAGATATATCCTATTATATATATATTATATAAAATATACATATTATAATATATTATATATCATATATATCATGTTATATATAATATTATATTATTACATATTATAATATATATTATATATATAATATATTTATATCATATATATGTTATATATATAATATATATCCTATTGTTCCATCTTATTAAATCCAGTTCAAATTTTTTAAAACATAATTAAAAGGAAACAATATATTTTGGCTCTATCCCACAATTAAACAATGAGATTACTAAACATTTCACCCTTGAGACAAACTGGAAATATGATCCAAATCCTCTTGGAGATGAAAGTGAAAAACTTGAGGACTCATATAAAGAAATTCCCTGAAAGAAGAAAGGAAAAACTAAAGGTTTCAACTGACAATTAAGTATCTGAGGGAAGGAGGTAAAATTCACAGACTTTTGAGATTTTTTTAAGCCTCTGCACCAAGGAAACACCTTAGTGTGAAAAAAGGGAACAGTGGTTCAGACTAACAATTGATTTTTTTAAGATCCTCATCAAGAAGAAATCCTGTGAGAGACTAAATTGCAGTTGTCAAATTGCATTGCTAAGAAAAGCTTCAATTAGGTCTTTCTCACAGAGGAGGACATCCTCATATTTATTTAAGGATTAAAGAATAGATCTCTCCTCATTTTTTTTCTTGAAAAGAAAGGCTCCAATTAAGGCTGATTAGAGGAAAGGAAAACTTTGTTGTCTATGACAAAGAAAAAGCCCTAAAGAAAAACCACTAAGGTAAATTATATCCCTCAAATTGATTTAATTTCAAGAGTAGCTTCAACTCCTGAGGCCTCAGCAACTAAGTAAACAAAAATAAATAAATAAAGATATTTTATGATTTCAAGAATAATGAATGGCCAAATCCAGAAAGAATACTAAAATGGAAAAAAGCATCTTATCCACAATAACATTTAGAATTCCTTGAAGAAAAAAAAGAAGAAATATAGAAAAAAGATTTGGAGAAAAGATCAACATCTTAAACAGAAGAAGTGTGAAATTTCATTCTGATAACAAATTTCCTAAAAATCAGAATAGGCCCAAGAAAAATTAATAACTACAAGAGACAATAAGAATTTTCAAAACAAAATCAAAAGAATGATAAAATAGTACAAAATTTAAGATAACTATAGATAGGCTGAATTTCTTCCTTTGAGAATTATATTCATTCCTTTAGACATTTATCATTTGGTTAATGACTCATTTTCTTATTCATTTGTATTGGTTCTTTATATATCTTGGAAATGAGACCTTTAACAGAGAAACTCGCTACAAAGATTCCCAGTTAATTATTTTCCTTTTATTCTCAGTTATATTAGATTTGTTTGTGCAAAAACTTTTTAACTTTTTGTAATAAAAATCATCTGCTATCTTCTCTGTTCCCTGTATGGCCATAATCTTTTTCCCCATCCATAGATCTCATAAGTTACTTTTTCTGTGCTTCTCTTACTATTTATTATATAACCTTAGATATCTAGGTCACATGTCTATTTGGGCTTTTCTTAATACAAGTTTTAAAGTGCTATTCTAAAGCTAATGTCTTCCATATTGCTATCTAATTTTCCCTCTAGTTTTGTCAAATTATGAGTCTTTATTCTGGAAGTTCAATACTAAGGTATTGAAGGCATTTACTTCTGTATGTTCTGTACTTAATATGCTCCATTGATTAACCTCTGTTTTTTTAGTCAGTGTCAAATTATTTCTAATACTCATTATTATTTTAGTAGTATTGCCATTTAAATATTATTTACTTATTTTACTCAGAGCAATCAGTTATATGGTCTTACTGTGTATTTTAAAAGATAGCAAAACAAAATAATATGCTATGGCATCCATTACTATAATTTTGTTGTTTATCATTGTAATTAATTTGCTTTTTTCACTTTGTTTTTAGAAGCAATGCAATCGTGCATGTAGGCACATATCTACTAAGCATTGAAATAAATTCATTATGTTAACTTTCCGTAAAATGTCATTTACCTTTTTGTCTCTTTTAATTAAGCTTATTTTATTGTTCTCTGAAATCATAATTACCCTCCCTGGATTTGTGTAGGGGTGGGTGTGGGGGTGGGCGTGGGTATGGATGTTCAACTGAAATACAAAAGATTTTGCTTCAATCTCTTCTTTTGATTTTGTGTGAGTCTTTATGTTTCAAGTGTATTTCTTGCAAAGAAAACATTATTTGATTTTGCTTTCTAATCCACTATGATAACTTCTTTCATTTTATGGGTGGTTATATCACTTTCCCATTCACAGTCTTCATATTCACCATTATAATAGATAATTGTTTATTTCCCTCTATTCTATTCTCATATATTTTCTTCTTGATACTTCTTTCTCCATAAGAAAAAAATTTTTTGTTATAAACCTCTCTCTCTTCTCTTTTAACATTTTCTTCACTCTCCCCTTTCCGAGCTTAAGGTTTTTTTGTTTGTTTGTTTGTTTATGACTAATCCCTCTTAATCTATCATCCTTTTTACATTCCTTTTCCCTCTTCCAGTTTATATCTGTATGCCTGTTAAGTTGAATTTCTACAAAAAACTCATTTGTCTGTATGTATAAGTTCTTTCCTCTTCTGACCAATTTAACTGAAAGAGAAGTTCAATTGATTCCAGCTCAGTCTACTTCTTCTATGTTTGCATAATGTTGTACTTAACCAGATTATGGATTGTAACAATATTTCCCATCTTTTCTCCTATTTTCTCTTTATATATTCTTTCTTCCCTTCTTTTCTTTTTGCTTACAATAGTTTCTTCAAAACATAACAAAATTACTTATAAGTCTTTTGTCTCAATTTACTATCACTATGATCCCTTGTAACAAGAGGATTTTAAAAGAACTATTTTGTATAGTTCTTTTTATTATAATAAAACAGTTCATCCTTAGAACAGTACCTGATAGATAATAGGAGCTATAAAAGACTTCTCTTCCTTTTGTAATATATTCCCTTCTTTTTAGTCATTTGTAGTTGCTCTTTAGCTTTTTGCTTGATTTTCATATTTATATTTTAGAACTCCTTTTCATGTTTTTCCCATTAGTAATATTGGAAAATTGTCTATTTTATTAAAAATATGTTTTTAATTTTATTTATTTTTGTTACATCTTAAGTCCTATACTGTCTCCCTCCCTCCCTCCTTCCCTACCCACACTAGAGAAAGCCACTATTTGACATAGATATGCAAAATCATATTGTGCATTCTTTTAATCATTTTCCCCTCTGGAGTTAGCATTTTCCTACAGAATTCCTTTATAGTTTATTTGAGTATTTAGAGTACTCAAAATAATTTGGTTACTTACAATTATTCTTCAAACAATATTTTTGTTATTGTATACAACATTCTTATGGTTCTTCTCACTTCATTTTTCATATGTATTTTTTTTCTAAAATCAACCAGCACCTCATCTCTTACAGCACAGTAATATTCCCTAATAGTTTGTTTAAACCTGAATTGATAGGCATCTCCTCAATTTCCAATTCTTTGTCCACACAAAAAGAGCTGCTTTAAATACTTTAGAACATATAAGTTCTTTTCCTTTTCCCTATCATCTTGGCGGTATTCCTCAAAGGTATACAGTTTTATAACTTTTTGCATAATTCCAGATTGCTTTCCAAAATAGTTGGATCAATTCACAATTCTACCAAGGTAGAATTTATGTCCCAATATTTGCCATTTTTCCCTTCCATCATTTTAATCAATATAATTGTTATGAGATGATATATCAAGATTGCCTTAATTTGCATTTCTCCAACCAGTAATGATTTGGAGTATCTTTCATATGAATATATGTAGTTTTCACTTCTTTGTCTCCAATTTTCCCAACAATTTTTACTAGTGTATTGTTATCCCAAAAGCTTAAATCTTTACATTTGTCAAGCACAAGATATAATCATTTACTATTATATATTACATGTCTACTCTGTTCCACTGATCCACTTTTGATTTCTTAGTCAGTACCAGATAGATTTGATAATTAGTGCTTTATTATATAATTTTAAATCTGATATTGCTAAATTTCTTTCCTTTACATTGTTTTCATTAGTTAGTCTAGATGTTTTGTTCTCCCAAAACATTATCATTTTTTTCTATCTCAATAAAATAATTTTTGTAGTTTAATTGGGATGCCTATGAATAAGTAGATAAAATCTATTTTTTACTTTTAGGATGATACTTAACTTTTTCAGGTAATTTATTCTTGGTTGTAGACATTTGTCTTTAGAGATATTTTCTTCAGTGTTCTCTATTTTTTAAGGTGATAGCTGATAAATCTTGTGCCATCTTAATTATAGTTCTTGAACATTTGAATTCTTTATGTCTGGCTGTTTGAATTAATTTTTACCTCTTGATTGAAAGTTATGGATTTTGTCAATGGCATTCTTTGAGAATTTTTATTTTGAGATCCCTTTCAGGAAGTGATCAAAATATTCTTTCTGCTCTTACATTGCCTTCTTTATCTAATATGGTCAGTCATTTTTCTCTAATTTTTTTAGTTATTTATTTCAGGGGCATTAGTGAAGGAAATTGTCATTGATGTATTACCTACTTATTAGGTTACAAACATTATGTTAAGTGCTTTTACAAATATTGCCTCATTTTATCATCAAAAAACCCTGTAAGATAGTTGTTATGAGCTTTATTTTAGAGTTGAAGTAACTGAGGGCAAGAAAAATTAATTACTCACTGAGAGTCATATACCATTGAAATGTTTAAGACCTCTTTAAACTTACATCTTCTCAACTTTAAGCCTATGCTGTATACATGGTTTTACCAGAGGCCTCCTAGATAAATTTATTTCTTAAATTCTTTCCTATAAAAGATGTAAAAAAAAAAAAAACCTATGATCAATACAATGAGTATTCAAAATTTCAGAAAACCAACGAGGAAACTTGCTATTTATTATAGAAAGGTTATACATTTAAGGAGAAGAATAAGACATACTGTACATATATTTGTTTTTCTTTTCTTTTTTCCAAAGTAGTATGGAGTAAAAGGGAAAGAAAATAGACTTCTGTTATTTTTATAAATAGAGGTTGGGAAGGATGTTAAAGATATGAAATGTTACTTGCACTTTCAGGTGAGGTGAACTAGAACTTGGATTTAATATAATGAAAAAGCATTGTACTAAAGGAGAGTGGATAAAATATTCTTTTTCTCAGTACAGAAGGGTGACAATATTATATAAACTTTCATTCTGGGGTTCTGTGCTGATTAATTTTTCTTAATCATTTTCCTTTGTTACAAAGAAAGGTTCTAGAGTTCTAAAGGCAGTGAATGGAGAAAATTAGTGAATGGAGTGCTGGATCTGGAGTCAAAAAGACTTGGGTATAAATTCTGCCTTTGATACCAGCTGTATGATCCTGGGAAAATCAATTAACCACTCTCTGCCTCACTTTCCTCATTGGGTAAATGGTAATAATAATAGCTTATAGTGCTTTTATGAGCTTACATTCCTCATATACCCAATAAGGCTTTTGCAATTGAAAATATAAATATACAACCAGGTTAGGTTCACAGGGCAAGATAGTGAATAAAAATAGCAATCTAGTGTTTGACAAACCCAAAGATCCCAACTTTTGGGATAAGAATTCATTATTTGACAAAAACTGCTGGGAAAACTGGAAATTAGTATGGCAGAAACTAGGCATGGACCCACATTTAACACCACATACTAAGATAAGATCAAAATGGGTCCAAGATTTAGGCATAAAGAATGAGATCATAAATAAATTAGAGGAACATAGGATAGTTTACCTCTCAGGCTTGTGGAGGAGGAAGGAATTTGTGTCCAAAGGAGAATTAGAGATCATTATTGATCACAAAATAGAAAATTTTGATTACATCAAATTAAAAAGGTTTTGCACAAACAAAACTAATGCAAACAAGATTAGAAGGGAAGTAACAAATTGGGAAAATATTTTTACAGTTAAAGGTTCTGATAAAGGCCTCATCTCCAAAATATACAGAGAATTGACTTTAATTTATAAGAAATCAAGCCATTCTCCAATTGATAAATGGTCAAAGGATATGAACAGACAATTTTCAGATGATGAAATTAAACCTATTTCCACTCATATGAAAGAGTGTTCCAAGTCACTATTGATCAGAGAAATGCAAATTAAGACAACTCTGAGATACTACTACACACCTGTCAGATTGGCTAAGATGACAGGAACAAATAACAATGAATATTGGAGGGGCTGTGGGAAAACTGGGACACTGATGCATTGTTGGTGGAGTTGTGAAAGAATCCAACCATTCTGGAGAGCAATCTGGAATTATGCCCAAAAAGTTATCAAAATGTGCATACCCTTTGATCCAGAAGTGCTACTACTGGGCTTATATCTTAAGGAAATACTAAAGAAGGGAAAGGGACCTGTATGTGCCAAAATGTTTGTGGCAGTCCTTTTTGTAGTGGCTAGAAACTGGAAAATGAATGGATGTCCATCAATTGGAGAATGGTTGGGTAAATTATGGTATATGAATGTTATGGAATATTATTGTTCTGTAAGAAATGACCAACAGGAGGAATACAGAGAGGCTTGGAGAGACTTACATGAATTAATGCTGAGTGAAACGAGCAGAACTAGATCATTATACACTTCAACAATGATACTGTATGAGGATGTATTCTGATGGAAGTGGATATCCTCAACAAAGAGAAGAGCTAATCCAATTCCAATTGATCAATGATGGACAGAATCAGCTACACCCAGAAAAGGAACACTGGGAAATGAGTATAAACTGTGAGCATTTTTTTTGTTTTTCTTCTCAGATTATTTTTACCTTCCGAATACGATTCTTCCTTTGCAACAACAACAACAACAAAATTCGGTTCTGCACATGTATATTGTACCTAGGATATACTATAAGATATTTAGTATGCATGGGAATGTCTGCCATCTAGGGGAGGGAGTAGAGGGAAGGAGGGGAAAAATTCGGAACAGAAGGGAGTACAATGGATAATGTTGTAAAAAAAAAAAAAAATATATATATATATATATATATATATATATATATATATATATATATATATATATATACCTATGCATATGGACTTTCAAAAAAATTATAATTATAAAATTAATTTAAAAAGAAAATATAAATATACAAATCAAATATACAAATTGCTTTGCAAACCTTAAAGTACTATATAAATCCTAGCTATTATCATTATTTTAATTATTTTTTTTTTATTTTGGGAGTTAGTGTATATCAGAAAGTGTGATTTTTTTAAAAAGAGCACCAGTAATATTATTTACAAAAGATATATATGTTGAAATTTTTCAGAAATTAGAGTCAAGCTGGCTGCACTATAGTTTATATAATCTACTATTCTTCACTCTTTGGAAAACTGGAACTACTTATGCTTTTTTTTCTGTAGCACCTTTTAGATTTTCTACAATCTTTCAAGAAAGCAGAAAGGAGGGGCAATAAACTTCCGGATTCAGAATCAGAAAGACTTACAGTCAAATGAAGTATCTAAAATTTACTAATATATAATCCTGGATAATACATTTAACCCCATTTAGCTACAATTTCTTTATCTATAAAATGTGAATAATAATAGAACCTATCTGACAGAAACATTGTGGGATGAAATAAAATAATGTAAGTGCTTTATAACATATTCTATAAATATGAGCTGGTATTATTTCAAAAATTACCGAGAGTGGTTTAAAATACATCTCCTATTTCTACTAGTAGCTTAGGATGTATTTAATCTGGGAATGGTAACTTAAACAAGCAAAAGCAGCTAGATATTCCCTTATGATTTCCCTAATTATCTTGGGTCAGAAAAGAAGAAGAAAAGAGGAGGAAAATATAAGACTGCATCTTCCCCTCAGAATCCCAGAAGTAACTCCTAAGGAATTAAGAATGATTTTCTAATGGAAGTGGCTTGAGCTGTTACCAAAATGTTCTCCCCAATTAACAATTAAGAGTCATTCTTAAAAAAGCTTTTTTATATTAATATGTAGTAAGATACTATAGTAAAAAGCAATTAGTATCAAAAAAAAAAAGTCTATGACATACTTTCCCACAAGGACACGGAATCAAAAAAAAAAAAAAAAAAGTGAATTCAACTTTAGACAGTACATACAGCAAAGTACAAAGCTTTGTAATCCTGCATGTTTTCCAATTCATTGGGTGCTTTAAAAGTTCCCTTTCACCATGGGGTAGCTTCATTGTTGGACTCCTTGTAGGGCCATGATCCTTGGCTACCAATGCAGACACTGTCATCAAATGACCTGAGGATATCACTAACATTTCCATATGAATATAGAAAGTCCAATCCAGTGAACATGGATTTTTATTGGCATTAAAATTAATATTGATGCAATCAACCAACAAATAATTTTTAAACAGATTGTATGTATCATGCACTGTGGTAGGCTCTGGAAACATGAAGATAGAAAAAGAAATAGTCTTTGTCTTCAGAAAATTTATGTACTATACACAAGGCAATGAGTATGCAGATAAAACAAAATATGAGCAAAATCAATATATAGATGCAAGATAATTGGGGAGGAGACATTAGTACTTCATAGAATAAGAAAAGGCTTTATGTAAAAGGAAGCACAAAGTGAAGGAGCTAAGGATTATAAGAGGCATAGGATGTGGAGAGACCATTGTCTGAGCACTGATAAGTGTCCAGGAAGTTTATTGCACAGGGAAATGCCAGGGGTCCAAAAAGTTCTTCTAGCTTTGTCATGGCAATCTTTCAAAATTCAATTTAGAAGTAGATAAACTAACCAATTCACAGGTGGCAAGAGTATGGAACATAGTTATTGAAAAACTAAAAATAAAACCATCTCCCCACCTGGAGTCATCAAATTTCACAAGAGGTTGTGTAAGGTTGCAGTTTTGTTTGTATTTTTTTCCCCGTTGATTGGACTTGATTCACTCACATCTCAAAAAAAATGTGTACTTCAAGAAGTACTCAAAAGATTCCAATCAGAACTATTTGTTGGAGACAGAAAACTCAGCTCTCTGATTGGGAATTCCTATTCTATGTCTATGCAATTGTACTGCAAGATATACCTTGATCCAATTTTAAAACCCTTCTGGATTGTTTTACCTTCTTTTCACTAGGGTCTGGGCCCATTATTTCCTCTCTCCTCTCACTGATTCCAAAGATTCTGGAAATGGGTTTTTTTAATTTGTTCTTTGCCATGCTGAGGCATGATCATAAACAACAAAGAGAAAAGGTTTCCTATTCAGTATATTTACCTTTGTATCTAATTAGTCCTCTTCATATTAATAAGAAACATTGATTACTTTTATTGATACTTTTAACCTTTCTACTAAACATTTTAGATATTTGTCATTCCCAAACTAAATTCTGGTAGAAGCTGGTTCTTAGAGGCATAGGATTATATATTTAAAGCCTTAAGGGACCACAGGGGCTATCTAGTTTAATTTACTCATTGTACTAAGAAGTTACATGATTTGCTTAGTAATTAAGTTTTTAAGGCAGGATTAAAACCCAGAACTTCTTGACTCTTGACGTTATATTTACAATTCCAATAATTCTCAATAGTTTATACTAGACTTTCAATTGATATAGCAATACAGAGTGAAATAATCAGAATCAGGAAAACAATTTGCACATTACCAAAAGGTAAATGAAAAGAAGAGGGAAACAAAATAGAATATTGTGTAACTATAAATGATCAAAAGCAGTCCCTGAGTTGTGAACTGATCCAACTATTCTGGAGAGCAATTTGGAATTATGCCCAAAGGGCTATGAAATTGTGCATACCCTTTGATCCAGCAGTGTTTCTACTGGGTTTATATTCCAAAGAGATTATAAAAAAGGGAAAATGAACCACACTTGCAAAAATGTTTGTGGCAGCCCTTTTTGTAGTGGCAAGGAACAGAAAAGTGAGTGGATGCCCATCAGCTGGAGAATGACTGAATAAATTGTGGCATATGAATATAATGGAATATTATTGTTCTATAAGAAATGATGAGCAGGCTGGTTTCATAAAAGCCTGGAAAGATTTACATGAACTGATGCTAAGTGAGGTGAGTAGAAGCAAGAGAACATTGTACAGAACAACAATAAGATTATGTAATGATCAACTGTGATGAAGTTGGCTCTTTTCAACAATGTGGTGATTCAAGACAATTCTGATAGAATTATGGATAGAGTCGTGTGCATCCAGAGAGAGAATTATGGAGACTTAATGTAGATTAAAGCATAGTATTTTCATCTTTATGTTGTTGTTTGTTTGCTTATGGTTTTTTCCTCATTTCCCCCCCATTTGATTTGATTTTTCTCATACAGCATGATAAATGTGAAATATGTTTAGAAGAATTGCACATGTTTAATCTTTTTTTAAAAATAGCTTCTGCATGGTTAAAATGACCAATAAACAATCAAAAAATCAGGGGGATCCTGAGTTCTAATCTGGCCTCAGATACTTAACACTTCCTAGCTGTGTGACCCTAGGTAAGTCATGTAGCCCCAGTCACCTCAGAAAAAAAATAATAAATAAATAAGGTCTGTTATATTATCTACAAAAATCAACTCAAAGCATTTTTTCCAAATTACATCAGATTTACTATTTTGTATTTATTTATTTTTCACACTTTATAAGCTGGAAAGAGTAAATACTTTGTAATTTACAAGTTAAAAGTTGTACTTTTTGTATTAACTTCATTGGATTGGTTGCCATAATGGGGAGGGGAGAGGGAAGAGAAGGAGGGAGAAAATAATTTGGAAATAAAATTTTATATGTGAAAAAAATTCTCAAAAAAGGTGTTTTCCAAGAAGAGGTATAAATTTTCATCTCTATCTTTACTTTAGAGATACGAGGGATTATGAGTATAGGATATGTAATATGTTATCAAATACCTCAGCATGGTAATTGATTTTATTTAACCGTTTTCTCTTCTTTTTATAAGGGAAAGCCCTTATAGGAAGGAAGGTGAGAGATAAATATATCCAAAAATAGTGAGAGGTAAAAATAAAAAGTGCTCTTTGCCATAGTGGGTAGAGCGATGACCTCAAAATCAATATGTTTTATCCAGTTTCATTTCTCACATATCCTGGCTATATGAAACCAGAAAAATCACTTTACTTTTATTTCTTAGTGTTATGTTCAATTCTCTAAAACTAAAAGTTGAAAAGAAGGTATTCAATCTGCATTGGTGAAGGGATTTTCCTCACTTAAAAGTTTCCCAAACAAATCAAATTATGGGTCCTATGTTTTTCACTATTTTTTCATAAAATGAAAGTATTATGATCTTCATGGCTAATAGGAGTATCCAAAATGATGCAGTAAAAACATCAATTTAAGTATCAAATAGGTGAGAGAAAATACAGATTTAAAATAAATAATGCCTGAAAAAATATACAATTAGCACAACTAGATATAAACTATGCTCCATATTCCTTCGTTTTAGCTTTCATCAACTGTTCTATAGCCATATTTAAGCCTTCTTTTAATTTTACTCAACTGTTGAGTTTTGTTACAACAGCTACAACTGTTGAGCATGAGTAAAATCAACTCAAAGCAACTTAAAGTGAACCAAAGTTCATACAAAAAATACAACTTTTAACTTGTAAATTACAAAGTATTTACTCTTTCCAGCTTATGAGTTCATCGATAAAATGAGGGGATGGAATTAGATATCCAAATTAATCAATGACCTTCTCTGAAAAGCATATTCATGGTCCCACAAATCAATAGTGACTTTTTTGTTCAAAGCCCTCCTATGACTTTAGCCATTTTAGCTTTTCAGAACTAGATAACATAGCTCTCATTGCCCTTTTGCAACCTAAATATATATACATATATATATATATGTATATATATATATATAAAGAGAGAGAGAGAGAGAGAGAGAGACTTTTGAGCATTCTGAGTGTTGCTCCATCTCTTTTAAACTCCTCCTTTTCTGACTTTTTTTGTGTGATCAAAACAAAAAAAAATGTGAAAAAACAAAGTGTTTCCCCCGTGCCCTTTGGGTGACTAAGTTACTAATTTAGCAAAGCTGCTATTCTCTCCTTCTCTATACTTCCCACTCTTCTCATTTAGCCCTAACTTTCTAGTGAGTAACTAATTAACATTGAGGTTTTCTTTCCTTAAACAATCATCCTCAACAATATTTCTATGGCTTCTAAATCAGAGTTCAACCAGTCTATTTTCTTTTTTCCTTTTTTCTCAAATCTGAATTTTCAAGGTAATAAAATTATGTTTCCTCTTAGATAGTAGAAGTTCAACAGATAGAAAATTAGGATTGTTTGCTCAGTAGGTTCCGAAAGTAAGTCAGCTTTCCAAGGTGAACCATGGAGTAATAGCTATGGATCTTGAGAAAATTGTGTAAGATTCTGTGGTAAAGGAACTCATCAAAATGATAGAGGATCAAATGAAACTGTTAGCCTTAGTCCACTCTCTTACTGACTTCCAAGCTGATTTCATACTGAAGCACATAATCTGATGATAAGAGAACATTATAGTTTCTAGTTTTTTGGTTAATCATTTTTCCCCAAAGCAAACTAGTTGCATTTTTAGCAATTATGTCTTTCAGGGACCAAGAAAGGAAGGAAAGAAGGGAGAGACATGTATGTACCAAAAATATTTATAGCAGTTCTTTAAATGGTAATCAAAAATTAGAAACCAAGAAGGTGATCTTTTGATTGGTATATGAATGAATTGAAAAATTATGCAATTAAAAATATGAAAGGATCAATTTCAAAAGACAATGAGAAGATCTCTATGAATTGATGGAGAATGGAGCGGGTAGGACTAGGGATCAACAATTATTTATTAAATACATATTTTATACCAGATGTTATAGTAAGTAATGGAAATACAAATACAAGGCAGTCCTTGCCTTCAATGAGCTTACATTCTAATAGAGAAAGGTAATACATAAAAGGAAACTGAAAAGTTGGATAGGAGGAAGGTGAAGGTACCTCTATAGGGCAGATTGGAGAGAACAGATTTATGGTGGACCTGGGAGTTTTTCTTAAATGAAAATGCTTAAAGGAGCCATCCAAAGAAAAAAAGCCACAGAAACAGAGGATACTTTCTCAGGGCTATAGTGAGTTTCTAAAATAAAAAGGTTTCTAAAACATAGCAGAAGGAATCCAAAGTGAAGCCTAGAAAACAATTTATACAATAGCAACATTATAGAAAAAAAAAAAAAACTTTGAAAAACTTTGACAGAATACTAAACTATGAGTTCAAGAGTGTGGAGATATAACATACAATATACCTCCTTACAGAAAGGTGACAAACTTTAAAAGGCAGAAAAAGACATATATATTTATTTAGTATTACTAATGTGGAAATTTGTTTTACCATGCTACATGGATATACATTGAGGATAGGTGGTGGAGGCCATTTGTTTGTTTTTACATTTGTTTAATGGGAGTAAGGGAAGAAGTAAATGGTTACTTGCTACTTTAAACAAAAAAAGAAAAAAACTTACTTTTTAACTATCTTTTAAAATATGAGGCAAAAATCTCCACAAAATTACTCATCTCAGTTAACTAGAACACAAATCCCATCCAAAATTCAGAAGGAAAGTTTTCCTTTTTGATGGAACCACTAACACAGATCAAAGCTCTCTCTTCATTTTAGTAAATCATCTTCCTGATGGCCCACAAAAAGAAGACAGAGTCCATTATTGGGAACCAACTTAAAAGCCTTGAGTTCTAGATTATCTCCTAGAATTTGTAGGCCGCTCAAATGACCTTTAAAAATTGAGGATCACCTTTACACCATAATGAAAGACAAGTTGAAATTCTAAGAAAGGGATCAGTCCCTCCAAGGCAACTACGATGGCAAATAGTGAGCCCCTGATCCCCACCATACAATTGGGACTTCGCCACACCATCCCAGGCCAGGAAGGAAGATGGCAGCAGAAAATCCCCATTGCCCTACATAGGAATCTTGGGACAATTTCCCTTTTGCTCTAGAAGGAGACTTCAACTTTTACAAATGAACAAAAAAAAAAAAAAAAAAAAAAAAAAAAAAAAAAAAAGCTCTGGCCAAAAATAGCCAATAAAGAGACAGGGAAGAACAGACCTCAAACCCTCAAGACACTAAAGGCAAAATGCGTCCAGATGAAGCCCCAAAGAGTGATATAAGTTGTTCTCCAGCTCAAAAGGCTCTCTTGGAAGAATTCAAAAAGGATCTTAAAAGAGAATTAGAAGAAAAAATGGGGAGAGAAAATGAGAACTTTGCAGGAGAGTTTGGAAAATGAAACAAATTATCTTAAGAAAGGAACTCTTTAAAAACTAGATTTGACAAAATGGAAAAAGAAAACCCCTTGAAAAACAGAATTGATAGAATGGAAAAAGAGAACAACTCCCTAAAAATAGGATTGGTGAAATGGGAAAAAATTCCAATGAACAAAACTCATTTAAAAGTTAAATTGGCCAAATGCAAAAGGAAGTAAAAAAGCTAACTGAAGATAATAATTCACTAAAAATTAGAATTGGAAAAGAATCAGTCCTCCCCAGTTATTGCACAGAAAATGACTGACCAACAAAAACTTAAGGCAATTATCCTTGTTTGGAAATATCTCAACTATTAAAAAATATTTAAATGTACATATAAGCTCTCTCTATGATTTTAGACTTGCTCCCTCAGATAAATGTATTAAATCTGGCTTTCTACTATTATAATGAGAATGTTTTCATAAATCTACCTAGATACAATCCTTCTTTGTAGATACCCCAAATCAATGAATATCCTCTAACAAAAGAAAATGGTCCTAGAATATTTTCAATAAAAATGCAAATTGAGTTTTAGCCTACATTGATCCTTGTTTCCAGGAATACAGTGTATATTTTCATTATAAAGCACACAAATGCATGCACATACACAGACATTCTACTCAAGAGGGAGTTAGATAAGCATTAGAGAGTGTCCTTCATTGAGTAAGAAGAAGGTTCATAAAATTAAAAAAAAAAAAACAAGAGTCAGAAAAATAAATATAAAATTGTGGCACAGATGTAATTAGAATGTTTTGTGTCCCTTGAAGCAGGTGTGATCATAAGATAAAGAGCTTATGAAGGCCTATCAATCTTTATTTATATAATATCTTCTTTGATTAATGTGGGAGTGAAGATGCTTTCAAAAGAAATTTGAAGATTTATCTCTAAAATCATTATAATTCTGTGTAGGAAAATAGAATATAGAGGTGATGCTCTCATCATTTCTTCCAAGTGAAGGTTGGGAATTGGAGAGAAAGGAAAATATAGGGAATAACTGAGTGACTATATAATAGTATCAAAAAACCATGATTTAGCTTTCTGTCCCATGTCTTAAGATTTTGGAATGTTGCAACAAGAAACAGAGTTTATCTCATAAGGATGAGAGAAAAAAATTACCCACAGACTTGATGATCAAAAGAAATATAACCAATAATAAAGTGGGAAGGATGATAATAGACAGGTCAAACTGTTCATAAGATAACATAGAGAACAACAATGACGTAGAACTACCAGTGCTAGCCAATGATTCCGAGGAGGAAATTATCATAAAATAGTGTTAGTGTCAGTATAATAGGGGGAAAAAGGTAGGGAAAAAAGTAGGACTTAATCCTATCACAGAGACTTTACTGGGAGACTTCTAACAAAGAGAACAGTCTAGATGCTGTACAGGGTGATCATATCAACACTTTTCCCTGAGACTGAAATTAATCAGAATATTTTAGCAAAATAAGTTGTGGTGTAATATAGAACAGTAGTATCAAACTCAAATAGAAATGAGGGTCACTAAACCTTGCAGGCCATATGTCAATGTATTTTTAAAATGTAATATTATCTATTTTGTTATATTTTTATTTATTTTGTTTAAAAATTTCCAATTATATTCTAATATGATTTCGGCTATATCTAAGAGTATGTGCTGCATTCAGGTCATGGGTCACTGTTTGATACCATGAAGCCATAGAGACCCAAGTTTAAGTCCTATCTATGACTTATACTGTCTGATAATAAGAAAAATTCATCAAACCTCAAAGTTCTCTAGGCAATTCTCAAGGACTATAACTTATGGAATAGGTACTCTATACTGCAAGAAGAAGATATTTCCCCATCTGGAGGTTCCCTATACAGTGAAGTCACAGGTCTGATCCTTCTCATTATCCCATCTTAAAACAACAAAAAGAAAAGGAAGACTGCTGGAGCATACTTGGGAAACTAACCCTGGTTTCTATTTCCTACCAGGGAGTTGAAGGATGTATACAGCATGGAGGAAGAGTTTAGTTGGTGAAAATACATGGGCATTCCACAAATCCAGTGATTCTGACTTTATCTTCATTTGTGTAGTTTATGTGGTGCCTGTTTATTCTTCCCTGAGATAAAACTGTCAAAGGATCAGTAGTGTTTATATTCCTCCAGAGGATAATGTTTATATGTGTTTCTGATCTTTGTTATCTGCTTCCCGGCTTCAGATAAATATATCTGCTATGAAGAATTATGATGGCAAGATATCATCAAGGTCAGAAGATACACATTGCTGAGAACTAAGGGGATGTCAACGTCAATGATTACAAAGCCTTGTTCTTCAGAGGTTGGACTTTCTAACAGTCAAGAACAATATCTGTAATCTCTGATGCCTACATATCAATGCATAGAGTATCTGTAATAGGAAAAGTAAAGTTCTAATTTTAACACATGGAAGCTTTTATGACATCAAGATTTAGTAAAATGGTAGAATTCCACAAAAAGTGTATGCTTTGTTCAAAAGAAAAAAAAAAAACAACCTGATAACAAAAGCTGTATAAAGGGAGGAATTTAAAAGGTCTTCTAGTCCATTATATAGCCAGAAAGTTGAGATAAGAGGATTATTAAATCAATTATTAGTGAGAACTTGGATGGTGAAGTGTGATCATAAGAAGCCAGAATTGGTTTACTCTGTCATGGAAATGAGCCTTGTGTTTTATCACAAGGTTTATGGAATGTAAATTTGAGGACAACAATTCACTTCAAGAGTTTTTATTATGTTACTTGTGTAATATTCACTATACAAAGCATAAGGGATACAAAGATGAAATAATAATAATAATTTAGTATCTATGAAGAACTTTTAGGTTTATAAAATGCTTTACTTATAGTAAATCTGAGTAGTAGGTAATAAAAGTATTTTTATTCCCCTTTTATGAATAAAGGAACTGGCTCAAATGGATTATTATTTATGATCATCTAACATGCAAATTTCATGGATTTCAGCTCAGATTCATGTCTCTAAATTTGTTTTTTCCTACAACATCAAGCTAAAAACAATCTCTGTATTCCAGGAATTTGTTTCAGACATTTGACAAGAGCCTCTCTCTAACAAAAACAGTTAATAACTAACTATCTGATTTTTTTTTCAAGAGATCTCCTTAAACAACTGAAATTTTCAAAATATATGCTAAAAATGGAAGCAAAAACTAGTAATAGGTTGAACATTAAAGAATGTTACAGAATCCTGTGAATGGGAAAGGAATTTCTCAAAGTCAGAATAAACTCAAGTTGCCCTCCCAAAAAAATGATGAGAAAAATAAGAAATCTCATTTGGCTCTAAATGGGGAAAAGAGAAGGCTCAAAATGATAAGTGCCAATTCATATGAATGGAGTGATAACAACTGATGAAAGAAAAAAAATCAAAGCTCCACAATTCTTATTTTTCTTCATTTTTCTCCATCAAAGAGAATGATCATTTTTAAAAGAAAAAAGAGAACAGAATGCTAAAAAGTTGGTACTCAAGATAAATAAGAGAGTACCTAGCTACCCTTGTTTAATTTACATTTCCAAATCTAATACAATTTTGGGTTCTGAAAGAATTAGTAGACAAGATTCCTGAGAAACTATTACATAAAAATGGATAATGTTTGCTTATAGGAGACATACTAACAGAGAAGAAAATGCAAATGGTAAAATTTCAAAAAAAATAGAAGAGATTGAAATTGAAATATGCCTGAGAGTTTGACTTCAATTTCCGGCAAATTTTAAAGCATAATATTAAAGATATTGTTAATGAACACCTAGAAAAAAGAAGAAATGATAACCAAAACCCAATATGGCTTCATCAGGAATAGACCATGTCTATCTTCTCTGTGGTTCATTTTAATGGCTTTTAATTTTCCTTTATGATTGACTTTGATGTCTTTTAATTACATAGCTTATCTTTCTATCTGGTTAATATATTAGCAGATCAAGGAAATAAAGTTTACCTTAATTTATTTAATTAAGTGATAAAGTATCCAATGCTATTCTTGTGAGAAAGGTAGAAAAATATGTCTAAATAATAGCTCCAAAAGAAGGATTTGGAATTGGTTGAATAAATAGACTCAAAAAGTAGTTATTAATGGTTCCATGTCATTTGGGGGGAAAAAAAAGTTTTCATTCTGTTGAATATGCCAGATATTTGTCCTTCATCTTATGCTACTTAAAATGTTTATCAATTACTTGGCTAATGGAAGAAATAGCATGCTTATCAAATTTATAGATGACACAAAGGTGGGAAAGATAACTAACACATTATATGATAATGTCAAAATTCAAAGAAGATCTTGACAAGTGAGAACACTGAGCTGAATAAAATTAAATTAAATTTAATAGAAATAAATATAAAGCTTTACATTTAGGTTTAGAAAAATTGTTTCTGAAATATTAGATGGAGAATAGACAGAAGTTTTCTTTTTAAAAAGACCATGACACTACAAGCTCAATATAAGTCAACGTGATCACACTGTTGTAGCAGCAAAATTTTAAGAGAGGTAGGAATAAGAAGGTGATGACTCTTATGTCTGAGCCTAGTTGGATCATAACTGAAGGATTGTTTTTAAGTTATGGGCTCTATGGTTTGTGAAATACATTGATAAACTGAAGAAAATCCAAAGGAAGACAATTAGGGTGGTAAAAGATTGTCAAAACCAAATCATATAAGAATCCTTTGAATTTCATGTACATCATGGAAAAGAAAAAACTAAATGGAATTGAAAGGCATATGATAACTAAATGCAGGCACTTTGAAACACTTGATATATAGAAGAGGTATAAACATCTTGCCCCTTAATGTCTGCAAAATAATTCATAATGTCTTCTATGTTGTTTTTATAGCCAAGATGGAAAAATATGAAGTAGACAATAGTATAACTAAATGAAGTAATAGAAAGTTGCATAATACCTAAAGAATGAGATTATTAAACCAGGGTATTAAACCAACCTGCAGGGATGAATCAAGAGTGATACCACTGGGTTCTGTCCTTGGTCCTGACATGTTCAAAATTGTCAGCAATTAGAAAGAAGATGGTGAAAACTCACTTATCAAATTTGTGGATAGTATAAAGTTGCTTTAATTAGCTAATATATTGGACGAGATAAAGTGAAAATGTCAAAGAAAAAGCAGGAACTTGCTGAATTCTCCCTCAAACCACTGCAAATTCCTTTAAACAATGACTCTAAATAAATTTTAGAACATCAAAACACCCCAAAAGACAGAGTGGAACATTTTCTAAGTCAAAGACAATGCATAAGATCAGCAGGAAAGGTCTGTGGCACCAGGGTGGAAGTCTGCAAGTAGTCCTGGCCCCAGACCCCAGCCCTAGTGCCAGCAAAGCAGGAACTGACTTTAGGCCTCTGAATCAGTGACAATATTTATGGTGTCTAGATCTTTCAACCAGATACAACAATGATAATTTAGAAGGTCAGCAGGAAAGGTCTGTCAGAAGGGTGAGAGGGCCTTGGGAAATCAGCAAACCAGAAGTGGGCATGGGTGGTGGCAGCTTATGGAGGTCTCAGCCCACAGGAGATTGTTTTTTCACAAGTACTAAAGAAGGACAAGGCTGAGTTAAAATACCATAACTCACAGTCACAGTAAAACAGGAATATTCCTCACAGTTCCAAGGCAGATAGAATGCTTGTGGTCAGATCACTGGAAAAAATCTCTGAAAACAGCTTAGGACAATGTACCCTCCATCCTGGAAATAAAGCCCTACTTTAACAAAGACTTAAAAATCCAGTAAAAGGCTGGGAAAAGAAGCAAGCAACAGAAAAAAGCTTTGACCATAGAAAGCTACTATGGTGTCAAGGAAGATCAAAACACACAAAAAAAGAAAATGCTCCAAGAAAATTAAGAAATGGTCTCAGGCCATGGAAGAGCTCAAGGGGGATTTTGAAAAGCAAGTAAGAAAGATAGAAAAAAAATTGGGAAGAGAATTGAATATGGAACAAAAGGAAATACAAAAAGCTAACAAGGAGAAGAATGTCTTAATAAATCAAAACCAAAAAAAATTAAAAAAAAAAACAGAAAACAATATGAAATATTTCATTGGACAAAAACAACTTACCTGGAAAATAGATCCAGGAAAAATAATTTTAAAATTACTAATCTACCTGAAAACCATGATCAGCAAAAGATCCTACACATCATCTTTCAAGAAATTATCAAGGAAACTGTCCTGTCATTCTAGAATCTGAGAGTAAAATATAAATTGAAAAAATACACCAATCACTTCCTGAAAAAAAAAAGATGTCAAGATGAAAACTCCCAGGAATATTATAGTCAAGTTCAAGAACTCTCAGCTCAAGGAGAAAATAGTGCAAGCATCCAGAAAGAAACAATTCAAGTATTGTGGAGCTACAGTCAAGATGATACAAGATTTAGCAGCTTCTGCATTAAATGATCGAAGGGCTTATAATATGATATTCCAGAGAGCAATGGAGCTAGGATCAAAACAAGAATCACGTACCCAGCGAAACAGAATATAATCCCTCATGGGAGAGGGTGGACATTCCATGAAATAGAAGACTTTCAAGCATTCATGATGGAAAGAACAGTTGAATAGAAAATTTATTGTCAAATACAGGACTCAGGAGAAGTATAAAGATATAATCAAGAAAGGAATATCCTAAGGGACTTAATAAGGTTTATCTGTTTATATTCCTACATGGGAGTATGATATTTGTAATTCATTAGAACTTTCTCAGAGTATACATAGACAGAGGGAACAGATGTGAGTTGAATATGAAGGGATAATATATCTTTAAAAATAAAACTAAGGGGTGAAAGAGGAATCTACTGGGAGAATGGGAAAGGTAGAGGTGGAATGCCATAAATTATCTTCCATAAAAGAGGCAAGGAAAAGTTTTTTATAGTGAAAGGAAAGAGAGGAAGAGGCATGGGAGAGAGTGAACCTTACGCTCATCAGAATTGACTCAAAGATGGAATAATTTCCATACTCAATATGGGTTCATAAATCTATTTTACTCTGCAGGAAAGTAGAAAGGGAAAGGCATATTAGGGGAGGGGATGGTCAGTAGCAAAACACTTTTGAGGAGGCTCAAGGTAAAAGGAGAGAGAGTATAGAATAAATGGGAAGGGGAGGGATACAGTTAGCAATAGTAATTGGGAAAATAATTCTGAAGGGAGTTTCTCTGATGTAGGTCTCATTTCTCAAATGTATAGGGAACTGAGTCAAATTTATATATAGCCATTCCTGAAAATGCTAAATTATCAAAAGATATGAACTATGCCCAAGGGGCTACAAAAACATGCATATCCTTTGACCTAACAATACCACTACCAGGGATAAATACTTAAAGAGATTTTTTTCATGGAAAATGACCTATATGTACAAAAATATTTATACCAACTCTCTTTTCGGATAAGGAATTGGAAACTGAGGGGATGTCTATCAATTGGGGAATGATTGAATAAATTGTGGTATGTGATTATGATTGAATTATTATTGTTCTATGGAAATGATGGACAGGATGTTCTTAAGAAAAACTTAGAAAGTCTTCCACAAAGTAAAGAAAAATGAAATGTACTATGTACAAAATAGTAGCAATGTTGTAGTATGATCATCTGTGAATGACTTTGCTATTCTCTGAAAAACATGATGAAAAATGTTATCCATGACCAGAGAAAGAACTGATTATTCCTGAATGCAGATTGAAGCATATTCCTTTTTTTCTTTATTTTCCTTGAGGGGAAGACCTATGTTTTTTTTTACAACATAACTTTTCTAGAAATGTTTTGCATAACTTCACATAACTTTGAATTCTTAAAGGGGATAGGGATGGAGAGGAATTGAAAGAATCTGGAACTCAAAGTTTTTAAAACAAATGTAAAAAATCATTTTACATATAACTGGGAAAATTAAAATATTGAATATAAATATTTTTAAATTAGCTAATATATTCCAAAATAGAATTAGAACCACACTTCCCCTCCCCCCAAAAAAGACTAAAACAATAGAAATAAAAAAACAAACAAACAAACATTAACAAGATGAAATTTAGTGTAAAGTTTTTCTTGAGTATAGAAAATCAATTGCATAAGTACAGCTTTGATGATTATATGGTTTAATTAAAGTTCATGGAAATAATATTTAGGATTCTAGGAGAGCAGTGAGGGAAAAACTGTCAAATGGGTTAATATTAGTGTTTATACAAAAAGATAATAGTCTCACTGTACTATATTTTCATAACTAAAGTATTGATTATATTCTGGATATGTTTTTAAAGGAGAGTTAATTAACTGAATATGTCCTGAAGAGACCAAGTAGGATGGCAAAGGGTTTTTAGACCCTTTATGTTTTATGAGAGTCAGTAGAAGGAATTTCAAATATTTCATATGAAGAAAACATCTTGCAGAAAAGTTATTCTTTATAGAACAATCATGCAAAAGTGGGTCTAGGCTCATTCTGTGTGGTCTCAGAATCCCAAAGTCAAGAGCCTTATTCTTATTTCTTATTAACTATGTGATCCTGCTTAAGTCACTTAACCTCTCTAAGTCCCAGATTCCTCATCTTCAAAATAAACAAAATAAAAAACAAATGGAGGGAGACAGATGGATGGACAAAGAAAAATACAGAGATAGAGAAAACTTAGGAGGAGAAAGAGAGAGAGAGAAAGAAAGAAAGAAAGAAAGAAAGAAAGAAAGAAAGAAAGAAAGAAAGAAAGAAAGAAAGAAAGAAAGAAAGAAAGAAAGAAAGAAAGAAAGAAAGAAAGAAAGAAAGAAAGAAAGAAAGAAAGAAAGAAAGAAAGAAAGAAAGAAAGGAAGAAAGGAAGGAAGGAAGGAAGGAAGGAAGGAAGGAAGGAAGGAAGGAAGGAAGGAAGGAAGGAAGGAAGGAAGGAAGGAAGGAAGGAAGGAAGGAAGGAAGGAAGGAAGGAAGGAAGGAAGGAAGGAAGGAAGGAAGGAAGGAGGAAGGAAGGAAGGAAGGAAGGAAGGAAGGAAGGAAGGAAGGAAGGAAGGAAGGAAGGAAATGGCAAAAGAAATGACGAAAGAAATGAAAGGAGGGAGAGAAGAAAGAAATGAAGAAAGAAATGAAAGGAGGGAGAGAAGAAAGAAAGAAATGAAGAAAGAAATGAAAGGAGGGAGAGAAGAAAGAAAGAAATGTAGAAAGAAATGAAAGGAGGGAGAGAAGAAAGAAATGAAGAAAGAAATGAAAGGAGGGAGAGAAGAAAGAAATGAAGAAAGAAATGAAAGGAGGGAGAGAAGAAAGAAAGAAATGAAGAAAGAAATGAAAGGAGGGAGAGAAGAAAGAAATGAAGAAAGAAATGAAAGGAGGGAGAGAAGAAAGAAAGAAATGAAGAAAGAAATGAAAGGAGGGAGAGAAGAAAGAAAGAAATGTAGAAAGAAATGAAAGGAGGGAGAGAAGAAAGAAATGAAGAAAGAAATGAAAGGAGGGAGAGAAGAAAGAAATGAAGAAAGAAATGAAAGGAGGGAGAGAAGAAAGAAAGAAATGAAGAAAGAAATGAAAGGAGGGAGAGAAGAAAGAAATGAAGAAAGAAATGAAAGGAGGGAGAGAAGAAAGAAAGAAATGAAGAAAGAAATGAAAGGAGGGAGAGAAGAAAGAAAGAAATGTAGAAAGAAATGAAAGGAGGGAGAGAAGAAAGAAATGAAGAAAGAAATGAAAGGAGGGAGAGAAGAAAGAAATGAAGAAAGAAATGAAAGGAGGGAGAGAAGAAAGAAATGAAAGTAGGGAGAGAAGAAAAGAAGAAGAGATGGGAGATGAACTATATTATCCTTGAAATTCCTTCCAGTTTTCATCTTCTATGAATTTCCATGAATACAAAAAAAAAAAAAAAAGCAGTAATTTAAGATTACAGGAAACAGCTTTTAATTTCAGCATAAAGGAAGGCTTTCTAAAATTAGAGCTAGGGAGTAGGTTGCCTTGTGTTGGCAAGTTCTCTGTCAACTAGCAAAGACTAGATATAGAGGGGATGTCTGTGTTTTAGAAAATATTGGTCTAAATAACTTTAAGATCTCACCCTATAGTAAGATTCTATTTTTATCTAAATGAGATTAGGGTCTTCCTGTGATGAATATAGTAGTTAAAAGTTAACAATCCTCAGAGATAGGAAAGGAAAGAATCAGTGAATATGAGTTCAGTATTTCTAAGAAATCTACTATTTGTTGCTTTTATACATTTCTTTCAAGGAAAGTTGTAGAGGATCACAGTGGGGAAACTCTGGATGAGGTATAAGACCTTCAGCCCAGAGGGAACCTGCTGACAATGTCTGGTTTGGCTCCTCATCTCCCCTAAGGGCTCTTGCCTTCCTGAGAAGTCAGGCGGAGATAACAACCTGGGTTGTGATTGATGCAGAATGATAACATGTAGCAAGCTACATACAATAGCAAGTTGTTTATGGGGTCCCACGTGCACAGTATATACTGGGAGCATGCCCATTGTTTTTGTTACATAAATGTATGAGTATAAAAAGGGGAAAGTCCTTGAAATAAATGGACTCCATTTTTCTACCATCCTCAGGAGTCCCGCCTCATCACTTCTCCACTCTCCATCTCCAAGGTATATTTTAATCAGCCCAGTGTGGGGGCTCTAGAAGGCAATGGTCACATTTTGTTAGAAAGCAGGACACAACAGAAAGTTTCCTCAAAAAAAGAGGAAATTAATTTATTTGAAAATCAAATGCTCAAAAGCTGTTGATTCTTTTGAATTATCACATACAGATTGTTAGATATTTTTCAGTATGAGATCTCCCCCTAAATTATTGTCATCATCATAAAAAAGTTTATTAAGCATTTACTTTTGTGGTCAGACACTATGCCAAATACTGTGAATACAAAAACAGAAGATCCATCCATGAAGTAACTTACATTCTAATGGAGAAGACATTCTAATGGTTACAGACCATCATGCCCCAGCACTTCTCTCCTATCCTCATTTTCAGCTACCAGATTTTTGTGTGTTGTTCCCCCCCCCCCCATTGGATTATGAGCTCCTTGAAGGTAGGAATTATCTGATACCATTTTTGTATCCTTAGTATATCTTTACATATACAGTAGTAGTATATACAGAATCTATATGAAATAAATACAAAGGATTTGGGGAGGCTACTAGCAGCTAGAGGAGATCAGAAAACATCTCAAGTAGAAAAGGTGATGTTGAGTTTTGAAGAAACTTAAAGATTCCAACTACCAATATTAAGAATACTGCACTATGTTTGGAAAGACGAAAGGATAGACTTTGGAGACCTCTTTCTAGATCCACCACCATTTAAGGAGGACTTTAAGGGAATTCATCTCATCATTTTTCACCTGGATATTTTCCAGAAAGAACTCCATGATATTTAGGAACTCATCATTGTACAAGATGAAATCAAGTCTGAAATTCTCCCTTCTCAGATAATTTCTCTTCCTAGTTACAGATCATCATGTCCCAGCACTTTTCTCCCTATCCTCATTCTCAGCTACCAGATTTTTTGTGGGTTTCCCCCCCCCATTGGATTATGAGCTCCTTGAAGATAGGAATTATCTGATACCATTTTTTGTATCCTTAGCCCTTAGCATAGTGCCTAGCACATAGTGAACACTGTAAAAGGAATTATGATTTTCACATTAATTGATATGATGTATATGTTAATATGAATATACTCATAATTTAGATATTTTTAGAGCTACCATTTTCCTAGCAGCTTTTGATTTAGGAGTCAGAGTTTCACAATGTAGCTTAAAATTAACAATCAATTCTTGACAATGCTCTCCTATGTATGTTAAGTGAAGTGAATCAAAGATTGAAGAAACCCTTCCCATCACAGAATTCTGGTCTTGTCCCTCACCAAATAACAACACCCAGGGATTTAAAATAATTATTCAACCAATTATTCTGTCAGCAATTGAGGACACCCATATTGTCCTACACTTGTGGGTTTATCACAGGAAACCACTAGGGCTCTGAAAATGATTGTATTGTAATTCACCTTCCCACTTATGATTTCTGTCTTTACTGCAGCCTTTACTGCAACTTCTTCCCAGGAGAACTTTAGATTTCCAAATCACATTCCTCATCCTGAAACTGATTAATTAAACTGCAACTTGATCTCTAAAAACCTATCTCTAGGCCAGTTTTGTGTTTCTCCAGCTATTCACAGTTTAGAGACCAATACAGTAAAATTCTGTTAATAGTACTTATTAAACAATTATTGACTGATTCTGAGCTGAGGAACCTAAGTTTCTGCCATTACCTTGGACAAGTGATTTAATCTCTCTTGATCTAGGGTTCTTCATCTATAAAACAAGGAAACTGAAAAAGATGCTGATCTGCCCAGATCTAAAATTATTTCTACTTTATTCACATTCTTCAGTTAATTTAAGCAAGAATTGCAGCTTTTCAGATTTCAAAGGAACTTCCTCCCATCTCACCCAACATGTACCTCAATATGAATTCCCCATTACAACTCCATGAGATCCTTAATCCTCAGTGTAAAATCCTCAATGAGATACCCCAATCCTACCTCAGGCAGATGATTCAATTTTTGTACAACTCTCACTGTTAGGAAATTTTTCTTCATATTGTTCAAAATCAATCATACTCTAACTTATAGATTCCAGTTTTGCTACCAGAGAACAAACAGAACAAATTGACTCTCTTCTATCAAGTTAGCCATTCAAATACTTAAAGCTATCTTATACTTCTTTTCACCAGGCTAAACATTTCTGCTTCCATCCTTACATGATATGGCGTTGTGTCCTGGCTACTTTTTGTAGCTACTTTTACCTGACCCTTGTAAAATAACTCCTAACTATTTAGGACTAAGTTTTTATCTGTAAGGACACAAATACCATGTGATCACATTCAGATCAGTCAGAGCTAGCAAATGCTTCTGAAAAAAAAAAAAAAAAAAAGCTGATTGATTGATTAATTTAATAGGACTTCACCACACACCAAAAAGTTCCATTCTTTCCCTAGAAAAATGATTTCATGGTTAGGCAGGTCTGTTAGGAGCAGACTTGCTTCAGGAAAAAATGAGATATGAGTTCTAACTATCTGAAATTTTGGCTTTTCTCTACAGTTCCCCAAAAGATATTCTTATGTTTTTAAAAAGGTTGATGATGTTATTGAGAGAACCCACAAATATAATACCATCTCTCAGGGATATATCTTCTAGATTAATCAAGAAATAAATTACAGATTTTCATTCTATTATAAGAGTAGAATATGTTCAGCTCTACCTATATTCACTCCCAAAGACATGTCAATACATTTTTTATCTTATCAGAACAATTGAGGTTGACATGAAAAAAATTTAAACTCTACTCCTAATTTTGTCGGGAGAAGTAGGTAATGATGGCACTAGAAAAGCAGATGGTATGATGACCTGGGGGAGATGGGGGTGGAGGGAGATTAATGTAAAGTATGGTCTGATCTGGAGCCAAATCAAGATGGTGAGTTAGATTTGATTGCATTTTTTCATCAATTAAGACAGGCTCTAAGTTCTAAAGCAGAGATTAATTCTAACAGGAACCAATAGCATGATTTCTGGAGGTCTAGTTTGAAGGATTATTTTCTAGGTGAGTAGGAATGGTGCAGTAGCAGGGCACATGGTTTCCTAAAGAACCCCTACTGGGGGGAAAAAAAAAAAAAGGAAAATAGCATACATTCAAAAGCATAAATTGCATAAGGAACCTAAAGAGAAAATTAGCAATTTTCATAGTTATAAAGATGTACATTTCTTTCCCCATCCTTGGATTTCTACTTTCAAAAAGTTCCAAGTCTAAAATTCAGCTTAATAGGGAAAGGAAGAACATGATAACTTCACTGAGCTAACACAAGTACTCTTTGTTCATAGAAATAGATCTCATTATTAAGTGGAAAGCTGTATAAACATGGAATTTGCCTTTGGCTGAAATAGCAATTCCGTGTCCTTAAACAGGGTAACTGAGTGGTGTAGTGGGTAGTTTTAATCCAGTCACAGACACTTAATAGCTGTGTGACCCTGAGCAAGTCACTTAATCTTGTTTTCCTCAGTTCCTGTAAAATGAACTGGAGAAGGAAATGACAAACTACTCCAGTATCTTTGCCAAGAAAACCCCAAATGGGGTAGTGAAAAGTTGGACATGACTGAAACAACTGAACAGCAACAGATCCTTAAACAGTTTCCCAAGTACCCCACAGACCAACAATCACAAAACATTTTCTCACTTCATTTCCTACCTTTCTATCTAAGACATTATAGGCATCTTTTTTTTATAAAACCTATCATGATGTAAACTTTCTTTCTCATGTAACAATATATTTCACTAACTAAGAAGCAAAATTAATGGGGAAAATCAAACCATTTACTAAAATTTCTTTTCCTAATTTCACTTTTCAGATTTCACATAAGCTTTGGTTTTGTTGGCAAGATCATTTTGGAAATGTTACATTTATTATATTTCCTTTATTTTCAAAAAGATGTCTGAAAGAAAATTTACTCAAAATATAACTGAATTTTGTGTCAAAATACATAGGTCTTTTGTTCTTAGTCTTAGTTCTACCATACTTTACTAGTATTAGAATCTTAAGATCCTAGATTTAGAGCTATAAAAAATTGTGGTCATAAATTCAACCCTGGTTTATCCTTAATAGGGACAGTTAGATGGTTCCATAGTGCATAGAATACTAAATCTGGAATCAGGAAGAATCATTACCCTGAGTTCAAATCCAGACTCAGACACACTAGTTCTATGACCTTAGACAAGTTACTTATCTCTGCCTCAGTTTCCTCACCTGTGAAATAAGCTAGAGAGAGAAATGGCAATTCTCTAGTATCTTTGCCAAGAAAATCCCTAAAGAGATCATGAAGTCAGACATTACTGAAAAATTATTGTAAAACTGAATTTTCTAGATAAGGAACCCGAGACACAAGAAAGTCATGACTGCCCAAAGTCACAATGTAATATGTGACTTTCTGGGACCTCAGTTTTCTGATTTGTATAATGGGGACAATAATATTTACATGATTACATCAAATGGACTTTTATCCATCACAAAGAAAGTTTCTAAAACAAAGTACTCTAGAAATGTGTTATTATTTTTGAAATTTATGTCACTAAAGAGTTATTAAGATCCATATGACAGGATCACTTAGTATCTTTAGTTCCTTTCTGAAACTCAACAAGAAAATGAAGACTTCTTTCTTATTATTCATCCTTCAACTTATCAAAAAATTAAAAAGAGAGATTTGACTAGACTAGAATAGGTGATAATTAATTTCTGACTCCTGACTTTGCTGACTATACAACTCATAGAAGTAAGCCATTAGCAAGTCTGACTAATGTTTCAAGTGTAAGATCATTTGAGGATAAGATCTGTGTAACTTTTTCTGAAATTTTCAATGATGACTACTGGATAGCATTTCTGTGCGAGGTCTAGATCAATAAGTCATTACCATTACTGAGAAATACTCAAAGATCAAAGGTTTTAAGTTAAGCTTAGGTGCATCAAGGAGTCTTCACATAGAAAAAGATGTTTTCTCATGTCATAAATGTTCTTCACTATCACTCATAAAGGAGGCAGTTCTAAAGCTCTTTTCATTTCCTCATTTTCTTTTTTTCTCACTTCCTTTCCAGGACAGAACTTGTGTAGAGAACTTTTAGTACGAAAACTCCCTCTACCAATGTAGATCAACAATTCATCTAGCCATATACTCAGGCCATCTTGCCATTTAACCTCTTCCTGAATGACTTTTGCTCACAGAAATTAGTACTCTCCAGATTAGACCTGCAGAAATCATGATTCCCAGTCCATGGTGGAGTTAAACACTCACCTAGAGTAATTAAAATTATGTGTTAAGTGCCTACTGTGCCAAGCACTGAGGTAAGTTTAGCGAATATAAAGATAGTCCCTGATGTCACAGAATTCAGATTATAATAAGAAAGACAACATATGCACAACTATGTACAAAGATTTTATGTATAGGATAAATTTGAGATAATAACAGAGGAAAAGCATTGGTGTTGAGAAAGATTGGGAAAGATTCCTTATAGAAGATGAGGTTTTAAGCTGGTAATTGAGGAAGCCAAGGAAAAATAGGGTAAAAATGAGGAAGGAAAAAATTCCAAGTGTGGGAAATAACTGGAGAAAATATAGGCAATTCCAGATCACACTGTTTCATATTCTGACCAATTCATCAGCCATGCCACTGTATACATATTCCCAACCTGTACTTTCCATCTCTAACTCTGAGAGCAACAGTCAAATAACTAATAATGAGAGTTTCTGAGAAGAGCTTGTCATTTGACAACCTTAGAATGAAATACAAACCCTTCCTTTCCGTAATAATGCCCTTTTAAAAGAATCTGAGTTCAGGACTCTTTTCCAAGCTTATTATACATTATCTTTACTCAAGCATTCTTTATTCTAGTCAAAAGGGTCTACTTGCTTCTCCTAATACATAGTACCCAAACTCCCATTTCTGTACCTTTGAACAGACTACCTTGCCTAATATGAAGGCTTTCTTCCCTTCCATCTTTTAGAATCCTCATTTTCCTTCAAAATTCAGTCTAGCATTATGTCCTTTCTTGATTATCTTCACGTCTGTTGCCTTGCTGTTGTTTAGTCATTCTTCATTGACACCATGACTATAGCACACCAATGTTCTCTTTCTTGGGAAGGATACTAGAATAATTTGTTGGGGTTTTTTCTCTAGTAAATTAAGGCAAACAGCAGTTAAGGGATTTGTCCATCCATATAATCCTGGCTAGTTAGTGTCTGAGGCTTGATTTAAATTCAGGTCCTCCTGACAGGCCCAATGTTCTATCCATTGTACCATCTAGCTGCCTCTGGTAAGTACCCACCTCCAAAAAAATCTTGTTTTTATTATGTATAAATTGTTTATCTACTTGTCTTTTACATCTTCCTTCCTAGAAGAATATTTCTGAGAGCAAGCTTCATTTTTTTTACTTTATATCCCCCGTACCTGGCACAGTTTCTGGCACAGGGTAGGCATTTTATAAAAGTTTACTTATTGATCAATTAATTAGGCCTGGTTTCCAATATTTCAGAACTGTCTTCAGCCATCACAGTTATATTTATATGGACAATAGACACTTTTACTGTTGTTGCTGGAAAAAGCTATTTCCAATACCATATTCATAAAACTAGGAGAAAAAAAGACCCTTCTCATAGTAAATTAGCATAACAACTACAGATTTTGAATCTTCTTAGGATTTTCTTTCCTTTTGAAATCATTAGTGTTTCCTTTTCCCATTAGGGTTACAGGGAAGGGATGTATAGAGGGGGAAAGTTGGGAATTATAGTGCTATCCTGTCAAATTACCTGAAATCCTGATGGGCATTGTACCACTGGGAAATAACTGTGATACGTCCATAGCTTACAAAGCCTTTGTTTTAAATTCATACTTTCTGAAATAACACATTGTCTAGTCCCAATATATCATGCATGAGAAGAGAAGACTGACAGTGGGATTTGGGAAGGAGTCTGACACTACCTATCCATATCTTTCTCTCTTTACTGCCTTATCTTTTTTTCTCACTTTTTAAATAATAGAATATCTCCTCTCCAGGGTTGACCTTCTTTATCTTTCTTCCTTTCCTTTCTTATATTACTTCTCTACTTTTATTCTCAAAGAAATAGCAAAACTCAAGGTAATAAGATGTCCTAACACCTTAAATTGGGTTTATGTTGGATCCCAGCAGCTTCCATGTCAGAGATTATAACTGAATTTCCCTTACTCTTAGGAGATATCTTTGGGAAGGAAAACTACTTGGAAAAAAAGCCTGCCTATGATGATGTGGTCCAATCCTTAGGAAGGATGTAGCAATAACCCAAAAGCCACCTGGCCTTGGGAATCCCTTAAATTCTCCTACCCCAGTGTTCTCTACATGACCAGGATGCTCAGGCACAAATGTTGCTGGCTGTCAGATAACAGTCTATCAGTCAGTGATAAAAGAGTTTCTGAGACTAATGAACAATAGTAATGGAATGCTTAAAGTTGACACAGGGGCAGAACAAAATTGAGTGCTTTCTGCTTGACCTAGCAACATTTCAGACCTAAAAACAGACCTTCAGAAGGTCTCCCTCCCTGCCCCACCATGACCTCTCCCCACAGCATTGAGGGTACTATATTTGCCCAAAGTCAGAACCAATCCTCCCCTCCACCTCTAAGGCATAAAATTAGCTTATCAGTAATATGAAGCACCTTGTCCTCTCACTTTTCCATATACATTGATCTCTTTCTCCTGGCTCTTTGCTAACTTCTTTTCTAATTTAGACCATTGCTTATATAAATCTTTGCCCCTTAATTTGGAGACAAACTGAGTTTGGGAATTATTTTGTCATACCTGCAACACCAACCTGAGGACCCTAACATTGTTGGGGTGTCTCTGACCTCAATAATATGAATATTATATTCCTATAACCTTGCCTTGTACTCAAAAGCTTGAAAATTCCATTTAATTTGACAAATATTCACTAAATACTTACTATATTCAAGGTATTATGGCAGATATTAGAAAAACAAAAATAATAGTGAAAACAGTCCCCAGAAAGCCTACCAAACATGTGCATGGATATATAAACATAAGGCATTTTGAGGAGGGAGAAAACTCTAACAATTGAACTGAAAAGTCTTTGTTTAGGAGTTAGTAAGTGGCTAGCTGAGGAGCTCTTGGTTGATTCTACAATTAAAAAATTAAATGCTCCCCATTCTTATTCTACTGAGTCTTTCATAATAAAGGTCTAGGTAACATTAAGTCCTAAATTAACTTTCATGCTACACCATTTTCAGTATCCATCTTTTTCCAAACAGCAGGATTTAAACTGAAGTTAGTTCTGAAGGATAGAAATGAAAACACATTCTCAGCCTTCTTGTTCCAAAGATTACAGTTAGTCTGTTTTTTAAACCATTTTCCTATCCCCTCTCTAACAAATCAGCATGTTACCAAGGATTTATTTCCAGATCATGAAAATTGATGGTCTCACAAAGTCAGAAATGGAAATAAACAGAGAATATCTTCGGTTGGCTTACTGAGGAACAAAAAGCACAGCTTACTAGCCAGGGACCAGGTGATGCATCCTTCTCAGTCACTGTAGGAAATGTGCAAAGTCTGAGACTATGAGGGAACATTCTGTTTGCCATGTCTCCCTTTCATGTCTACGATAATCAGCCCCAAACTAATGATTCACTTAGTGTCTTGTTTCCTAGTTCAAAAGTTCAGTTTCATAACAGAGCAACTTACTGTATTTGAAAACCGCCTTCAAAGAGCCCACAAGAGGCTCTGAGAGATCATCCTGGTCTGCAGTCATTTTGCACTTCCTTTGTATCCTGCCCTCTTTTCTGCCCTTTTCACTGCATCATATGACAACAGCTGTACATTTTATATTTGAAAAAGAAATACAAATAAGGTTTTCACTCATTAATATGCATAGCAAAATGTAATTTATGATTTCATGCTCAGGTGCTACGGTATCTGAAATGTGAATTATGTTTCAAGCACAGATGGACAAAGGGGAAAGTAAGACCTTTCATCTTGGTTCTTGTATTTCTTCAAGTATGATTACAGGCTATATATGAGTCTTCAGATAGAAGAGTCTTCTGACTCTTAAAAAAAAGAATTGTTTTTTTGTTAAGACTGAAGTTTTCAAAAGCTAAGTGCTGGCCTGTAAGAAAGGAAAGATAGGAGGAGAAATAGGGAAGTAAGAAAAAAGAAAAGGAAAATATAGAAGGGAGGGTAAGGGAAAGAAAGGGAAGAGAAGGAAAGAGAAGAAAAGAGAAAGAAGAGAAGGCAAAGGAAGGCAAGAAAAAAGAAGGGAAGAAGGGAAGGGAAGGGAAGGGAAGGGAAGGGAAGGGAAGGGAATTTAATGGGAGAAGACAGCTCACAAAAGGAATTTTAAAAGGAAAATGGAGAGAGGGAAGACAAGGGAATGAATATGGCCAGATAGGAAATGAAGAAATGGCTGTGCTAGGAGTTTTTTGCTCTGTCCCCCTCCAAGCAGAGGGCTAGATAGTACTGAGGGTACTGATGAGCTGGATATGGAAATAAGAAAGAGAAGAGATTAAAGAAAAAAACTGAACCAGAAGAAGATGGGAAATAAAAGATAGGAGAAAAAGAAAGGACTTTCTGAAATATCCATATATTAGAAAGGAGCTTGTATCAAAGAAATGAGAATAACCTTGTCTCCATGAGTGGATTTTTTGATATAGTTATAGCTAATCTTTCAGATGAAATCCCTGAAGTCTAAGTAGGAAATAGAAAGATTGGGACAACTAAAAAGAACCATAAAACTGTATCCATTTTAAATCATAACTATAAAGATATCCTGAGAAAAGACTGACTCATAACCTAAATGGACAAGAATAACACCAATCAGTCCTTGGCAAAGCAGCAATTCAAGTGAATAAAGCAATATTTCCCCAACAGGAAGGTCTTGAGTTGAAGATATATAGAGAGGAAGAGTTTAGACTTGGAAATCACTATAGATCTGTACAAGAGGAGAGGGCCACATGATTAGTTGTACTGGGAGACATTAAACATCCCCTAACCAATCTAATCCAAAAAGAATTTATTAAACCCCTACTCTGGATCAAGCACTATCCTGGGTGCTTGAGATACAAGAATAGAATGAAAAACAGTCTCTGCCCTTAAGAATCTTAAGCACATCCTTTTGGAAGAATATAACATGTAAAATAAATAATTGTATACATTTTAATTTAAGGAGGGAGGGAAAACTGAGAACTAAAGGGATCAGGAAAGGCTTCCCCTAGGATGTGGCATGTGATATGAGCCTAGAAGGACATTGGTAGAAGTAGAGAAGGAAGGAATTTCAAGCATTTGGTCCAACCTTTGCAAAGGCACAGAGACACAGAGTGGTAATTTCAGGGAACAGCAAACATTGACTGTAGAAAAAAATGACTAGACAATGCAACAAATTCAGAAAGGCTAGACTGTGAAGGGCTTTAAAAATCCATATGGAGGATTTTGTATTTTATCCTAAAAACAATAGGGACCTAATGATGAAGGTTCTTGAACAATAAAATAACATAGACCTTTACCTTATCACCACAGATTTTGTAACAACCATATAGAGAAAGAAGTCTTAAATCTGGGTGAAAATGGACTCCTGGGCTCAGATTTTAATTGGCCATTTGTTAATGGGGCTAATGGTAATATTCACTGATTTCCTGGTTTTTATTTCCCCCTCAATTTTTTAATAATTCCTTTGTTTAAGATGTTTGAGGATGTGGCAAGCAAGCATGATGATGTTGTTCTATAGGATCATCATAATTTGTAGGAAATTGAGGCTATGTTCTATTGTGGTCTCCTCTGGAGAAACTAGTGTATCTTTGTTAATGTTTTCCTATGGATAAGCCTCTAGAAAAGAACCATAAAAATAAAGTATTGCAAAATTATTTCTTTCTCAAACACCCAATAAATAAAAAGGTGTGCAAAATTATTTCTAATACATTTCTGGGCTCTTCTGAGCATGAATGCAAGAGTCCTATCAAAATGTTAGACTTGATTTTCATGTACACTCTCATGCAGATACAAACTTTAAATCTCCATAGGGATCTAGTATTCTAGTGGTAGCTGAGACCAGTTTTTTGCTTTTTCCTGGGGGGGAGGTCATGGTTTCACAGTTTGGAAATAGATGTGTTAAATGAATTAGCTTTTCTATTGTACAAGAAGGATAATTAGTCTTAGCTGTACACCCCAAAAGAAAAAAGACATAACAAGCAGATGAGGGAATAGAATGAAAGTTTACTGTCCCAAAGCTGTAAAGGACCTATGCACATGGCTAATATAGTCAAACTTTTCTCCTTCAGAGATTGAGTCCTTTGTTATATAAGCAAAAGGCACTTTAACCAAAACAAATATGAGTAAACTCAAATTTTCAGATCAAATAAATTGGCAGTGATTATTCAGGTTATAAAAGGATAACATCCTCTCCCTCCTCAGATAATCTGATTTATATGTTGAATCCACAAACATCCCCCAATAGAAGGCAAATTCCTAGAGGTCAAATGCTAATTTTCACTTTTGTCTATTTCATTAACTCCTAATATGTATATATTAGATGCTTAATAAATATTTGTTGAATTAAATTAAACTCATTTAAAAGATGAATTCCCATTCTAAAACAAAGATGATGTGTTTTACTAGATATAAATTTTTTAAGGGCACAGTATGAAGGGTTTGGGTTTGTTTTTTTTTTAATTTCCTGATATCAAATGAAGTATTATGTTCATTGATTTTTTTGCTTCCCCCTCCCATATTTTTATTCTTTTCCTTTTGATATATCAAGATGACAAATTTCACAAGTTTTCATGGTCTGGTCTTGATCATTTTCATAAAATTTTTGTATTTAGGAAGAGATAATTTTCTTAACATTAATCTCTGATGAGTTGCATGAATCATGGAGAATTTCTTGTTTAATAAATAGATATGGCTAAAGAAAAAAAAAAAAAGAATGAAGTCCCATGGCATATCAAAAATATGATTCAAACAAATTCTCTTTTCTCCACATGACCATTCAGTAATCAATTCTGATCTATTGTTTTTATAACATTTATTGAATGTAAAACTTTCTATTCTTCTGTCACCATCCTAGTCCAAACATCCAAATTCTCATACCAAAAATTTCTAACATAGTATGTATATGTCAGGAAATGCTTCAGTTTCAATGTTAGTGGTTTTATTCCTTTTGAATTTCTGGCATTGTTTTGGTTCTTAGATCTCTATGATTATACATCATAATGACTTTCATATTGATTTTGCCCAAAGTGTTCACAAAAATTAGACAATCCTTGGAAGATCTAGTCTTATCTGACCTATTTATTCATAATAATTCACTAATATTATATATTGTGGTATGGAGCCACCTGCCAGTGGCTGCTGGGGGTCTAACTCAGACCTGTAGAATGGATCTCTTCATGTGAGAGGATGATGATGATACAAGGAGATTGAGAGGTAGTTGCTATTTTCTGACCTCTCTACTAAGATGTCTGAACTCTCCCTCTTCCCTCTGCCTCCAATTTATTTCATTCCAATCCATAAGAAACATCTGTAAAGGCTGCTTTACAACTCCTTCAAATGTTATGATTCACAGCTCTTGGAGAATTGACCTGCCCCTTCACAAGGCATGGTCCTTAACAATTCCCCAATTTTTTTATGTGAGAGTGATTTTTTTCCCCTCACAACATGGTCAATAAATTTGTGCATTGGCTGTTATCTGAGTCCACATGCTAAGAAGTGCAAACAGCACTATAGCAAGTGTTGAAGCTTGTGAGATGTCATGGAGGCAAACTTTCAAACAGACAAGAGGACTATAGTCAGATCAGGCATTTTTCATAAGTCTCTCATCAGTCTCCTGGCTAAACCAGATATTGTTAGAAGGTTTCCTCTGGGCTAAAGGGTCTTATACCTTACCCAGAGTAACCCCACTATCTGAGGACATGATGATACTGATGCAGGACTTCAAAACCTGCAGGGATCATTGGATACCCTGACATGTGAAGTGATGGACAATAGATTGGCTGCTGAAGGAGGTATATGTGTGATTGTTATTTATATATACTACTTCTAGGACTTATAGAAATCTTTTATAATCTCATGTTGATTCATGTTGTTTGTTACATCACTACTAGCCTGTGTTATAGTATTACATGCTTATGTAATACCTCCCATGCAGATGGATTTAAAACAAAAGAAAGTGGGAAATGTAGAGGGCCACAGATAGTAGGGGAACTCTGAGTAAGGTATAAGACCCTTTAGCCAAGAGGAAATCTGCTGACAATATCTGGTTTGGTTTGGTTCCCCATTTCCCTTTGGTGCCCACCTCCCTTCCTGACAAGCCATTTTGTGTTCTCACCTTTTCCTGAGAAGTCAAGGAGGGCATGACCACCTCTGTTCTACTTGAAGCAAGGGATATTTACAGCAGGGTGTTTATAGTTAGCACATACTCAATGTGACTAATGAGATAATAGTTCTCTAGTTCACACATACTTAGTGTGCTGTAATGATGTAATCATACTGAGGTATTGAAGGGGTGAGAGGAATGGAAATAAGACACTCCATCCTTGATCATCTTCCTGGTGGCTATCCTGCCTCCTTTACTCCTCCACTAAAGACCAAGGCTGGTCCAGAGATTCTCCAGAGAGCTAGTCCAGACACTACATTTTGGCGCCCAAACAGGGACCTCCAGAAGGACACTACAATTATAATTGCACTAATTCAACTCAATTTTCAGAAATTTTCCAGTTAAAGTAGGACAAGCAATGACAATGTAACTCTACTCTCTAATACTCCTGATAAATAATTATTAATGTTTGCAGCATTAAAATGTGTTAAACTCTGAATGTATGTTGCTTTTATTCAGAATTATATAAAGTGACCAAAATATTCATACTGTTTGAACCAAAAATTCCACTGCTATGCATATGGCCCAAGGATGTCAATGACAAAGAGAAAGGTTCCATATACGCCAAAATCTTTTAGCAAAGAAATATATAGGACAATTTTTATAGTGGCAAAGAGAGGAAAATAAAACAGATGTCATTAATTGAGGAAAAGACAAATTGTGGTACATAATAGTAATGAAACATTACTGTATATAAGAAATAATGAAGGTGACTTCCAGGTCACATGACTAACAAACAAGAAGAATAGACAGTTTCTCTGTTCCTGATGACCTCTCCAGATCTCAGCATCTCACATCTATGAATAAATATTGCAAGCAAAAGAAAATGAATCAACACTTGATGAGGCAAAGAATCCTGTAAATTCCCAAGAGAGCATAGAAACATGCCAGTCTGTTCCCAAATGATTTAAAAGAGAAATGTGAATTATGGAAGCAGAATTTATTTCTTACAGAGCAGAAATAATCAGTAGGATATAAAAACAAATCCAAGGTGAGAAAAGGAGAGGGGGAAGGGAAGAGAACAGCTGATAATCTTTTTTCACTGGTGGAATGCATATTACTATGGAGCAAGAGAGATTCTCTATAAAGAGCAGACCTATAAGGGACCTTATAATGTCAGATTTTTCAAGAATTTGGCACTTAGAACAAGCACTCATATTGCCCCCAAGAGATCCTAGAGGCAACTGGCACCCAGAGGAGGAAAAGGGAATGGGTCCAAGGAGATGCCCATGACAAAAGAGAGAAAAAATTGTCAATGAGAGGGCAGAGGTAAGTAATGAACTATAATATGGAAACACGGGAAAATTACTAACATAATCTCTTTCACCTCCAGGAATTGGCATTTCTAAGACTTAGGGACAATAGAAAAGGGAGGCCAAAGACAAGATCTATAAAGTAATAATATAGAAATTGAGGAATTCAAGATAATTAATTTTAAAACCTTGATTTCAAGAACAATACAGAAACCAAAGGAGATCTAAATAAATATAGGGGCAATAAACCAAGGAATAACAGTATAAAATATATAAAAAAGAGAAGGTAAATAGTGAAAAAAGAAGGGAATATTTTTTAAATATGGAAAATAAAATTTTAAATTAAAAAACATTAAATGGAAGAAAACAAGAAGGATTTATTTGATTATGTAAGAGAGAGGAAGAAATATAAAATTATATAAATAAAAGGAATAAAATAAAGAATTAAGTGAAGTAAAATTCTCATACTGGGAAAAGAGATAACAAACAAAAAAGAGTAAAGGTAAAGAGAAGAGTGAGGGGACCACATAAAATAATTAATAACTGAAGACTATCTTTACAGAAAAAGAGAGAAAATTCTAATTCAAATGGAAAGCAATATATGAATTTGAATCTCATAACTTTAAATGAGAATAGATTTCATGAAGATGAATAACAGATTGAATAAAAATAATAGAACTTCACAATCTGGTGCTTATAAGAAACATACCTAAAAAGGAAAGACATACATAGAATAAAAATCAGGATAAAGAAAAAATTATTATCTATTATATGAATGAAAAAAATTTACAAACAAAAAAAGTTGAAAGTATAAACATGCCATCAGAAAAAAAGGAAAAACAAAAATTCACTACAAAACAAAAGATAAATAGGGAAACTATCATGCTGAAAGGACCCATATACAATAAACCATTATAAATATGAAACTTGTATACTCCAAACTTTTCAAATGCATAAAGGAAAATATTACTATATCTTATGACACAGTAAAATAATAGTTGAAAGAGATTTCAGTGTCCGTCTCTCAGATTTGGGCAAGTCCAATGGAAAATAAACAAAAGGAAAAACAGAAAATTGAACAAACTTCTTGATAAAATAGAGCTAGAAAATTTATATTATATTCTAAATGAGATTGTTAAACAATATCATTCCTTGACGTCACACATTTCAACCTATATTAAAGCAAAGATAAAACAAATGTCAAAAAAGCAAAAAATAATAAACATATTTTAACATGGTATAATGAAATAAAATAGTGACCAGTTCAGAGTACACTAAGAAAAGAAAGAAAAATCCAAATAGAAATTTAACAACAAAACCCAAAATAACTAATAAATCAAAGAACAAATCATTGTTATTATTGTTGTACAATTATTTTCAATTGTGTCTGACTTTCCATGACCTCTTTTGGAGTTTTTTTTTTTGTAAAGATACTAGAATAATTTACCATTTCTTTCTCTACATCATTTTGTGGATGAGGAAGCCAAAGAAAACAGAGTTAAATGATTTGTTCAGGATCACACAGCTAGTAAGTATTCAACATCAGATTTTTAAAAATGGAAAATGAGTCTTCCCCCAACATTCTATCCTCTGCACTATCTAGTTGCTTTACAAATCACAGATACAATTAATAACATAAGAAAGAAAATGATGATGATGAAACAGCATAAAATTTGGGAGATGTTCCCCAAGAAAAAAGTTATACTACCACATTACCAAAATAAAATGGAAAGAAGTAACTAGATAAATATGCATTCAAAAAAAAATTTAAAGGCAAGAAAAAAAAAGATCTTAAATAAGCAAAAAATGAGGAGATATTAAAAATTAGAGGAGAAATTCCACCCAAAAGACCTATGGAACATAAAAATAAAACTAAAGGTTGGTTCTTTAAGAGACTAATAAAATGATTAGCTTGTCATTAATATAATTAAAAAGAAGATGGTAGAAAATCAAATCAAATACAACAAATGAGCAAGGTGAAATCAAAAAGCAAGAAGGAATAAAAAGACTTATCAAAACTGACTATATACAGTTATATGAAAACAACAAAAAAGACATGAATATCTTAAGAATATAAAATTCTGAAACTAGAAAACCCAATAGAAATCTTAATTAAGTAAATCAGAAAAAAATAAAATAGGAACTTTCAATGGAAAAAATGGAAAAAATGCTTGGTCCTGATAGATTTCTAGGAAAATTTTACCAAGCTTTTAAAGAATAATTCATGTCAATACTTTAAGTATTCTTTTAAAATTGATAAAGCACCCAACCAGATTTTCAAAACAACTATAGTCCTAATATCCAAGTCAATGAAAGATAAATCACAGAAAACAGAGCAATACTATTAAGAGAATATCAATTCAAACTTTTAAAGTAAAATCCTACCAAAAAAGCCTAAGTTAGTCCCTAAACTTATTGATATGAATCTCTCTCATTAGTGGAGGAGATTAATGTTCTTTTCTATTTAAGTGCTAGGTAAAGCTGACAAGAGTCAGAAAGTTCTTGCCTTCTTCAGTCTCCTTTCAGACTTCAATCTTCAAGTCACTTTAGTCATTTCTGCCTTCAAGCTTCAAGAAATGAAAGATACCAACTCCATTTCAGATTGCTGAAGGAAAAGACTGGGAAGAATTTAGAGGAAATATCAGTCTTTATCATGTCTATATTCTCAGTTTGCTATATAAGAGACTTCATGGTGACATCTAGTATTCTCTTCATCGAGCTGAATTATCTTCCTCCAAATTGGAGAACTCCTTCACTATGTATTGTCTGGTATGAATCCTTCAATGCATGTATACTTTCTCTACGCATATATGTATGTATGTATGTATACCTTCTATGTATACATACCTGATAAGTATACTTTTTCTGATTTGTGCTTTGCTATGATTTCTATTAAGGAGTTTCTTTGCTATTCACTATAAGTGTTCATTGTGAAATGGGTATTTGGTGGAAAAGAGATCAAGCCTTGGATATACAATTTGGGATTACATTACTCCCTACTAATCCCACTTCTCCTAATTCAGAAATATTTAATAAATGTGTAGAATTATGGAAAGTATACTTCTTTTTGTTCTCTTAATAGTATTTTATTTTTTCAATTACATGTAATTTTTATAATTTTCAACATTCACTCATTAAAAGATTTTGGGTTCCATATTTCTTTTCTCCCTCCCTCTCCTCTCCCCTTCCCAAGATAAGAAGCAATTTGGTATAGGTTATATATGTACAATCATATTAAACATATTTCTACATCAGTCAAATTGTAAAAGAAGAATCAGAACAAAAGAAAAAAGCCACGACAAAGGAAAAAGGCGAAAATAATATACTTTGACCTGCATTCAGACTTAATAATTCTTTCTCTGGATGTCCATTAGTCTTGGAATTGTTTTATATTATTATATTGCTGCGAAGAGCAAAGGTTATTAAAACTAATCATCACATCATGTTGCTGTTACTGTGTACAATATTCTCCTGGTTCTGTTCATTGAACTCAACATCAGTTCATGTAAGTATATTTGAAAAGTTTACTTCTGCCTAGAAATGTGAATTAACATTTAAGAAAATTTCACAAATTATTTCCACAATCTGATAACACTGCTTCTTATATTTCAAGATTGTAGCATCTGTTAAAACACTACAGTTTTTGGAAGATGAATGGATGTCCATCAGTTGGAGAATGGTTGGGTAAATTGTGGTATATGAAAGTTATGGAATATTATTGCTCAGTAAGAAATGACCAGCAGGAGGAATACAGAGAGGGTTGGAGAGACTTAAATCAACTGATGCTGAGTGAAATGAGCAGAACCAGAAGATCACTGTATACTTCAACAACGATACTGTATGAGGATGTATTCTGATGGAAGTGGAAATCTTCAACATAAAGAAGATCCAACTCACTTCCAGTTGATCAATGATGGACAGAGGTAGATACACCCAGAGAAGAAACACTGGGAGGGGAATGTAAATTGTTAGCACTAATATCTGTCTGCCCAGGTTGCATGTACCTTCGGATTCTAATGTTTATTGTGCAACAAGAAAATGATATTCACACACATGTATTGTACTTAGACTATATTGTAACACATGTAAAATGTATGGTATTGCCTGTCGTCGGGGGGAGGGAATAAGGGAGGGGGGGTAATTTGGAAAAATGAATACAAGGGATAATATTATAAAATATATATATATATATAATAAAAAAAAATTTAAAAAAAAAAACAAAAAAAAAAAAAACACTACAGTTTTAGGAATACTTTAGAGGACTTGGAGGAATGCACTAATATACATTTCTAGTACCTCAAACTTCACTACTCCAACATTACAATGGGTCTAGGATCACATCAATATGGGTAGTCTCCACAATGATGCAGATCAATGCTCATGCCTACATGCCCATCTGACACAGATCTAGTCCATGAACTCTCACATATCCTCTACCAGGGCTCAACACATTGTGGTGGCAACCTTCCTCATCGACTTTGAATCTCAGTCCTACCACTTATTACGTTGTGACTTTGAGCAAATCATCTAACCTCTCAGAGACACAGTTTCCTCATCTGTAATATTAAAAGGCTGACCTAAATAACCACTGAGATCCTCTTTAGAACTAGATATTGACTCTCCAAGAATATCAATGGGGTACACAGTCTATCAATTATTCATCAATCTTACTGTGTCAAACCTTTTTTTTCAAATCTCATATTTCTCTGGTAACATCCTTTACTAGATTTTTTATGCAAAATTCAGTCATTTGTAAAGTATTACAACTGTTCAAGTCTAGTGTGCAATTTTTCATTGCCTATTAGGTGAACATCAAATTCAGTGCTGCAAAAAGTATGTTTTCATGATTGCAAGCTATAGAACATCCCTGAAAAATGTTAGTATAAAAAACATTTTTTTCAAGAATAGGTTATTAAAAGGTCAGTTAAAATTTCCCAAAGATGATCCAGTTTGTTACCATCTTGTTCAATTCTAGATTCAATTGATTATCTATTTGCAATTTCTATACATAACATATATACTAGTACACAAGTTCTATAGATTTTCTAGTTGCATATATTCTGGATGATAGGCATTTTTTCATTCAATTATTTTTTCCTGTGTGCATGGTTTCTCCCCCCAACTACACTCCTTTGGATCTTTTCATCATGCTCCAATATACCATCAGCCTTGGTACTTATAAATTGTCAGCCCTATCTGCCCCTGGAACCTCTCTTTTTTGGAGGGCAGAGAGGACTCCTCCTCAAATCTCTATTAATGTGCCTCAGCTGATCATCTCTTCATTTTCCATCAGGCTGTATTCTTTTAGACTTCTCCACCATGCCAACAAGTCAGGACCTCTTTCCAGATTCCTTTTGTGTATTGTTTTCCCCCATTAGATTGTAAAAGACTATCTTTTTTCTTATTTGTACCACCACTCTGCCCATTAAAACACGTGGCATATATAGTAGGCATTTAACAAATGTTTGGTGATTAACTAACTGTTAAACCAAAATTTTCAGTAACCAAAAAATCATATTTCAGAAACTCTACTGTTTTCCAGCTTGCAAATAAAATATTTTTATATTCAACTGTTTTCCAGCTTGCAAATAAAACATTTTTATGTTCAACAGTTTCCCAGATTGCAAATAAAACATTTTTATATTCAATAGCAAATCTGTAGGACTTTATCATGTCCATTTCATTCTGTCCTGGACTTCCTGCATCACAGAGACAAACACTCCTGTCTTCTTATTTTGTGTTTTGCCTAGTATTTATCAGAGGATTGTCAAGGTTGTTTCTGTTAGCAGCATTAAATAAACAAGATCATTTCTTGGCACTTATATTGCCATACACTACTGCAATAATTTTAAGTAATTTTATATGATCTGTTTTTTTTTTAACTTATGCATTAGTGACATTTTATTAGGGGAGTCTTTTTAAGGAGTTATTTTTCTATTTATTCAATGAACAGTAAGCAGAGTGTAATCGTATATTCCCTATGCCTTTTAGTAAATTATGTGATTATAAAGCCAGGTATCTTTAGAGAATATAGTTGTAAAAGCCTGACCTCCCTTTTCTAGCCACCTTCAGAATAAATTGGTTGGGTTGTGTCTTTTGCCAAGCTTTCCTTCAACTTATTATTTCTTTAACAAGTCTTGCTGTTTTGTGAGAGAATATAATTCTTCATCTTCTCTTGATCCTCACTATAAAATTTTACAAAAATCTTTATATCCAAAAATGGTGTTACCTTTGGTTGCTATATATTCTTCTTAATAAGGAGATCAGGTGTTTTTCCAGCTGTAACTTGCTAAGTGCTTAGCTATTTTTCTCTTCTCAGTAGAGCAATTGACTTATAATAGCTTGATTTTTTTAGGAAACTCATATATCTATAATCATAATTAATGTCCATTCTTCCATTTATTTTTCAAATTTTCAGTGATAATACATCTTTTAAATAAGTCATTTTAAAGGGTAAGCTAATTGCATACCACATCTATTTATCATTCTTATTCTTTCTTCCAATTTTATATTAATTCTACTTTGTGCTATCAAATCCATAGTCCACAAATATATGCTTTTTTGGATAAATACCCATAACAGTAATAATTTCCTATTCACTAAAATATAATACATTTAATTTTTTCCAATGACATTTGTTGCTTACCATGTACAATACCTCAATTATTCTCTTGAAGTATTCATGATATGCAAAAAGTTTCTCTGTAATCTGTATGCCCTTGGAAAATTTCCTTCCAGGAACATATTTTCCAAAATATTTTTATATCCTAGCCAATTTTGTATTGAAATCATTAAGTACCAAAATGTATGTTGGTTTAATTTAAAGGCTTTTAAAAAGGTTCTTCATGGCATTTCTATATATTCTCACCCTCTACAGCTCACATTGCTGAATAAGCTGCAATTATATTTGTAGTATTTTTGTTTTTCTCAATTTTCATGAGTACCATTATATAAGCTAAACAAAAGAGCCTTTCTCTTGCCTTTAGATGCATGACACAACCAACTCCTCCAAATTCTTCATTTGCCTCTCCAAAAAGAACCTGTGAAACTAATCCTGTATCTTCAACTCCCTTTTATAATAATAACTTAAATAGACCTAGAGGAGAAGCCACAATGGCAGAGTAAATGGGGAAAGAAGCACAGTGAATTCTCTCCCTTGCTCTTCCTCCCAAAAAACTACCCTAAACAGATTTAGAAAAGATACCAGACCAAATCTTGATGAGAGAATCCCAAAATAAAATCATAATGAGTGATTTTTTTCCATCCCAGATTACTATAGGGAGATTGGCAGAGAGGTCTACCAACAGAGGGGACAGAGTCTGGGAAAGGCAAGGAAGGCTCATAAACTTATACTGTGGATAACCATGCCCATGACAAAAATGGTTCCAGGCCACAAATCCAGGACAAGTTAGGAGAAGACTTGCAGGCACAAATGGTGATGTTCCAGAATAAGGAACAGCTATCTAGGCAATATTATGAGAGGAACAAATTCAGAAACAAGTAGAAATAGTATGGTTCAGTTACCCAAGATCAGAGCAGGGTTTCAGTTAGAAGCTGAAGTTTCTAGTCTGAAACTTGCAGCAAAGTAGCAGGGAAGGAGTCTCAAACAAAAGGGGACCCTTAACTTCCATCACTGGACCAGATCATGATTTTAAAGGCACTGGGATTCAGAGCAGTAATCATATCACTTTGGCAGTGCTGAAAACTTACAAGTTTCCAGTCTGAACACCACAATTAACCCAGGTCTTCCTTCCAGAAGACAGCAGATCCAGGCACTAAAATGAACTCTGAAGTCAGGGCACTAGATGGATGAATGGGCAAACCAGGAAGGAGAGACAGACGGACAGGCAGAGACAGAGACAGACAGAGAGACAGATAGACAGACAGAGAGAAAGAGACAGAAAGAGAGATATTTCCATTAAAAAAATCTATCATAATGACAGTGACACTCAAGATACAAACTAAGAAGAGAATGACTCTAAGATTTTTATAAGCAAAGCCTCTAAGTAAAACCCATCTAGGTTTCTACTAGAAATTTTTTTTGTAAATGGTGTTCTCTTGTTTCTGTTTCCTTGGGGTCTCTGGGAGCAGCCTTCCTTTCAGTCAGAGTAATCACCACAAGTACAGCCAGGTGTTAAAGTCCAAATTTTTTATTATCTCTTTCAAAGTCTTATCTCCTTTCCTGGAGCCTGGTTAGCTTTCTTATAGTCCAGATTCTTTATTATCTCCTTCCTAGGCTGGGCAGCTTTCTGGAGAGCCTTTCAGATGGGCCTTGGTCTCAATGGGGGAAGTGCAGGAGGCCAGGCCAGCCTCCAGGAACCTGACTGAAGGTGAAATGAATTTCTGTGTCCTAGGCTCTGAGAGCTTCTAGTGTGTTTGTTTTCTCTGGTTCTTCATGTCTAGCTTTTTCTTAAAAAATAAATTTTTTATAAATAAAATAACTAAAGTAAAAATTAGAAAAGAAATGTAAGCTATGGAAAAAATAATTGGAAAGGGAATTGCCACAAGAGATACAAAATCTTGCCCAAACAACAAACCCTGAAAATTAGAATGGATCAGATAGAAACCAAGGATAGATAAGTAGTGCACTGGATGGAGTGCATACATGGAGGCAAAAGACAATTTTTACCTTCAAGGAGCTCATAATCTAATGCTAAATAACTATAAATAGGCTATATACAGAATATTTACAAAATTTAAAGGAGAGATGGCATTAGAATTAAGAGTGGTTGGTAAAGGCTTCCTGTAAAAGATGGGATATTAGTTGGGACTTTTAGTAAACAGTAGATAGAGACAAGAAGCGCATTCCAGGCATGGGGCCAGCCAGGGAAAATGCCTGAAGCTGAGAGAAAGAGTATGTTATTCAAAGAACAGCAAGGAGTCCAGTATCATTGAATCAAAAAATAGGTTGTGAGGAGTGAAGTGTAAGAAGTCTGAAATGGTAGAAGGGGACTATGTTATGAAAGGTTTTAAATGTCAAAGGACTTTTTTATTGTATTCTGGAGGCAATGGGGAACTACTAGAGTTTGTTAAGTAAAAGGATGATATAATGGAACTTCCACTTTCAGAAAATCACTTCAGTGGCTGAATTAAGAATAGTTTTTAGTGAGGAAAAACTTGAGGTAGGAAGACCCATCATTGAGCTATATTGCAATAACTCAGAAATTAAATTATAAGGGTTTGCACCAGGGTGGTGGCCGTATCAAAGGAAAGAAAAAAGCTATACTTAGATGCCAAATTATGCTTCATATTCTATCATAGTGCCCATTCCTTGCACATACATAATGCAAAAGAAACACTTTTCATTCATCCCTATTGAATTTACAATCCATTGAAGCTTCCAAATCCTTTTCACTTGAACTATGTACTGTCTAGTCACCCTTTCCCCATTCCATACTCAAGCAATTTTTTAATGCATATGAAAATTTATTTTCATTTTTTCATCTGAACCTATGATTTCAGATAACTCTAAATGAAAATTGATTTGTTTTGTTTTGTTTTTTGCTAATTTTTTTTTAGTTTTTATTAATATCTATCATGCAATTTATAAAGAGTTTCTTGGAACACTGAAAAGTGATTTACCCAGATTTACAGAGCTAGTCTGTGTCAGAGGCAGGATTTTAATTCAGATCTTCCCACCTCCAAGGCATGTACCACATTATACAACTTTCCTATTCACATTCAGGTTAAATTCCTTTTCATTGTATTTGTGTCAAAGCAATGATTAGAGCTGATATAAATATTGAAATTAGAATGTGTGACTTTTATTTCCAACACTTGAGTTGAGGGTATAAAGGCTTAAGAAAAAAAAAACAACTAACCATGATTTTACTAAAAGTGAAAAGGGCATGTGAATACAGTTGTTTTTCTATAGTCATAAAGGAAGTCACTACATCCTCTAGGGGAATTTGAGATTCTCTGTCTCTGTTTCTCTCCTTTTCCCTGTCCTTTCTATGTTTCTGTTAATTTCCTTCTCCCCCAGCTCTGTTTATCTTGGTTTATTTCTGTCTGTCTGTCTGTCTCTCTCTGTCTCTGTCTATCTGTCTCTCTCTCTCTCTTTTTCCCTCCCTCTGTCCTTATGATCATATTAAAGTACAGAGCACAAAAAGCACTTGTCTCTCTTCTAGTCAACAGCAAACCATGCTTCTCTCCCCTCCTCTTCATCCCTTCTCTACATCTGGTCCCCTCCCTCTGGCAGGCATGACAGCAGATAAGCAGCAACTTTACTACTGTTTCCATCCCTCTGGTAGGCTCTGTGACCTCTTGTCAAAGTACCCCTCCCTGGAAGAACTAGGACATCTTTTGGAATTTAATTTCATTTCTATATGCAGGGATGCTTGAATGTATAGCTATTTAAGGTTATTGTTAAGAATTACAACTTCAATTTATGAATTTGACTTTGATGGATTGACATGTTTGTGCTAAGCTAAGAATTTCCTGAGAATTTCAAGTACTTGCAAGTTCATATTAAATTCATCTCTCTCTCTCTCCCTTGAGCAATGTTGTCTCTGTTTATTGTTAAGTTCAGCCAGTCCAGCATTCTCTTTGTGCCACTATTAAGAGTTGCCAAGAATTGTTGGATGAGAAGGGAGAATCATTTCTTTCTGAAATTCCTTCCCACAGCAGACTTGTTAACTATCTGACTTTTCTTGCTGTCTATCAAGGGTTTCTTAAATCACTATCAGTATAGCATAATGAACAAATTGAAACAAAGACATGAATTCAAGTCCAGCATTTCACACACAAAAGCTAAGCATTGAAAGCATTGGTACCAACTTGCTTTGGCAGAGGGACATTCCTCAAAGAGAAGCTCCCTATGGGGATGAACATGTCAGCAGGTACTTAATACTTGTGTGACCTGTGACAAGTCATTTAGCTAACCTCCATGGGAGCTATTTCCTTATCTGTAAAATGAAGCAGCTAAACTATATATTCTTTGTTTTCCTTCATTTTTAAATTAAATTAATGGTTCCCAGTGAGAAAATGTCCTCTATCAATTTATAATAACTATCCCACAATTTATAATCCCAGATCACTTAGTCGATGGAATTATCCATTGTTTCACTATACCACATTCCTTCTCCTTGGTCCCTATCAGTTCTAAATCTATGATCTTAAGTCCTCAGAAGCACCATCTTATAAGAAAAATTCTCTACAACATGTCTGGTAGTTATCTAACTTCTGTTTAAACACATCCAGGGACAGGAAACTCACTACCATGCAATCTATCCAAAAGTTCAACTTTTAGACTGTTTCCTCTTATAGGTGATAGAAAATCTCCCAATGACCCCAATAAATCCTCTTAAGTGAGAGTGCCATCAAAAATGGCAGTACAAAGGGAAACCCAGCAGCAATAGCATGACCCCTCTGCCATCCAGCCTTGAAAGGAAGAATTCAAATCCAAAAAGGCTGGCAGTGATTCATCCTCAGGACTGGAATCCCTAATTGTGCAGCCTCCTCAGTGAGAGATGCTTCTAAGCTGACACATGCTCTTCAGAGTGACTCTCTTTTGTGATGTGCTGCACACTTTGTACTTCTGACTAGTGGGAGCAGTTTCCAAACTCTGGCGGGGAGATCAGACACTCTCGGTAAAGCTACTGGACTGGCCTTTGCACTGCGAGATGCCATGTTCTACTTGCACAAAGGAGTTTGAAGGAATGCAACCAGCTTTCCAAATCAAAAGCTTAAACACCGAATTAGATTACTTGAAATGGGTTGGGAGAGCTTCAAAGGCAAAGGAAGCCGATGTGAAGGAAGATGTCAGATAGTGCTGGACTATTCCAGAGGGAGTTTGAACATTTGTTAGGGGCTTCTGAGGTGACCAACACACTTTCAGCCAGGCAGGAAGAGAAAAAAGTGAAGGAGACTAGCAAGGGTGGGGAGGGTGGTGGAATGATGCTCCCCTCACATTCTAGCTCTGTCATTAACCACAATGCTTGGGCAGTACAACCCGGGAAGTCACTAAGCCCAATGGGCCAGCACAAAGAAATTCTGGCCTCTTCTCCCTCTTGTTCTCCAAGGGCCTACCAATGTAGAGGAGGAAGAAGAAGGGAGGAGGAGGAGGAGCAGGAGGAAGAGGAGGAGGAGGAAGAAGAGGAAAAGGGAAAAAAGTAGAAGAGGAGGAAAGAGAGATGGAAAGACTCAGAAAAACAAGAGACAGAGACAGACAGACAGACAGAGGAGAGAAACCACAAAGGAATGACCTTCCCCACTTTGGACTTCATGAAGAATATGATTGTACTTTACTTTTTATGTATTCTCTACTATCATGAGCCTTCTATGTATCATTTCTCATTTTTCCTCCTCTCTCTCTGTTTCTTACTCTATAAAGGTAAAGGAAATAGATTATCCTGTAACAATTATAGGAGAGTCTCTCTCCTAGTCATTGCTGGCAAGATTCTTGCCAGAATCCTCCTTGACAGGCAGATTCTTCACCTGGAAGACGGCCATCTACCTGAGAGCCAGTGTGGCTTAAGAAAGGCCAAGGGATGGTTGGTATGGTGTTTGCTGCTTTACAGCTTTGGGAGAAATGCCAGGAGAAGAACAGAGATCTGCATACAATATTTATTGATCTTGCCAAGACCTTTGATTCTCTCAGTCGTGAAGCTTATTGAAAATGATGTCAAAATTTGGTTGCCTGGAGAAGTTCATCAGTAGTGTATGTCAGTTTCATGATGGCACTCTAGTTATTGATAATGGACAGTGCTCTCACACTTTCTCAGTCACCAATAGAGTGAAGCAATGACATATGCTTGATCTCATGCTTTTTAGCATGATGTTTTTAGTCATATTGTCAAACACCTTAAAAGAGAATGACCATGGCATCAAGGTCACCTACTACACTGAAGGTAATTTTTTTTAAATTTTTTTTTTTTTTGCTGAGGCAATTGGGGTTAAGTGACTTGCCCAGGGTCACACAGGTAGGAAGTGCTAAGTGTCTGAAGTCAAATTTGAACTCAGGTCCTCCTGACTTCAGGGCTGGTATGAAGGTAAATTCTTCATATTGAAAAAGTTGCAAGCCAAGATTAAAGCAGAGGGAGTATTGGTACATAATTTTTTATTTAAGATGATTATGCACTCAGGCAGTGTTTGAAGTTTAGATGCAACAAAGTACTGATCGATTCCCTGCTGCTTGCGCTAATTTTGCCCTAACAATTAGCACCAAGAAAACATAGGCACTCCATCATCAGCACCATGCCATCCATACATGGAAGCATCAGTTACAGCAAATGGAGAAGTTTTGAAGACTAAGGATAAATTCACCTACCTTGGCATTGTACTTAGGGATGTTCACAGTGATAATGAGGTTGATGAGAAAGAAAATAAAATGCAAGCTATCAACAACAAAGAGAGTGAAAATACTTTATTATAAACCATACCCAGTTCCCACAGTCCTCTCTCTGGATGACTCTCTTCATCACAAAAGCATCAGAACTGGCCTGAATCATCTAATCGTTAAAAAGAGCCGAGTCCATTAGGGTTGATCATCACATGATCTTATTGTTTCTATGTACAATGATCTCCTGTCCTGATCATTTCACTCATCATCAGTTCATGTAAGTCTCTCCAGACATTTCTGAAATCATCCTGTTGGTCGTTTTTTACAGAACAACAATATTCCATAACTTTCATATACCATAACTCATTCAGCCATTCTCCAACTGATGGGCATCCACTCAGTTTTCAGTTTCTTGCCACTTCAGAAAGGGCTGCCACAAACATTCTTGTATATGTGGGTCCCTTTCCCTCCTCTATGATTTCTTTGGGATACAGATCCAGTCGAGACACTGCTGGCACAGTTTGATAACTTTTTGGGCATAATTCCAGATTGTTCTCCAGAATGGTTGGATTCGTTCACAACTCCACCAACAATGTATTAGTGTCCTAGTTTTCCCACATCTTCTCCAATATTCATCATTAAATTTTCCTGCCATCTTAACCAATCTGACAGGTATGTAGTGGTATCTCAGAGTTGCCTTAATTTGCATTTCTCTGATCAATAATGATTTTAAGCACATTTTCATATGACTACAATAGTTTCAATTTCTTCATCTGAAAATTTTCTATTCATATCCTTTTATCAACTGGAAAATGGCTTGAATTCTTGTAAATTTGGGTCAATTCTCTATATATATTAGAAATGAGGCCTTTAAATGATAAAAAAATTTTCTAACTCTATGTAAAAATGGAATAAGTGGCTTTGTGCAGCACCATAACCTCTCTCACTGAAAAATTTCATAATGAATCTGAGTGACCATCTGCCATAAATGTTATAGAAATGATTCTTGTACTGGACAGAAAGTTGAATCTCTAAGATTAAATATTATAGACTGACTAAGTGTATCTGTGACCATCCTCTCTTCTTGGAATAGCCTGGCAAGTCAAGAGATTCTATTCCAGCTCACATAACCTCATATCTTAATGTGTCACTTCTCCAAGTATAAGATATGCCCAGTTTTAATTTCGTGATTTATATATCTTCTACTAGATTGTAGCAGACTATAGAGTAGGCACCCATCAGGATAAACCTATATCTTATCCAAACAATGGAGCTCAGGATCTGATACAGGTCTGTGTGCATCATATATATGCTGGATAAATAATTACTGAATAGAAATGGTCATGAGATTAATTTAAAAAACAGAACAGCTTGGTCAAAACTACCCAGGTCTGGATTAACAGCAGCCAAGGAAATAAATTGCTATTTTGTCTTTGTCCTTTCGCTGCCTGGAAAGGACACATTGACCCTCTTCCAAAGACTACTCTGAGCTTAAGCTCCAGCTTTAACTGGGTCATGTTACCATTTTAATGTAAAATCTAAAATGGAATCTATAAATGAGGACTAAGGAGACTGTGATGAAAGGCCAAGGCAAGTCTCTCATTCTTCTTTTGCTCTTGTTCTCATCGTCCTTCACTGAGATTCATGGAGTGAATCCCAGAACTGTGGGATTGCAATGAACTTTAAATGTCACTTAAACTATTCTATATTTAACAAGAATTTCCTTTGCACTATATGTAGCGTATTGCCTCTACTTGAAGACCTCTAGTAATAAGGAGTCTCACTACATCCAAATAATGTCCATTTCATGTCAGGACAGTTTGAGATATTTGGGAAGATTGATCCTTTGTATAAAGCTAAAACTTGTCTTTGCAAATTCTGCCCACTTCTCCCAGTTCTGCCTTGCAAGCCCAAATGCAACAAGACTAACTTCCTGTGCATGAGAGATAATAGAGATAATTGTTGGCTATTATGCACCCCCCTTTGTCTATTCTCAAGTGCTGCAGAACTACTTTCCCCGAGACTGATTGGTTCTATCAATCCAATTCAGTAAACACTTGTTAAGAACTTATTATGTGCCAGGCACCATACCCATTTATTTATTCATCATTTATTTATCACATTTATTCATTATTCATTTATGTGAATTTGTTAATTTACAATTAATGTCATTGCCTCTAGCTTCCAGTCTCCAAATAGCAATATTATCTCAGGGAAAGACATGAGCCCTTTCTGTTAGAGAATTATTTATTTTGAAGCTGACAAAGCAAGGGCCTTTTATATTTATGATCAGAGATTTCTAGAGGGCAAACTTATACTACTGTAATTGTCATCTGGGCTTTGATCATTTTCTGACCATTCATAATACCTCTGTGGTCCTACAAAAATTAATACTGTTGAGGTTAGAATCATAGCTATAATTACATACACACACACACACACACACACACACACACACACACACACACACACACACACACACACACACCCTATCCTACCTCCATTAAATGAATAAGAAAACTGAAGTCAGAAGTGAAGTGACTTTTTCTGGGTTAAACAGAGAGTCAGTGACAGAGCCATGACTAGAAGCCTTGTCTCCAGATTCACAACACAGTGTATTTTTTCAAGATAAGACACTAGCTTGCACTATATGTTCTTTTTAGATTTGGGAATCCTTTCTAAATTCTCAAAGACATATAACATCATGCATGTAATAATCTGTGATCTATAGAACCCTCCAATTCTTCCAAATTTCTTGCCAGCTATTCAGGCATCCAAGAATGATGACTTTGAAAGTGGTCCTCATCACAATATACCAGAAATGAGAAATCTATAGCATCAGAACACATGTATTAGAATTTTCTTAGGAAGAACTTGTTTACCAAAGTATAGGATTCTAGAGTTTGCTAGGATCATCCTTTAAAGAAGGATGGGAAGTTAATCTTGAGGCATTTTTTATCATTCATTTACAAAGTTGGTAATGAATGCTTGTAATCAGTTGCCCCCATGAGGTTATAAATTCTAGAAATATAAGTAAGTTCATGAGAATCTGAATAAATTTAATGAAGTAGTGGGTATAATATTGCACTTAGCCGAAAAAAAACCTAAGTTTCAAACCTATTTGCAGCCTGGGTTAATGCAAAGAAAAAAGGGGATCTAGGTTAAAATCCTAGCTTTGCCACTTAATGCCAATGTATGACCATGGACAAATAAATCATTTAATTTCTATGGACTACACTGTTTCTTCATCTGTAAAATAAAGGAGTTGGACAAGATTTCTTCTAAGATCATTTCCAGCAACAAATACATGTCTGGGATTCTCAGGATTTACTTTTAATGAATCTCTATGCCTCGGTTTACTCATCTGTCAAATGGAATAATAATACCAACACACAAATAAATAATAAAATAATGTTTGCAAAGTGTCTTGAAAACTTGATAAATTATACATAAATGTCAATTATATTATTAATTTATGTTGACTCTTATTATGTTATTAAGTACCTGATAAATGCCAACTACTATCTAGCCCAGAGAGTGAGGAGGAACTTTCCAACAATAAAACCTATCTAAAACTGGAATAAGCTGCCTCATGCGGCAGTAAAGTGTCTCTCTCATAGAAAGGATTCAAACCTAATTTTGGGGACCATCTATCAGTATGTTACAGGAGTGATTATAGCACTATGTAGAAGGTTGGATTCATTACTCCTTGAGTTCTCTCCCAATTCTAACAGTCCCTGATTCCACAACTTTCTTTGAAGAACAGATGATTTGCACAATTTATAGACTTAGAGGAGTATTATACCTCTCTCCCTGACAGCAAACATAGAAACACAACACACACACACACACACACACACACACACACACACACACACCCCTATACACATACATACATATCCTTAAAGTTAACAATGCTGATCTTTAATTCTGGTAATAATTATTAATTAAAAAGAAAAAAAAAAAAAACGCTCTTGCTTGTTCTTTCAAGATATAACATTAGTCAGTGTTTGGATTTCAGCCATAATACATTTTATTAGATGCTAACTGTGGAATCCCATGTTCAATATTCCTTGCAACCACATTGATACCATCTGGTAATATCAAACAGTCCTAAAATAGTCTTTGTTCTGAGAAACCATAAGAAATAAAGCTTTTTCAGCTTTGAAAATGACATAAGGAGAGAATCAGGAGTGGATAAAGTTATTGCCTTCATGCCTCATGAGTTTAGTAACATTGACAAAGATATTATTGGTATCTTGCCTCTGTGTATGAAATTGAGAAATGTCCACCTGGTTTTCCCTGTCGTTATGATATTCATACCAAGGGAGAACTTCATTGGCAAGGAAAATTCCCAAGCAAATATTGCTTGACCAAACTAAAAATTCTCCTTATGACAGTGGTGTTTTCATGTCGTGATCATGATGTGTGGTGTAAAAAAATAAATAAACAAACAAACAAACAAACAAACAAACAAATAAATAAATAAATAAATAAATAAATAAATAAATAAAATAATAAAAAAAGAAGAAGAAGAACTGAAAGACTTTTTTGAGTTGCAAAGTTGAGTTTCACTTTGACCAGCTATATGGCCTTGGAGAAATACCTGGTCTTTCTAGTTCTCAAGTTCTTCATCTGCCAAATGAGGAGTTGAACTGGGAAGATCATGAACATTCTATGAATCTGCTCAAGACAAAGCTGTGGAGACAGATAAAATGAGGTCCCCATCATCAAACTCAGTGAAAAATCCATGACATCAATAAGGAAATGCAGTCAACACAAATGTGTTGAACAAGCTTCCATGAAATCACATTGAATAATTTGTAATTTACTAGGACATTGTATCTAAATAATGCTTCTAAGTTTTTAAGATACTTTGACAATGAACATTTTTTTCATGCATAGCAACTTTATCAAATCAGAAACATCTAAATAGCTCAGTAAAGGCAGTGCTGAATCTGGAATTAGAGTTCAAATTTTGGCTCAGATACTTACTAACTATATGGCCTGAGACAGTAACCTAATATCTCTCTGCTCAGTTTTCTCATCTGTAAAATAGGGATAATAATAGTCTTCACTTTCCAGAATTGTTTTGAAGATAAAAAAAATAATACATGTAAGTGTGTTGTTCAGTCATTTTAGGCACGGTCAACTTTTTGTGACACAATTTGGATTTTTCTTAGCAGAGATGGTGTGCCATTTCCTTCTCCAATTTGTTTTACAGAAAAGGAAAATGAGGCAAACAGGGTTAAGTGATATGCCCAGAATTATACAATTAGAGTCAGATTTGAACTCAAGATGAGTCTTCCTTTCTTCATGCTTGGCACTTTATCCACTGTAACACTTAGCTGCCCCAGTATTTATGAAGACATGCAAATAAATATATGCAAAGCACTTTGCAAACCTTAAAGAACTCTATAAATGTTAGTTATTATTATTATTTGGAAGAAAAGTAATTATGCCCATTGCATAGATTGATAGTCTCCATAGTATAGAAGGAAATGACATTTAAGATGAGCTATTAGGCTGCAGGAAAATATTAAAACTTTTATTGGCATTTATTCTTCATTTTAAATCATTGAGTTTCACTAATATTTAATATATGGATTAACCTTGGTGCCCTTAGTCAAAATGTCAGAAGGTCATGTGTCATATAGAGTCTACTAGGTGACCTAAGAGAAGAGTGGTTAATAGCAGAACTAGCCTTCATTCATTTACTTTCAACAAATTATGACATTACAATTTACATATGCCCATTTAGGTAGATTTGTAGATTACATCATCTCATTTTTAACTAAACTAAGGCTCACTAAATGTAGGTGATTTAAAAAGATTTCTACAAGAAAATTACAGGATAAGAGAATACTATTAATGTGATTATAAGAAAGCAAGAAAGTGAACAGGCTGATATTTTTCCTATTTCTCACATAGTTCTTCATTAGCCACATTACAATGTGAAAACAATGGACTAATCAGATCTTAGAAGATGTTCAGAAAAATTCCAAGTTATTAAGAGTATTTTAATTATGAATTTACATGCAGTATTAATAATAAACCTTGAAGCAAGCATCTATATTGCCTTTGGAGATATTAGCTGACAGTATAAAATTATCATGATTTTCTAATTAAAAACTATGCTTTTTCTTGAAAGACTGATATGAAATGATGCTAAATTAAGTGAGCAGAACCAGAAGATCATTGCACATAGTAACAGCAAAACAATGTGATGATCAACTATCATAAGACTTAGATCTTCTCAGCAATATAGTGATTTAAGACAATTCCAATAGACTTGGGATAGAAAATATCAACAGCATTCAGAAAGAGAACTATGAACACTAAATGTGGATCGAAGCATACTATTTTCTCCATTTGTTTTGTTTACTTTGTTGCTCATGGTTTTTCCCTTTCATTCTGTTTTTCTTTTACAACATTCCTACTGTGAAAATATGTTTTAAATGATTGTACATACATAATCTATATCAGATTGCTTGCTGTCTTGGGGAGGAAAAGGAATGAAAAAAATAGAACTGAAAATCTTACAATAATGAATGTTAAAGTCTATCTTTACAAATAATTAAAATACTATTGAAATTTTTAAAAATAAAAAATAAAAACTATACTTTTGTTACCAAAAATTATGTGTCATCTCTACAAATCCTTATATATGCACATATAAAAAACTTGGAAACATAATTTTCTAAACTGCTTTAAAATCTTCCAAATGAGAGTTTCAACATGTTTCAAACCTACTTATTAAATATATATGTATATAAATTCAATGCCTTCCATTTACTTGTTTTAAAAAGCTGACTGACAAGATAGAAATTTATCAGCCAAATTTTAGTATAATTAGTAAGTGGGATTGATAAATCATTATCATAATTTTGTATATGTAGACAATGATGATCTTTCATTTGCATCTTCATATTTTTGTAATGTCTTCTGCTATGGCTGCCCTTTAAAACTAAATAGTGAAATAAACTAAACTTACTTTGTTTTTTCCTGTAATTTCTGCATTGCAAAGTGTTATACCAAGATTTTCAAAATTTATGAAATATATTCAATCATATTGGTCTTCTTAAAAATATTAATAATAATTTAATAATAATGAAAGGGATTGTGGCATTAATCCGCTAAAGTTATTTTTTAAATATATTTTTTAATTTCACCTTTGTTTCATCCTAAAAAACTTCTGTTTGTGTGTGCATATTGTAATGCACACAATAGCCCATACCCTAATACATGTATATTTATTTATAAATTATTTACATGCATTAGCCTTTTTAATAAATAAATATACATGTATTAGGGTATGGGCTCAAAAAATTAACTACTAGGAGCTCATAATCAAAGAAGTTTGAAGATCACTATTCTATGTAGGAGGGAGCAGAACAGAGAGAAAAAGCAATTTGTATAGCATCAATGAACTTAATAATGCCAGAGCTGGAACTAGAATACTAATTTCTGAATCCTTAAATCCAATCTCTTTCCATTATATTTTCTGATGACTTAGTAGGTTAAGAAGACATACAGGAATTCTCATGCTTGTTAATACCAGCTTTGGGGTCTGATCTTTCTTGGCAGAAGTCATAACTAAATAAACATATGTATGTTCCAGATAATGGAAAAAAGCATTGTTCCCTTTTGAAACTACTTCTCCTAAGGAGAGAATAGATTGCATTATTCGAATTTTCCAGTACTATGCCTCTTTCACTTCACTTTCCCCATATCTTTATAATTCCATGAATATGTCCTTGAGAATACCAACATGTTCCTCTATCCAAGTCTAGGCATAAAGTCAGAATTGAAGTTCTTAAACACATGGATCCTTTGACTTTATCACATTCTTACCCCTAAATCCTCCTACCCCATAAGTTTGTAATTCCTGACGCTTTTTCATTTTTCTTTTTTTTTTTTTGAATAGCAAGGTTGTCTTATTTATAATATGATATCTGTCACCATCCAGAGGACGCAGTTCTCCCTCTATTGCAATCTTTAAACTCCCAATGAAGCATAATATAGAGATCCCTACTCCCAAGAGAGTGTAAGTTTTTATTTTATCATTTTGTATTCCAAAGCTTCTGTGTGATTGACATTTTGTTATTTCTTTTTTTAATCACTTCATTTCTATTGACTGAGCAGCTGAATTCAGGTATTAGTACTGGCTTCTGTTCGAATCCAAAATGAGAGATGCATTTAAAAAAAAATACTTTACAAATTTTTAAAACTTCATATCCTCAGAGACTGAGAGGCAATTTCTCAGGTCCCACTGCTCCAACCTGCTGAGCTCTCTTGATTTCATAAATCATATATTTGGAGCTGGAAAGGGCCTTGGAGGCTATCAATTCCAACCTCTTCTTTTTGACAGATGAGGGAACTAAAGTCCAGCAAGATTAAATAACTTGTTCAGAATCACACAGCCAGTAAGTGTGTGAAGTCAGGTTGTTTCTCTTTCCTCCCCTGTAGGTTATTTCATCCCTAATGTATTCTCCAAACTACACTGTGAAGAATAAGTTTATTTGTCTTATTCCTCATAAAAGGAAACCAACATATGTTGATGATTGGAACAGATGCCTGGACTGAAGACAAATCCCTGCCTAGAGGAAGTAGAAAGGAGTCTAATCATGATCTACATGAGTACAAGTCAAAAACCACATCAAATCAGAAAACAGGGTTTCTCAGTAGCATCAAAAGCCAAGACAAAGAGGTGGAAGTAAAAATTCAGAAATCATAGAAGTTTCAAATCAAGCGTTCCAGTCAGCTTTGGAGACTTGCTACCAAGAGTTTCAGCAAAGTAATTTTTCTGATGTAATTTTCCTCCCCAAAGTTTAGACCTCTTCATAGCAAGAGAATGGAATCTCTGTCTCCACTCAACTTTGACCATGGTCACTTGCCACCTTTCATAAAGCCTGAGGGACCTGATAGCCCTTTCATGTCTCTAGTAATCAGGCTATTGTCCTGCCCAGTCCTGTGCTACCCTGGGCATGAGCATTTCACTTATGCATTCTTCCCCCAGAAAACAAAAATGTCCCAACCAATCAAATAGCTTTAAAGGGAGAAATGCCAAATAATTCTATGATCAACAAGCCAGAAAATAGTTCTGTTGTATTTTGCTGAATTTGAAGTTTGCCTTGGGTTAAATAGAATTATAGCAATTTTCAATTTAATTAATAATATTTATAGAGCACTTTGAGGTTGGCAAAAAGCTTTACAAATATCTAACCAACATTTTGAAAGTATTAGAGGAGGAGAAGAGAATGAAAATAAAGGACAAATTGTCATTAAACTAGTACAACGTCTACATTAGGAATGTTGGGAGCCAGGAGGTTTCAGATAAATCCCACAGTCCCAAAAGCCAAAAGCAAATGCTATGGGTACTCCTTTCCTGAACTCTGAAATAAGAATTCAGTTTCCAGTCTATCTAGGTCAATACTGGATGGCACAGAATTGAAAAAAGGAGCAGGTATGCAACTTTCCCCATATAAAAACAAACACAGCTTTGGTGTGACTTATTTATTTAGAGGTTTTGAAATGTTTTCTGTAGCTACAGTTGATAGAATCAGGAGCCATTTTATTTGGGTTTATAGCATTTATTCCTACTCTGTTCTTCAATTTAGTTCTGTGATGATATAATTCTTTCTTTTGTTGGTGGAAATTGGTTATGTACATCTCTGTGTATAGGTATATATGTATGGAGGGGAATGACCTATTAAGTTAAGCCAATAAGAATTTATTAAATACCTACTATGTTCCAGGAACAATGCTAAGCACTTGGGATAGATACTAAGATAACATGAAAACAACTAAACACAAATATTATGCTATAGCCAGGATAAACTGGAAATAATCAACAGAGGGAAGGCATTAGCATTAAGGATGTTCAGAAGAGACTTCTTGTAGAAGTTGGGCTTTAAGTCACGATTTGAAGAAAGCCAAAAGGCAGAGCTATGGAGAGAGAGAATTATATGTTTGGGAGTATTTTCAATACCCTGAGTTTAGAGATAAAATGTCTTGTTCAAGGTATTGCAAGGAGGCTAGTGTCACTAAAACATAGAATATGTAAGTAAATGTAAGGTACAAGAAGATTGGAAGTTGGGGAGAAAATAGGTGATAAAGATTTTAAAAGCCAAACAAAGAATTTTTTACTTGGTCCTAAAGGAATAAGGAGCACTAGAATTTATTGAATGCGGGGAAGGGAGTGACATGGGAAGATCACTCTCCTAGCTGAGCAGAAGATTGACTGCAGTGGGGAAAGGCCATTACAATAGCCCAGGTGTTCAGTGATAAATTTGTAGGGGATTGGGGACAAATGCCTCTCAGTATAGGGAATAGAACTCAAATCTGAATCTAGGGAGTGGAGTTAGAAGCAGGGATAGGGTAAGTTATCCCACTTTGTGTCAATTACAAATGGGAAGTGCCCAGAAGAGGCAGAGCATTGACATAAGAGGTGATCAGAATTTGGGCTGCAAATTTAGAAAGGCTATTTATAGTCTGGATTATTTTCTGAGGCAGTTGACCTCAATATTTCTGTTGAAGGTATCACCCTCCTTTCAGTCATTCTCAACCTTGCCTAACCCTTGAGTCCTTATTTTCCCTCATTCCCATACACAATAACTTAGTCTTATCAATTCTATCTCCTCACCATCCCTTGTATTCATTTCTTTCTTTCTACTCATATGTCCACCAACTTAATTCAAGACCTTATCACTTCTTCACTAATGTTTGCAATAGCCCCCTAATTAGTTTATTGCCTTCAGTCTCTTCCACTTTTGTTTTAATCCACCAATTTAATATATAATCCAACAACTTTCATTGGATATCTCTTATCTCTAGTATAAAATGTAAACTGTTCAACATGTCATTTAAAGTCCTTCACAACCTGCTCTAGCCCACCTTTTCCTACTTATTTCATATCACAGTCCTTTCATTCAAACTTGGTTTTCTTTGAATTTAGCATTCTACCTTTACCTCTGTGTTTTTGTATAGATTTTCCCCAAATCCGGAATGTTCAATCTCTTCTCAATTCCAGCTCTTGGAATCCTTAGATTCCTTCCAGATTCAGCTCAAGGTGCTGCTTCCCATACTTCTCATATGAAATCTTTCCAGATATACTTTATAGTTAATGTTCTTTCCATCATTAAATTATCTTGAATTTTCTTTTAGTTTTCAATTTGTTTCCCCCTAAAATTATATTAATTCCTTGAGATTATGTTCATTCTTGAGAGCTAGCTTAGCCATTATAATTATAGAATCTAATCATTTGGGGAGGAGCATATTGTTGTTCTTTCCATTTACATTGTTGAATTTATTATGCATATAATTATCTTTCTGGTTCTACTTACCTTACTTTACATCAGTTTATATGTCTACCTATCTGTGCTTCTCTGTATTCTTCATTTTCAGTATTCCCTGCAGAACAATAATGAAAAGGTTGATGAATTTGAAATCCAGGGTGTTTGAGGAAACAACTTGTATACAGGACTAAAACTTGAGCATAAGTGTAAGGACTGGGGTGGAAAGGAAGACCATGAGCCAAGGATTAAACTCCTTGAGAAAATACAAAGAGTGTTGAGAAGCATCATGATACAGGGTAAAAGTAATGGCTTTGGAGTTAGAGGATTTAGGTACAAACCTCCACCTTTCCATTACTATCTGCATTACATTGGTCACATCATTTCATCTCATCTATAACAGAAGAGCATTAAACCAAATTACTTCTAAGATCTCTCCCAGCTCTAAATCTATTATTTAACATACCTCAATTTGTTTTATTGTTTCTCTAATTAGGGAGTGTCTTCTTATATTCCCATTCTTTACTACCACAAAAAAGTGCTGCTCTAAGTATGTGGTATATGTGGGATCTTTCTTCCAGTCTTTGATCTCTTCAGTATATATACTTAGCAATTAGATGTCTAGATCAAAGTGTATGGAAACTTTAGTCACTTTCTTATTAAATTTCCAACTGCTTTTCAGAATGGTTCAATCAATTCACCAAGCAGAACTGTCTAATGGTTAGAGACTTGGAGGTATTAATAGGTCATTAATCCCATAATGACATTGGGAATCGCATATTATTCAATGTTCTGTCTTTTTCTTAAACATAAAAATACTATTTAATTCCTAACTTAGATTGGCCATCATTACCAATAATATCCCCCATCAACTCCCTGGCCACAGTTCTATGGTGCAGTGAGAAATGAAAAAATAAAGCTGTAATTGCAAGATACAGCAATACACCATAAATCATTCTTGACACCAAGATGGGCTCCTAAGTGAAACTCACTTAGGAACCTGGCCACAGTATTCCAGACACAAATCGTTTCCAAGGACAATGCAAGGAAAAAGAGGACAGCCAAGAGAAGAGACTTTGGTATCTAGATAGTTTCTTTCTATTATCAGGCATGGCTATTTCCAGTCAAACTAAGCTATGTTTTGGAAAAAAAATTAGCAGTAATTTTATTTACCTGGAATCCCACTTATGACCAGTTATGTAACTAATCATGTATGTGACTTTGTATAATAATAACAATAACAATTATCTTATTTGACCCACTCTGGACCTCAGTTTCCTTATCTAAAATAAATGAGTTAGAACAGATGATCTCTAAAGTCTCTCTCATCTCTGATGTCCATATTTCTATGATCTGTACATTATTACATGTTTATAATAGGCCTTAAAAAATGTCAATATGACAAAGATTATAAAGGAGAGGCCAGGGTGGTAAGTTCAAATGTCATTTTTATTAGCTGCCTGATCAAATGTTTGATGAGGAAACAAGTTGGAGCTATTCATTAAAATAAGTTTGGGTAGCTATAGAATTTCATTTTCCATGCATATTGTCCTGTGGAACACAAGAACACAGATTCAGAGCTGCAAGTGATCTCATAGAGTTTACCTAATCCTACCTCTCCTAATTACTATTTTGCAGAAAGAGGTGAAGTTACTTGATAATACATGTGGCAAAAAAGTTCCAAATCACTTATGGAAAGTGATTTTCTTTCTTATAGAAAGAGAAAAACAAAGCAATCTTGAGCTTTTATCTCACATACAACAAACTGGCAAAGATGACAAAAGTTTAAAAATATATTGTTCAGGTTGTGGAAAGATTGGCACATTACACTTTTGGTGGAGTTATGATTTGGTCCAAACATTCTAGAAAGCAATTAGGAATTAGGCCAAAAGAAGTGACTAAAATGCCCATATCTTTTGACCCAAATATTCCACTAAGTAGATATACCCTTCAAAGAAGCAAATGAAAAAAAGAAGTCTTATAAATACAAATAGTTATGGAACCAATTTTTGTAGTAGCAAATAATTGAAAAAAGTAAATTCCCATCATTTGAGAAAAGGCTAGACTTCCGGCCAAGATGGCGGCGTGGAGGCAGACAGCTGCTTGAGCTCCTCGTTTTCTCTCAGAACTTACTTCATGACAAGCCTCTGACTTAATGCTTGAACCAGAAAGAAATCCACAAATTATCACCAAGAGAAGACATCCTTGAAAGTCGCCAGAAAAGGTCTGTGTTTGTTCGGGGGAGGGTCAATCAGACTGGGCGCAGACTGAGGGCAGGCAGCCAGAGCAAGACAGGCAGCTCACACAGCTCAGACCGGAGGGGGAGGGGTGTGATCTCTGCCGTTTCTGTGAAAGGGCTTTTGCCCCAGTGTGGATGCTCCGTCTTGGCAGCAAGCCAGGAGCGGTGGAGAGGGTGTAAACACCGGAGGTGAAGATTAAAACCCCAGAAAGCCAGCGTCTCTCAGAGCCGGGCCACCCCCAACCCCCACCTGGACTGACTCGGTGCGTTCTCAGAGCCTCAGAGCGCAGACTCAGTACAGTCATTGCTGTTCTGTTAGTGGCTCTCTGCTGCCCTACCCCCAGTCTGTAGAGGAAGCCCATTAATACCATCCAGCCCTATCCCCTGCAAAACAGACCAATTGTTTCTCTTGTCAGTTTGTTTTCTTTGATTCCTACTCTGACAAAATGAACAAAAAATTCAAAAGGGCTCTAACCATTGACAGTTTCTGTGTGGAGAGGGAGCAGACCTCAAATGCTGAGGAGACTAGGAACAGACTGTCCCCAGATGTATCCCCTGGGAGGGATATAAGCTGCTCCTCAATACAAAAGAACCTCATAGAGGAAATCAAAAAGGCTCTCACAAGAGAGCTGGAAGAGAAATGGGAAAAGGAAAGGGAAGCTTGGCAAGAGAGCCTGGAGAAGTCATCCCATGCATTCAAAGACAGAGTGGATAAAGAAATCAAATCATTGAGAAACAAGATTAGTGAGCTGGAAAAGGTAAACAACTCCAAGGAAAACAGGATTAGTGAGCTGGAAAAGGTAAACAACTCCAAGGAAAACAGGATTAGAGAGCTGGAAAAAGAAATCAGCTCTCTAAAAAATAAAATGGATACAATGGAAAAAAATTCCATAGAACATAAAAACTCAATTGAACAATTACAAAGAGATATAAAAAAAGTGAGTGAAGAAAATACATCATTGAAAATTAGACTGGAACAAGTAGAAATGAATGACTCAAGGAGAAACCAAGAGGGAGTCAAGCAAAACCAGAGAAATGAAACAATTGAAAAGACTGTCAAGTACCTTACCAGAAAGACAACAGACCTGGAAAACAGATCCAGGAGAGACAATTTGAGAATAATCGGACTCCCTGAAAAATGGGAGGAAAAAAAGAGCTTGGACACCATTTTCAAGGAAATTATCAAAGAGAACTGCCCAGACGTTTTGGAAACAGAGGGTAAAATAGACATTGAAAAAATTCATCGATCACCTACTGAAAGGGACCCTAAAATCAAAACGCCAAGAAATATAGTGGCCAAGTTCAAGAACCATCAGACAAAGGAAAAGATATTGGAAGCTGCTAGAAAAAAACAATTCAGATATAGAGGATCCACAATAAAGATAACACAGGATCTAGCAGCGTCCACATTAAAAGAACGCAGAGCCTGGAACATGATATTCCGAAAGGCTAAGGAACTTGGTATGCAGCCAAGAATAACTTACCCAGCAAGAATGAGCATCGTTTTCCAGGGAAGAAGATGGACATTTAACGAAATAAATGAATTCCATCTATTTTTGATGAAAAAACCAGACCTACATAAAAGGTTTGATCTTCAAATACAGAACTCAAGAGATTTCTAAAAAAGGTAAAAAGAAATCTTGAGAACTATACTTCTGTCAAAAAAATATGTAAAGAACATATGTACAATTTGTCTTAGAAACTAGAGGTGGAAAGGAGATTATATCATAAAAAAGTATAAAGTGGTGGTACTACATCTCATGAAGAGGCAAAGGTAACCTATTATATCTGAGAGAAAGAAAGGAGGGAGATGAACATAGCGTGTATCAATAGACATATTCGATTTATGGTGAAACTTCTTCCACTTCATTGAAAAGTGAAAGGGAAGGAGTAAGCTAAGGGGAAGGGAATACAGTAATTTCGAGGAAAAGGGGTAAAATAAGGGGAGGATCTTTAAGGTGGGGGAGGGATCCTAAAAAGGGAGGGCTGTGAAAAGCAAGTGGTGTTCACCAGTTTAATACTGGATAGGAGGGTAAAAGGGAAGGAAAGGGGAAAAGCATAAGCAGGGGTTAATAGGATGGCAAGCAATATAGAATTAGTCCTTCTAACCATAAATGTGAATGGGGCAAACTGCCTCATAAAGAGGAAGCAGTTAGCAGACTGGATTAAAAGTCAGAATCCTACTATATGTTGTTTACAGGAAACACACCTGAAACAGGGTGAGACATTCAAACTAAAAGTAAAAGGGTGGAGCAGAATCTATTATGCTTCAGGCAAAACCAAAAAAGCAGGAGTAGCCATCCTCATCTCAGATCAAGCAAAAACAAAAATTGATCTAATTAAAAGAGATAAGGAAAGGCATTATATCCTGCTAAAGGGAAGCATCAATAGTGAAGCAGTATCAATATTAAACATGTATGCACCAAGTGGTGCAGCATCTAAATTCTTAAAAGAGAAATTAAGAGAGCTGCAAGAGGAAATAGATAGCAAAACTATAATAGCGGGAGATCTCAACCTTGCACTCTCAGAATTAGATAAATCAAACCACAAAATAAATAAGAAAGAAGTCAAAGAGGTAAATAGAATACTAGAAAAGTTTGATATGATAGATCTTTGGCGAAAGCTAAATGGAGACAGAAAGGAATATACTTTCTTCTCAGCAGTTCATGGAACCTATACAAAAATTGATCATATACTAGGGCATAAAAACCTCAAAATCAAATGCAGTAAGGCAGAAATAGTAAATGCATCCTTTTCAGACCATAATGCAATCAAAATAACATTTAATAAAAAGCCAGGGGAAAATAGACCAAAAAATAATTGGAAACTAAATAATCTTATACTAAAGAATGATTGGATAAAACAGCAAATCATAGACATAATTAATAACTTCACCCAAGAAAATGACAATAATGAGACATCATACCAAAATGTGTGGGATACAGCCAAAGCAGTAATTAGGGGAAGTTTTATATCTCTACAGGCCTACTTGCATAAAATAGAGAAAGAGAGGGCCAACGAATTGGGTTTACAACTAAAATTGCTAGAAAAGGAACAAATTAAAAACCCCCAGACAAACACAAAACTTGAAATTCAAAAAATAAAAGGTGAGATTAATAAAATTGAAAGTAAAAAAACTATTGAATTAATTAATAAAACTAAGAGTTGGTTTTATGAAAAAACCAACAAAATAGACAAACCCTTAGTAAACCTGATTAAAAAAAGGAAAGAGAAAAAGCAAATTGATAGTCTTGAAAATGAAAAGGGTGAACTCACCACTAATGAAGAGGAAATTAGAACAATAGTTAGGAGCTACTTTGCTCAACTTTATGCCGATAAATTCGATAACTTAAATGAAATGGAAGAATACCTTCAAAAATATAGCTTGCCCAGATTAACAGAGGAAGAAGTAAGTAGTCTAAATAGTCCCATCTCAGAAAAAGAAATAGACCAAGCTATTAACCAACTTCCTAAGAAAAAGTCCCCAGGACCAGATGGATTTACAGGTGAATTCTACCAAACATTTAAAGAACAACTAACTCCAATGCTATGTAAACTATTTGAAAAAATAGGGATTGAAGGAGTCCTACCAAATTCCTTCTATGACACAGACATGGTACTGATACCTAAACCAGGTAGATCGAAAACTGAGAAAGAAAACTATAGACCAATTTCCTTAATGAATATTGATGCTAAAATCTTAAATAAGATATTAGCAAATAGACTTCAGAAAATCATCCCCAGGATAATACACTATGACCAAGTGGGATTTATACCAGGAATGCAGGGCTGGTTTAATATTAGGAAAACTATTAGTATAATTGACCATATTAATAATCAAATTAATAAAAACCATATGATCATCTCAATAGATGCAGAAAAGGCATTTGATAAAATCCAACATCCATTCCTACTAAAAACGCTTGAGAGTATAGGAATAAATGGACTATTCCTTAAAATAATAAGGAGCATATATTTAAAACCTTCAGTAAACATCATATGTAATGGTGATAAACTAGAACCTTTCCCTGTAAGATCAGGAGTGAAACAAGGTTGCCCACTATCACCATTACTATTCAATATAGTACTAGAAACTCTAGCCTTGGCAATAAGAGCCGAGAAAGAGATCCAAGGAATTAGAGTAGGAAATGAAGAAATCAAATTGTCACTTTTCGCAGATGACATGATGGTATACTTAGAGAACCCCAAAGACTCTGCTAAAAAGCTATTAGAAATAATTCAGAATTTTAGCAAAGTCGCAGGATACAAAATAAATCCACATAAATCCTCAGGATTTTTATACATTACCAACACAATCCAACAGCAAGAGATACAAAGAGAAATTCCATTCAAAATAACAGTCGATAGTATCAAATATTTGGGAATATATCTACCAAAGGAGAGTCAGGAATTATATGAGCAAAATTACAAAACACTTGCCACAAAAATAAAGTCAGATTTAAATAATTGGAAAGACATTCAATGTTCTTGGATAGGCCGAGCGAATATAATAAAGATGACAATACTCCCCAAACTAATCTATTTATTTAGTGCTATACCAATCAGACTCCCAAGAAACTATTTTAATGACCTAGAAAAAATAACAACAAAATTCATATGGAAGAATAAAAGGTCGAGAATTGCAAGGGAACTAATGAAAAAAAAGTCAGAGGAAGGTGGTCTAAGTGTACCTGATTTAAAGCTATATTATAAAGCAACAGTCACCAAAACCATTTGGTATTGGCTAAGAAATAGACTAGTTGATCAGTGGCATAGGTTAGGTTCACAGGACAAGATAGTAAATAAAAATAGCAATCTAATCTTTTACAAACCCAAAGTTCCCAAATTTTGGGATAAGAATTCATTATTTAACAAAAACTGCTGGGAAAACTGGAAATTAGTATGGCAGAAACTAGGCATGGACCCACATTTAACACCACATACTAAGATTAGATCAAAATGGGTCCAAGATTTAGGCATAAAGAACGAAATCATAAATAAGTTGGAGGAACATGGGATGGTTTACCTCTCAGACTTGTGGAGGAGGAAGGAGTTTGTGTCCAAGGGAGAACTAGAGACCATTATTGATCACAAAATAGAACATTTTGATTACACCAAATTAAAAAGTTTCTGCACAAACAAAACTAATGCAAACAAGATTAGAAGGGAAGTAACAAATTGGGAAAAAATTTTTACAGTTAAAGGTTCTGATAAAGGCCTCATCTCCAAAATATACAGAGAATTGACTTTAATTTATAAGAAATCAAGCCATTCTCCAATTGATAAATGGTCAAAGGATATGAACAGACAATTTTCAGATGATGAAATTAAAACTATTTCCACTCATATGAAAGAGTGTTCCAAATCACTATTGATCAGAGAAATGCAAATTAAGACAACTCGAGGTATCATTACACACCTGTCAGATTGGCTAAGATGACAGGAACAAATAACGATGAATGTTGGAGGGGCTGTGGGAAAACTGGGACACTGATGCATTGTTGGTGGAGTTGTGAAAGAATCCAACCATTCTGGAGAGCAATCTGGAATTATGCCCAAAAAGTTATCAAAATGTGCATACCCTTTGACCCAGCCATACTACTACTGGGCTTATACCCCAAGGAACTACTAGAGAAGGGAAAGGGTCCTGTATGTGCCAAAATGTTTGTGGCAGCCCTTTTCATAGTGGCTAGAAGCTGGAAGATGAATGGATGTCCATCAATTGGAGAATGGTTGGGTAAACTATGGTATATGAATGTTATGGAATATTATTGTTCTATAAGAAATGACCAACAAGAGAAATACAGAGAGGCTTGGAGAGACTTACATCAACTGATGCTGAGTGAAACGAGCAGAACCAGAAGATCATTATACACTTCAACAATGATACTGTACGAGGATGTATGCTGATGGAAGTGGATTTCTTCAACATAGAGAAGAGCTAATCCAATTCCAATTGATTAATGATGGACAGAACCAGCTACATCCAGAAAAGGAACACTGGGAAATGAATGTAAACTGTTATTTTTACCTTCTGAATCCAATTCTTCCTGTGCAACAAAAAAATTCGGTTCTACACACATATATTGTATCTAAATTATACTGTAATATATTTAACATATATAAGACTGCTTGCCATCTGGGGGAGGGGGTTGGGGGAGGAAGGGAAAAAATCTGAATAGAAGTAAGTGCAAGGGATAATGTTGTAAAAAATTACCCATGCATATGTACTGTCAAAAAATGTTATAATTATAAAATAAAATAAAAATTAAAAAAAAAAAAAAGAGAAAAGGCTAACCAAACTGAAGGTCATGAAAGTTATAAAATATTATTGCACTATAAGTAATGATGGATATGATGCATACAGAGAAACATGAAAAGATATATTACCTGACATACAGTGAAGTAAGAACCAGAAAAAAACAATATGCACCATGAAAATAACAAAATGAACTAAAAGAACAAGAACAAAATAATCAAAATGCTGAGAAATTATATTAAATAAGCTTGGCCCCCCAAAAAAGAGGCATCTCCTCTTGCTTCTTTGAAGAAGAGTGGAATTATAGGTGTGGAAATCTATATAATATCAAACTTTTTCAATATATTTGCATTTAACTACATAATTTCATATTTTTTATTCTTTATTATTATGGATGGCTTGAAAGAAAGGAGGAAGAAGAGAACAAGAATAAGAAGAGGAGGAGAAGGAAATGTAGTTGATATAAAAATAAAAGATACTAATAACATTTTCAAGTTGATGGGTCTTTATTTCAGAGAGAAATTTGGAGTCAAAACAAATGCTAAATCATTTCCCAAAGGCAATCCACCCCATTCTCATTGTTTGTCCCAGATGTGTGTATTAATGTGCTAGATGACTGTACATCCAATACATATCATAGTCTAAACTATAAGCATTCTCATCTGTTTGATTTTTCCTGCATGAATAGTTAAATCAAAATGATTATCTTTTAGTTGCCTACTGTGGTCAAGACATAGTGCTAAACCCTGAGGGAGGTGAGAAGGAAAAAACAGACTAAAAGGAGAGGGGGGAAAGATGAACAAAAGAAATTTGGGAATGTTAATCGAAAATATGGCACAGGGATGTAGGGACTTCAAAGAAGAAAAGAGAATCAAAAACAAGATGATACCTCCCCCAAAAAATGGCTCTGAAAATTTGTGAGTTTGAGGGTTTTTGTTTGTTCTTTCAAGTGAATTTGTGACATTTCATAAATTCCTTAAGTCGCAACTTTTTCTGGAATAAAACTCCTCAATTGGGTTTCAATGATCTCACATTCTTATTTCTTGGACTCAAACCCTGGTCATTTTTGCTCATCCTGACCTTGTTGTATTGCCTAGTTTGGCTTCATTAGCTCCTCTGTGGGGATTTCTGGGTACCATTTTTTTCTTAGGCATACTTGGAACTTAGGAATACTTGGAACTACCAAGAACAATGAATTTTTCATCAATCTTTAAAAAATAATCTCTTTCAAGATAGTCCCTTTTACTTTGTGAACATCTGCATGTGGTTCCATAATTTTCATTTTCCCAAGTTCTAGAGATATGTTACAAACCTAGAGTTCAAGTTTTAGCTCACAAACAATTTGATTGTAAACTGTGAGGAGCATCTTGCTCTCAAACTGGCTAGTAAATTTTTTATTGTTAACCAATTGGTCACTCACAACTGTTCCCACATTTGACCTAGCTCTTCCAATTAGAAGAAGTCACACTTCAAAGTCTGAAGCACCTATGATACTGTACACTCCTTCTTCAGGCTGTTAATTTGAGACCATTTATCTGCATCTCTCCTCGACTTCCAAGATTGGACTGTTAGCCACATTAAACACACACAAGAATGGTCAAAGCCTTATTTTATTCTCCCCTACGTGTTTCACTTCTACAATCCATAACTTTCATCAATCCCTATTCCTTCCTTCCTAAGGCTTTGCCTTATCCTCCTGGTCACCTGTAATCACTCAACCCCTCCCTTCTTTTCAAGGTTGTGTCTCCTTCTCAATTCAAATTTTCTTCCCTTTGAAATCTTATCCCTGTTATTAAACTTTGAATTTATGCTGTCCTTCATCCCTTAGTCTCTCTTTCCCCTTGTCCTGTCCTTTCTGCTCCCATGGGTTCAATTATGATCTCTATGCAGATAATTCTCAAATCTAAATATCCAGTTCTAGTCTTTCTCCTTATCTCTTGTCTCACATCACCAACTGTCCTCTGTATAGCTCAAATTGTATGTCCTATAGGCATTTCAAATTTATTATGTACAAAACAATTCATTTTCTTTCCTCTAAAACTCTCCCCTCTTCCCAATTTTCTGATTATTGTCAAGGGCATCCCCATCCATCCAATCATCCAAGTTCCACACTCTCACCCATTGCCAAGCCTAATTGTTTCTACCTTCATTGTGTCTCATACATGCCCCCTTCTGTCCATATGCACAGACACCACAATTAGTACATTCTGCAGGAATTTCCCTAATTTCTTTTTTTTTCAATTTACCTTATTTGTATTGATTTTTTTTATTTTTATAACATATTTATTTTCAAATGAATTCTTCTACCCCATTCTTCTACCAAGAGGGATAGCCACTATAACATAAGTTTAAAAAGAGAGAATGCATCAATATTAACTAATAAATCCAATATGTTTGACATTGTATTCTACAATTACAGGCTCCACCACTGAAATTAAAGAGCCTCTCCCTAATTTTCGATATCTCTTTATACACTGTCATCTCATCTAATGCTTATAAATAAACTCAAATCATCTATATCTTTAAAAGGGCTCCACCCTTTATCTTATCCCATATCTTACACCACCCCATATTTCTTCTCTTTTTCACAGTCAAAATTTGGGGGGAAAGCTTCCTTATACCTTGTCTCCATTTTCTTATTATCTCCTTACTTCTCAACCCTAACAATTTGGCTTCCATCTTTATCACACAAATAAAATTCACTCTCCCAAAAGTTACTAATGATCTTGTAATTATCAAAACATGTCCTTTTCTTGGTCTTATTTTTCTTGACTTCTATGCAACATTTGACATTGTTGAAAACTTCTCTGAAACATTCCTCAGTTTTTCTTATTCTAACTCTCCTCTGACCTGTTTAGTTTCTCCTCAGTATCATTTTATGGATCATCATTGATCTTGTTTTCTCCCCTATGCATAGACATACCCCAATATTCTGTTCTGGATTCTCTTCTTTTCTCTATGTGCTCTGTTTGTGTGTCTCCTTCTCTCCTGCTTTCCGCCCCCCCTCTTCTTTTCCCCTTTTCTCTGTCTCAGTCTAACTCTGTCTCTCTGACTTTGTTTTGTCTCTCTCTGTCTTTGTTTCTTTCTCTGTGTCAATAATTTCATTATCTCCCATAGATTCAACTGCTATCTCTGTAAAGACAACTTTCTTTTAATCTCAATTTCATTGGTTTTGTTTGTGTAAAAAACTTTTGAATTTTACATAATCAGAATTATCTATTTTACTTTTTGTGATGCTCTCTAAATCTTGTTTGAGGGAGGTAAGGGAAGCATACAATTTGAAACTCAAAACTTTCAAAAATGTTTTTTAAAATTGTTTTAACATGTAATTGGGAGGGTAATAAAATATTATTTAAAAATAAATTTAAAAACAGCTCTCAGATTTAAATACCAAGGCCCAGTTGGTTTCCTAAGTTCTAATTTTTCCATTATAACCGCCTACTTAATATTTTAAACTGCATATATTATAAGCATTTCTAACTTAATATGCACCAACAGAATTCGTTGCCCTCTCCTCTCCCTTTTTCCTGTTTCTATTGAGGGCACCATCATTTTTTCAGTTAGCTAGTTCTCAAATTCAGTCTTCTTGCCCTCTTCCCCCACTTATCATATCTAATAAGTTGTCAAGTCTTCTTGATTCTACTTCATATATGTAGATATAGAAATAGATACATAGATAAATATAGAAAGAAAAATGGAATCTAACTTTTTCTAACCAATTTCACTATCCTGGACTATTACAATATGCTTCTAATTGAGACCACCAGGAGACACTGAGCCTAGAATCAATTCAAATCTTGGCTCAGACATTCCCTAGCATTCCTGGTCAAGTCACTTAACTTCTCTCAGCCTTAATTTTCTCCTGTGTAAATAATAATTTACATTATTTGGGGGATAACAATAATAATGATAATACAATACTTTTTATCCCATAGGATTGTCAAGAGGAAAAAAGTAAAATAATTGTGAAACACTGCAAACTTAAAGAGTCTATATAAATGCTAGTTATTACTTTTACTATATCCATACTTTATAAAGACATGAAATTTATATTTTGGGGGAGGGAGGAGAAGTTAATGCAATCAGGGTTAAATGATTTGCCCAGGGTCACACATATCAGATAATAAGTGTCAAGGGTCTAAGATCTGATTTGAACTCACTGCTGATTACAGGATCAGTACTCCAGCCACAATACCTCCTAATTGCCCCTAAAACTGATATCCTTAAAGCACAGGTCTGAACATGGCACTTTACTGATCAAGAAGCTATTTTGAATGATTCACACTTGTTTCTAAGGTCTAATAAATACTTCTCTTTGGCTTTTAAAGCTCTTCTTAATCTGGTCTATCTTTCTATGATTGGTGAACACCATCCTCCTTTAAACAGCTACATTTTTTTTCTGTAGGATTTAGAATTTACTGAGATTAAAAGTGTATACATTCCATATGGCAGTCTACGATCAAGGGGTAACCCATCTCCTTGCCACTAATGCCCCTAATTCCATTCTTTCCTGTTTCTTCTGACAGATATCCCCACCCCATCCCCATTGCTCTCCTCCCTTTAATGTTTAGTGTCTCCATTTCTCCTGATTCCTTCCCTAATGCCTATAAACATACTCAGGTGCTGGTCACCTTATCCATAAAAGTTTCAGTTCACCCTGCCATCCCCTCAAACTATCATACAATGAACAGTCTGACCTTGTCACTTCCCTATTCAATAAACTCCAGTGGTTCTCTTTCATCTCCAGAATCAAAAATGAGATTGTATTTGACATTCAAAGTTCTTTGTAGCTTGGTTCCCTCCTGTCTTTCCAATTCTAAAATTTTAAATGATATTCTTAGATACAGTGATCCAGGTCTCCTTCCTGTTTTTCGAACAAGACCATCCATTTCCCATTGACCTTTTCTCGGGCTGTCCCTCAGAACTGGAATTTCTTCTTCTTCATTTCTACCTCCTGACCTTCTTCAAGTCCCAGCTAAGATCCTACTTTTAATAAGCTTTTTCTCACTGTTGATCATCTATAATTTATTTTGCATTTATCATGTTTGTATCAATTGTATTCTTGTTGTCTCCTCTATTAGACTGGAAGCTTTTTGAGATATGCTTAAACAGCTACATTTTGATCAAATTGATGAAAATGGTAATTTGCTATATCCCTCCTTGAACATCATCTCCACTCCAATCTCCATGCCTTGGCAGAAGCCACCATCAATGCCTAGAATGCACCCCCTCCTCTTCTTCCTAACCTCTTCTTCATCATGATCCTGGCTTCCTTTAAGGTTCATTTCATCTGCCACTACCTTCTAGAGGAATTCTTAACTGGAACCTATTCATTTATTTTTAATATATATTTCATATATTTACTTAATACAATAATTATATTTCAATATAATTAATTTATTTTATGCATTAAAAACCATTTTAGAAAGGGGTCCATGAGCTTCATCAGACTATCCAAAGAGTTCACAACACACACAAAAAAAGGATAAGAACCTTGACCTAAAGAAAGACAGTCCTTCTCCCCTAGTTATTGTTTTGTTGTTGTTGGATCATTTTCCCTACCTCCAAAAACACTTTATCTACTTTGTGTACATTTTTTATTGAATTGTCTGTATACACATTATATTCTCCCAGTAGAATGGAGGGTCCTGGCAGGGAGATTGCCTTTTTTTTTTTTTTTTTTTTTTTGGTTTTTGAATGCCTAACACAATGTCTTGCACATATATTAAGTGCTTAATGAATTATTATTGAATGGATGGATGAAAGTGCATTCTTTACCTCAGAACACTTGCAGTAGAAGCAGTTAACCCAGGCTCTTCCAGCATGTGAGTGTATGAGTGGGGAAGCTGACTTTGACCTGAGTTTGAACTGAGTTTGTTTGACCAACAGCATAATCACAAACTCTTTTCAAGTTTTATACAAGCCAGATTTGAGGGGGAAAGGAGATAAAACCTATATTTTTTAAGTCAAAATAGTATCTTAAATATAAGATTAGTTAAATTAATACAATTTGGTAGTTGCTAAATGATTAAGAATTATTAATTCTAAAAGGTAGTAATGTATGAAAAAAATACTTCTAAATTCTGGGACACAGTATATTTTTATCTTAGTCACTATATTTTGAAAATAGTAAAGTGTATATGTTAATATTTTGAGAGTATTATCCATATTTTACTCAAAAGTTTCTATTTTTCCTCTAAATATGTGATTTTTTCAAAATTGTATTATATTCTTCTCTATAATTTAATCAATGGCAAAAATTTCCTCCAAGGGAGCCTGTTTATGATTATGAAACAGAAACATATGGGAAAACAAGATTCGTGTAGCAGAAATTTATTACATAAATACACACACGTGTGTGTATGTTACACATCTCTATTCAATTAAAGGAAAGGCATCTATATTATCTATCATTCACATGGAGGAAGAATGTTCAATATGAGAAAATATTTAGGTCAAAAATTTGTAAGTGGGGCAGTTAGTTGGCACAGTGCATAGAGCACCAGCCCTGAAGTCAGGATGATCTGAGTTCAAATTTGAACTCAGACATTTTACACTTCCTGGCTATGTGACCCTGGGCAAGTCACTTAATTCCAATTGCCTCAAGGGGAAAAAACTAGAACCAAAATAAATGCTTAAGCATGAATGCTGTAAGAACTCACTTGGTAGTAAATAGGTCCCAGAATCAACTGAAAGACAGCTGGAAATCCAGGCTAGGGCACTCAAGCAGGTCCCACCCAGTGTACCAAGCAAGGAACAAGTTTGGAAACAAAGAGCAACTTGTAGATAAGATTCTCTCAGGACCCTAGCAGAGTCTCTGTCCCAGATTCCAGGCCAGTCTGAAGCTTATAGGAGGAATAACCTGGGCAGGAATCAAGACTAAGGAGGAGCTTGCAGTATTGTCCCTCAACCAGAAGAGCTTTCTGTCTAGTTGACAGAATCAGCAGTCAAAACTTTATTCAGATGCAAATCTAGGTCAGCAACCTAAGATGTTGTAGTCAGACCTCGTCTTGAACCATTCTAGTTAGGGACCACTAAAAGTTTTCTGATACCCAACCAGAACTATTCCTGAGAGCTGGAATAATATACTCAATGCCTTCAATGCCTTCCAGAAAGCAGCAGCAAAACCAGGCCAAACATTCCCTTCAAAAGTACACAGAGAAGGGCCCTAACAAAAAGTCAAAAAATCAAAAAATAGAATTAAAAGGAGGAGGAAGTAGAAAAAAATAAATAAATAAAAGAATCCCATCATAAAAAGTTATTATACTAACAGGGTCACTCTAGATATAAATCTGTAAGAAGAAAGTGGCTATAAAACATCTACAAAGTTTCAAAAAAAAATAAAAAACCACTACAAATTGGGCACAAGTTGAATTGAAAGACATAGAGTATGAGATTTTAATGGTTTTTTAAATGTTTTTGTAAAAGTGATGAAGGGGAAGGAAGGGGAAGGAAGGGAAATGAGAGGTACGGAAGAAAGAATTACAAAGAAATTACAAAGAAAGAACTAACAGCTTGGAACAAGAGGTACAAAACCAAATACCCTAGAAATCAGAATGAACTAAATAGAGGCTAATTAACCATGGGGTAATGAGAAATATTTAAATAAAAAGACTAAATACAAAATTAAAGAAAATGTGAGGTTTCTCATAGCCACAGTCAGGACCTTTTATTAGTAACCATCACTAAAAAGAAGTAGTGAACTTGATATACAATACTCCAGAAGATGAAAATAGGCTTTTAACCAAAAATAACTTGCCCCCCCCCAAAAAAAGTATAATCATATTATTAAAAAAAAAAAAAACAGCTGCATGAATATTTTGAAGTGCAAATATAGGAATTAAGAGAAATATTAAAAAGCAAAAATTAGCAATCATAAGGGACCAAATAAGAATAAAGATAATCTGCTTACATTCTGATGTAGCGAGATGATACTTATTTTCCCTTTGAATTTGATCATGATCACAAAGAGTCTAATAAGATTGAAAGCCTAGGAATGGTTCTATTATATCTTGATGATATTAAAAGATATGAAAGAAAAGGAGGGGAAAAGGAACACACTAAGATGAAAGGGAAAGGAAGATTAGAAATAATTATCTCATGTGATTGGAGAGTACAAGTAACAATTCATACAAAGAAGAAGGGATGAGAGGAACAACTGGGCCTCATCTGAACTGGTCAAGGGAGGGAAGAATACACATGCAATTCACTTAACAGGGAAATAAAAGGAAAAGGGGGAGAAATAATTAAGGGATATCTACATTAAGAGAGGCATTAAGTCAGGGGAGGCTAGGTGGCACTGTGGATATAGTCCTGAACTCAGGTCCTGAATTCAAATCTAACCTCATACACTTATTCTTCCTAGATGTGTGACCCTGGGCAAGTCACTTAACCCCAATTGCCTCAGGGGGAAAAAAGAGAAAGAGGGATTAGTATTAAGCAAAGTAATTCTAGATGGAGATATGCAAAAATGTTTATGGTTCTTTTGGAGGTGGCAAAAAATTAGAATCTGAGTGGATCCCCATCAGTTGGGAAAGAACTGAATATGATATATAAATGTGATGGATCACTATTATACTGTAAGAAATGATGACTGGGATAGTTTCAGAAAAATCTGGAAAGATTTCTCTGAACTGATACAAAGTGGACAAAACCACTGAACAATTTATGAAAACCATATAATAGAAACAAACTACTTTGAAAGACTTGGGATCTTTGATCAGCATAATCACAAACCATAATTCTAGGCAACTAATAATGAAACAAGTTATCTACTTCTTTAGAGAGAGGTAAAAGACACAGAGTGTACAATAAGACATATAGTCACAGAACAAGGTTTGGGGAGAGCACAAAGATTATAAAGAATCATGAGGCATTTTATCATTTATTAATGAGTAAAGATCTCAGAGAAAAGTCAAATATAATTTTGTGCCATACTTTGGGAAGAGGTGATTTTTACAGATAGAAGGGTTAGAAACCAGGAGAGAGTTAGGGAATTAAGAGATGTTTTGATAGAATCCCAGAAGATATAGGGAGGTATTTTGCTTGAAGGATAAAATCTGGGAGGAGTGGGGGAGAATGTTTGAAATTCAAAATCAGGGAGGAGTAGGGAGAATGCTTGAAAGATAAAATCTTGGAGAATTTGGAGAGGTTCTTCATGGCTAAGGACAAAGTCAGGGAAGATCTGGAACAATACTTGAAGGACAAAATCAGGGGAGATTTGGGGAGGTGGTCTCAGAGTGACAAAGAATTTTGGTCTTAGGGAGGGAGCACAACTTGAATTCCCATCATATGTATACTTTTATGTGTGTGAGCATGTGTATACACACATATTTAGGGCTAGGCAGAAACTTGTTTTGCTTGACTAACCATGTTTCTAACTGGGGCTTGGGATTTTCTCTTTCATTCTCAATTGGAGCTGAGTTGGAGGAAGAAAAGATGTATTTTTACTGATTGAAATATATAAAATTTAATTTTTATAGAAAAACTAAGCAAAGTTATAATAATAAAGCATCTGTTATAATAATAATTTAAAAAGTTATAATAATAAAGTATCTGTATCACAGTCTTGTTAGAAATAGGAAGTTTTGTGGTGTCTCAACGGAGAATTATGAAAAGGAATGAATCATTACTTAGAAAATTAAGCACTAACAGAGAATTTTGAGTGTTCTCTTCCCCAGTGGTTTCCCACTCCGAGAAAAAAATTTACCCAGAGGCTTAGAGAATCTTAAAGAAAATATTAAAACTGCCAGAGGGGGAAGAGACACAGCAAGTGGCTGCTCCTGTCAATCCCCTGGCAGGGGCATATATTCTAATTAAATTTTACATTTCTTGCAGAAAGGAAGTGAATAGTGTGGTAAGGCAGTAGATAGACATGGCTACATTCAAACCACTCTATGAGTTCCAGAGAAAATTAAAAACATGCAAAAAATACCACAGACTGAATATAATGATGTCAACTTCCATGAAGAATTCAGTGCCGATAGTCCCACCTAGATCAGAAGAGTTAATAAAAACTAAATTTCCTTTCATTTTCAGAAGAAGGAAGATAATCAGGCTACCAAGGAGTAAGAGTCTCACCTACATCAAAATGAAAAGGCGGCAGTGTGCTTTGTGGATTTTTCAGTATTTCTTCAATTAAAAACAAGCCAATCAAAAAAGCAAAAACAAAAACAAAAAAACAAAAAAACAAAAAAAAAAAAAAAGCCAGAGCAAGATGACTAGAATGAACCCTCCTAGTATCCTAGTAAATTATTCCCATTTAATTGATTTATTGAAACCACATATTGATTTAGGAAACCACATAATTTAGGACAAGATCAAACCATAGAACAATGAGGTTTTTTTCCCATTCCTCCCAGAAGTCCTTGGGATCCCGTACAGTTTCCAAAGTGTCTCTCTCCTTGGTGAGTGGCTAAAGATTATCAACTCTTCACAATAAATCCTGGTTAAATTATTTAAGTGCTTAGTGTGATTAGGGGAAATGAGAAAATAGAGAAAATCCCTATGGCCTTCTATTTGTAAGGACCAGGGGATTTAGAAAATCCCAGGAGCACAAGTGCTTTGGTGAAAGCTAGAAACCTGAAATGGGGATTAGTGAGCTGAAAAATAAGCTTGAAGGTAAGGAGGGAAAATGGTGGCATTGTGTGGCACAGGAGGCTTATTGTTCCTGTGGCACCATGATTCAAATTTTATTTAATCATTCCAACAGCAATAGTCAAAACTAAATATCTTAAGCACTGACTAGTACAGCAAACAATGCTTCTGAATGAGTATAAGAATAAATAAGATATGGCTCTTGAAAAAAGCACTGTCTCTACGGTATAGGGATTTAGAGTCACAAACTGATTCTGCCACTTAATTGTGTAACCTTCAGAATCACCTCACTGAGTTTCAGCTTCCTTAATTATAAAATTAGGAGGTTGCATTCTGAAGGATCTCTAAGGTCCCTTCCAGATAGGGATATTTAATGCTATGTTCATATTATAAATGGCCTAGACAAGGGGGGAGGGAGGGAAGAAAGGTACATTAAAGATGTAAATTATTAAAATTTTCTTTAATATCTAGGCTAATAGACTTGATTTTTAAAAACAGGCATGGGAAGGAAAATTGGGATTGAAATGGATGGTGAAATACAGTGGAGATTTCTTCTTAAATAGCTTTTTTCAGAAAGATTTGAGTGGAAAGTACAGTCTTTCTGGATCTCCAGGCAAAGTTTCTTGCTCATTGCTAGATGGACATGATTCACAAAGAGAAAGGGATATCAAACCTGTATGAAGAAACATCTGTACAGAACAAACATCCTGGTGGGCTTTAGCATTTTGGTAAGCATCCACTTCCCAACTCCATCCCAGCATTTGTCACTAACTTTGGGATTGTTTTTTTTAGTCACATGATTATTAGCAAATTCATAAACCTTTCTATCAAGAGACATCAGATTTCGTTGAGAAAGAAACAGAGATAGACTGAGACAAAGTGAGAGACAGAGACAAAGGCAGAGACAGAGAGACAAAGGCAAAGGCAGAAAGACACACATAGAGACAGAGAGAGCCAGAGAGTGAAGAAGGGAGGGAAAAAAGAAGAGAGAAAACCATCTTTTCATTAAAAGAAAAATTTTTATCTTTTTATTTTCCAACTATGCTGTGAAGTTTCTGCAGGCAGCTCCAATTGAGTTATAAAAACCATTCAGGCATTGTCTTTTTCTGAAACTAATAATAACTTGGAAATAGTTACATCTGACACTCAACTACAGCAGAAAGCTAAAGAATTCAAGGCCCCAAAATAACAAATCAAAAGAGTATCACCAAGGTAATGCCATTTTCTTGACAATCCAGTTCTATCCCAATCATCAACTGTGGCTGGGAAGGAACACGGTCACTTATATCTGAAGTGAGTCATCTTCATCAATATACGGTTTGTGAATGAATCATAGAGTCATATTAATACAGCTCTTGAATAAAAATAAAAACAGGTCAATAAAGAGTCATCTGAATGCGTCTGCAGACCCATTTTTAAAAGCTAAGCAACATAAGTGTGAAACAAATTAAATGTGGTCAGTGACTTCCATGTCACTTATTTAAAAGCTAAATTTTACTGGACCAATGAGAAAATAGAAATGCTACTGCCTACACTGCCTATGTAAATGATTTAAAGGAACTATGGTAGATAACAAAGCTGGAAGAAGCTAACTTTTTAATGGGTTGAAGTTATAAACCGGGAGGGAAAAGACAACATGAGAATCTATGTGCATGTTTGAGGGACAAAAAGCTCTCTAATTTGGTAAGACTACAGGGTACTCAGAAAGAAAAAAAAAGCAAGTCCTTTCATGATTTTATCTTACCTCTGAATGCTAATATCTAAAAGTGAGTAGCAATAATAATAACTCACATTATGTACATTACTCAGTCAAGAGATGTTTTTTAAACACTTATTATGTGCTAGGTAATAAGCTAAACTATGGGGGATATAAAGAAAGGTAAAAGATAGTCCTTGTTCTCAAGGAATTCATAATTTAATTTAGTAGACAAGAAAAAAAATCTATATACAATAAAAGATAATGTATATCAGATAATTTTGAGGTAATAAAAGAGAAGATATCAGATTGAGGAGAATGGGGAAAGACTTCCTGCAGAAGGTAGGATTTTATGAAAGAAAACCTTCCAGGAAGGAGGGACAAAAAGAGAAAATACTCAGAGTGGGGAAATGGAGTATCTTGTGAAAGGAACAGCAAGAGCTAATCCAATTCCAATTGATTAATGATGGACAGAACCAGCTACATCCAGGAAAGGAACACTGGGAAATGAGTGTAAACTGTTATTTTTACCTTCTGAATCCAATTCTTCCTGTGCAACAAAAAATTCGGTTCTACACACATATATTGTATCTAGAATATACTGTAATATATTTAACATATATAAGACTGCTTGCCATCTGGGGGAGGGGGTTGGGGGAGGAAGGGAAAAAAATCTGAATAGAAGTAAGTGCAAGGGATAATGTTGTAAAAAATTACCCATGCATATGTACTGTCAAAAAAATGTTATAATTATAAAATAAAATAAAAATTTTTAAAAAAATTAAAAAAAAAAGAAGAAGAAGAAATTAAAGTATATGAAAAAAAAAAAAGAAAGGAACAGCAAGAAGGCAGCATCATTGAACTGGGGAAGGGATTGTAAACTATCAAAAGATTGAAAAGATAGGGGGACAAGAGCAAGTTATAAAGAAATTTAAATGGCAAAATGATTTTATATTTTATCCTAGAAATCATAGAGAGCCACTGGAGTTTTTTAAGTGAGTGGATTGACATGGTTAGACCTACACTTCAGGAAGATCATTTCTACAGCTGAGAGGAGGATGGCCTAGAGTGGGGAGAGATTTGTGGCAAAGGAGATCAGGGTAATGTATTTGTCCAAGTGTTGGTGAGGGGACTCTGCACTAGTAGGAGACAAAAGAGCACTTACAAAAGATGTTTTGTGAGGTAAAATTGACAGGACTCAAAAAACTGATTAGATTGGGAGACTGAGGAGGCCATGAAAAAGAAAGAAGAATTGAGGATGATACTTTGGCAATAAGCCTGAATAAGTGGAAGGATGGTAGTATACTTAACAATAATAGAGAAATTAGGAAGAAAAGAGGGTTTGGGAGTAAGTTGAGTTTAAGATGTCTGTGGGACATCAAATTCAAGATATCCAAAAGATAATTGGAAATTCAAGACCAGAAATCAGCAGAGCAGTTACACAGATACATAGATTAGAGAATCCTTAGTATAGATTTGATCATTTAATTCATGGGATTACTGATGTCATCATTAACTGAAATAGTATAAAGAAAGAAGAGAAGAGGGTTCAAAACAAAGTGTTATAGGACACACAGTTAGCAGACATGACCTAAATGAAAATCCAGCAAAGGAGACTGAAAAGGAAGAGATGGGAGGGAAACCAGGAAAATAATGTAATATAAAATTAGAGAGGAAAATGTCACTGACAAGAGATTAAGTCAAAGGTTAAAGTAATCAAGAAGGATGAAGATTGAGATTTGGATCATTAAATTTGGAGATTAAGAGATCATTGGTAACTTTAGAGAAGAAAACTGAGCAGCTTCAGTTAAAAGAAGCCAGAAGAAAGTGAGAAGAAATAGAGTCACTAATTGTAAACAATCTCCTCAAGGAGTATAACCACAAAAGGAGAGGAAAAGAAGAAAAAAAAGCTTTCAGAGATGGATGGATCAAGGAAGATGTTTTTGAAGATGAGGGAGAAATGAGAATATCTGTAGCTGTAGGAAAGCAAAAAATTGGATGAGGAAAAATGAAAAGGAACGGATGGTAGAAGGAGCAACCTGTTAGAAACGATGGGATGTAATGGAATTACTTGTGAATAGAGAAGGGTTTGCCTTGGCAAAGAAAAGCACCACCTCTTCATGTGTCACAGGTTGAAAGTAGAGATAATGACATAAGATATCTGAAAAATGGGAGTTGAGGAGGAAAGAAGTTCTCCATAAGTGACTTCAGTGTCATTTTGTTTTGTTTTGTCTGCTGCAAAATATAAGGCTACGCTCTCAGCTAAGAAGGAAGTGATATGGGAAGCTTTAAGGTTTGAAATACAAAGTTTGGGAAAAGCTGTTATGGTGAGTAAGATGAGTTAATTTTAAAAGTGTAATGATTACCTTGTGAAGTTAGGTAGTGCAGTGGATAGAGTGGGTAGAAATTTTCTTTGTGAGTTCAAACTCAGCCTCAGGTTTTGAGGTACTGAATAGCTGTGTGAACCCAGGCAAGTCACTTAACCCCGTGGGACTCAATTTCCTCATCTGTAAAATAAGATGAAGAAGGCAATGGAAAACTATTCCAATATCTTTGCAAAGAAAACCTCAAATGGGCTCACAAAAGTCAAACATGACTTAAATGACTAAATAACATCAAAGGATTGCCTTGCAAGAGTGAGAATCCAGTTGAGATTATGTAAGAAAAATTTCTAGCACATCCATAGCAAAACTTTAAGATTTTCTGCAGTCTCATTTAGCAGAACAGATGGCAGGAAGGATACAAGTTTAGGCTTGGTAGGGCAAGATTAGAAATAGGATAAGGGGGCAAAGGATTCAAGAGAAATAACACAGTCTAGATTTTAACTGTTTCACAAAGCAAAGAGATTGGAATCAGTTCAAGGTAATGGTCTGGTAAAGAATTAAGGATATAGATTTAAAACTATATTATAAAGCAGCAATCATCAAAATCATTTGGTACTGGCTAAGAAATAGAGCAGTTGATCAGTAGAATAGGTTAGGTTCACAGGACAAAATAGTTAACTATAGCAATCTAGTGTTTGACAAACCCATAGACCCCAGCTTTTGGGATAAAAATTCACTATTTGACAAAAACTGTTGGGAAAATTGGAAACTAGTATGGCCGAAACTGGGTACTGATCCACACAACACCATTTACCCAGATAAGGTCAAAATGGGTTCATGATCTAGGCATAAAGAATGATGTTATAAATAAATTAGAAGAACATAGGATAGTTTACCTCTCAGACCTGTGAAAGAGGAAGAAATTTGTGACCAAAGAAGAACTAGAGATCATTATTTATCACAAAATAGAAAATTTTGATTACACCAAATTAAAAAGCTTTTGTACAAACAAAACTAATGCAAACAAGATTAGAAGGGATATAACAAATTGGGAAAATATTTTTACAGTTAACGGTCCTGATAAAGGCCTCATCTCCAAAACATACAGAGAATTGACTCAAATTTATAAGAAATCAAGCCATTCTTGATTGGTAAATTTGATTTTTGATAAATGGTCAAAAAATATGGACAATTTTCAGATGAAGAAATTAAAACTATTTCTAGTCATATAAAAAAGTGCTCCAAATCACTATCGATCAGAGAAATGCAAATTAAGACAAATCTAGATATCACTACAAATCTGTCAGAGTGGCTAAGATGACAGGAAAAGATAAAGATGAATGTTGGAGGGGATGTGGGAAAATTGGGACACTGATACATTGTAGGTGGAATTGTGAACAAATCTAACCATTCTGGAGAGCAATTTGGAACTATGCTCAGAAAGTTATCAAACTGTGCATACCCCATACCCTTTGACTCAGCAGTGTTTCTACTGGGCTTAATTTGCAAAGAGACCTTAAAGGAGTGAAAGGGACACATATATGCAAAAATATTTGTGGCAGCCCTCTTTATAGTGGCAAGAAACTGGAAACTGAGTGGATGCCCATCAGTTAGAGAATGGCTGAATAAATTACAGTATATGGATATTATGGAATACAATGTTCTGTAAGAAATGACCAGCAGGATGATTTCAGAAAGGCCTGGAGAGACTTACATGAACTGATGCCGAGTGAAGTTGAGTAGAATAGGAGATCATTATACACAGCAACAAGAAGACTATATGATGATCAATTCTGATGGACATGGCTCTCTTCAACAATGAATTGATTCAAACCAGTTCCAATTGTCCAATAATGAAGAGAACCATCTACACTCAGAGAGAGAGGACTATGGGAACCAATTGTGGACCACAACATAGCATTTTCACTCCTTTTGTAATTGTTTGCTTGCATTTTTGTTTTCCTTCTCAGTTTTCTTTTCTTTCTAGATCAGATTTTTCTTGTGCAGCAAGATAACTGTAAAAATATGTTTACATATATTGGATTTAACATATATTTTAACATATTTAACATGTATCAGACTAACTGCCATCTAGGGGAGGGGATGGGAGGAAGGAGGGGAAAATTTGGAATAGAAGGTTTTGCAAGGGTCAATGTTGAAAAAAATTATCCATGCATATGTTTTGTGAATAAAAAGATGTAATAAATATTTTTTAAAAAATAATTAAGAGGTCTAAGAATTGGAGTCACAATGAAGATAAAGAACAAGGTTAAACATTCATAGATATAAAACATTCTATTTTGCATTGTATACATTCTCTATATCATACACCAATCTTATAAGGCAAGTGCTATTATTGTGCCCATTTAACAGATAAAGAAATGGAAGTATAGATGATAAGCAAATTGTCAGAGGTAAATAGGACTTAAGCCAAGTATTTTCTGATTTCAAATTTAGTGTTCTAGTCACAGTACCATACTGCCTTCTAGATATGGTACAAAGAGAGCAAAGTATAACGGTGCTATCAATAGCTTTATTCTAGACAGGATATCTCTCTAAATGCAGCTCCAAATCTCATACTTTGGTTGCTTTATCATAACTTTGACTCATAGTTTCCAGTTTACAAAAAGCCCCATTTTCAAAGTAATTGCTATTACCTTATATTTGTAAAACTGAATTTTTTAATTTAAATGTTCCTTCATTAAATTTCATTGATGAAAAAATAGCCAGCACTGTAGCCTGTGAAGGGAGTTTAGTGGACAGAGCACAAAATCTGGAATCAGACAGACATGCATACAAATCTGGTCTCAGACATTTACTAGCTATGTGACCATAAGGAAGATATTTTACCTCTATGTGTCATGTGCCTTAATTTTGTCATCTATAAAATGAGGTTAATAATAGCACCTCTCTCCCAGGTATGTCATCAGGACAAAAGGAGAGAATATTTGCAAAATGCTTTCTAAACCTTAGTGTACTATATAATTACTAGCTATATTTATTTTTTTTACTGTTACATAATATGATATTTTAGCTATCCTTCTCAACTTTGTATTATATACAATTCCAAAAGGCTCATGAAGAAAAAGTTCTATCCACTTTTAGAGAGAAAACTTATAGGGTCTGAATACAGATTAAAGAGTTCAATTTTACACATTTTTTTCATGTTTTTTTATGGGGAGGGTCCCTGTTTTCTTTCATAGAATGACTAATATATAAACATGTTTTCTATGATTGTGCATGCATATACCAAATTGTTTACTATCTCATAAATGGGAAAAGGTAAGAAAGGAGGAAGAGAAAAGGATTTGGAACTTAAATTTTTTAGTGAATTTTTAAAATTGCTTGTACATGCAATTGAGGAAGGGAATCAAATGCTTTTTTAAAATCTATGTCATATACAATTGTAATAAGCTTGCCTTTGCTTTTTCCAAATAAAAATGGAATCATTAATGACTACTTCAACCAGTTTCAAAATTACATAGCTATACTCTTGTCGGGTTTATTTATTGTCTGGTAGTTAAACATTCAAGGAGCATAAGGGATTTTACTTATCAAAGTAAACTACATTTGCAGCATTACTCCAATTTACAAGTCTAGTAACCCTGTCAAAAAAAAGATGAATTTATTCGAGCATGACATATGTTTGATAAAATCATGCTAACTCTGCTTTCCTAATTACCCCTTCCTTTCCTAAATGTTCACAAACTATCTCTTTAATAATTCCAAGAATTTAGCCTTAAAATGTCAAACTCCACTCTCTTTCCTTTGATGGATAAAGGAAAGAATGTTTGTCTGAGTAGAGTCCTATAATGTGCTTATTTTCAGTCTTCCAGAGATCAACAACATTGATTTAGCCATCACATCTACCAGTTCTTTCAGTTTCTCAGAATATACTTCTTCTAATCTCAATGATTCCAATTCCTCAAAAATAACCTCTTTTGCTCTCTTCTTATTTACCTTGGTTATCACCTATCTATTAACCATTTTATTCTGTCCTTCCCCAGTTCAAAGTTTATACTCCTTGAAGCAAAAAAAAAAAAAAAAAAGAAGAAGCCAACCAAGTATTGAATACTAGCTTCTCTCCATTATCCACGTTATCCATCTTCTACCCCAAGAATCAGTCCTAAATCTTTGTTTGCCATGAGTATTTGCCACACATTGTATTTTTTAAGTATATAACATAATAGGAAAGTTGAAATCTCACTCATACCCAGTTTCTTGTCGAGGGCAAGCATTATATTGAATTCTATCCAAGTTCAAGATTGCTGAATATTCAAAATCAGCAAGTTTTTAATATATATTATATCAATAATATACTTCCCATATAGCATATGTTGGATAAGTAAAAGTTCTATTAAACAAAATGCATATATTTTCTTTCATCTGCAACAGGATTATTAAAATTTTATGGCACCCACATTGAGAACCATTATCTTCTTTGAAATTCATCTTTTCTCCTAGAATATCTTTTTTTAAAAATTTATTTGTTTTCAAATACAGGTTTGAAGTTTAAAAAAAAGGTAAGTTCTACATATTTGTATGTCTCTGTGTTCATAAATCTCCTGCATTGAGGTGGTAGTTGAATGAGATTGCCAAGTAAAAACAAAACAGTAGAGATAAGAATCAGTTTTAGGGGAGTACCAATATTATAATGACAGGAAAAAGATATGGCACAAGTCAAAAAAAAAAAAAAGAAAGAAAGAAAGAAATAGTGATATTTGAGTAGAAAAGGAAACAGATGATAATAGTATCTCTGAAACTAAGACAGGAAAATATATCTAGTAGAATACAATGCCTGATGATACATGAAAATGAATTGCTTTTGTTTTTGTTAACACATTATGGTATTAGTAACTAGAAATTGTTAGTGTCCTTTGAAGGGATTATTTCAATGAGGTTGTTGGGTATAAGCCTTGTTACAAAGGGTTGAAAAGAGTAAGTAATTAGGAAATAAAGTTATCATGGATAGACAATCTTCTTAGAAACTCAGAGTTTGGAGGGACCTTGGAGATCATTTAGTCTAAGCCATATATGATCAAGAATTGGAGAAGGGATTCTCCAATGTCCATGACAAGCAATCATCTAGCCTTCTCTTAAAGGCATCTAGTTGAAAGAAATCCTGCTAACTTTCAAAGCATAGAATAGCAACCTTGAAGTTTAGAAGAGCTATAACTGTTAGGAAAGCTTTCTTCTTATCAAGCCTAAATTCTTTATCAGAAAGTTTGGCAATAAAGGGGACAAGAAGAAAAAAAAAAAAAGATGGAAGCTGGATGAACTGGAAAAATCATTGGACAACTATTTTAAGAATTCTGAAGACTGAAATATGTTTATGGGAAGATGAGAAAGAAATAGTGGTGAGGAACTTAAGCACCATGAAAGAGAAGAGAAGAAATGACTGCTGGGGCAAGCTCTTGGTGGAGGGAATGGGATGATGGTTAAATGAAGAGACTTGGCTTTAGAGAGCAGTTGGGTTGTTGAATTGTTTTGGAAAAGATCACATGAATTCTAGCCATGACAGCTAGTGTTGGATGTCTCAATAAAAAAGAGACAATTTTACTAGTAAAACAAAAGAAAAAAATAAAAGTTTAATCCATGAAAACTCTTTCCATTTAATCCTTGCTGTACCAGAGAACATCATTAAGGAATGTAGATGGAAGAACAATTCAATACCAGTCCATGGCAATCCTGTGACCTTGTTAAAGGATCAGTTCAAAACACTTGGCCAAGTTTTGGATACTTGGTGTTCTTCCAAGAGATGAGCAAATTCTAACTCTTTAAATTCGTAATTATTCTGGTCAGAAGTTCCTGAGATTTCCTGGAATATCAATTTAAAATTCCAGCTCTTCTAGCAATAACTCACATATCACAGCTTTTGCTACAACACTCCCTGTCCCTCATCATCCATCCCCACAAACACATAAGGCATGCACACACCATCTCAATTAATGTGCAATTTTCACTACCAGAAACTATGTTTTCATTAACATTCATGCAGAATGAGAATTATTTAGACACTTGTTTAGCATTTACCCAGTTCCATTTGTGTCTATCTTTCCTCTCATCTCACATCTCACAAGTCGTTTTCTTTCATCTACATCCAAGTCGTTTCTCTTAGACAATCGTTTCCTGAAAAAGAGGGATGACATCTATTGAATGACTTTTTTTACAGAGTTTAGCAGATTCCAGTGAAATATCATGAATAATTTAAGTGGTGTAGCAAAATGATATTAATAATAATAGCTTCTAAATCCATAATACTCTATACATTACAGATTTCTTTCCTCTTAAAATTCCTATGAGGTAAGTGAAAAAACAAGAATTACCATCTACATTTTATAGATGAAGAAATTGAGCTTCAGAGGGCTGAACTAATTTGACCACAAGTTAAGATTCAATTCAAATTCAATGTTCAATTCATTATTTTACATATTACCTTGCAATACATGACTTTTGCATAAACATTGTCTCATTTATAAAAATAATTTAGAAATTAAAATTCTGCATATATCATATCTTTGAAGCCTCACAATTACCCTGTGATATAGGAATTGCATGGAATTCCCATTTTTCAGGTGATGATACAAAGATTGAGATTTTACATTATCTGCCCAAGATCACATAACGAAGGAGTTATTATCCTGACTCTAGGGAGGACCATTTGAATCCATTTTCACTTAGAATTTAACCTCAGACTTCCTGTTTTATTTCTTATACTTGGTGATCTTTTTTCCTAAGAGTTCCCATCAATGACTCAAATTCCTCAGGACAATAAAAGGTCCTTTTACAATGTCTGTTCATGACAATTTCCAGATGAAGAAATTGAAATCATTTCTAGTCATATGAAAAAATGCTGTAAATCACTATTGATCAGAGAAATGCAAACTAAGACCACTGAGGTACCAATATATACCTCTCAGATTGGCTAAAATGACAGAAAAAAGATAATGATGAATGTTAGAGAGAATGAGGAAAAACTGGACATTAATGTATTGTTGGTGGAGTTATGAACTGATCCAATCCTTCTGGATAACAATTTGGAACTATGCCCAACTTATGATCCAGCACTGTCTCTGCTGGGTTTATATACCAAAGAGATATTAAAGAAGGGAAAGGGACCCACATGTGCAACAATGTTTGTGGCAGCCCTTTATGTGGCAGCAAGAAACTGGAAATTGAGTGGATGCCCATCAAATGGAGAATGGCTGAATAAGTTATGGTATATGAATCTTATAGAATATTATTGTTCTATAAGAAACAATCAGCAGGATGATTTCAGAGAGGTCTGGAGAGACTTACATGAACTGATGCTAAATTAAATGAGAAGAACAAGGAAATCATGATATGTGGCAACAGCAAGATTATATGATGATCAATCCTGATGGACATAACTCTTTTCAACAATGAGATGATTTAAGCTAGTTCCAATTTTCTTGTGATGAAGAGAGCCATCTTCACCCAGAGAGAGGACTGTGGAAATTGATTCATTACAAGATAGTATTTTCACTCTTTTTGTTATTGTTTGCTTGCATTTTGCTTTTTTCTCATTTTTTCCTTTTTGATCTCATTTTTCTTACACAGCATGATAATTGTGGAAATATGTATAGAAGAATTGCACATGTTTATCATATATTGGATTACTTACCATCTAGGAGAGAGAGTGGAGGGAAAGGAGGGAAAAATTTGGAACACAAAGTTTGGCAAGTTTTGAATGTTGAAAATTATTCATGACCAGCAGGATGAATACAGAGAGGCTTGGAGAGACTTATATGAACTGATGCTGAGTGAAATGAGCAGAACTAGGAAATCATTATACACTTCAACAACAATACTTTATGAGGATGTATTCTGATGGAAGTGGATATCTTCAACATAGAGAAGAGCTAATCCAATTCAAAATGATCAATGATGGACAGAATCAGCTACACCCAGAGAAGGAACACTGGGAAATGAGTGTAAACTGTTAGCATTTTTTGTTTTTCTCCCCAAGTTATTTTTACCTTCCGAATCTAATTCTTCCTTTGCAACAACAACAAAAAAAAAAAAAATTCGGTTCTGCACACATATATTGTATCTAGGTTATACTATAACATATTTAATATGTATGAGAAAGTCTGCCATCTAGGGGAGGGGGTGGAGGAAAGGAGGGGAAAATTTGGAACAGAAGGGAGTACAAGGGATAATGTTGTAAAAAATTACTTATGCATATGTACTGTCAAAAAATGTTATAATTATAAAATTAGTTTTAAAAATTAAAAAAAATAAAATTATTCATGCTTAGTTTTGAAAATAAAAAGTTTTAATTTTAAAAATGAAATAAAATGTCTGTTCATTAAAATTTGAAACTGCCACTGAACATATAAACTTCAAACTTGGATTTAAGTCCCAAATCTACTTCCTACATGTATGTTTTTGGGTAACCTTGAACTTTATTTTCTTCATCCACAAAATATGGGACTTTTACCTCTACTAAATATTCATCAAATTGAATTGGACTGGATGGAACTGAACACCTTCCTCAAAAATTTACAAAGAAAATTAAAAGAGGCAATGGCATGAAACCTGGAGTTGCATGAAGTATAAGGGAATGAAGGAGTTACAGTCCATCCACAGTCTATTCTATTCATATTTGGAGTGCTGGTTTTGGTTCTTGAAACCACCATTTAAGAAGGGCATTGATAAGTTGGAAAGTGTCCAGAAGAGGACAACAAGCCTTGAGTCCAATATATATGAGGACCAATTAAAAGAATCTGGGCTATTTAACTTAAAGAAAAGAAAAGAAAGAGGTAGTACTATAGAGCATGATAAAAATCTCTAAATATTTGAAGGACTGTCATATGGGAAAGGGATTAAATGTGTTTTGTTAAGCCCAGAGGGAAACAAGTAGAAATTACAAAGAAATACATTTCAGACTTGTCAGTAATAGCTAATAATAATATCTAACATTTAAATAACAATTACTATGTGCCAGGCACTGTGATAAGCACTTTGCAATTATTATCTCAAATGATAATAACAATACTGGGAAGTTGGCACAGTGATTTATGCTTATTTTACTGATGAGGAAAGTGAGATTAACCAATTTGATCATGGTCAATATAATTAATATATGCCTGAGTCTGGATTTAAATTCAGTTCTTCCTGACTCCAGTCCCAGTAATCTATCCACTTTGCCACCTTGCTGTACCACCGTTTTTGTTTTTTTTTTGTTTTTGTTTTTGGTAAAGAATCTAACAATTAGAGCTGTCCAGAAACACAGGAGAGTTGTTTCACCCTTTTTTAGATGTCTTTAACAGAAGTTTGATGAAAGTTTTTGTCAATTATGTTAGTGGAGATTTCTTTTGGATCCAGTTTGAACGACATAAACATAGAAATCTCTTCCTTAACTAAATTCTGTGATTCTATATATTATGCAGAGAACAATGGATAAAAATATAAGCTCTTATTGTTGTTTGTAAAACATTCTTTTAATGCCAATACCTTGATTAAGAGAATTAAATAAATATTTTGGTAATTGGAATTAGGGTTTGTAAGCAAATTATATATTTTTAATGGGATTGTGCTCAGTTTATAAATGGATAAATGATAAAGACAGTATGGAGTAAGGAAGGGAGGTGAGAAGAGTTACCAGGATTAAAAAAAAAAAAAAAAGGCTGAAATAATTCCTTTTTGCAACTCAATATAAACAAAAAGATAGTGGCTAGTATTGGGAATTTTTTTCTATTTAAATCAGATGAGAAAGAAAATAAGTTAGAAAGTGAAAGGAACAATCCTAGAATCAAATCTGTGTTCAAGTCCTACCTCCAACATTTAGTCAGAGAGAGAGGTATTCTCTCAACATTCCTGTTATTTTAACTTATCTCTTGCTGTAAAATGGGAATCTAAGCTACAGAACTTAACTCCATATCTTTGCTGTAAGGACCAGATGGATAATGAATGTCAGTGCTTTTGTTTGGATGAAAATATTTTCAAAGAGCTTTACAAATTTGGGGTGTTTCCAAATCAAGATGAAGAGTAATAAGGGATTAAATTAAATTTAATTAAAAGAAATAATAAGGAATTAAAAGAAATAATGAGACAGCTATTCAAACCATTATACAAGCATGAGCCCTATTTATCTACTCTTGTCTCTTGAAAGGTACTTTTATTGGATGGTTCAAATAGAAGGCTTAGATTATTACACTTCTCAGTAACATCACAACAGACATTCAATTTCTGGGACAAGTGTATTGTAACTAGTTCCTAGACTGGGTATTTCTGAAATTATCACATATTTCCTGAAAGGGAAATAGTAAGGATACCTAAAGTCTTCATTAGCTTTGTCAGTAAGTGGACTCACTTAGTTGAGGTTAGAATGCATGGGGGGAAAAAGGGTTGGAAAGTAATATCCTAAGTCTGAGGAATGTATAATGTTCTATAAAAAGCAGAAGCCAAAGAGAAAGTGGAAAAGAGATGTCTTAAACATTTTTAAGTTAAATTTCAAGTCTTTTGACTTTCTAAGCAAGTTAAATAAATCTATCCCATATTTAATGTCATTATTATGAGTGCTTATATATGAATTCAGGGTCCTTTTCCTTTTATTTTTTTTTTTTACAAACCTGAACACAAATCAAATTCTGATATCAGAGATTTTTAAAGAAATCCCCCAAGATTGAATCCAAGCTGTGGAAATCCAAAAAGCTACTTTCCTGTATTTCTAGACCACATGTTACCAAGAATCACAAAGTTGGAAGAGCCCCAGATATTATCTACTCCAACCCATATCAAAAAAATGCATCTCTTCTACCACTTACCACATGTGACCATATAGTCTTTGCTTAAAATCTTCTGATTGGGGATAGGAGAAAAAAAGAGATAAAATAACTACTTCATGGAGAAATCAATTTCATTTTTAAATATCCAAAGATCATTAAATTTGTCCTAACTAAAACTATGTATTTAGTCTCATTTATATCTTGGGCTCCATTCCAGTAACATCAAATGCATCTAGGAGATCTCGTTCTCAATTTGCCAGAGATATCTCAGTAATACAAAACATCTGAAAGAGAACTTATTCTTTTTCTCTAACTTCTCATTCATCTTACTCCTAATTACCTTGTTTCTGTCATGAGAAACAATCCTTCCAGTCAGTTTTACAACCTTGATAACATTCTCAACTCTTTCTTCTCCTTCTATCCAAATAAAAATTGAACATTTCTTCTGTTGGGTGTCAGTTATCTTCCCCTCTGCCATCGCAATCAGTGGCTCTTTCTTTTCTTTGAGTTTTCTCTTTCCCCCATATAAAAAAAGGCATTTTTCTCTGTTGTTCTCAGCTTTGCATACCAACTTCGTCTCATTCTGCCTTTAAATATAACTTGAGCACTCCTGATTCCATTGTAACAGTACTGTGACACGAATTTTTATTCATGCTCTGTCAACCTAACCTGGCTTCAATTTATATACATATATATCTATAGATATATATATATAGATATATATATATCTATAGATATATATGTTTAAACTGAAATTGGTCAGTAAAAATCCAGTGCCTCCACAAGTCAATTCATATCCTTCCTTTTTTATCCCCTCATCAAAATCAAAGGAATTAATCACTTCATGATTTAATTTAATCAGTCAATAAAATAAGCAAGCATTTGTTACGTTTTGACTATAGGCCAAGCATGTGCCCATTTCTCCTGAGATTATTTTCACCATAGCATTTGGACATATGGAATGCTAGCTGTCCTTCCTCTGAACACCCTCAAATTTGTTCTTCCCAAATCTAGGATCCAATCTGAACTATACCTGCCTTTCCTATTTTTATATACTATGATAGAAAATAGTCATTTCCCAGGTAGATTTCTATAATTGTCACCTATCAATTTCTCCCTTTTAATAAGAAGCAGATCCAGAAGAGAGTTCTGCCTTCCCCAGCTCCCATCACTGTCCCTTTGTGCCAGTTAACTCCTATTTCTGTAATTCATTCCCTCTTTGCTTCTGGCTCTCAGAATCCCTTGTTTCCTTTAAAACTCTGCTCAAATGTCACCTTTAAATGATTACTTCTCTCCACATCAGCTGCTGATATCCTATCTGCCAAAAAATTACCTCTTAGAGAGTTGGTATAAATACATTTCAGTGCATACTGTCTTCCCCAACTAAATATAAGCTCTTTAAGGACTAAGGATTGTTCATTTGTATCATCAGCACCTTACACAGTGCTTGGCCTATAGTCAAAACATAACAAATGCTTGCTTATTTTATTGACTGATTAAATTAAATCATGAAGTGATTAATTAGAAATTATTCAAAGAGGGAGAGAAAGAGGAAGGGGGAAGGAGAGGTGGAGGAAGGAAGGAAGGAAGCACTTCTAGTGATTTGCAAAGAGATAATCAAAGGACTTTAAACTGAAAAGAAAAAGGAATCCAGAAAACTGCTAATATATCTCTACCAAGACAGATATCAAAGAAAAGAGCAACAATATAAAAAGAATAACTATGAAGATACCAAAATAAACCCAAAATGTCATAGATACAAGACCCAAGAAAGAAACTAGTAGTAATGCTCACAATCCTCAGTTATTTTTATGCCCAAATGCACAATGACAGAGTAGCACTTAATTATATGATGGATCTAGGTGGCACAATGGATAGCATGCCGAGCCTGGAGCTAGAAAAATTAATCCTTTTTGTTTGTTTTTTCATTTTTTCATTTTAATTTTCCCTAGTTACATATAAAATATTTTTGTTATATATGTATATTCTTTATATATATGTATGCATATATATACATATATTTCCATATAAATTATGTTGGGAGAGAAAAACCACAGGGAGCAGGGGGGAAACAGAAGAAAAAAAGTGAACATGTGTTGATTTACATTCAGTATTCATAGTTCTTTCTCTGGATGTGGATGGAATTTTCCATCCAAAGTGTATTGGGATTTCTTTGGATCACTTGGTTCTGAGAAAAACCAAATCTATCATGGTTGATCATCACACAATCTTGCTGTTACTGTGTACAATTTTCCTGGTTCTGCTTGTTTCATTCAGCATCAGTTCATGTAACTCTTTCTAGGCCTTTCTGAACTCAGTCTGTTCAACATTTTCTCATAGAACAATAATATTCTATTGTTTTCATATACCATAACTTATGCACCCATTCCCCAGTTGAAGTGCATCTGTTCATTTTCCAATTCCTTGCCATTACAAAAAAATAAAAATTTTTTTTAAAATAAAAATAAAAAAATTTTTTAAAAGGCTGTTATAAACATTTTTGCACATGTGGGTCCTTTTCTCTCTTTTATTATATTTTTGGGATACAAAGTGTTTTATAATTGTCTTCATATAGTTTCTGAATTAGAAAAATTCATCTTGTCAAGTTCAAATCTGGTCTCAGACATTCACTAGCTGTGACTCTGGTCAAGTCACTTAACTCTGTTTGCCCCCACTTCCTCATCTGTAAAATGAGCTGGAGAAGGAAATGACCAACCTCTCCAGTATCTTTGCCAAGAAAACCCCAAATGAAGGTCACAAAGAGTTGGATATGCCTGAAATGGTTGAACAACAGTGGAGAAAATGATTGATCTCTAACTTGCTTCTCTCTATTCCCTTTCCTACAGATCTTAACATAGCTTCATATCATAGTTTCATATCATAGTTACAAAGATCCTGATTAATTTTTTTTCCTTCTTAAGAGAAACTGAATCATTGTACATGCTTATTTAATCTTTCTATATCCTGTTCCCTTTCCCCCAGACCTTTAAATTATCTCTATTTTGATTACACTTCCTATTGTGTGTATGAACCAATCACAAAAGCCTCTCTGCTTCATGAGTCATGATGATTATAATGATATCTGAATTGCTATTGAGTGCATGTTGGGGGAAAAAAATTCCCACATTCAGTGATTTATTCCCTGCAATTTCAATCATCACTTTCTTTGAAAAGGTAACTTTCTATGAGAACATTGGTAAAATCAAAGAGAAGAAAGCACACTAAGAAATATCATTAGCGTCTCTTACTAGGATGGTGATAAAGATAATAGTATCATAAAATTAAAGATGGAAGAAAACTTAGAGATCACCAAATCTTAATCTTTTATCTTACAGTTGAATCCCAGTGAAATTAAGTGACTTGTCACACCTGCTTCCAGTATTCTTCTATGTGTTGTCTTCCCCCATTATATTGTAAACTCCTTAAGAGCAGGATTATCATTTGCTTATTTGTATACCCAGTACTTAACATAGTTCTGGCACATAATAAGTGTTTGTTGAATAGTTCAAGGTCAAAAAGTATTTTCTGGGAAGTTAAAACAAGAACAAAATTTTATTTGTATCACACTTAAGGGAAAACAAACCTGAGGCAAAATATGTGAATTTTTTAAAAAGCAAATACTTATTGAGCTCGATATCAATTTACCTTTTTAAAGGTAAAATTTGGAATCATTTTTATTTGCCATTATTTAAGCAACAGATCTTCTTCATCTATTCATTTTTTTTCCTAAATAGATGGTTAGACCATCCTAACCTTTGAGTAGTTACAAAACTCTTCCAGGGAACTCTGAAAAAATTTCTGGTCTTAATGCAATCAGCAAAATGTCATCTCCAAAAAGGAGCATCTAGAAGAATTCACTATCCATATGGAATCCCATTCAACATGAATTCTAAGGTAGATTTCCTCTACCAGAGTGACAAACATCTTAGATGAACCTGGCTCTCTGTGTTTTGTTTCCCCTAATACATATGATGAGAAGGTTGTACCACAAGGTTTTCTCAATTGTTAATCCTTTGAAAGAATTTTGAATAACTTTGTATAGATGGGAAGGACAATTTTGGCAGAGAGCATTTATAGCAGTATTTCGCTTTGTTCAATCAAATGTTTTTTTTTCTTTTTTTAATTAAGAATCAATCAACATGTACAAAACTGAGTCCTGATTGGGAAATCCAAGGGAAAAAAATCAGAGTGAATCATTTTTCTATCCCTGATTGGCAGAGGGGAAGAAGGAGGGAAAGACAGGGGGGAAGAGGGAAAGGGAGGGAGGAAGGAAAGGACAGAGGGAGAGAAAAGGAAAGGAAGAGGGAGCTGTAAGGAAAGAGAGGGAGAGGGAAAGGGAAGGAGAGAAAGAGGAAGAAGGAAGGAGACAGGGGAAAGAAAGAGACAGAGAGAGGGAGGGAGGAAGGGAGAGCAGAATGGGAGGGAGAAAGGATGGGAGAGGGAAAGATGGAGAGAGGGGGCAAAGGGGAGAGAGAAAGACAGAGAGACAGAGACAGACAGACAGGCAGACAGACTGCAATACTGGAAAATGTATCCAAAAGTGTCATTTGTGAAAGGAATAGAATAATTTGATGTTATTGAAGGGAACCTGAACAGACAGCTCCATCTCTCACTACTCACTTCTAAGTCATAGATCCAGTATAGGAAAGAGAAAAGAACCTGTGCCTATGGATGACATTCCAGAGCAACCCATAGGATTATTATATTATGATCAAGGAGCAAGATTAAAATTGAGCAGTAGCAAAGTGGGTCAGTTCAACATAAAGCCTGCAGCAGAATAGCCAGAAAAGGAAAGCTTGTTCTATCTTTCTGAACTGGTACCGCAATCTAGCTAGTTTATGACAGCTGGCTCCAGCATCAATCTACCAGAAACACAACCAGAATACAGCCTTTTAAGTATGGTAAACAGACTCAAATCCAGGACATAAACTTGCAGAGCTAAAAATAGGAGTACAGGCATAAGACTTTGCCTTTGTATCAGGCCACTTTGGGAACACTGAAAGCTTGCAAGTTGTCAGCTGAAACTATTCTGAAATCTGGGAGTCAATAATTCCAAGAAAGCAGTAGCAGAACCATTTCTTCCAGATATATGAAGAGCCTGACTTTAATATAAAGTCAAAGTCAGATAGTAGCATGAAGATTAAGCAAACAAACAGAATCATTATTAAAAACTACTATAGTGGGGGTAGCAAGATGACACAATGGATAAGCCCTGAAGTCAGGAAGACCTGAGTTCAAATCTGACCTCAGACACTTAACACTTCCTAGCTGTGGGCAAGTCACTTAACCCTAATTACCTCAGCAAAAAAAAAAAAAAAAAAAAAAAAAAAAAAAAAAAATCTGCTAGAGTGACAAAAATATTCAATATGCAAATCCAAACAAAGGAAATGACTCCAAAATAGCTATAAGCAAAGTCCCAAAGAAAAATATAGCTTTGGACACAAGTTCAACTAGAATTCCTAGAAGGGAAAAAGAGTTTAATGAATATAAAATTATTTCATTAAAAAAAAAAAATCCAATGTGCTAGACAGGGGAAAAAAGAAAGAGAAATAAGAACTATGAAAAATACTGAAGAGAGAATTAATAGCTTGACATATAGGTCAAAAAAAAATAGTTACCCAAGAAGCAGATTCTATTAAAGTTAGAATGGATTAAATAAAAGTTTACAATTCCATGGAATAACCAAAAAACATTTTTTAATAAAATCAAAGATTAGCAATTGAAGAAAATGTTCTTAAAAACATTTCAGAATCATAGATTACTAATATACATCATCAAAAGAACTTAGACATAGTTCAAGAAAACTGTGGAGATCTGTTTGTTATCCAGAAGGTAAAAAAAAGGTATAAAGAATCACAGGTCATCTTCCTGTTAAAAACAATCCCAGAATCATTCTAACTGTAAGACAAAACCTTGGTCAAAGAAAAAAGTCTGCATGAATGCAGAAAAAAATAATCCAAATACTAAATAGCCACAGTCAGTATCACACAAGATTTAGGAATCACCACTACAAATTAAAGGAAAATATTGTAGAAGACTCTGTGTGTGTGTGTGTGTCTGTGTGTGTGTCTGTGTGTGTGTATAGACACCTTATCCTATTCCCATTATTCTATAATTATTATCCTATTCCCTCACTTATTTCTTTATAAATTTAGGAGACGTCTAAATTAATATTTTGTTCCCTTTAACCATGATCTGATGTAGGTAGGGTTCTCAGTAAAAATTCTTCCCTTAACTTCTTTCACCTCTCTCTCCCTTTATATTCATTTCTTTCTGAATTTAGAAGACTTTTATATCCTTCCAGGAATGTTTATATTGTTCCCTCTTTAACCCATTCCCAATGAGGGTAGGGTTCCAGAATTACCATCCCTTCTCTCCCATCTAATCCTTCTATGTTAGTTCTTCCTCTTGTACCTTATCTGTATAATTATTCTTTTTATCATTTCCTAAACAATTTTGCTTTTATATATATATATATATATATATATATATATATATATATATATATACATATATATATATATATAACTGAATATACCCCAATCCTGGACTTGTATGTCAAAGTTTCTATTAAGTTCAGGTCTTTTTAACAACAAAATCTTAAAAGTCAAGAAATTCATTTATTATCCTTTTTTCAATTGGGATTATGATTAACTTTGCTGGGTATGATATTTTGATAGCAAACCTAATTCTTTTGCTCTCTGATTCAATATAGTATTCTAAGACCTGTGATCTTTTAATCCAGGTATTATTATCTCTTGATTCTAGATTCTAATTGTGGCTCTGCTGAAGTTGAATTGTTTTTTCTTGTTCCTCGTAATATTTTCTCCTTGAACTGGGGGTTTTAGAATTGGCTGTGATATTCCTTTAGGTTTTCTTCATAAGATCTCTTTCAGATAGTGATCAGTAGATTTTTTTTTCTATTTCTACTTTTCCATAGTGTTCTAACAATTCTTTAATTATTTCTTATATTATTGCTTCAAGATTCTTTCTCTGATCATAGTTCTCAGGTAGTCCATTTATTCTTGTTTTCCCTTCTTGATCTGTTCACTAGACCTGTTGCTTTTCCTATGAGATGTGTCACATTCTCTTCTATTTTTTCATTCTTTATATTTTATTATTTCTTGATTCTATAACTTCTCTAGTTTCCCCTTGCCCAATTCTATTTTTCATTGAGTCACTTTCTTTAAAATTCTGAATCTCCTTTTCTAGCTAGTTAGCTTTCTTGTTATAATCTTCTTGTTTTTTCTTGGATTGTTTCTCCAATCTTTTATTTGATTTTTTAATAGTTTTTATTTACCAGATATATGCATGGGTAATTTTACAACATTGACAATTGCCAAACCCTTTGTTCCAATTTTTCCCCTCCTTCCCCCTCCCAGATGGCAGGTTGACCAATACATGTTAAATATATTAGAGTATAAATTAAATACAATATATGTATACATGTCCAAACAGTTGTTTTGCTGTACAAAAAGAATCGGACTTTGAAATAGTGTACAATTAATCTGTGAAGGAAATCCAAAATTCAGGCAGACAAAATTAGAGGGATTGGAAATTCTATGTAGTGGTTCATAGTCATCTCCCAGAGTTCTTTCGCTGAGTGTAGCTGGTTCAGTTCATTATTGCTCTGTTGGAACTGATTTGGCTCATCTCATTGTTGAAGAGAGCCACATCCATCAGAATTGATCATCATATAGTATTGTTATTGAAGTATACAACAATCTCCTGGTCCTGCTTATTTCACTCAGCATCAGTTCATGTAAGTTTCTCCAGGCCTTTCTGAAATCATCCTGCTGGTCATTTCTTACAGAACAATAATATTCCATAACATTTATATACCACAATTTATTCAGTCAATCTCCAATTGATGGGCATCTATGTAGTTTCCAGTTTCTGGCCACCACAAAGAGGGCTGCCACAAACATTCTTGCACATACAGGTCTCTTTCCCTTCTTTAAGATCTCTTTGGGATACAAACCCAACAGCAACACTTCTGGGTCAAAGGGTATGCACAGTTTGATAACTTTTTGAGCATAGTTCCAAATTGCTCTCCAGAATGGCTGGATGTATTCACAGCTCCACCAACAATGTATCAGTGTCCCTGTTTTCCCACATCCCCTCCAACATTCTGCATTACCTTTCCCTGTCATTCTAGCCAATCTGACAAATGTGTAGTGGTATCTCAGAGTTGTCTTAATTTGTATTTCTCTGATTATTAATGATTTGGAGCATCTTTTCATATGACTAGAAATAGTTTCAATTTCTTTATCCAAAATTTGTCTGTTCATATCCTTTGATCATTTATCAATTGGAGAGTGGCTTGATTTCTTATATATTAGTGTCAATTCTCTATATATTTTGGAAATGAGGCCTTTATCTGAACCTTTGACTGTAAAAATGTTTTCCCAGTTTTTTGTTTCCCTTCTAATCTTTTCTGCATTGGTTTTGTTTGTACAAAAACTTTTCAATTTGATATAATCAAAGTTTTCTACTTTGTGATCAATAATGATCTCTAGTTCTTCTTTGGATATAAATTCATTCCTCTTCCACAGGTCTGAGAGGTAAACTATCCTATGTTCCTTTAATTTATCTTTTATTTGATTTTTAAAATCTTTTTTGAGTTTATGAATTTTGGGGAGGTAGATGACAATTTGATGTTATTCTTCAGAGTAAGGGAGGCTTTTTTTTTTGCTTCAGTATCCGTTTCTAAAGATTAATCCCTGATTTCTCTATTCCCAACAAGAAAAAAAATTGATTACTTTGTGGAATTCTTAAGGAACAATTTTGTGCAGTCAGATTATCAAAAAAATAAAATAAAAGCTAAAGATGAAAAGATACTTCAAATTGCAGCAGGTTCAACTTGACATTAAAATGAGCTGTCCATGCCCCCCCAAAAAAGTGGTAAATGAAAAAATGGTAGATACAGACTTTCATGATCATCACTTCCTCTAAACATTTAACCAATATAAATCAATTGCCATGATGAGAAAGAAAAAAGTGTCCCAAATCATTCTAGGAAGCAAATGCAAAATAGGCTCAGCAAGTAGAGAGTTGACAATCAAGGGCTATGTTGGTTTAGAATAAAAACATATTTATAAAATGCCAAAGAAAAGGAGTGCAAGAAGTATCACTTCATCAAAAAGTCAAAAATCATTAAGGGGAAAACAAATAAAAAGAAAACTTGATGAGCCACATAATCCTAAGAGAATTCACAGAAGAAACTGGCAGGACCACAAATAGATGCAAAATGGAACAAATTTGTCAACAATTTATTTTCATCATCAATAAAGGAACTACCATGTTTGTAGTCAAACATCTTAGACCCCAAGTGCTATATTTAGAAGTTTATATGATATTTAGGAAAACATCTAGAAAGTAGTTAGACTAAACCAGATAGATACTGAGGAAATCCATGCTAGAGGCATCATAATATCAAAATAAAAGCATTGAGAGATTGCTTTAAGAGATATCTGAAGAAGAGATTCCAAAAAAATCTCAGGGGAAGGGGATTATGAATTATATTAATATCACAAAAATGCAATTGAAAGGATATCAATAGTTACTTTCACATCTTTATAAAATGTATATGAAAATGTTCTATGTACATGAGAGTATTCTCAATGAAAATATTAGAAAAGAGTAGGACCTCTTTCGCTAATAATTGTTTGCACAGACAAGATATTAACAATCTCACATTTGATTAAAAGGTGGAAAGAATACACGATCCTCAATATTTATAGCCACCAAAAAAAAAGACAAAGCATTTCTTTGCCATGGTAGAGGGAAAATATAGCTTTCATAGCCTTGCTCCAATGAAGAATTTCCTTAAGATAACACGAGATTCCCCAACAAATTAAACCACGTGTCCAGTCAATCAATTAACATTCATTAAGTGATATTGTAGAAAGCAATGTTCTAAGTTCTGCAGATATAAATGAGGCAAAAGATCCCGGCTTTCAAGGAGTTCACAATCTAACTGCAGAAGGGATGGGGAAGCAACAAAAAATAACTATGCATAAACAAGTTGTATATAGGATAAGTTAGTGACAACCAAAAGACAGAAGTACTGTCATTAAGGGAGATCCAGAAAAGCTTCCTCTAGGAAGGTGGAATTACCTAAATCTTGAAAGAAGCCAGGAAAACCAGGAAATAGAGATGAGGAGACAGAAAATTCAGAAATGGAAATATTCATGAAAATGCATGTAATTAGGAAATGGAGTGTTTTGTGCAAAAAATTACAAGGAAGCCAATGTCATCTAATTGCAAAGTACATGAGAGAGAACAAAATAAAAGAATAAAAAGGCAGAAGGTTATAAAAGACTTTGAACACTGAGCATAGGGTTACATATTTGATCCTAGAGGTAATGAGGAACCCCTTAAGTTTATTAAGTAGAAGTATAACAGGGTCAGACCTGTGTTTTAAGAATATCATTGGCAGCTGAATAGAAAATAGGCTGCAGTGGAGAGATACTTGGGGAGAGAGAACAATCAGCTAATTATTATATTAGTCCAAGTCTGAGGCAATGATAGTAACAGTGTCAGAAATAATGATAGTAACAATGTCAGAAATAATAGGTAGCATATGTGAAAGATGTTAGGAAGATAGAGTTGACAGAACCTAATAATTCTTTGGATATAGGAGGTGAAAGTTTTAAAGGGTCAAGAATGATACCTACCTAATTCGTGAACCCAGGTGACTAAAAGGATGGCAGTACTCTCAACAGTAACAGAGAAGTTTGAAAAGAGGAAAACTTTGAGAGGAAAAATTAGTTTAGTTTTAGACATATTGAGTTTAAGATGTCTACAAGATGTCTAGCTTGAGATGTTCAATAATTAATTGAAGATGCAAGACTGGACATCAGCAGAGAAGTTTAGTTTGGATAAAGAGATTTGAGCATCAGCAGAGATGATAACTGAATCCATAGCAACAGATGAGATAATCAAGTACAGAGAGAGAAGAGAAGAGAATTCAGGAACAGAGGCCAGTGGGCATATTCACAATTCACAGACTTGATTGGATGAAGATTCACTCAAGGAAAATGAGGAGAGGTTAGACAAGTCCAACTAATAGGGTGGATGAAGGGATATTTCCTTAAATCCCCAAAATAAGAATTATGGGCCATAAAAAAATTATATGAAGTCTTCAAAGAAACCTAGAAAGAACTATGTAAACTGACAGATCAAAAATAATAGAATCAGGAGACCAATTTCATTAAATAATAACATTTTAAAGACAAAGAGTTTAAAAGACTCAACTCAATAAACAACCACAATTCCAAAGGATCCTTAATGAAATGTGCTACTCACCTCCTGACAGAGTGAAAACAGAGATTTTGTTTGGATGTGGCTAATGGGGGAATCTGTTTTGCAAAGATTTTGTTTTTCTTTCTTTCTCATTGGGGATAAGGGAAGAATTGAGAGAAGTCAATTTTATATACCCCCTAAATATAATTTTTAAAAAGGAAATAATTGGTGCACAGATGTTAAACTCTAAGTCACTTAATTCCCCAGATAATTTGTTTTCATGTGTTATCACCATCTATATTTTATCTATACTTTGTCCATATTCTACTAATCCACATTACCAAAAATATTTTCTCTTCTGAGATCTTTCTAAACTAATCAGGAATAGGGTTATCATTCTCTAAACCACATTTAGACATTTAGACATAGAGACAAAGGAGTACAATGGGGAAATTACCTGTTTGGAACTTGAGACTTCAAATTCTATCTCAAGTCTTTCACTTTCTACCTATATGATTTTCTTGATCTCCATTTCCTTGGCTGTAAAAAGAGTTAAGCAAAATAGTCTTTGTGGTCCCATCCAACTTTAAATCTATGATCATATGATAATTTATGCCATTGTGTTTTAATTATATAAATATATGTTTATACATACACACACTCATATACACACTACAGTTGAAAGGCAGTTGAAGGAATGGCTAAACTATCAATATTTATGTAAGGAAAAGCTCAGTTCAAGTCCTACCTCTCCATTATACTAGCTGTATAACCACAGATAAATCACTTCCATTTCCTTGCGCTTTAGTTTCCTTATCCATAAAATGAGAATGGTTATTAGATGCCTTTCCAAGGTCCCTTCTTCACAGATTCTATGATCCTATGATCCTAGTCCATTTAACCTGTCAATACATACAGGTAAGTTTCTAACACTATGAATTATAAAGAAACTGTTTATCTGAGCTGGTGAAGAAAGTTCCATATTAGAAATTCCTTCACAGTGATGGAATCACATGTTTGCAGCATTCCAATTAAAAAAAAGATACAGCTAATAACTCATCCTGAATGGCAGGAATTAATGTAGGGAAAGAAAGGATAGAATGAGACAGGTATAAATCAGTCGGCTCTGATTTGGAAAAGGCTCCACTATATAACATGGTTTTATTTTTCCCAGTAGTGACATTAGTGAGGTGAGTTATCGATTGTTTAGATATATTAAAAAATCAGTGAATTTCAAAGAAAATATACAAAACAGAGGTATCAATTAATATATATTCCAAATAATCAAAGAACTTCTAATTATATATTAAAAGCAGTATAATTTTATTTATATTTTATGTTCAGAGTTTACACTTGTCTTATGAACTGAGCATTTCTGAGTCTATTTGAACATTTCCTTGCCAACTTTGACAGCAATGATAATGCAACCTCATAGTTTGACAGTACAATCTCATTTATGATGTGTAGAACAAATTTTACTGAATAGACTATTTTTAACAATAGCTTTTATGAATAAAGTTACCATTTGAGAATTTGAAGTATAATTTTATTTTAAGATAAAGTACATATTTTTCAAATTTTAGTTATTTTTAATTATTAAAAAATTAAATGTCCTACATATATGTTTTAGAAACAAATTTCTTTTAAGTATATTTTTTGGTTTTCAAATCAACAAGACCATGTAAAAATAATTACAATTTTTAAAATTTAATATTAGTGTGAACAAAAAGCAGTTGCATTTTGTAAAGTTTTAAATATGTTGTTTTAGATGAGTGGTATACTTTATGTAAAATTGCAATTTGAGAGTATTTTTTGCAATGTGAGTTATAATAATGCATTATTTATTATTTTTATTTGATTTTTATGTCCTTTACATTTTTATTTTCACATGTTAAGAAATATTTTCTTTTCTATATTCCATGTTTCATTTGTATACTGGGCAAGAAAAGTTTGTTTCATTTTCTTCTGCACATTATTATAAATTCCATGTGTATCAGGATACTGGGAATGGCCTGTGAAAATCTGCTTCTTATGAGCATGCTCAATATATACTACTTGACACAATCCTCACATGAACTTTAGTGTACAATGAAACATTCTTTTACTGTATGAACCTTTTAATTAGTTTCTGAGTCAAAAACGAGAAAGTTTACAAAATGGGACTAAGCAAGTGCTATAGCCTGGTTTTACTTGAGTGAGGAATGCTATAAGCCTCTAGGTGGAAAACAAGAACTTATATCTCTCCAACAAGGCTTCAACTGCGTAGCCTTTGGATACAAAGGTTGTGTCTAGTATTTTCTACTCTTAGGTGATGGAGTATTTGACTAGCCTGGACCTGACAAGTTTGAAAGGTCAAGAAAGTGAGTCTCTAGAGGATCAGGAGTTGGATCCATATCAGACATTATCAACATCCAATCTGTGACCCAACATATAGTAATCCAAAAGGAATTTAGAGTGATGGACGTCTCACTAAATCGGCTCTACCACATTTGGAAATGAGCTTGATGAGGTGAATGCTTTGTACAATCTTGAGTCCATTTGTCCCAGGCAATGGTGTATAGGAGAAAGTATACACACAGATGTTGGGGAAAAAATGCACTTATATTCTTACTATATCTTCTCAGCAAATATTCCTTTGCAAAAGCTAATTGATATCAAGTGCTTAATGCTGGGTATGAATTATTAGCAATTAATATTTAGTAGAACCCAAAAGAATGAGGAACTAAAATAATTAGAGAAAAAATGCATCTTCAACACCTTTAAAGTACTTCTATAATTTTGAAGAGAAATGCAGCCATGCTCAGGACCTGGACTGGTCTGAGAGTGGGATTTGGGATGATTATCCTTATAGCTTATAAAGGGTTAATATAAATATTTTTATCAGGTCAGTAGAAACTCTGGCCCTTCTCCTCCTCTCACTTTCTCTTTCTTCTGCTCTGCTCTCCTCTTCTTTCCCATATTTTCCACCTTTGCTGAGAAAAGAAGTCAATAAATTTTCCCTTCACTAGAGCTCAAACCCACTGTCAATGGCCTTGCTAACATTTGAAGGGAAATGAGCTAATTCATAAATCAGATCTATTTATGTTCCAACTGTGAAAGATAATCATTTGCTAAAGTAAAACATTGTGCAGATTACAAGTGTCATTAAAAGAAAGAGTTAGTTGAACTTGTCATGAAATGCAAAACAGGAAAATCAATCATACCTCTGGAAAGTTGAAAAAGTAGTTTCCTCAAAGCTTCTAATTTGTTTTGTCAAGACTACTTTAAGTCAAGCTGCCAAGGCTACATGCTATTTAAATTTTTAAAATGAATAACCTTGACAATTGAAATGCAAATATGACCTTAGTTTGAAGTCTTGCAAATTGTTCTTCCTACCATAAAGCCAGTCTTTTATGGACTTACTGTCATTATGTCAGTATTATACTTATTAATTGATGTGTCTCTTCCTTTAAAAGAATATACTTTTTGACAATTGGGATTAAGATAGCTATCTTCTAAACTGTAAATTGTTAAAGATTTGTACCACTAGACATGCACATAGCAAGCACTCAGTACATGTTTTTGTGCTGAGGAAAGTAACTCTGTTCACTATTTCTTAGATGCCTTTCCATCATAATTATGGAATTAAAAAAAAAAAAAAAAAAGTAAGATGACCATTTAGGGAGTGCTTGGCTAATTATCTCTTCACCTATTCTCTTCCAAGCTAGTGATTAAGCTTGCCCATTCTAAGTAGAACAGATATTAGAAGTGGTTCACTCTGCAAAGAGAGTAACCCAAACCAAATCTGAGCTCTCCTCCAAAAGAAGCTCTTACTTTGGTGCCCAATTCCATCAGCTAGCTGATCTGTCACTTCCTTGACAAGATAATTGGTGAGCTCTGTTTGGGACTGTTCCCCAGCTGTCAGACTAGTGCTTTGGATGAAAGCAGGGCCACATCTGCTTCTGAATCCGATTAACAGTGTCAATGCTCATGGTCACCAGTACAGATATGATGCTGTCAATTTCCTCCTTTATTTGAACAGCTGCAGCTATTTGTAAGTTAGAAAGAAAAAATAAAAACAGACTGAGTCACTTCTTTAGATGTTTGAAAGTGAGCCTACCTTTATCCTCATGCTACTTTACTGAAGAATTTTACTGAAAACACTTTTTTGGAATTTAGAAGCAAAGTCTTCTCATGAAAAGGAGAGGGGTGAAGTAGAGAGTTGCAAAATCAAAATTTTAAAAATTAATGTTAAAATGTTTTGACATGTGATTTAGAAATTTTTAGTGAAATAAAAATGCATTTTAAAAAAAGAATTTAGAAGCAAATAAGAAAATGAGGCAAAATACATGAAATTATTCCAAGAGTAGAAAAGAAAAAAAGTAATAAAAGTTACCCTTATCCTTCAATCTTACTTTTTAGGTATACTTTCCAGTCTTTCTGACAAGTGCACAAACACACACACAAAGAGATACTAACCAAATTGATTCAAGAGTTTTTCCCCAAATATTCATAGAATGATTCCTCTTTGTCAGCATCATAGAGTAGAAACTATGATAGAACACAAGCCTTTTCCTGGAATTATTGCAAAAGATCTTCAATAAGTCATCTACTTTCCATAGTACCATATCAATACATCCCAGCTTCCATCTATAATACCATGCAATGGGAAGAAAATATTCAGTGTCATCTCCAAGTTTGCAGAGGACACTAACATCTTCCAAGAAATGGATATAACCTATAGAAAATTTTAGATATTTTTCCATTGAGAATAAGAGCTAACATTCACATAACTTTTTAGAGTTTGCAAAGCACCTTTCATAGGTCTCACATTAGAACTTGGTAATGATCCTATGAGGTAAGTACAAGTATGTGAGTACTTACACATAAGTAAGGGTGTAAGTGACTTGTCCACAGTTGCAGTACTGGGAAATTACACAGGTAAGATTCTACCCAGGCCTTTCTAAACTCAAGAACAGAACCCTATCTGTTATTCATACTACCTTAACAGAAGCAAAATATAAGAATAACTTTGAATAAGAGCAAGGTAGAAAACTTTTAAAAAGAGTCTGGGAATAACAGATTTAGAGCTGGAAAGAACCTTAAATGTCCTCCCTACTTTGTTTTACAAATGAGGAAACTAACAGAGGGAAATTCAGTGAGGTCACAGGATCACTTTGAATGCAGGTCTTTCTGACTCCAAGTCTAACAAATAATCTTCAATTATATTATGCTGCCTCTCTTCATTATAGACCTCCCTATATCTGCCATTTTGGTTCCACTCTGGAACAGGCTTTCTTAATCTTTTTTATGCTATGGGCTATCCAAGAAACCTGGTGAACTCATCAGAATAATGTTTTTAAATTTTTTAAATGCATAGATTTGCAAAAGGAACTAAGCATATTAAAATTATTACCAAAATATAAAAAACAAAATCTGTGAACTTTGTGATTTCAGTGATTTCTCTATGATTTCACACCCCTTGAAATCTATCCATGGATTTTCAATTATGAAAGTCTGCTCTAGAAACATACAAAATAATTCTGACTCTTTTTTACATAAAAGGAGTGGTGTCATTGAAACAGCATGATTTAATGGATGGAGTTCTAGATCTAGAGAGAAAAGAGCAATCAGGTCAAATTCTAGCTATGATATTTATTAATTTGTTAGGATTACTAAGTGAGAACTGAGGTTGTCTGGACAGTGACAAGGTGAGAATTCAGGTTTTCTGGACAATTACAAGGTGAGAACTCAGGTTGACTTGATAGAGGGGGCAAGCTCATTGGCTGGGGTGGTTCTTCCCAGAAGCCCTTGCATTATCCCACGCCCATTCTCTGGGAGAATAAAAGAGAGGACTCTCAGAGAAAGAAGAAGACTCTGAATTACATCAGGCCTGACGGGGCTCTCTGCAGGAAGGGAAGTCACTTCTAAGGACAAGAGTTAACAGCAACTGCCTGGAGACAACGGTTCACTACAGGAAGAAGAATCTGTCTGAAAGATTTGAGTAGACACAGCAGATCTCTTCCCAGAGAGCGATCTGGCAGCTTCTGGAGACGGCAGCACGTTAAAATTGGCGCCCAACGTGGGGCAAGGACTTTTGCTTATCCTGACAAGAGGAGCTAGACCAGACCTTTGCAATTTGGCGCCCGAACAGGGACGGACACGGTCCTGATTCCAGTGGAAAAGCTTCCGATCTAGATCTCAGTCTCTCTGACTCAGAACCATGAGTAACAAGGAAACTTTGTTAAAGATTAAGTGAGTGTGCTAATAGATAAATAAGGAACTTAACTTGATAAGGGCTAAACCAGGAATCTCTTATAGTGAAATGGGGCAAACACCTTCTGTTCAAGGAAAATGTTTAGAGAGCATCATCAAGGTTATGAAAAGCCAAGGCTTGATTATAATTTTAGAGGAGATTACTGAACTTTTAAGAACTGTGAAGGTCATATGTCCTTCTTTTTCTCTGGAAGAAGAATTGGATCCAGATGAATGGGAATTAGTAGGAGAGCAATTAGGTGAACACTACAATTGTCTTTGTGACATTTTGCCCTTTGGTTCCAGACCAAACTCAGTTTCCAAAGATACAATTCATACCTACAATTTAATCCAAATGGCTTTAAAAAATGTTATTCTAAAGGAAGAAATGAAGGAGCAAAATGGGGAGGTGTCAACTAAACTAGGTGAAAAGGATGAATCAGATAACAATGAAGTTAAGTACAATTCTGAGCAACAGCAACAGGAGCACCTCCCATCTCCTCCCTCAATTAACCCTTCATGGGTGGAGCAAGAAGGAGGAGAGGAAGAGGCAGAAACACAAACAGAATTGCCTGTGAAGCAGCCTAAGCCTATGACAAGATTAGAAAAAGCATTGGTTAAAGCTAAGAGAGAAGGACAGGATATAAGTGATTTTATACATGCATATCCTGTGATTGAAAATACTGACTCTGTAGGTAAAAAAAGGAGAAGATATGCACCTTTAGATTTGAATAAAATTAAGGATTTGAAAAAAGGTTGTACCCTTTATGGGGCTACATCAGCTTATGTCAAAATGTTACTAGATGGTTTGTCTTATGAAGTCCTAACCCCGAATGATTGGAAATCCATAGCAAGGACATGTCTGGAACCTGGAGAAAATTTATTATGGCTTGCGGAATTTCATGAATTATGTAAAATTCAAGTCAGATGCAATTTGGAAATAGGAGTTAACACACAATTCACTTTTGAGCACTTAGCTGGTGAAGGTCAATATGGAGAGAATTCGGAACAGATTAATTATACCATGACAATATATGAGCAAATTGCTAAGGCTGCAATAAAAGCTTGGGGTGTCCTTCCTGGACAGAAAGATCGTGGAGAGGCTTTCACTAAAATACAGCAAGGTCCCAATGAACCTTTTGCAGATTTTGTGGGACATTTGCAAACTGCTGTCAAAAGAACTATTGGAGAAAATTCAGCTACAGAAATAATGACCAGACATCTGGCTAAGGAAAATGCCAACGAGATTTGCAAAAGAATTATATGGGGATTAGACAAAGATGCTCCTTTAGAGGAGATCATAAGACGCTGTGCTACAGTGGGAACAAATGCTTTTTACACCCGGACAATGATGAATGTGGAAAGACAGGGTCCCTCATGGCAAGGGCCTTCTAGAGAAACTCGGCGATGTTTTCAATGTGGAAAAATTGGGCATCTAAGAGCTCAGTGTAGATATGGAGATACAGTGAGAAGACAGGGTGAGAGAAGACCTAAAACTCCATGTCCAAAATGTCACAAGGGCCTCCACTGGGCCTCTGAATGTAGATTGACACAGGGAAATGACAGGTGGGGCCCAGCTTCAGGCCCCCAAGTGGGGCATGATGGCAGCCGAGGTTACATCCAGAGAATTTTAAGACACGATCAATCAGCCAAAAGGCAATCAGATGGAAGAAAGGGATTGAAATTAGGAAAAATAGAGTTGTGTGCAGTAGAGACTACCGAGATACTCCCTGGAGAAGTGAAATCTGTTCCTGTTGAGCCTATGGATCCTTTGCCTCCAGGCACAGTAGGCTTGACCATTTCACCTTCTGAGAGTGCCTACAAAACAGTGTCCATCCATACACTGATGTGGGAGACTGGAGAACGTGTATCTAATATCCCAGTCACTAACACAGGCAGACAACGTGTGATTTATCAACCAGGAGAAGTAGTAGCATCAGGCTTATTGTTACGGACCCCTAATAAGCAACCTAGTGATAGTCGCCTAGATTTTTACTCCAATGAACAAAATCCAGGAATATATTGGACAGCAGCTGTGACAGCTGACCGACCTATGCTTACTATTTATATAAACGGAATACCATTTGAAGGATTGGTAGACACGGGTGCAGATCGTACAGTTATTAGAGGTGCCAATTGGCCCGGTCACTGGCCAAAGATTAAAGCAGACACCTATATGTCTGGGGTGGGAGGATCAATAGCAGCAGAGGTTAGTGCTAGGCCTTTGAGATGGGTATTTGAAGGAGAAACAGGAGCTTTTACTCCTTTTGTGGTTGAAAAAATCCCCATCAATCTGTGGGGAAGAGACATTTTACAGCAGATAGGATTACAAATAAGCACTTCGGCTTTTTAGGCAGGGCTGCTGTTGAAGGCCTACCTGCACTTTCACCAGTTCCTATTCAGTGGAAGACTGATTCACCAGTGTGGGTAGAACAGTGGCCCTTAAGAAGTGATAAAATTCAGGCCTTATTAGACATAGTGCAAGAACAACTTGACCAAGGACACTTGCGGCCTTCTCTAAGTCCTTGGAATTCCCCAGTATTTGTGGTGAAAAAGAAATCTGGAAAATGGAGGATGATAACTGATCTAAGAAGAGTAAATGAACAGATGGAAACTATGGGAACTCTTCAGCCTGGACTTCCATCTCCTACTCAGTTGCCAAGAGAATGGCCTCTATGGGTTATAGACATTAAGGATTGTTTCTATTCTATTCCTCTAGATAAGGAGGATATGAAAAGATTTGCTTTTTCAGTGCCTAGTGTTAATTTGGCTGAGCCTTATAAAAGATATGAATGGACAGTTTTGCCACAGGGAATGAAAAACAGCCCTACTATGTGCCAAATGTATGTTGCAGCTGCTCTTGCTCCAGTAAGAAAAGCCTTTCCAAAAGTAATATTGTTACATTATATGGATGATATTTTGGGATGTGCACCTGAGGAACAAATGTTAGAGGCATGTCTACAAAGGACCATGGAAACATTAAAGTACTACAAACTGCATATAGCTACAGAAAAAATTCAAAGACATGCTCCTTTTCAATATTTAGGATATGAAGTATATCCTAAGACACTCACAGTACAAAAGCTTTCTTTAAGAACAGAGAAGTTGAACACCTTAAATGACTTTCAAAAATTAATAGGAGATATCCAATGGATGCGTCCAGTGTTAGGCTTAACTACCAATCAACTACAACCTCTATATGATATTTTAAGGGGAGACAGTGCTTTAAATTCACCACGCCAGCTTACAAAAGAAGCACAAAAGGCTTTGAGAGAAGTTGAACTGGCTTTATCCAATGTGGTTGAAAGAGTCACTCAAAAACCCTTGGAAATATCAGTTTTTGCTACAAAAGAGGCACCCACAGCAGTCCTTCATCAAGGAGACAGAGTGATTGAGTGGGTGAACCTCCCAGCACAACCAGAACAAAGCCTTACACCTTACCCAGTGCTTGTGGCTAGGATTTTATTAAAGGCTATTAAGAGAGTAACACAATTATCTGGAATAAGTCCTGAAAAAATATACACATTCTATACTAACGCACAAATTAATGTATGCTGTGAGACCATCCCAGAATGGCAAATTTTATTGGCCACCGCTCCAAATTTTGCACATGGATCTCCATTAAAGATTACCCGGCTACTACATAATTGGCGATGGATTTTTGAAGAAAAGGTTTCTAAGGTTCCTCTTAAAGGACCAACAATCTTTACAGATGCCTCCAAAGAAAATATTTGTGCCATATACTCTCATGATTTAACCATAAAGAGAGTAATCAGGACTCCTTTTCAATCCACTCAACAGAATGAATTATTTGCTATCATGCTAGCTCTTACTTATTATCCAGGAGACGTAAATATAATTACTGATTCAGCCTATTCAGTAGGTGTAGTACAAAGAATTGCCACAGCCCAAATAAAATTTGCAGCCTCTAATATTTATCAGCTCTTTAAAGAACTTCAAGAGCAAGTGAGAAAACATCCAGGCAAGATTTATATCTTGCATGTCCACTCACATAGTGGACTTCCAGGTCCCATTTTTGATGGAAATTCAAAGGCAGATAGCCTTCTAACCATGTTAGCCAGTAGTCCTTTATTTCAGGAAGCACAAGAATCTCATTCTAAATATCATCAGGCTGCTCGAGCTTTACGTTTACAATTTGGAATCACAAGAGAGGAAGCTAGGAGCATAGTAAAAAGCTGTACAGCTTGTCTTCCTTTCCATGCTCCTACACTCCCTCCAGGGAAGAATCCTCGTGGTTTGAGACCCAATGAAATCTGGCAAATGGATGTGACCCATTATAAATCTTTTGGTCGTCTATCTTTTATTCATGTCGTGGTAGACACCTTTTCAGGATTCACATTTGCAATGCCAGCAGCAAAAGAGACAGCCCGAGTGGTCACTGAATTCCTTATACAAGCTTTTGCAATTATGGGTGTGCCACAAGCAATAAAAACAGACAATGGACCTGCATATACGTCCAAACATTTTACACACTTTTGTGCACAGTATAAGATTTTACATACCACGGGCATACCCTTTAATCCTCAAGGGCAGGCAATAGTAGAGAGAAGAAACAGAGATATTAAGACACTCCTCCAAAAACAAAAGAAAGGGGGAACCACAGGTAGCCCTAGGGAACTTCTAAATTTAGTTCTCTATACCATTAATTTTCTAATTTTTGACAAAGATGCACTGGCTCCAGCAGACAGGTTTTATAACCCACCAGAAGGGCAGTGTCCAGTGAGAGCATCTCCACTGTCCTTAGATAATCGCCAGGTGATGTGGAGAGATCCAGAAAGTGGTGAATGGAAGGGACCAGATAGGTTAACTGCCTGGGGGAGAGGGTTTGCTTGTATTTCTTCAGCAGGAGAAGGAATCAGATGGGTGCCAACGAGTCATATTCGCCTTGTCCATCAGAGAGAGACAGAAAAAGAGAAAGACCTCAAAATAAAGGAGAAGATCTAAGAAACATCTGACACTGAAAGAGCATGGATAATAAGAAGACTGTTAAAGAACTTTAAAACCAGCAGGAATCATTGGACTTCCTCACACAAGATGAGACTAATGGACAATGGACTTATGGACATTTATAAATTTTCAATTTATGATTATGTTATATACTTCTAGCATGTGTTATGTTACTATGTTACTATATGCTTATGTAATTTATGTAATTATCTGTAATACTTCCCATATTGATGGATTTATGTTTCAAGGTCATTTATGTAATTATCTGTAATACTTCCCATATTGATGGATTTATGTTTCAAGGTCATGACTGTCCTATGTTCTAAATCAAAAGAAAGGGGGAGATGTTAGGATTACTAAGTGAGAACTGAGGTTGTCTGGACAGTGACAAGGTGAGAATTCAGGTTTTCTGGACAATTACAAGGTGAGAACTCAGGTTGACTTGATAGAGGGGGCAAGCTCATTGGCTGGGGTGGTTCTTCCCAGAAGCCCTTGCATTATCCCACGCCCATTCTCTGGGAGAATAAAAGAGAGGACTCTCAGAGAAAGAAGAAGACTCTGAATTACATCAGGCCTGACGGGGCTCTCTGCAGGAAGGGAAGTCACTTCTAAGGACAAGAGTTAACAGCAACTGCCTGGAGACAACGGTTCACTACAGGAAGAAGAATCTGTCTGAAAGATTTGAGTAGACACAGCAGATCTCTTCCCAGAGAGCGATCTGGCAGCTTCTGGAGACGGCAGCTCGTTACATTAATTGAATGACAGGAAGCAAGTCATGTAACCCCTTTAGGGCTCAATTTCCTCATTTAGAAAGGTAAAGATAACAAACTTATTCTACCTACCTTGCTATAGGTAGATTGATGGATAGAGATAAGAAAGGACTATAGGTAAGAGAGAGACATAGATATGGAGATGTAGGTGTAGATGTAGATAATATAGTATAGAGATGGATATCAGTGATAAATATGTACACATAGGTAAAGAAAGACAGGTACAGAGACAAAGACAGAGATAGAAAAAGATTCATCTATATGTCTGTGTATGTGCATATGTAAATATCATCTGCAAACTATTCCCTTAATATTATTGTCAAGGACAGTATTGTCATTGGTTTGGGTAGAACAGCTCTCTGCCTCCAGTATGGCTCCACTGATGCTGTTATGTACTGGTACCTCATTAATCTCCTTGCCTTCTTTTGGGCAAGATATGCCCAGCCATACCTTTCAATGAAATATACCATTCTACCTTGTTCTTTTTTTCTTCTTGCTCAAGTTACTGGAAACTCACTTGCCCCTTCCACTTCCCCTACTAGCATGGTATATTCATGAAAATCTGGTCAATAGGTAGAAATTCCATAGCCCCAGATTAACTACTATTACCCTAACAGCACTCCAGGGGCTGTAAGCAGTTCACACTCATCTGGCAATGCAAGATTTCAAATTTCAAACACACAGTAAGCACTACAGAATGAGATTAAAAAAAAAAAAAAGACACACTGCCAAGGAAGGAGAGAGTGACTCAAATGTGTGCAATATCAGCTGCTTTATTTGTTCAGATTTAGGACAATTATGTCTACTCATTTTTATCTCCCCAGAAAGACAAATATGCAATGCCTAAAGAAAATTGTTTTGAATGTCATGTGCAACAGAGAATAAGATTTGTAACTAAAGCTAAAATAGTGCATTGGGAAGAAAACTGGAATAAATTTAATGTTAATAAGATGGGAGTTAAAATATTGACTCATTTGATTATGAATTAATTAATTAAAGCACCTTTGTTAAGTACTTAATACATGCAAAATACTATGCTAAACATTGGGAATAAAAACTTAAAAAGCAGAGACAGAACCTGTTCCCAGGGAGCTAATATCTTCATGGAGATGAAATACATAAAAGAGGTTTCAACTACAAGTCAGATAGATCCCATGGTCCTTTGGAGACAGAAGCAAAGCAGTTGGCAATAATAAATATCTTAAAATATAATTTTGAGTGATAAAAGTTTATTCATTTCTTATTCTATTTGGCAAAAAAAATAAATTTAATGCTAAATTTCTCTAATAAAAGCCTCATTTCTCAAATATAGAAAGAACTAGGTCAAATTTACAAAAAAAATAAGTCATTTCCCAAATTGTTAAAAATTTTAAAAGGAAATAGAGTTTTCAGAAGAAATCAAAGTTATCTTTATAGATCAGAAAAAAATACTTTAAATAACAATTTGTTTCAGAAGTACAAATTAAAATAATTCTCAGATACCACCTCACATCTATCAGAAATGACAAATGTCAAAGGAGATAAGGGGGAAATAGATACATTAATAAACTGTTGGTGGAGTTGTGAATTGGTCCCACCATTCTGAAGAGCAAGTTGGAACTATGCTCAAAGAGTTACAAAACTTTTAACCAGCAATACCTCTACTACACCTCTATCTCCAAAGATATCAAAGGAAAAGACAAATCTCATTTGGTCTTCAAAACAACTCTGGGAAGTGGATGCTATTATTGTTTTCATTTAACAAAACTAAAGATTTGTAAGCCAAGGTTCACAGAAGTTAAATGATATATCTTGGGACTCCTAATTGGTAAGCAGCTGAAACCAAATTCAACAATTTCAGGTTTTCCTGATTCTAGGTCTAGTGTTCTGTCTATACACCAGAGATATAATCATGTCATAATATATATTAAATACACAGATATGTATATGTATGTATATATTTCTAGATCCTCCAAGTTGGGGTAACATACTGTTGCTTTCTAGAGTTCCCACTGGAGTGATTAAAATATACTTTCCTAGTGGAGAAGTGAGGATGCGCGACTACAGAGGATGATGGAAAAATGGAGTTCATTTATTTCAAGGGTTTTCCCCTTTTTATAATGTAACAAAAACAACTCTGAGCACATAGGAGCATATAAGCAACTTGCTATTGTATATAGTTTGCCACCTGGTATCACTCTTCCATCTAGTACCATTCTGTTTCAATCTCAACACAGGTTGTCACTGCCCCCTGACTCCTCAGGAAGGCTGAGAGCTGGGGAAGATGAGGAGCCAAAGAAGACATTGTTATCAGGTTCTCTCTGGGCTGAAGGGTCTTATACCTCACCCAGAGTTTCCCCACTGACTGTGACCCTGTACATCTCACCCTTTCTTTTGTTTTAATTGAAGTAGGTATACACCAGTGGTTAAATCCATTACCATGGGAGGAATCACATAGGCAAGTTATAATATTATACAAGTAAGTAGTAGTATAACAAACAATATGAATAAACAAAATACTATGAAAATTTCCATGAGTACCAGAAGGAAGGTGTTAAAAGCTATTAATTTATAACCACACATATACCTCCTTTAGCAGCCAAGAAATAGCCAAAAAATAGCCAAGCAATCTATTGTTCATCACTTCATGTTTCAGGGAATCCAATGTTTCCTGCAGGTTTTGAAGTTCTGCATAAGTCTTATTGAAAATTATTTTTGAGTTCATGAGTACACAAAGGGTTAACTGCCAAGCTCTTTCAGTGGTGGGCACAATCAGCAATGGAACCACCCAATGCCTCCTGGGTCTTCTCCTTGGCTCCAAGAGTCCTCTCCCTTTCAGTCTCTCTCCAATGGACAACCATCTGATTCCTTCTCCATCTGCAGAAACACAAGCAAACCCTCTCCCCCAAGCAATTAACCTATCTGGTCCCTTCCATTCACTGCTTTCTGGGTCTTCCACATTACCTGGTGACTATCTAAAGAGAATGGAGTTGCTCTCACTGGACACTGCCCTTCTGGTGGGTTATGAAACCTGTCTGCCAGAGCCAGTGCATCTCCCTCAAAAAAAAATTTTAATACATAAAGTTAAATTTATAAGTTCTTTAGGGTTAACTGTGGCTCCCCCTCTCTTTTATTTTTGGAGGAGTTTCTTGATTCTGGATTCTGTTGTTGGCAGTCAAAATCTGGATAGATATCACCAAATTGCATTTAAGGAGTATATCAGTAGGCCTGATTTTTTCACTGATTTAAAAACACTGTTCCACCCATACCAGTGTACCAGTTTCCCATTGAATGGGAACAGGTGAGTGCTGGCAGGCTGTCTACAGCAGCCCTGCCTAAAAAGCAGAAGTACTTAATCGTTTCCTAACTGTTATAAGATGTCTCTTCCTCATAAATAGATGGGGATCCTTTTTTTTAATATACACTAAAAAAGGAGTAAAATCCCTGCTCCATCCCCAAACCTCCTCCTCAAAGGAGCAGCACAAGTTCAGCTGCTGTTGGTCCTCCTATGCCAGACACATAGGTGTTTGTTGTAATCTTTGACAAGTGAAATCAGTAAAATACTTTTTAAAAAGCTTCTCTAGCTCTGCGCTAGGTGCTAAACCTTCCACCGCTACAGGCACCAACCCTCTGCTTGATTTTCTCTTTATATAACCTAACTAACTCTGCAGTGGATTCACAACATATCAGACACCACTGAAAAACAACTAAACACATGAAGGGGAAAGTATTTTGGAATTTGTCAGGTCAAGATGGCTACATTCTTCAATTCTTCTGTTTTGCTAGCTGTATGACTTTGGACAAGGAAATTAAGATTCCTGAGCCTCAGTTTCCACATCTGAAAAATGAGCATATTTTCCAAGATTGATAAGGTACACTGTTGCCTATCCTTTTTCCCCCCCAAGGCAATTAAGTGACTTGCCCAAGGTCATATAGTTAGGAAGATGTGTCAGTCAGGTCCTGACTTCAGGGCTAGTGCTCGATCCATAGCACTACCTAGGTGCCCCTGCCCTTCTTTTTAGTATAAAGATCTCTTTCATTGCCAAAGATCCTCTTTGTGTCATTGTCTATCCTAGGTTCCTCTTTCCTTCCCACCATACAGCACAAGAATCATGAGTTTTGATTCTTCAGTGTTCCAAGATTCATTGAAAAACAGAATTACTTGGAGAGAATTGGTATTAAAACAAGGAATATTGACATCTTAGGGTGAATTGTAGAGAGCCAATATTGAGTAAGTCCATGTACAGGAAGAGTTTAGTCCAGGTATTGTTTGAGACATGCTCTCTTTAAGGATGAACAACTCAAAGCACTGGTTCACCATCTCCCTAGCGATGAATGAAAGACAAACTTAGCATAATCTTGATGGAAAATGCATGTGACAGGAACAAGGCATCACAATTGTGCTATTTAAGACTCTGTCTTGGTAAATACATTGATAATTTCTGCTGTTTACAACTTTCCATAAATACTTTGATATTAGTATTGTAAACTATTTACAATTCAGTTGGTATTGATGAGCATCACAACTATGCTATTTGCTATTCTGTTTTCATAAGTACCTTGATATTGATAGTTAAGGTGGATACAGAAATGTTATAGTATGGTTTATGCATTAACCCTGGGATGTATTGGGCATCACTTGGAGGTAGCTAGTTTTAATGTAACACTAGCTTAAAGAGTATATAAACTCTGGCTCTTAGATTAATAAATGGAGATTGTTAAGGATATCTTTTACCTGGCTGCAGATATTCATTTCAGATTCATATTCTTGATTTTCAAGAGCTGGACTCCAGCAGATCATCTTGCAGGAAGTAGCTTGATATCATTGAATGCAATGAATAATTTCTCAAGTGCAATACAGAAGATAGATTCAACCTGGGGGGAGGGGGAATTGCATAAATGTAAAATAGATATTGACATTTAAATTAAGAGTTACTGTACCTTATGTACCATATCCTATCTGATCTCCCCAAAAATTATGTGAAAGGCAGTATAAATTCAGGCTGTCCCAAAAAATCAGAGCAGTTTTAAGCTTTGAAATTTAATAGATTTAATAACTTAAATAGCTTAAAAGTACACTGAGTTTTAGGATACCTCTACTATTGCCTTATTTTTCTAAATAAGTAAACCAAAGCTTAGGCAGGTGAAGGGATATCCCAAATCACATAGCCAATAGTATTTCAATAAGTAAAAACTAAAATTCAAGTCCTTTGTATCCAAATTCAGTGCTTTTTTTTCCCATTGTGCCATTGAGTTGAACTAAATAGAACTGAATTTAACTCAATCCCTCTTGTAACTGCATTTCTCTAAAAAAGGCCAAGAATAAAGCAATAATGTGACCTGAATGTTTTCCCTTACATGGGAGAATGATCCCTACTGAGACTAGGAAATGAGAAACATCATCCTATTGTAATATTGCAGATTAAAATCAAACCAAAGTGAAGTTAAAGAATTGCCAGTTACACATGAAGGATTTGAGGAAAACATCATCTTATAATCCTTCCTGCCTGTGTTTCCCTTCCCATGTCCTTTTAGCTTTGATACTTAATGAAGGATAGCTGCATGCATAGAGTTAAAAATTAGGTGAAATGTTTCCTCTCTTCTCTCATTTGTAATCAGAGTACCCTCACTCCACATCTGGCAGCTGTGACAGCAGGAGAACTAGAATAGGTAATTGCTAAGAATTGATTTTCCCATTCTTCCCCTCCCCACCTCATTTCCAAAGGGATCTTCAAATATTTGATTACTGGTGAAGAAGGCAGCATCATATGAATGCAGCAGTAGTCACACATCACAGCACACAAACACTGCAACACTAGATGGAAGTCAAAAGGACAGTACAGGCTATCCTCAAACTTAGAAATCTTGACTTTTTTTAATACTTTTTTCCATTATCAAACATTCATTTTCTCTCCCATTCACTCTTCCTTCTAACTCCACCATGGAAAAGAAAAGCAAAATCTTTATAACAAATATAAAATTGTCAAACAAAACAAATTCTTATGTTGATCATGTTCAAAGATGTGTCTCATTCCCAGAACAATTTGTACGATAATAACAACATTGCAAAAACAAAGAACTTTAGGAAGACTTGAGAACTCTGATCAATGAAATAATTATTTATGATTCCAGAAGACTAAAGATAAAGAATGCCAACCTCTTCCTGACAGAAAGATGAGGGACCTGAAATATAAACACTGACTATAAATGACACATGTTATTTATAGCTAGGAAGCTAAAGGCTGTTCCAGTCCCCATCCAAGGGCACCACCATAATCCCCTTGTAATTTCACCCAACATAACATAATTTGCCACTAACACTGGCAAGAGGATCACTGTGAAAAAAGGAAAATCCTTGGAGGGACAGGTAAATATTAAGGGAGTTGCTTTGAAGGGATAGAGAGAGGAGCTATTGAAGAGAGAATAGATGAATCCACAACCCTTATTGGTGATTCACTGAATTATTCACTTCTTTTTATTATTGGTTTCAGTACTTTGATGTACTCTGGACATCAGTGAGCATTACTTTCACTGGACTAGAGAGCAACCAAGCAATAGCTTGTGACCCAATAAAAATTTTATCTATTTCTTTTTATAAGACATTAAGTTTTTTTCAAAGAGGAGGGAACCAGATCTTCTCAAGAGAAAACAGCAGCATATCCTCCAAGAAATGATACTGTCAATACATAAGTAATGCCAAGTGAAAGAAAAGTCATGCAGTTTTGCTCAGAAGAATGAAGAATAACAATTGGTGAATCCCTGATGAGGAGGATTGAAGTAGTCATTTGTCAATCTGATAACAATAAAGAAATTTAATGCCCCCTGGACATATCCACAACATGCCATAGAACCTCCAAGACTTGACAAATTATATGAATAATACTGATTTATGGCAATTCATATAAGAATAAAGATACTTCCAGGAGCAATCTGGAAATCAATGCCAAACGTTATGAAGTCTTGGGCAACAAACAGAAGATTTCAAGCACAAGTAGTATCATCACTCAAACAAGAGCTATTGAAGAGAAAAGCAGGTTTGGGAATGAACAAATAATTAAGATGGTATCAAAATATAGAACTTTTATTTTTGGACCATAGTTTAAAATAAAATAATGAAAGGTTATATTGGACCACACATAAGAAGAACAGATGAGAAAGTATTTTCCTGGAATCTTGCATGTGAATAAAAAACTATAAATAAAAAGCTTGAAATTGAAAAGAGTTAAGAGAGGAAAAAATTGCACATATATACTTAACCAAATATCACAATTAGTGTGTACATTGTTGCAAGAGTAGCACTTACTCAGTAGTTTTCATTCTTGACTGAGTCTTCATGATCCATTTGGGAGATACTGGAGTGGTTTGCCATTTCCTTCTCCAGCTCATTTTACAGGTGAGGAAACTGAGGTAGGCAGATTTAAGTGACTTGCTCAGGGTCACAGAACTCAGGTCTTCCTGACTCCAGGATTGTCATTTTATCCACTAAGCCACATAACTGTCCTTAGGAATAGCAGTAGGGGGACCCAGAAGTTCATTCTTTCTATGTAACATTTTCATTATTATTTTTTTTTATTTATAATTACTATATTTTCCCCTACTCCTCCCCATCCATTTCTCTTCCCTGTTCTTTTCAACCTCTTTGTCCTCCTTTTCCTCTTCTGTCTCTTTCTTCTTTTCCTTCTCTTCCTCCTTCTTATTCTTATTCTTCCTTGAACACCTTTTTTATGTGAGCAAATTTTCTCCATTTTTCCATTACATCTCCCTTCCTCCATCTCCCAGTACATCCCTCTTTCTCACCCCTTAATTTTTTTGAAGATCATTCCAAAATGATTGACTTATATTCGTGCCCTCTGTCTATGTAGACTCCTTCTAACTGCCTTAATAATAACAAAGTTCTTAGGAGTTTCATGTACATTTTTTCCATATTAGAATGTAAACAGCTTACCTTTGTTGAATCACTTATAATTAATATTTTATGTTAACTTTTTATGTTTCTCTTGAGTCTTCTGTTTGAATATCAAATTTTCAATTCAACTCTGTCCTTTTCTTTTGAAATGCTTAAAGCACTTCTGTTTAATTAAATAGCCATTTTCCCCACAAAAGATTACATTCAATTTGATTAGAGAGGTTATTCTTTTTTTTCTTTTTCTTTTTTTTCCCTTTTTTTTATTATATATTTTTATAATATTATCCCTTGTATTCATTTTTCCAAATTATCCCCCCCTCCTTCTACTCCCTCCCCCCGATGACAGGCAATCCCATACATTTTACATGTGTTACAATATAGTCTAGATACAATACATGTGTGTAAATACCATTTTCTTGTTGCACAATAAGCATTAGATTCCGAAGGTACATGTAACCTGGGCAGACAGATATTAGTGCTAACAATTTACATTCACTTCCCAGTGTTTCTTCTCTGGGTGTAGCTACCTCTGTCCATCATTGATCAACTGGAAGTGAGTTGGATCTTCTTTATGTTGAAGATTTCCACTTCCATCAGAATACATCCTCCTACAGTATTGTTGTTGAAGTGTATAGTGATCTTCTGGTTCTGCTCATTTCACTCAGCATCAGTTGATGTAAGTCTCTCCAAGCCTCTCTGTATTCCTCCTGCTGGTCATTTCTTACAGAGCAATAATATTCCATAACCTTCATATACCATAGTTTACCCAACCATTCTCCAACTGATGGACATCCATTCATCTTCCAGTTTCTAGCTACAACAAAAAGAGCTGCCACAAACATTTTGGCACATACAGGTCTCTTTCCGCTCTTTAGTATTTCTTTGGGATATAAGCCCAATAGCAGCAATGCTGGGTCAAAAGGTGTGCACAGTTTGATAACTTTTTGGGCATAGTTCCAAATTGCTCTCCAGAATGGCTGGATTCTTTCACAACTCCACCAACAATGTGTCAGTGTCCCAGTTTTCCCACATCCCCTCCAACATTCATCATTATTTGTTCCTGTCATCTTAGCCAATCTGACAGGTGTGTAGTGGTATCTCAGAGTTGTCTTAATTTGCATTTCTCTGATCAATAGTGATTTGGAACACTCTTTCATATGAGTGGATATAGTTTCAATTTCTTCATCTGAGAATTGTCTGTTCATATCCTTTGACCATTTATCAATTGGAGAATGGTTCGGTTTCTTATAAATTAGGGTCAGTTCTCTATATATTTTGGAAATGAGACCTTTTAGACAGGTTATTCTTTATTGTAACCCTCATTACTATGCCTTTACTGGAATATCACATTCCAAGCCTTTCATTCCTTTAATGCATAATCTATTAAATCTTGTGTGATTTTGACTGTTACTCTATGATATTTAATTGTTTCTGGCTGCCTGAAGTACTTCTTTTTTTATTATTATTACCTAGGAGCCTTGGATTTGTCTACAACATTCTTGGAAGTTTTAATTCTGGGATTTCTGTCAGAAGATGTTTGGTGAATTCTTTTGATTTCTATTTTACCTTCTGTATCTAAGATATTCAAGCAACTTACTTTAAAAATTTCTCAAAATGTTATGTCTAGGCTTTTTTAACATGGCTTCCAGGTAGTACAATAATTCTGAAATTATCTCTCCTCAATATATTTTCCAAGTCAGTTGTTTTACCAATATAATTATATTTTCTAATTTTTTCCATTCCTTTGACTTCATTTTATTGTTTCTAGAAGTCTCATCAGCTTTCACTCATATGATTTAAATTCTTAAAGAGTTCTTCGTTTTTGTACCTTTTTTACCATTAGGCCATTTCTGGTTTTTTTAAGTGTTTTTTTTCAGTGTTTTTGAATTTTGCCAAGCTGTTCATTTCTTTTTAATAATTTAATAATTTAATAAATATGTTCATTTATTCTCCCAATATCTCTCTACTACTCACCACTTTCTTTACCTCTCGCAGGAATTCTCCTTGGGCCAAGGTCCAAAAAGCATTTTTCTGTGAAGCTTTTATCATCTGTTTCCCCATTGTTGTCTTCTGAGTTTATGTTTTGGTCTTCCTTGCCGAGACATAAGCTTTTTATTGTCAAACTCTTTTTGTTGTTGCCTAATTTTTTCAATATATTTCTTTATTTTGAATATGCCAAAGTTGGGCTCTGCCATGCTGCTATTTTCAGAATTAATTCTGGGGGGTCTACAAGTTTTTGGTGCTTCCAAGGTTGAGTGATCCTGGGAAAGGTATAGTCACTGACATCCTTATCTACACTCAGGTCTTTACCCAGGAAAGGGCCCTGGTCCTCTACAACCACAAATGCTAGTCCTCCTCTTTGCTTTGGAACTATGACTAGCCTGTGATTTTTTGTGATTGACCACCAGCACCCCTCTCTGCCCTGGAACTGTGACCTGGAAATAGGAAGGGGCCATAGAATTGCCAATTAGCACCAACAGCATCCAGTGCCAGCAAAGGATTCCCTATAATATCTTTCTGACCAATTATCCAATCTTACTATCTCTGCAATGAGAGCTCCTGAAGTTGCTACTGCTAGTGAGACCACAGTTGTCACCTTGTGTAAGTCTCAGAAAAGCATTACACAGAGAGAGACAAACAGATTTCTTCTGTAGACCTCTCAAACTTCCTTAGGCCAGAAAAATATCTCATTCCAACAATTTAATTTCAAGTATTATTTTAAAGTTGTTTAGGGGAATGCTTGAGTTTTGTGGCTGCCCCTAATCTTCCATCTCAGTTTTTAAAAAACCACAAAAAGACAAAATATGAGCAGCTATTAATTTTTATTAAAGATCCTAATGAAAGGAAGGAAATCTGATCCCTTGGGTATTACTGAAAGTTGGTGGAGTGAGACTTGTGACCAAAGTATAGTTTTGGAAAACGTTTAACTTTTTCCTAATTTCACTAATTTTATTAATGCAAAAACTTTTAAATTTTATGCAGTTAAAATTATCTATTTTCTTTTTTTTAATCACCTCTATCTTGTGTTAAATGTTAAATGTTCTCCTCTTATCTATAATTGTGAAAGGTACCTCCTTTGATTCTTTTTTTATTTTTTTATGTGACTTTTTATATTTTTTATGTGACTTTTTATATTTACTTTACATGTTCCTTTGGAACATATTGAGATATGTAGTTTTACTTGCTGGCCTGAATATATTTCCTGCCAAATTGTTTTCCAGGTGTCACAGCATTCCTTGTCAAATAGGGAGGCTTTTCCCTAGTAACTATTATTCTTTCATTTAAAGAATATTGGTGCACAGAGCTCAATTTTTTCAAAATCTTAAAAGTTCTTCATCTCACTTCTGTCTTTCCACAGATCCTCTATGGAACATCCAATGAAAACATCAAAAGATCTTCTCAGGTAATAGTAACTACCTCAGGAATACCACTTGAGTAGCCTTTCTATTAAACTTTTTAACCATTTAAGGTATCTGAAAATGGAATGAACTACTCTATCAAGGACTTCATATCCCAGAAGAGTTTCTAGTAAGGCACTGAATGACCAAATGACAGAGATGCTGTGGAAGGAATTGCCACATTTGATGAGAGTTGTATTAGATCATCTCTAAGAACCTATTTACCTCTGAGTTTCCACGATTCTGTCAGTCTCAACTGTGTCTTGATCTATTCAGAAATATGAAGTTGTAATAACGTTAGAGCATATGCATATTTGTTTTTCAAAACCAAATAGAGATGACTTTGAGGCTGCCAATACCTCTATTCAGTTCCATTAGCATAAATGAGGGAAAGTATGCTGTAGAGAGCATATGAGGTAAATGGAGGTAAATTTTTTCATCACTTCTATAAGTCTAGATAATCAATAAATCCTATCTGCAGCTTTTGCTGATTTCTGAATGGCAAATGCAGGAATTAAAAATTTCAAAATTGAATCTGAATCAATGAAAGGCAACTACAATACTCCCTTAAGTATGTGTGGGGGTGAGTATACATATATGTGTGTATATAGGTTTATCCATACATGAATGCACACATAACATGTATGTCTATGTGGTTTCTAAAACTACATGAAAGAAAGTAAAGATTTTCAACTGTTACAGAGAAGCTCACACATTTTTTATATGAGTAAGGTGAGAGAAAGATCTTCCTTATCCTGTATATCTGTTACTTGTTATTTTTACAAGAGTGAGACATTCCCAATGTTTAATATAAAAAAATAACACTGCAACACTTACAAGAATCCTCCTCTTTTCACTTTACCCTTCTTCTAGGACAGAATTAGGGTCACAAAGTTATACGACAGATCAATCATTCTTCACTTGCCCACCAAAAAGACACACTAAATGTTTTCTGGTCTTGCTTTTGCCATTATCTTGCTGTACAGTTTTGTGTGTATTATTGAGCCTCTCTGGTCCTTTAAGCTTCACCTGCCATCTCTGAGCCTGTGCATTGCCTGGAATATATTCCTGCTATCTCTTCCCTTCCCTTCACTTTTTGCAATCTCTGCTTGTGTTCAAGGCTCACTTTCTACCTGGAATTTTGCTGGCAGATCCATTTGCTAGTATCCTCCCTCCCCAAACTACCTTGTATTTATTTCGTATTGGTTGGTTGTTGTCCGTTCTCAAAGGTGAAATTTTCATCACTATGTTTGGCTCAAGAAACAGTATGTCCAGCAGTGGCTGATCAGACCAAGATAAGCTCAGAATGTTCCACCACAAGTCAAGCACAAAATAGTCTATATGAACATTTGGAGTGGATTCTTTAAATGTGCATGTCACTTTTTTTTGAGATACTTCTATTCTGCTTTGCTCATAGAGCACAGCACCTTCTTTGATGAAAGCATGCTAGGGGTTCCTATGCCAGTGTCTCCCATATCTCATTCGAACAATTTGATTTCAGGTGTTATTTTAAAGTTGGGGAAAATGCTTGAGTTTTGTGGCTGTCCCTAATCAATTGCAATAAATTGCAAACTTCTAAGGAGAGACTTTGAGAATGTCCTTGTATCTCTTCTTCTGACCACCATGTGAGTGCTTGCCTTATGTGAGTCCTCCATAAAATAGTCTTTTAGGTGAGCATACGTTTGACTTTTGAACAATATGGCCAGCTCGTCAGACTTGTGCTCTGTGAAGTAGAGTGTGAATACCTGGCAGTTTAGTTCAAAAAAAGGACCTCAGGGTCTTGTACCTTATCCTGCCAGGTAATCTTCAGAAGCTTCTTAAGACAATTCAAATATAAGCAATTTAATTTCCTGGAATGGCACTGATACATTGTCCAAGTTTCACAGGCACCCAACAATGTCAGTACACCCGCTCTTTAGACCTTCAGTTTGGTAGTTAGTCTAATACCTCTCCTCTTGCACACTTTGCTTCTGAGCCTCCCAAACACTGAACTAGATCTGGCAATGCATGCATCAACCTCATTATTACTGTGAACATCCCTAAGTATAATGCCAAGGTAGGTGAATTTATCATCAGTCTTCAAAACTTCTCCATTTGCTGTAACTGATGCTTCCAGGTATGGATGGCATGGTGCTGATGATGGAGTGCCTGTGCTTTCTTGGTGCTAACTGTTAGGGCAAAATTAGCACAAGCAGCAGAGAATCGATCCATACTAAATTTCAAACACTGCTTGAGTGCATAATCATCTTAAACAAAAAATTATGTACCAATATTCCCTCCACTCCTATCTTGGCTTGTAACCTTTTTAATGTGTAGAATTTACCTTCATACCAGCCCTGAAGTCAGGAGGACCTAAGTTCAAATCTGGTCTCAGACACAACACTTCCTAACTGTGGGAACCCCAATTGCCTCAGCAAAAAAAAAAAATTATCTTCAGTGTAGTAGGTGACCTTGATGCCATGTTCATCCTCACTGAATTTGTTTGACAATATGACTAAAAACATCATGCTATAAAGCATGAGATCAAACACACGTCATTGCTTCACTCTATTGGTGACTGAGAAAGTGTGAGAGCACTGTCCATTATCAATAACTAGAGTGCCATCATGAAACTGACATACACTACTGATGAACTTCTCCAGGCAACCAAATTTTGACATCATTTTCAATAAGCTTCATGACTGAGAGAATCAAAGGTCTTGGCAAGATCAACAAATATTGTGTGTAGATCTCTGTTCTTCTCCTGGCATTTCTCCCAAAGCTGTAAAGCAGCAAACACCATACCAATCATCCCTTGGCCTTTCTTAAGCCACACTGGCTCTCAGGTAGATGGCCGTCTTCCAGGTGAAGGATCTGCCTGTTAAGGGGGATTCTGGCAAGAATCTTGCCAGCAATGACTAGGAGAGAGACACTCTTATAATTGTTACAGGGCAATCTATTTCCTTTACCTTTATAGAGACAGACAGTGATGACATCCTTGAACTCCTGGGGGAATGACCTTTTATTGCCATTTAAACTGAAAATTTTCAGTCTGCTTTTGTATGAGCAATGGACCCTCCACTTTGTATGTCTCAACTAAAATAGAATTGACACAAGGTGCTTTGTGACAGGAGAAGCCTAATGGCATTCAAAACCTCTTCAGCTTAGAACTTCAGCTAGGGAGGGACTGACTTCAACCTGAAGTAAAGTCAATGACTTTAGCATTGATTGATGTTCTACTGTAGAGAACATTTAAGAGGGATTTGGCCTTTTTCTCTAGGATCATGTCCTTACTACTAATCAATGTGGTTCCATCAGCACTGAGTAATTCAATTGCACCATTAGTGCATCATACAAATGTTTTGCATTGTTACTGTGTACATAAAAGTAAAATTCATTTGCCTTCTTATTTAATCCTGCATCTCTCTAAATTTCACTTATACTTTACTTTTCATGGAGTTAAATGATTTCTTCTTAAATATAAGTGAACTATCCTATTGGTAAGCCCTGTGGAGTTCTTTCTCATTTAGCAGCTTCTGAAATTCCCCATCATTTTCATCAAACCAGTCTTAATGTTTGCAAGTGTTCTGACACAGATTAGCAAATGCTGCACTATATACCAAATCTCTGAAAACTGCCCACTCCTTTTCTGCTCCACTGTTGCCAACCATGTTTGGCTCAACTTTCTCTCTGAGTTAGCAATGAACTGCTCCCACTCAGAGAAGCGCTCTAATGTGTTTACATTAAGTCTGGCAGTTATTTTGCCTTGTGATTGCCACTTTTGTTGAATGAGAGTATTTAGCTTGGAAAGGATGTCTATGATCATTCCAGCATTCTGCACCACTCATTGCCTTCATCACTCTCACATCCTATCTGTCTCTTCTCCTTACATTGACATCTGTTAAATGTCAATGTTTGCTGGGAGAGTGCATCTATCATGTTCTATTGCATTTAGGTGAATGGAAGACAGTGTTGGTGATAAGAAGATCATGAGATGCACAAGTCTTCAGTAGGAAGTTACCATTGCTGTTGCTCTTTCCATCTCAATTCCTCCTAAGAATTCCCTGTCAAGTCTAGTAATCTAAAATCACCCAGAATTATAACCTTGTCTTCTTTTAGGACACTGATGATAAGGGTCTCCAGGTCTTTACAAAATTTTTCTTTGACCTCGCCATGGTTTGTCATGGTGGGAGCATAGACACTAATGGTGATTTCCTGCCAGTCACATTGTCATTAATCTATTGTTCACTCCTTTTGGAAGGCATACAAGCTTGATGATTATATTTGTTTTGATCACAAAGCCTATGCTTGCCTCATGCTATTCCCCTTCATTGTGTGCAGTCCAGAAAAACATGTATCCTGTTCTCCCTTCAGTAAGTTGGTCTTCATTTCCTAACCTCATTCCACTCAAGGTTGTGAATTGGATGTTCTCTCACTAGAATGGCTCTTCTTTCAGGTCTACTGGTTTTTGTATTATCTATAAATATGCACAAATCCCATGTACCAATGGTAAGTGAAATCATCTTTGCAAAAATGTACACGCTTTTTTGTGTTGCAAAAGCAGGGTGAGACCCTCCTGCCACAGTAAGCAAGCCAGGATTTGCTAAGTAGACAATTTTTAAAGTACCTTTTCTAGCCTCTTCCTCATTCCAGGAAGTTAGCAGTGTGATCCTCAAAAGTCTGCTCAGTCACACAGGAGGCTACTGATTCCCACTTCTGCTTCCAGTAAGAAGACAACTCTATTTCCTGGGCTGCCTAAGTGTGACTGCAGCTTGTAGTATATCAGCACCTGCTGTTCCATCACTTGCCAATTGTCACAGGACTTTGAAATAGGTAAAAATGATAAAATATCACGGGGTTATGTCTTTTGATTTGAGCATAAATTGAATTTAAATAAGGCAGAATTGCACAAAGTCATTGATCTTTCTCTTTTAGAGTAATCATGGTCAAAGACAGACTGATGATGGCTTGAGATGCAGTGGATGGCCTTGGTGGCTTTGATATCTAACCAAATTCTTAGTGCTCCATAGTGTCTGCTTCAGTTGTCTTCATGGCCTTTGTCTCATCTGCCCATTCCACCGGGCAAAGTTGTTACGTGCTTGGGGTAGATACCTCTAACTCAGCAACAAGTTTGAGACCCCTCAGTTACCCTCAACCTGGTTTAATCTGTCTGCTGAAACAGTTTGCTGAGGTGTGGCCACTATGCACACTACAGCTTCTTGAAGTCACAGAAGAAACTTAGGTGGATCAGGTCTAGACATCACAGGTGAAAAGCAGACCCAAAAAGGACTCAGAAGCCCTCACACCAAAGGTACTAGTGTTCCCTGAATATACTCTATAGATATCCTTTTAGATAGGGCAGCTAAGTGATAAAGTAGATGGGATGCTAGAGATGGAGTTAGAGAGATTCAGCTCCTGAGTTCAAATCTGGCCTGGGACATTCGTTAACTGTGTGACCCTGAGCAAATCACTTAGCACACAGTTTGCCTCAGTTTCCTTATCTGTAAAATGATGTGAAGAAGGAAATGTCAGACTACTCCAGTACCTTTGCCAAGAAAATGCCAAATGGAGTGACAAAGAGTCAAATCCAACTTAAAAACATCTCAACAACAACAAAAATATGTGGGAAATGCTATGATTAATTGTTTTGTCCATTTGGGGGTTGATTGGCTGACAGATGAAAAAAAGTAAACAACTACATGAAATATAAAACAGAAATGTAGAATGAAACAGCTGACAGACCTTCAAGTATAATTCCATTTTGCAAATGATCCTTATCTAATTCTATGATGACTTTACATTTCTAGGTGATGAGTAAGTTGAACTGAGCTTACTGCACCTGTTCCTGAAATTCAGTCTAATTAGGTTATTACTTGATCATTCCCCCAGGTATTTTGTAGGCGAGCAACATAGGATTGGTGTGTAAATTGAGATTCCTAATGGAAAAATAAAATCAACTACAAGAATGTTGTTGTAGATTTAGCTCAAACTTATCCACAATCAAAGATGGAAAAGCCTTCTGGGGTATTTTGTCCTTCTGCCTTCTCTCTGCAGAAATGTTCTCAAAAAAAAAAAATAATGAGAACAATGATAATAATCACAGCTCATGTAGTGTTTTACAGTTTACAAAGCTCTTTCCTTACAACACTCCTGAGAGGTTAACACTGTTTTAAGTAGTATTATCTCTATTTTGCAAATGTTTTGCAAATCATTCAACAAGAATATTCTGTAAAAATAATAATAATAACAATAGACCAGAAATTATTACCAGAGAGGACAAATGAGATGTGGTATTTGACTCTGATACTAACCTTGATGCCTGACTTAAACCAGAATTTTATTAACTCTCCATGTTGACTCGATCACTTCATTACTGTCATCATTTTTGATTGTTTTTATTTTTGTTTTTGTTTTGTTTCTGCTTTTTTCTTTCCTTATTGCTCCAGATTATCTTTCAACATTTTTCTTAATTCATTCTTCTTTTGTTATTAACATTGTTACTGTTTGTTTGTTTGTTTGTTTTAACAGAATCTGCAGCTTCTTCAGTTTAGGGAGCTTCTGGTGTAGAATTTTCTCTATAAATACATGGTAGCACCTTCTTTGCAATTCATAGAGTCTTAGGAGTTGCCTGGGACCCAGTATATATCACGTAATAATTGACTGAGTCCAGGTCTCTACCCACTAATACTTGCTGCCTCTCCATTATTCTTTATGGCATAGTAACATTTCATGACATCTATATTATATAATTTGTTCAGCTCTTTCCCAATCATGAGAAAATCCTGGTTTTTGAGATTTTTTTTACCTAACGATATCGCTATAAATACTTTTGTATATTTTTTTTTCATTCTCCTGGCAACAACCACCTTGGACTACATTATCTATCAGGTAGTCAGATCTTCCGAGCAGTAACTTTCATCAGATGAAGGAATGGCTATAAATCCACATTAGGCCTAGAGGGAATTAATTAGTGTCTATAGAATGAGACTTGTAAATCCAGCCCTCTGAAGTGACAGAAAATTTCATACACTGAATGAGAACCAAGTAACCTCAAGAATACTATCAAATAGATGACATTGTTTGGGAAAGACTATAATCTGAGCATATTTTTTTTTTAACTTTCAGTGTTAGCCTCAAATGTCAATACGTGAAGGAGCCATGATTTCATCAAGTCACAGAACTCTGTGAAATCCACCAATACAGAGCCTTCTGTAATTTAGCAGGGAGTAACTACCTGGGAGTTGCAAGAGTCTCAGAGAGCCAAATAGCTTACCCAGGGCCATCCAGCAAGTAAGTGTCAAAGTTAGAAAGCAGGTCTTCCGGACCTCATTCCCAAAGCAAATTAATTCCTCACTCAATCTACATCCCTGAGAAACTTTTGTTTCCTGAGTTATTTCAAATTGTTCATTCATTTTCAAGTTGTGTCCAACTCTTTGTTAGCCCAATTGGAGTTTTTCTGTAAAGGATACTAGAATGGCTTACCATTTCCTTCTCTACCTCATTTTACAAATGAGGAAACTGAGGCAAACCAGGGTAAATGACTTGCCCACAACCCTACAACTAATAAGTGTCTGAGGCTGGATTTGAATTCAGATCTTCCTAACTTTAGGTCTAGTCTCTATCCACTGTACTACTTGACTGCCCCTGAGTTTATACTAAAGTAATAGTTTAGTGTTACTTTAAAAAATATTTCAGGGCAGCTAGGTTGCACAGTGGATAGAGTACCAGCCCTAAATTCAGGAGTTCAAATCTGGTCTCAGACACTTAACACTTCTTAGCTATGTGATCCTAGGTGAGTCACTTAATCCCAATCACCTCAGGGAAAAAAAAAAATTCCTGACCACCTTAGTAGTTACCTCACTGAATTAGATTAATTTGATTAATTTCTCCAGAATTTCTCCAGAAATAGTCCCTGTTTTGTCTTTTAGCACTGCTTATATTTATAAGTAACATTGTTATTTGAATACTTCCTCATTGTCCAACCCTCTTATTACTTAGCTTCCAATTTTTTAAATTAGCTGAGTAGCTCTGCTGCTTTCAAATCATCAATTTGATCTCACTTTGGTTAATTGTCCTGCAGTATTCCAATACTCTTTTCTCCCTTGCATATAAATATGGGCTTTTCAAGTCTTTTCTCCTGGCTCTAGACATCAATGAACTCAGATCATTTCTACTTAAGAATAGAAAACATCCGCATCTTGTAGGAATTAACTCAGGAAGGAAAGCATAAAATATGCCACTGACAAATTGCTGAATAGTCACCATAAAGTACAATTCATTATAGCCAATCCTTTTTTCTCATGGATTTTTTGTGATTAAATTGGCCATACATTCATACAGAAAAAGGGCTGAAAGGAAAAGGAGCCAGGAAAGCAGAGTTATGTTGTTGGCAGCATCCCCTCCACCATCACCATCCATCTAGACTGGAGACAGGAAACAACAGAAACAATCAATTCTGTATCAGAATAAGCAGGCTCACTTACTCTAAGAACAGCAGACAATTCTAGCCTCTTGTTCTTCCTTTTTCTTCAGCCCCTCCCTTCTTTTCTTCTCCATTCCCCTCTCATTTTTTCTGTGTTTTTCTATCTCTGTTTCTGTGTGTGTGTGTGTGTGTGTCTTTTTGTCTGTATTTGTCTCTCTCTGTCTCTTTGTGTTTGTCTCTCTGTGTCTACCTGTTTCTCAGTCTTTTTTTGCTCTGTCTCTCTGTTTCTCTGTCTCTCTGTCTGTGAGTCTCTCTGCCACTCTGTTTCTCTGTCTCTCTGTTTCTCTATCTTTCTATCTCTGTCTCTCTCTGTCTCTCTGTTTCTCTGTCTCACTGTGCATGTCTCTTTGTCTTTTTGTCTCTGTTTCTCTTTGTATCTCTGTGTCTTTCTCTCTTTCTGTCTCTCTTGTCTCTCTGTCTCTGTTTCTCTCTGCATCTCTCTCTGTCTCTGTCTGTGCCTGTGTCTCTGTTTCTGTCTCTCTTTCTTTCTCTCTCCCCTCCCCCTTTTCATCTCTTTCACTTTCTTCCTGTTCTTTCTTTCTCCTAGTACCCATTTTCATTTCTTCTCTTCAATCATCCATTCATCCCTTTCTCCCTCCCTTTTTGTTCTCCTTTCCCTCTTCTCTCTTACCATCAGATATCAGTTCTTAATATAAAACACACACACACACACACACACACACACACACACACACACCCCTTCCCAAATGGATTTAAAGTTACCTGTGTTGTAAACTTAGTAGTTAAGTAGTTAAAGTAGTTAAGCAGATAAAGTGCTGGAGTCTGGAAGTCCTAAATAAAATCTTGCTTATGACTCTAGGCAAGTCACTTAACCACCGTCTGCCTCAATTTCCTCATATATAAAATGGGCATTTTAATGACAAAATAGTTCTGAAGATGAAATGAGATATTTGTAAAATGTTTTCCAAACTTTAAAGTGCTATAAAATACTAGATCGTCATTATAGCTAGATAAGAGGGAGAAAATTACATCTTAATTTTTCCTTTAGTTTCCTTTAAAAGTTATACATTTTGTTTTACTCATTTTAAAAAATATATTCTGAGTCTATTAATTTCAACAAATTGCCAAAGAGGATCCATGATACAAAAAAGTTTAAGAGTCTCTGCTATTTTATTATAAAATTTAGAGCTGAAAAGAACTTCCAAGATAATCTAGTCCTATTCCCATTTTTTTTTTACAGATGAGGTAATAGAGGCAAGAGAAGCATATGGATGGTAATTCTTCTGATTTCAAATTCCATATTTTCCCACCTTATCACATAGTGACTTCTCTTTCTTCATCCTTCCCTCTTTTCCTCTCTCATTCTCCTTTTTCTTTCTCTCTTTCTCCACCCTTCTTTCCTATGACAGGATTTACTGTGTCTTCCTCTTTTAATATAAAGTAAGAAAATTGTTTTCTGCTTCACTTCCAGTATCTATCTTGATAATGCCCAACATTTCATTGCCTTTGGAGCTGTAGGGAGTAAAATGCCAAGTCAATGGAACTCACAAGTCTATATGGCAAGTCAGCTGTAAGGCAGGCATGCAAAAAAAAAACCTGGAAAGAATTGTCCTAACCTTGTATAAAAAATGGGACATCGAGACTTGGAGTAATGTGTCTAGTTTTGGTCACTGCCTTTCAAGTAAAACAAGCAACACTTGGAATGTTCCAGAGATGGGCAACAAAAATGAGTAAAAAATAGAGGAATATTAGTATGACAACAGACTAAAAATGGCAGATGCTTATGCAGTTGTGAAGGTCAGAACTGACCTCAGGATTGGGAAACCTCTGGATCCTAGCCTGATATTTCAGAATACACACATTTCTTGTTTCCTCAGTTATATCTCAGGGGCCATTCATCATTTTCATAATTATAACACAAACATTTATTAAATCTACTCTTTTTTTTTTCAAAATTTGATTCTAAGTACAGAGGGATATAAATCAGATTATCTCCACCCACCAGGGGCATACATTCTATTGGTGAGGGGCACAGTTAGAAAAAAACCTCTTTTTTTCTCTGTTGTTCCTTTCTCTAGAAGCTAAATTTTGTGGAATATAATTCCTACCACTGGAATTCATTCCAGGTGCAAAAACTTTTAGTCATCAAGAAAAGTAATCCAGGATATTTCATACTATTTTTCCATGATTGCATTTACTATGCATTATATGATTTTCCACATTGAAACCTGCTTTCGACTTTTCTACTCATTCACAAATTGGTAAAATAATTTGCATTATCATTCCATGAACTTAATATCTACCAACCCAAAGAATTAGAGTACTTGCTCTCAAAGACCTCACAATCTAATGAGGGATATAACATGCAAAGAACTATATCCAAATGAGAGAGAAGTTGGCAATAATAGTCTCAGAGAGGAGGCATTAATATGAAAAAGAACCAGGAAAGTCTTACAGAAAATGGGATATTAGCTGGGACTGGAAGGAAGCTAGATTAGCCAGGAGACACATTAAGAGATAAGAAAGAAAAGGATTCTGGGAAGATGGTGGAGTGGGTCAGTAAATTTCATTCTCTAAATTTCCCCCACAAACAGAACAATTTTGCACCTCAGGGCAAACATAGATTGGTGAAATAAGAAGACTGGAGGCAGAATAGGGATCCTCCAGATAAAACCCAAGACCAGAAGAAAGATGTCAGGCCTTCATATGAAGTGCAAATCCCTCCAGGTTAGTTTTGCAGAAAAACCATGTGGAGAGCCCTAGGATGAGCTGGTTATGGCTAGAGCCTCAGCAGGAATCACAGAAACTTTCTCCTCCTGGACTTCTTGAAAAATCAAGGTCTTTGTCTGGAAAGCCTGAGGGAAACTTGGCTGATGAGGAATGTCAGGCCCAGCTGTGCTACAGAGATGGGGCCCTGGGTAAGAAGGAACTAGCATACCAGGAGTGCAGAAGCAATGGGGCAAGGATGCTGCTGACTATGGGCACCTGCAGGAGGAAGGAGCTCTTGGTTTGGGGTTCTGGGGAGAGTGGAGAGCTGAAGTGAGGCTAGATGCACCATCAACTCCATCCCACAATTAGAGATGCTTACACTAATATTTCTCACTAAAAAAAAAATAATAATAATAATGATCTGGCAAAGAAGAACGAACCCAACCATAAAATCTTACTATGGGAACAGGGAAGATGAGGGTTCATCTCCAGAAGAGGACACTGAAGTTAAAAAAAAGTTTCTTCTACCCCCAAAGAGTAATGTTAAATGGCTTCCTATCCAGAGAAAATTTATAGAATTCAAAAAAAAATTTTTAATCAAATGAGAGACATTGAGGAAAACTAAAATAATAATAATAATAATAATAATATAACCATTCAAGACAAACAAGATAATTTTTACAAAGTTAATTAACTCAAAAAGGAAATACATAGTCTTAAAGATAAAAATAACTCTGAAAATTAGAATTGGGCAAGGGGAAGTTAATAAAGCTATGAGACCAAAAAATAACAAAAACAAAACAATAAAGAATGAAAAAATAGAATGTGAAACATTTTCTAAGAAAAATAACAGATCTGGAGAATAGATCAAGAAGAAATGTAAGAATAGTACTATTGGAAAGCTGTGACCAAAAAAAGGACCTTGATGTAATAATGCATTATAGAACAGGAGGGGAAAATAGGAATAGAAAAAAATCCATCAATCACCACCTCAAAGAGATCTTTTGTGGAAAACACATGGGAATATTATTGCCAAATTTCAAAACCCCCAGATCAAATAGAAAATTTTGCAAGAAAGAAGAAAAATAATTCCAATATGCTGGAGCTACAATTAGAATTGTACAGGACTTACCTGCAGCCACAATAAAAGGCCACAGGTCCTATAATCATATATACCAGCAATCAAAAAAAAAAAAAAAAAAAAAAAAAAAACCTAGGGCTGCAACCAAAAATATCATATCCAGAAAAATTATTCCTAATATTGAATGGGAAGAAAAATGAACATTCAGTTAACTTGCAGATTTTTAGGACTTTCTATCACCCAACCTGAACTCAATAGAAAATTTATAAAGAAATAAGGGGAGAGGAATGGGTGGAGGGGGAAGCAAGAGTGAGGGAAGAAAATAAGGGAGGGATCCACAGGTGGGGGAGGCTAAGTAATATCAAGGCAAGTTGAGGAGCAGAATTAAAGCAGGAGAGTTAGCAAGGATAGGAAAGAAGAGGAAAGACAAACTTAAAGATTCAATCAAGAAAGAAACCTACATTATAAGCCAGCCACACTAATATTGTTTTATATGCATGTTTACGCATGGGTAAATGTGTGTGTATATATGTGTGTGTCTGAGTACATGGAGATATGTAGGAATGTTGCTCCATATATGTGTATACATAGATATACATATATTTTTGAGTGGTGGGTGTGAATGTATATGAATATGTGAGTGGTTGTGAGTATGTGTGTGATTTATGTATATAACATCTGTGCTTAGCTATAGCCTGTGTGGGGGTTAGGGGGATGAAAGGAGAAAAAAAGAATCAAGTTTTAAAAATGAGTAGCATAGAACAAAACTATTACCTACAAGGAAGCAAAGATGGACATGGACCCTCATGAATATAATTTTTCCACTATTATATATCCTTTCTTGATCTGGTAATTTGCTGTTATATATTTTAAATCCTCTCTCATGTTCTATGGGTCACTTGACAATATTGTTTTGTTTTGTTTTCCTTTTCTATTTTTCTTTTTTTCTATTCTGTTTTTTAATAAAGTAATTTTTTTAAAGAGAGCAAGAGATGAGAGAATTTCGGGCATGGAGCACATTACTAAGCTGAGAAATGGAGTCATCTTGTTCAAAGAATAATAAGAAAGCCAGTGTCACTTGAAGTTAAAGTATGTGAAGGGAATTAAGGTAGAACAATCTTAGAAAGGTAGAAAGGGGGCAGGTTGTGATGAGCTTTAAAGAACAGAGGATTTTATATTTGACTCCAGGGGTCCTAGAGAGCATTAATTAGAGTTTTTAATGTAGTAGGATGGCATGGTAATTTAAGATTAATTTGTCAGCTGAGTGGAGGATGGAAGGCAACAGGGAAAGACTTAAAGGAGGGAGACCAACTAGCAGGTTATGTGATAGTTAAGGAATGAGGTGATGAGGATCTGTACCAGGTGGTGAGCAAGTCACAAGAGAAAAGGGATGTAGATAAGAGATATTTTTAAAATAGAACTGACAGACCTTATCTATGGTTACATATGGATAGAGAGAGAGTGAGAAAACAGGAATAACATTTAAGTTGTGAACCTGGGTGTCAGAAAAGATGATGGTGTCCTTAATAGCAACAAGAAAGTTAGGAAGACTCGAGAGCTTGAGTATGATTTGGTAAGTTGAAGATGTCTGTAGGGCATCCAGGTCAAGATAAGCAATTGGAGATAAAAGACTGAGGGTCAGCAGAGAGATCAGGGATAGATAAGTATAACTGAGAATAATTAGCATAGAAAAGATCACTGAATTCATTGGAGTTGATAAAATTATTGAGAGATAGCATAGAAGGGGAAGAGAAGATGGTCTAGGACAGAATCTTGAGGGGGGAAAAGGGAGGTCACCTATTGTAGAGGGCCAGAACTCTGAAAGAGTATACTTGAAACAAGGATACCTACAATAGGATGTTTACTCAGTGTGATTGATGAGATAATGGTTCTCTAGTTCACATATACTTAATACTTAGTATGGTGAAGCAATACTTCTACAGTTGGCACATGTTCAGTGTGCTGTAGTGATGTAATTATACTAAAGTATTTAAGGCTAAGAGGACTGGAGAGGGAAAGAGAGTGTGTGCTAAAGCTACATCTCAGACTCTAGACTCCAGATTACAGACTCCAAATTCCAACTCCAGATTCTATCCCTGACCATCTTTTTTCTTGACAAAAATACTAGAGTGGTTTGCCATTTCATTCTCCAGCTCATTTTACATATGAGCAAACTGAGTCAAGCAAGGTTAAGTGGCTTGCCCAGGGTTACATAGCTAGTAAGTGCATGAGGCTGGATTTGAACTCCCAAAGAGGTGTCTTCCTGACTCAGTGTTTTATCAGCTGCCCCAGATAAAAAGATGGATAAAGAGATACATAAGTAAATGACAGTGATAGGGGGAACCCTGAAATTGTCCTCCCTGACTTTGTGGGGGAAGCCATGGGGATGAACTCTGAGAAACTTCTCTGGGAGAGGCCCGTCTTAGGGAATCAAGATAAAGTGGCTTCATTCTGTTATCTTGGTGAGACTAGCTGCACTCTCAATTGAGCTGAAAATTAGTCTAGAACCATTCCTACTTAGCTCAAACTTAAATGGTCTCATTCAACCTGGAAATCTAGGCCAGTGACAACATTGAAGGAATCTCATTCAATTGAAACCGCAGGCTCAGATTTCCTATAAAAAGACAATTTTAAGCTCATATTTTTGCAGACGTCCAAAGTAGTATGCCAAGGGACCTCTCCTCTTGGCACAGCTGCCTACCAGGACTCCTATCTGCTGTGAAGAGATGTTCTTCTCAGTGAAAAATCTCTTATTATTTCTCTGTCAGGACCTTATCATTAAGAAGTCTGCCTTCCTAGCAAAGCTTACTTCTCGGTGCCAACACAATCAACTTCCCTTCTGCCATTCAGACTTTTCTGGTTCATTAATTCTTTTCACATTGGACCTGCATCAACCAGAGGGGGTTTCCACAGCAACCTGAACTGCCACTAACCACATCAACAGGATGAGAGAGACAGAGACAGAGAATGGTCTTTATGAACCAAGAAAGTAGAAATCATGAGATTGTAATGATGAGAAAGCTCACTATTTCACTATTTTAAATAATTATTCTTTGCCGACTATATGCTAAACAATTGTCCTAGTCACCCAAATTAAGTCTCCTTTGGATCCCCAGCCTCCAAAGATTGGTATTCTTTCTACTGTGTCATCCCAGGACTCAAGATAAAAGGATATACCTAATCATTTCCTAGTGCTTTGCTGAAGCACATGGAGTTTGTGAGGCAAAGAGGAAAGACAAATTTTCAGTTCACAAAGTAACATTGAAATTGCTTTTTTTTTTTTATTAAAGGTACTTCTGTTTACCAGCCCTGAAGTCAGGAAGACCTAAATTCAAATCTGTCTCAGACACTTAACACTTACTTAGCTGTGCCACCTTAAGCAAGTCACTTAACCCCTATTGCCTCAGGGAAAAAGAAAAAAAAGGTGTTTTTGTTAATACTCAACACTGATATCAGCTTTTTTTTTTTAATTTCTTGAAACACAAAGTGGGTAGAATAATAGTCAGTCAATAAGATCTTTAAAATCAAAACCACGTCCCAATCTGCTTTTCAGAATCAATTCCTCAGGATATGGACAGTTAGTAACAGGACATTTTATGCTTTGCTCTATTTCCATCAAGTCCTGCCAGCAAATTTCCCCACGATAAATTACCCAGAATTTCCTCCAAAAGGGGTGAGGGGAAAAGCAAGGTATTTATCAAACAAATACATAAGGTTGAAACAAAATTACCTATATTAGGGAAATATTAATTCAATTCAAATGTATATCTATAAACATTAGTCACAGTAACAATAATATTGTACGCACAATACAGAATTGTGTGCAATATTAGTGTTACAATGTATAATGACTTAGCTATTCTCAGCAATACAATGATCCCAGATAATCCCAAAGGACTCATGACGAAAAATGCTATCCACCTCCAGGGAAAAAACTGATGCTATCTGAAAACAGACTGAAGCATATTATTTTTCACTTTCTTTTTTGGTTTGGGTTTTCTTGCGCAAATTTGTTTTACATGATTGCACATATAAAATCTATATCACATTATTCATCGTCTTAGAGAGGCATAGGGCAAGGGATGGAAGGATTGAATTTGGAACTCATAACTTTTTTAAAAGTTAAAAATTGTTTTATAGGTAATCAGAGAAAAGAAAATTGCCTATTTAAAAAAATCAATTAATATGAAATTTTAATTTTTTAATGTTTAGGTGGGTTTTTTTACATTTCTGTCATTTTCCAATGACTCTTCCTCAGTAGAATTTTTCCTTAAAACAGTGAAACAGCTCAGCAAAACAACTCAAATACAGTAACTATATTCTGCCACTTCAGTAACTATATTCTACCACTCTCTGCTAAGAATGGGTTGATATACTTCATAAATAATCTACATAATTCAAGATTGATCACTTCACCAATCAAAGTTCTCATGCCTTGCATTGTTGTTTTCTTTTATATTATATTGGTCATTGCATATAATTTTATTTGTTCTTACTTGCTCTGTATCAGTTCATATAAATCTTCACAAATTCTCTGAATTCTATGTAATTTCTAACGATGCAATGTATTATATTAGCATAATTGTTATATTGCACACATCCTATTTGCATTATATTATTATATGTTATATAATTTATATGCAATGATATAATGCAAATATAATATAGCACAATTCATTTAGCCATCCCTCAAGTGATGGGCTCCACCATGTGTCTAATTTGGGGTTTGCTCGTTTGTTTTCTACCACAGAAGAGCTCTTATAAATATTTATGTTTTTAATGGGACAATGTCCTAACTTTTACCTACTTGGAGTACATAACCAATAGTGATATCTCTAATCAAAAGGTATAGATAGGGGACAGCTAGATGGTGCAGTGGATAGAATGCCAGCCCTGAAGTCAGGACCACTTAAATTCAAATCAGGCCTCAGACAATTATCACTTCCTAGCTGTGTGACCCCAGCCAAGTCACTTAACCCCAATTGCTTCAGGAAAAAAAAAAGCATATATAGTTTAATGATTTTTTCTAATACATTTCCAAATGGCCTTTTAGGTTACTTGTACTAATTCACAACGTTACCAACAATGCATTTGTGTATGTGCCTCCTAGTAGACACTCTATTTTTTTCCTTTCATCAAATTTGTCAATTTAATAGGTATGAAATGAAACTCCAGACTTCTTTTAATTTATATTTTTCTTTATCACTGATGATTTTATAATTGTACTGTTGTATAGCCTTTGATTACTTAGCTAATGATTGTGACATGCATATATATATATATATATATATATATATATACATATATATATATATGTGTTTTCCCTGAAATTTGTGTTTTGTTTTAGCTTAAGAAAAATTGTATGTATTCCATTTTAAAATCTCTTCATTTCCTAATGTATTTATTCCTTTGGCTCAAGAAGTCATGCCTTATTAGAAATAAATAAACAAACAAACAAAGAATAAGGTTTTTTAAAAGCAGTTCAACAAAACTAACCAACATATCTATCAAGCCTGACAGTACATGCATTATTCCTCTTTAAAGAATGGATGGGGAAAGGATGATTTTCAAACTTCTTCTTTGGGATCAAGTTCAGTTGTTTTAATTACACAACATTTAGTTTCAATATTTTGCTTTCTTTCATATACATGGTTGTAGTTATTTTATATATTGTTTTCTTTGTTCTACTTTGTTTTTCATTAACTTCATTTAAGTCTGATATTCTTCATGATAATATTCCATTATATGTGATATTATTTGGTTAGCCATTTCATAACTTAGGGGTCTCTACTTTGTTTCTAGCTCTTTCCTACTACAAAAAGTATTTCTGTAAATGTTTTAATGCATATTGGATCTTTTTTGGGAACATCTTTGGAATGTAATAGCATAGCAGTGAGAGTTATACTAAGAAAGTGTCAATATCCTTTGACCTATCAAAGGATATTGACACTTTCTTAGTATAATTCAAAGGATGTTGACACTTTCTTAGTATAACTCAAAATTGCTTTCCAGCAAGGTTGGATTACTTAATTCATAGTTCCACCATCAGTATATAAATTTGTTTGTCCCTTCCATTCCATTTTTTGTCATCTTTGACAACTTGCTGGATATGAGTTGTTTTGATTTGTCTCTATTATTATTTGTTAATTGAATCATTCATATGGTTCTTAATGGTTTATAATTGTTCAAATTTTTATTTTTATTAATAATTCTCTTATAAGTATCTACTTCTATCATTTTACCACTAATCCTTGCTGAGAGACTTTTGTTCTCCTGGAGCAAATCCTACTAGCAAATTCTCTCCCTAGAGATAACTATGCCCTATAACACTCTTTTATAATTGATGAAGAATTTACCTAGAACTACATAATAATTAGGGACTAAAATTTGAACCCAAATCCCTTACGCCATACTCAACACTCTTTCTACCCTGCCATGCTAAAAAGATCAAAAAAGAGTATTCAATGACATTAGAATCTTGCTAGAGCAAAGATTAAAAACTTGGGCTCTGTGGATTTGGGTCTTGTTTCTTTATATTTTCAAAACTATTTCACCTTAATTGATTTCTTTTGTAATCCCATGTATTTTATGTAATATATTTATGAAGCTTCTGAAAAGAGGTCCATAGGCTTTACTAAATTACCAGAGATATCCAGGATATGCAAAAAATGATTGAGAGCTTTTGTTCTAGGGCATAATAATGGAGAGAAGCATCCATTAAGGTTAAATAGAAGAGGAGAAAGGATGAAGGGAAATATAGGAAAATTAGTAGCAAATTTTAAAGAACCACAGTGCTTATGATTAATGCAATCTTATTTCAAATCTTCTTGAACTATTTTTAGTTTCTTTTTTTATTATTATATTGATATTATATATCAATACTTTATATTGATATTACATATCAATATAATACTTTTTTAAAAGTATGCAGTTTGGGGGCACCTAAGTGGCACAGTGCATAGAGCACCAGACCTGAAGTCAGGAGGACCTGAGTTCAAATCTGGTCTCAGACACTTAACAGGAATATTCACATCTCTGTTGCTAAAACAGCTTTTGTTGTGTGCTTCTTTTCAGTGCTAAGAAAGTTTGAGAAGAAAGTGTTGTTTTCTCAGCACTCCTCCCCAGTGTAAGCACTTATCAGGAATTCTGAGAAAAACAACTAGTAAATAAAGTTTCATTGCTGATTATCATTCACACTCCAGTCCAAGCAATTGGTAAATGTTAAGGATGAAACCTGCCACACACCTGGCCCATAGTTGGCCCTAGGTAGTAGATAAAACCTAAAGGATTCAAACCCTTGTGTGAATTATCCAGGAACAGCAAGAGAAAATTTTTTCGGGACCACAAATATTTAAATTGAAAAAAGACAGATCATTCATCCTTTCCTAGATATGTATTCATTTCCAATATATAAACACCTGGGGCACCTGCTGCTTCACCATGTAATCTCCAGAAAAGTTTTCCCAAGTTCAAAGTATTCTGTAGATTTACAAGCACTGAAAAAGTATAGCTCACAAGCCCCAACCAATAGTTAAACAACCAGTGGACACAGTTCAAAGCAAAAATCATGTGATGAAAAAATCATAACAAAAAGTAGTTAGAGAATATACTACCCACTTTCATATACCTGAAGAACATTCTCCCACACCATCGATGAGATGAGTAGACATGGGTTAGAGGAAAAGGAATTGAAAAAAAATATTATATTAAAGAAGTTGGGAGGAGGGATTTCAAATCTTAAAGAGTTTCAAAAGCAGTCAAAAAGAATGAGGATTGGGGCAATTAGGTGGCCCTGAAGTCAGGAGAACCTGAGTTTAAATCTAGTCTCAGACACTTAACACCTTCTTGCTGTGTGATCCTGGGAAAGTCACTTAACCCCAATTACCTCAGGGGGAAAAAGTGGTTTAAAAAAAAAAAAAAGAATGAGGATTTGGACATTATTATACTCAGTTCTAAAGAGATCTTTAGCAATCAAGAAGGAAGCAGTTAAGTAAAGCATTAGGGATGGGAGCCAAATTTCAAGGTTCTGAGTAATAAGTGTGAGGGTGACAAAGAAATGTTATCCAGCATCCATCACATCAATAACTTGTCAGTGAATGGAAAAGAGAGAGATTAGGGCAAAAGAATGATAAGTAGAGACAAGAGAAAGTTTTGGTTTGTTTTGTTGTTGTTGTCATTGGAGTGGTTTTTTGTTGTTGTTTTAACAGTGACTTGAGCTTGTCTATGGCTAGTAGTGGAGGCAGGGAAGAGCCAGTTTTTGTAATGCTGAATTACAATGAAAGCATTTTTAAATTAATGTTTCTATCTTTACCAAGAATTTTCAGACAATATTAATCATTTAATCTCCACCTATCATTTTCTCCAAGAGTGGTAGACAAGAAATGTGAGAGAGAAATGTGAAAAAAAGAAATAAACTCCTCTGTATGCAAGTATTTTGTCCCAGTAATGATTATTCTAAAAGCATTCTCTATAGTCTCTATGATCAAGTCTAAAATGCGAAAAAAATTAAAAAGGAGAGTTCAGTCTCTGAAATATATAAGAATTCACATAGCACTTTTATTTCCATTTTGACCATGACTGCAAGCAATTGAGTGAGCTGTGGTAATGCAGGACAAGGACCCAGGGCAAGAAATAAAGTGAGTTACAGATCTGGCACTGGGTACTGTCAACAATACAAATTGCTTTTACTGAGCTCTGGTTCCAACAAGAATTCAGTCCTTGAAAACACTCTGTCCTTCACAAAGAGATTGTAACTTAAAACCAATAGTGGTTTCTATGTGTGGTACCAGGTCCATGACTCATCAAGGCAACTAGATATCATTTAAAGACCATACAAAGGACCATGCACATGCTGAAAAGAGAAGAAGGAATTTATTTATTGTTTTCATTCAGTTCAATTAGATGAACACTATTTAACATTAAGTAGGCCAAGTTTTTTTTTTTTTTAATAAGGAAATATAACATAAGTAAGAAGTTCTAGTGCCTCATGTATAGAATCACCTTGTGTAATAAAACATGAAATTCTCCACCTATGAAGGCTGTGAGAAGTAATTTCAGCCCCTTTAAATACAAGCACCCCAAAGAAGATGGCTCATTCTTGCCTCAGATTTTATCAATTAGTTCTGTGAAAATCCTTGCTTCTCTGCTTACAAATGCTTTGGTTTATGGAGAGCTTGTGTTTACCTAGACTTATGCTTATAACATAATTTTCTTACTTGTGAGATTTCCATATGGAATCAATATCCTCTCCTCCTCTCTTCCACTGACTCATGCTCATGCAGAACATGAGATGTATCATAATTTTTTAAGGAATCAGAACTTCTTCCTGAATCTCTACCCCCTGCCATTATTAATCACCCCAAAGAGCTGGTGCCCACCAGGTTTTCTTTATCTATAACTGGACATTGGACATACATAACAATTCAAGGCAGGGGACTATGATTAGAAGGAAAACAACATAAATAAGTACTGATTACAGTCTGGGGGTGGTACAATCAAATCTCTATCTTTCCCTTTCTCTCTTCCTCTAATCAATCAAGAAGCTGGATGGAGTTGTCAGCAAGTTAGTTTCAAATGACAATAGTCCTGTTGCTGTATCCCATAAAACTTTTGGAGGAATGGAGAATAGGAACTAGAATATAGAAATCAGATGCAAGTCCTGAATTATTTCCTTCTGCATGATACAAGATGGACAATACGACTCTTCTGCCTTTTTCTTCTCCAAAGCCTCTAAATCAATTTCAAAAAGATATCACAAAACTAGTGAACTCTGAAGGAGAATATTCTTCAATGTTTCCATAGCCATGCTTTATGTTCAGGATTTAGGAAAGTCAAGATTATCTTCAATGAGGTCTCTCTAAGCCTCAGTTTCCTCAAAATTGAAGAGATTGCACTATACATGCTTTCAACTGAGTCATGTGTCTCTGTGACTCCATATAGCAAGGCACTATGTGAAATACTTTATACAAAGACTAAAAATATATTATGCAAAAACTAAATATATGTGTGCATATATATGTGTGTGTGTATAGATACATATGTATATATGTATGGTTTATACAAAGACTAACATATTCCCTGGCCTCAAAGAGCTTATAATCTGGGAAAGGATGACATTTATACAAAGAGTTGTAGTGAGTTAAAAATTCATCAATCATTTGGGAAGAGTCAGAGTGACCTGAAATATTCTAAGAAAAAAGAATCACTACCAATTGAGGAGATTAAGAAAGGATTTAGAGGGAAAGAAACAAAGTGAGTTTCAAACAGATAATCAGGAAAAAATGAAAAGTAGCCCATTCCAGGCATAGAGGACAAAGTATACAAAGATACATTGAGTACAGTATGAAATCAGGGAAGAGTGAATAGTTTAATCTTGGCTAAAGCACAAGATGAGTGAAAGTGATAATCATAAAATGAAATTGGAGCCAAATTGTAGAAGACTTTAAATATCAAATCTTGGTTTTATTTAATAGGCAATGGGGAATCACTGAAGTTTTTTAGTAGAGAAATATCTGATTAGACATGTGTTTTAGGAAGATGACAGTGGCTTCAGCATAAAGGGTGAATTAGAGACAGAAGAAAAAACTGTCTGGGAAATTATTATTATAGTCCTTTCAAGAAGCAAGCAGGAAGAATGTTTGTGGCAGCCCTTTTTGTAATGGCAAGAAACTGGAAACTGAGTGGATGTTCATCAATTGGAGAATGGCTGAATAAGTTGTGGTATATGAATGTTACAGAATATTTTACTTATTGTTCTACAAGAAATGATCAGCAGGATGATTTCAGAGAAACTTATATGAACTGATGCTAAGTGAAGTAAGCAGAACCAGGAGATCATTGTACACCACAACAACAAGATTACACAATGATAAATTCTGATGGATGTGCTCTTGTCAACAATGAGATGATTCAAGCCAGTTTCTATGGTCTTGTTATGAAGTCGTCTGCACTCAGAGAGAGGACAATGGGAACTAAATGTAGACCACAACACAGTATTTTCACTCTTTTGGTTGTTGTTTCTTTGCATTTTGGTTTTTTCCTCAATTTTTTTCCCTTTTTGATCTGATTTTTCTTGTGCAACATAATATTTGTGGAAATATGTATAGAATAATTGCACATGTTTAATATATATTGAATTAGTTGTTGTCTAGGGGAGGGGGTAAGAAAAGGGAAGGAAAAAATTAGACTATAAGGTTTTGTAAGAGTGAATGTTGAAAATTATCCATCTATATGTTTTGAAAATAAAAAGCTTTTAAAAAAAAAAAAGTAAACAGGCCCTAAACTAGAACTGTAACAAGATAAAAAACAGAGAGGATGCAAGAGATACTGTGGAAATAGCATATAACAACTGAAAGAATGTGGAGACTCAGAGGAAAAAAAATAGTCAAGAATATGTCCAAATCCAGTGCTCTTTCCACTATATTACTTACAAAAATTAAAAGAAAATTAAGGAAAACATTTTATAATAATTTATAATTTGAGAAAAACAATTTGCAATAATGCCAAAATATATAAAATTATTGGGCAATAGCCTTCCAAGACATGCAAAATTCATCTAAAGCTAATAATAAAATGATTTAATTGTTAATAGGGGCAAAATAAATAAGTAAAAGAAGATTTAAATAATTGGAGAGTTAGTCAATGCAGTTAGCCAAATCAGACCAAGTAACAAAGACAGCAATGCTACCCAAATTAATTTACAGATTTATTGTACTAGCTATCAAAATACCAATGAGATACTTCATACAATTAAAGTGTTGCCATAATTTATGTGTAATATTAAGGAGTATTATAAAGGGAGGGAGAAGGAGAAAAGGGGATTTGCACTACACGATCATAAATTATATTATAAAGCAGCAATTAATAAAACTATCTGGTAAATGTTAATTTTTCATTGGCTCTACAATTTCATGTTCCAACTTACTGATACATACATCCTTATCTCATGATACTCTCATTAAATCTTGGTATTTAAGTCTTTCACATTAAGTTGACCCAATATGCAGGGTGTCTTCTTTTAAATCTCAATGTTATATAAGTAATAGTGAAACACATAGCCTGTCTATGCATTTCACTCTTCTATTTGATCGGCTGAATGAAGTTCCATTATCTGGTGCAATAAATGACTGAGATTTCAGATAAGCCATAGCTTTATTAAGCAAGAATACTAGTGAGCACAGCTTCCTCCCCATTTATATCCTACCAAGATGAGCTCAATGACCCTCCCAGGTAAAAGTAGACCACAGGGAGTTCTTTGTGGTCTGAGAAATTCCAATCCAATAGATAAGGAATTTTTTTATAACCTGGGTTTCACATAAATCTACCTTGGTAGAAGAGTTAACTGGAGCCTATGTTAAAGTGCCCTAGTCAACAACAACACTTAATCTCTTTTCCCAGTCATACATATCTTTGATGAAATCATTCATATCCCTTCTTGCCTAAAAGTTATCTTTGGTAATATTCTATAACCTATTTTATACCCTTTATATGTCTTTGGGTATCCCATAATTTTAATTCTCCAGAAATTGTGGTATTCCATGATTCACAGACATAGAATATCACCAGAAAAAATATTGGTGTTTAAAAAGTTAGGATTTTTGCTTCAGGAAAAAGCCTGGAGTCATTGAACATACTGTACAATTTCCCAAATTCAAACTAGCCCTCTCTTTCCAGTTTGGTTCTAAACCCAATTCATTTCCTGGATTTTAAAAAACAAAACTATAAAGCCATTGGACAGGCTGGGCAACCCAAAGCTAAAATTAAATGTAAACCATCAACTTATTATTTGATAATTCTAAGATCATGAAAAACTAGGGAAGGAAATCATTATTCAATAAAATATGTTGGTTAGTTTAACAGAATAGTAAAAATGAAATTTTTCTATCTGTCACACCATATAAATTCCAAATGAACTAATAATGTAATATAAAAATACAGCATAAAAAAAAGATGAATGATTGACAAGTATTTATTGTTTCTTATATGTGAAACATAATGTCAAGATAACAGCTTATTATATTTATCACATATATGTAGAGGTTAAAAGTTCTTAGCTATTCATAATATAAAAGCCTTTTTTGGCTATCTCCCCAATTTCCACTCACTCTGGTGGGTTGAGTCCCCAAAAGGCAATGAGAACTATTGTCAAGGATCACTTCAAAAGGCACTGAGGTTTTTTAGCACCATAACTCTTAGGATCCTATCCATGTGCTTGTCATTGATTATACAACAGATTGAATTAGCTTTTAGAAATTAGAAAACAGATATAGCAAGGGCAGTTGTTATTTAAAAAAAAAGTCTTTCTATCTAGATATACACTCTCTCTTTGGCACACACAAGTCCATGGATCAGTAGGCTCAAAATTAAACTACAAAGGTAATGAGGCATACATGTAGAGAACACATTTGGCAAAGGTGTGATACCCAGCTCCCAATTATTGGGAGTCCTCTCCCTTTGTAGAATTTTCATGAAGCTGCCTTTAAGTGTAGCTTTCTGTTGAGACTTCTAGACTTCCACATCAGCATCTGGAGGCTATTAGCCATGACTTTTGAAATAATAGTAGCTAATAAAGAGGAAGCTCCTGTAGAAAGAAAGGGGAAAACAGTCATCCAAATATAGTGACCACTTCAGGGATCATGACTCCTCATAACCAAAAGAAGTACTGGTGGTAGATCTTTACAAAGGCACTAAGCCTTAGAACCTAGCAGGACCCCAATGAAAGAGGAATCCAGAGGAAATTTGTAGACCTCCAGGGGTATCACCTTACTATCAAAGGAATTCCTGGGGACATGTGATGTGTCCTGTGCATGAAAGGGAAACAGAGAGATATTTAGTTCAGACCTCCAATTAGTTGTCCTATATGTTTCTCACCTGAAGTGTTTTCTCACCAACTGAGGGAGTGGGAGGGAAGATTTCCAGTGATCCCAGACCTATGTGTTCTGGTAGCTTTGTAGGGACCAGGTTGTCCCTCTCAGAAAGGGAACTTGATTTTCTTTTCCCCTTTCTTTTTCTTTATTGCCTTTGGGTTGGGAAAAGGCTTCTGCATCAAGATAGACAGTAACTTATGAGAATTTTTTCTTAAAAAAATTGTTTCCTAAATTGGATCAATCTATCTCCAGACTAAAATGTTTCAATCTCTGAAGATTTCTTTGTACCATAGTTCCCATAGCCCCAGGCCTTATACAGAAGTAGTCTCTGCAATGTAGTATACATTATATGTGAGTTTCTCTCCCAATACCATGTACCTTGTGGTGACTTTTCCACAAATTACAACATCTATCACCCAGGTGATAAAGACATACATACATATTTTTTAAAAGCTTTGAGTTTCAAATTCTATCTCTCCTTTGCCTCCCCTCTCTCTCAAATATAGGTTATACATATGCAACCATGTAAAACATTTTCATATTAGTCACTTTAAATAAAAAGACTCAAACAAAAGAAAAAATGACAGAAAGAAAGTGAAAATCATCTGATTCAGTCTGTATTCAAATAATATCAGTTCTTTTTTCTGGAGGCAGATAGTATGCTTCATCATTAGCTCTTTGTGATTGTCTTGGATCATTGTATTTCTGAGACTTACCTGACATTCATACTTCTTCACTGGGCAATATTTTGCTATGTACAATGTTCTCCTGGTTCTATCTACTTCGTGAGTACCTTTTTTTTTTTTTTTTTTTTTGCTAATTATCAAGATTGAGAACAAATGTGAAGGATACCAATAAATAAGGGAAACAAAAACCAATAAACATGGGAAAACTTGTGTAGTAACACTGATTTAAGCTTTGATCTACTCCTCTTTTTTTTTGGGGGGGGGGGGGAAAGAAGAGTATATGTATACAATTGGGATTAAGTGATTTGCCCTGATTCACACAGCTAGCAGGTATTTGAAGCTGGATTTGAACTCAAGTCCTGATACCAGGGTCAGTGCTCTATCTCCTGTGCCTACCAGCTCCCCCCACTGCCTTTTCTTTGCCAAAACTCAAGCAAGAGAAGGAGGGGTCCTGAGTGGAAGGAAGCAAGCAAACTTCACAAAAAGCTAAAAGTGCATATGTTTACCAAGCTTAAAATGTCCAAATGGGACAGAAAATGACATAGGATGGAGCCAGGATATTTGAGGAATAAAAGATTATCCAATCTTTGACAATTTGGTTAATACAGTGGAGGATTTATAGAACTTGAGTCTTTAAGGACTGTTATATCACTGGTTTGATTCCTGCTTGAAGAGTTCACTAGCATTTTTTTTTTCTGATAACTACATGTTATAATGAATTAGTGAACTTAGAAACAGGAAGACCTGGATTCAAATCTAGTATTTGAATACTAGCTGTATGAGCCTTAGCAAGTCATTTAATCTCTCTCATGCTACTTCCTCAATATAAAATAAAGAATTTGGCTTTGAAGAGCTCTCAGGTTTCTTTCTACTCTCAATCTATGAATCTATGAGGAATAGAGTCAAGAATAAGTCTTTCTCAATGCCTGAGTATGCTCTCAACAACACTCCACTACTTTGCTAGCAATGAAAGTATAAATTAAGCTCCTTGAGTGCAGGGACTTTTTTCTTTGTCCTACGTGAGAGTAGATACTGGATAAGTACTCATTAACTGATCTATTAAAATCTTCAACAATACAATCTATAATGATCAACATTTATAATCACACTTTACGGCTAGCAAAGTACTTTACCTACTCAGCTGATCCTCACAAATCTGTGAAGTAACCATCATTACTATCCATATTTTATAGATTACAAAACTGAGGCTGAGAGAGATGAAATAAGTCTCTTGGGATTGCAGTCAATAAATATCTGAGACAGTTTTTGAACTGGGTTTTCCTGACTCTAAGTCCAACACGCATCAGACTGCCTTATGAGCAATTGTATTAGAAGCAATTCAAGATCAGAATAGGAGGTTCCAGTTAGCCAAGAGTAATGAGCAAACATGGTGAGAATCAGTCTTAGATCCAATTTCAACTTAATGGTACCTTAGGAGGCCATGTCATGAATGGAAAGGCAGAAAAGGGATGGTTGCAATTCCCAGTGAGAGTAGCTGAGTCTAACCACATGAACTGTTTGTGGAAATTCTTGGTATAAGTCATAACCATACATAGTTAAGAATTTGCAGGCTCTGGGAATTTTATATCTATACTCTACCTGGTAGTTATTTGATATTTGATTCTTTGATTCTTTGGTCATGAATAAAAGAAATGTACATAGTAAAATGATGCTTTTCATTCAATTCCTTTATGCCATGTTCACATGATTAGAGTCAACTGAACTGAAGCATAGAATTACCATAGAGTACCATAATTTATTCAGCCATTCTCCAATTGATGGGCATCCATTCAGCTTCCAGTTTCTTGCCACTTTTCTCCATGAGTAAGCTGAGATACCTCACCCCTAGACCAATTAGATGAGTACTGCCATCCACAAAGAAGAGCAGAGGGAGTGAACAGAGGTTGCCAATTCTCCAGAAATCCCAGAGATCTTGGGATTTCTCCTGAGCCTCCTTTGGTATTGGGAAGAGCACAAAACCACTAGGGGGAGTTTGCAAGTGTCAACAACTATGCCACTAAAGAGGCGGGTAACTGCCATCAATTGCCCCTAATAGTTAAACTTAGGCACAGTGATGCAAGGTAAAGAAAATCTATTGTTGTTGTTGTTATTGTTGTTCTAAGAATAAAATACATATTGACTAAATGCAACTTTGTAAAAATGGAAAACTCATGTCTTTGCCAAAAAAAACTCCAGATGAGGTCACAAAGAGTTGAACCCAACTGAAATGACTCAATAAAAACAACTACAAAAATAATTATGATAATAGCACAAAAATCTGAAAAAATACACAAGAGAAAAAGTTCAGATCAGGACACAGAAATAAATAAAATGGTTTCATTGCTGTCTTTTAAATCTACACATTTTAAAGTAAACTATTAATAATGGAATTTTATGGTTTCATTTACTATACAATTATTTTATTCTTCATTATTTGAATTTTGTACTTGATAGTGGTTACTGAGCTTAAAATAAACAAAAAATTTAAATAAAACCAAAAAAGCTTTCTAACTATATAAAAAAAAAAAAGCTTTAAAAAAATAAAGCAAACTCCTTGACAATCTGCTCGAAATACTTGAAATATTAGTTCACAAGAAGAGAGAGACGGTATTTTCCTTAAACACAATTATACTTATTCAGTTGGGCCACTTCACTATTCTAAGAACATAATCATCAGAATTCATGTCATTTCTCTTACATAAAGGAAGGGTTTCTACTGCAGAACAATAGGTCTAGGATTTCCTCAGAGACGTTCAAGTAGATAAGACTGTCTTTTCTCCTCTTTTTTTGCCTCACCTCTTCCTTTTCAAATTCAGCCTACATATAACTGCCAAAGTGATTTTCCTAAGGTATAAGTTCCAACAGCTCATTATTCTCTAAGAAAAGTTGTAAGTTCCTATTTGGCATTTAAAGCCACTCACAACCTGGATCCAATCTGTCTTTCCAGTTTTATTGTACATTACTCCCCTTCTCTCACTCTGCGGTTCAGCCAAATTATTTGTCTTAACTATTATTCACACACAACAATCCATCTTCTATCTCCAATGCTTTGCACTGGCTATGCTCTTGGAATGCAACTCTTTCTCTTCCTCTTGGAAACTTTATTTTCTTCCAAGCTCTGCATAAACATGAAGTTCTTCCTTATTCCCATCCATAGCTTTAAAAAATAATAATAATAATAATTACCTAGCTCTAAATCACTATTAATTAGAGAAATGCAAATTAAGACAACTCTGAGATACAACTACACACCTATCAGATTGGCTAAGATGACAGGAAAAAATAATGAGGAATGTTGGAGGGGCCGTGGGAAAACTGGGACACTGATACATTGTTGGTGGAGTTGTGAAAGAATCCAGCCATTCTGGAGAGCAATTTGGAACTATGCCCAAAAAGTTGTCAAACTGTGCATACCCTTTGACCCAGCGGTGTTTCTACTGGGCTTATATCTCAAAGAGATCTTAAAGAAGGAAAGGGACCCACATGTGCAAAAGTGTTCATGGCAGCCCTTTTTGTAGTGGCAAGAAACTGGAAGCTGAATGGATGCCTATCAATTGGAAAATGGTTGGGTAAATTATGGCATATGAATGTTATGGAATATTATTGTTCTGTAAGAAACGACCAACAGGATGATTTCAGAGAAGCCTGGAGAGACTTATATGAACTGAGTGAACTTATATGAACTTATATGCTAAGTGAAGTGAGCAGAACCAGGAGATCATGATTCATGGCAACAACAAGACTATACAACAATCAATTCTGATGGACATGGCTCTCTTCAACAATGGAGATGATTCAAACCAGTTCCAATTGTTCATTGATGAAGAGAGTCATCTACATCAAGAGAGAGGACTGTGGGAACTGAGTGTGGTTCACAACATAGCATTTTCACTCTTTTTGTTGTTGTTTGCTTGCATTTTATTTTGCTTCTCTTTTTTTTCTTATACAGCACAGTAATTGTATAAATATGTATGTACATATTGGATTTAACAATTATCCAATATATTTAACATATATTTCTACCATGTTTAACATGCTTTCTACCATGTTTAACTACTTGTCATCTAGGGGAAGATGTGGGGGGAGGTGGGGAAATTGGAACACAGGGTTTTGCAAGGGATAATGTTGAAGAATTGTCCATGCATATGTTTTGAAAAATAAAAAGATTTAATAATTAATTTTAATAAAAGAAACACTGGATGTAAAATAATAATAATAATAATTACCTATTTTGTATAGACTTAATTATGAATAAATTCTCACCCTCAGGAAAGTGTAAATTCCTCAAGGCTAAGAACTATTTCATTTCTGTTTTTGTAATCCCAGCATTTAGAGTTAGCACAGTCCTTAGTTATACTTAATAAATGCTTACTGATTGAAGTCCATTCCTCAGTTCTGGCTCTGCCATCAACCAGCAGCATGACCCATAGAAAGTCACTCAGCATGATTTAGTGGAAAGAGCACTGAAGAAACAAGTATGTTAGGTAAAACTCCAAAGCTAAGAGTTTCCTCACTAAAGTCCAATATACCAATAAAATCGCATGAGATACTAAGGAGTGAATTTCATGCCACTGGAAGTGTTCAAGATCAGTTGACCACTTGTCAGGAGATAATTAGTGCTTCAGAAAGGGAATAGGTTATATGACAGCTGAAGAATCTTATAAATGGGGCATTCTCTGATTCTATGGAATAGCTGAAGAATACATCCAAGGTAAAGGAAAAGGGAAGAAACAAACTGACTCCATGCCAGGTGACATCTTTAACCACTCTTTTGACTTCCTAGGATGATGAAGAGTGAGGCTAATGTTAGGAGCTGAGGGATATTAGCAGCACAATTGTGCTGGCCCTACTGCTTCTGTGCTACAGACAGAATTGGCCTTAAGAACCTTTAAGTTAGTGGTTATTTCTAGTAAATGAGGGCTTCAAGGGCAGACAGATACAACTACAGGTCCCCATTCTCCAGCCACATATACTTCATCTACAACTATCTGACACACTTCAAATTTTAACTATTAGACTTTGTAGTAGCCTTTCCATCTACAGTAAAGATTCAGAGAACTTATCTCCCCCTTTAGGTAAGTAACAATGAATTGGACTGAGGCTGTCATTGTGAGCAAGAGTATAACTGTGTAATACATACTGTATGCCTAACTTCTAAGCAACTTCAAAATGAAATGATGAACAATATGCAATGGGGTGAGTCACCTAATTGGCACACTGAATAAAGCATTTGACCTGGAGTCCAGAAGAACTAAATTCAAATCCAATCTTAGATACCTACCAGTTGTACAATTCTGAGTGAGTCACTTTATCTGCTTCAGTCTTTTTATCAGCAAAATGGAAATATTAATAGCATCTATCTCCCAGTGTTGTTTTGAGGATCAAATGAAATAATATTTTTAAAGCTCTGCAAATCTTAAAGTATTATATAAATTCTAGTTATCATTATCATTGTTGTTGTTATTCAAAGAATGCTTATTTTTATTTCTCCTTGCCCCCACAGCACCTCATATAGTTTTGTGCCCACATTAAACAGCTCAATAAATTTTTTTCTTGTTATTTGTCAAAAGAGGGACAGGATCTCAAACTATGTTCAATGAGCTTTCAAACGCCTTCCCAAGTTCCACTGACAAAGAACATAATCAAGTTCTACCTAGACAGATGGGCCTTTTAATCTAATTGAATTGTTTTACCCTTCCATTTAGAAACTTTTTAAAGACAATGAATGGCAAAGCCTACCCAAGTTAACTTTATTAATACCAGTATAATAATTTTTAGGGAAATAACTATCAGAGTAACTCAGTGAGTAATTTAATTCCAAGGAGACAGCATTAGATTTATCCCACTGTGTACTATATAAGTTAAGAGGATATCAGATCTCCATATGGAGTCACTCATAGATCAATCAGTCTCTTTTTCAAAAATAGACTACTTTCCATCCTGCTATCACCCTGTGCTCACAAGTATATTCAGATAAGTAAATATCCATAGCAACAATATGTGAAAAATATCCTGGGATCAGCAAGGAGATAACATCAAAAAGATGAAGCTCAGATTTCCTTGGAGAATAATATTATTTCATTTCTAAGTGGTGGAAGAGAAAGAAGAGACATCTTGAAGATGCTACCAGCTCCTCAGTGATCCTCCTGGGATTTTAGAATTTCTCTTGGTCATGGACCCCAACAAATAGAAAAACCTTTCTGTTCTTCTTACCCAATAGAGACAAGAAAAAATTACTTTGAAGAAGGAGTAATAGAAAGAAAAACACAGAGCAAACAAGCAAATAGTTTTTTTTAATGTCATTGCCAGCTCAGAGACCCTGTTCTTACCCTGTCTCTTATCTCTCTTGACCCAATCAATCAAATAACAAAACCTTTACCTCTTACCTAATAAAGTCAAAATAGAATAATTTTGGGGAAAGAGTACTCTATTTATCAGATCTGTCCCTCTCTCTTTCCTTCCTCAAGAATGGTGGTCTTTATTTTGTACTGTTTTAATCTCGTCGTGTTATTGTTGTTATTAATTCATATTTGACTGTGACTCTACTTGAAGTTTTATTGTCTGAGTGATTTGCCATTTCCTTCTCCAGCTAATTTTATAAATGAGGAGATCGAGGCAAATAGTTACTTGCTCAAGGTCACAAAACTAGTAAGTATCTGAAACTGCTTTTAAATTTATGAAGATGAGTCTTCCTGATTTCTTCCTGATTAAGTCCTCCCTCATTTCTTCCAACAGGGTTACATTTAAACAACTCAAGGTCTTTAGCAATCTAAATCAGAATGTATCTTTTTAGTACCCTTCAAAGTAAAGCCAGCAAAGATAGCTTTGGGACAACCTTGCTTTAATTGCTTTAATAACCATATGGACAGTACGAGATCTATTGGAATCAAAATTTCTTCTTTCTTGATTTAAAAACCACCAAAACCTCTCCAAAGATATATCATAACATGTGCCATTCAATTATCATCAGATTTTTTTAATTAATCCTTCCTTGTGTTTAGAGTCCATAAAGTATCTATCTAATTTATCAAGCCTTTTTAAAATAACTACTATATGCCAGGCACCATTTTGGGTGCTGGAAATGAAAGGCAAGATCAATGTGGTCCCTCTTCTCAAGGAGTTTATATTGAATTAGAAAGAAGAGTCATATATGCAAATAAAAAATTAGGTGAAATATATGCAAAGCAAATATAAAAAAAAATCAGAGGGAAGAACTGGGGAGATCAAGAAAGGAATTAGGCAGGAGGCAAAATGAGGACATTCCAGACATGGGAATCAGACTACAAAGGCATGGAAACAAGAGAATAATGTAAGCAAGGAAGCAAATTTGACTGGAATTTAGAAAGTAAAATCAATTTGGAAAAATAGATCATTTTTTGATTACAAGTGGCTTCAGATTTTAAATAGAGAAGATTATTTTTCACCCAAAAGCACTAGGGAGCCATGGGAGCATTTTCATTAAGGGAGTTAAGTAGTTAGACTTGTGTTTTAGAAATATCAATTTGGTAGCTATGTGAATGGTAGATTAGAAGACCAATTAGTAGACCAATTGGAAGACCACTGTTGAGTCTATATCCCAAAGATATCTTTCCAAAAAAGAAATTATCTACTTGTAAAAAAATATTTATTGCAGCTTTTTTTGTGGTTGCCTAGAATTGGAAATTGAAGGGATGTCCATCAATTGGAGAATGACTAAACAAGCTGTGATCTATGATTGTGATGGAATGTTATTAGTCTATAAGAAATCAAAAGCAGGATGAATTCAGAAAAACTTGGAAATACTTATTTGAATTGATGCAAAGTGAAGTAAGCAGAACCAGGAAAACTTTCTACATAGTAACATCAATGCTATATGTTGAAGAATTGGAACAAGTTAGCTATACTCAGCAACACAATGATCTAAAGATTAATGATAAAACATACTATCTGCCTGGGGCTTTCTAGTCCCTATACTTTCTAGTCTCTAGCTTTAGTTCCTAGACTAGAGCTGAGATAAACAGCAGGTAACCTGAAAAGATAAAGCTAAGAAACTGGTAGCAGAGAACAATATCTAGCAGCAAACATAAGACCAATGGAATAATAAACCTTGCAAATAACATAGAAGGTCAAGAAAGAGTGGAAGAGGAGCAGCTGGATTGTGCAGTGGACAGAGTACCAGCTCTGGAGTCAGGAGGACCTGAGTTCAAATCCAACCTCAGACATTTAACACTTACTGTGTGACCCTGGGCAAGTCACTCAACCCTAATTGCCTCACAAAAAAAAAAAAGAAAGAAAGAAAGAAAGAAAGAAAGAAAGAAAGAAAGAAAGAAAGAAAGAAAGAAAGAAAGAAAGAAAGAAAGAAAGAAAGAAAGAAAGAAAGAAAGAAAAAGAAAGAAAGAAAGAAAGAAAGAAAGAAAGAAAGAAAGAAAGAAAGAAAGAAAGAAAGAAAGAAAGAAAGAAAGAAAGAAAGAAAGAAAGAAAGAAAGAAAGAAAGAAAGAAAGAAAGAAAGAAAGAAAGAAAGAAAGAAAGAAAGAAAGAAAGAAAGAAAGAAAGAAAGAAAGAAAGAAAGAAAGAAAGAAAGAAAGAGAAAGAAAGAAAGAAAGAAAGAAAGAAAGAAAGAAAGAAAGAAAGAAAGAAAGAAAGAAAGAAAGAAAGAAAGAAAGAAAGAAAGAAAGAAAGAAAGAGATGAGGAACAGCAGACATATGATTTGATATTATGGTATTGTCACAAAAGAGTATAACATCGAGTAAGAGGCCTAGAGAGAGCAGCACAATGACATGCCCAGAAAACATTGGTAGTAGAAATAAAACAATTGTGCCACATGATTGTAATGGAATATTATTATAAAAAATTACAAATGTAATGACAACAGAGAAGCATAGAAAGATCTACATGAACTGATGCAGAATAAATAAAATAAGCAGCACCAAGAAAACAATACATACTAATCTAAAATAAACAGAAATAACCATGAAAAAAAATTAATGTTTCAAAATTATAAAAAACATGCATTATTTTAAAAAGGACAAATGAGAATATACTCCCAACTCATTCTTTCACAAAGGGAGAAGTTCCAAAAATATAGTATTTGCACACCTTTTCAGACTTTTTCAATGTAGTGACCGATTATGATAATTTTTTAACTTCAAAATTTATTATTTGTTATGTGGGATGGATTTCTGGAGAACAATGAGAGAAATTATAAATGGAAAGAAATGCAAAAAAAAAAAAGAATAAATAGCATCAATGAAAACATATTTGAAAACAATGGCATCCCTGTTGCATTGGAAGAATATGTTGCCTACCACATGTTCTGTATCTAGGCATATTTCATTGGTGGTGTGTTTATTTGTGTAACATAATGTGCCATTTGAGGCAGGAGGTAGAAGTTTTTCATTTCTGCTTTTTCTAACATGCTGTTTCATCAAAACCTTTGCTTTAAACTAATAGTTACCTTATGGCTGAATTATAAAACTAAACACATTGGTGAGGTTTTATGAGCTATGATTTTGATGTAGATAGAGATTACAAAAATGCTTAGACTGGGGCAGCTAGTTAGTGCAGTGGACAGAATGCCAGCCCTGAAGTCAGGAAGATCTGAGTTCAAATCTGACCTCAGACACTTAAGGCTCGTTAGCTATGTGGCCCTGAACAAGTCACCTAACCCCAATTGCCTCAGCAAAAATAAATATTTTTTAAAGGGATACCTTCCTGAGGATATCTCCCTATGTGAAATATGGTATATTTTAAATGTTTCAAGATGTTCTGGTAAGGGGGATAGGCTGGTGACTTGAGAATAGAAAAGTGAGTGTGGAATAAAGGCTTAGAAGAATATGATAAATACTCAATTAGGAAAGACTAAAAGGGCTGGCATGCTGAGAGTTGAAAACCCAGTTGAAATTTAACAACATAAATGTATAATGGACCTAATCAAGTGGTAGGGTAATGTGAAGTTAGAGTTTATTAAGGAATAAGTAGTGAAATCATAAAGACACAAGAGATTCTAGAATAAAGAATATAAAATTGGACTATTTTATTATATAAGATTGTAAAAAGAGGGCAAATCACATGGAATGAACTTGGAATTCAAGGAAGGCAGGAGTGATTAGAAGCTATAATCTAAGACTGAAAAATGGGTACAGTGGGGATAAAGCACAAGAAAATATGGAATAGGCGACTATGGTTATATAGAGTTTCAGAGTTTTAAATTGTAAAGGTGGAATTCTTGTGAATAATGTAAAGGTCAAAGTATCACCATTTGGGAGGTAGCTGAAACAGAATAAAAGTACAAATAATCATTATTAAAGAGATGGAGAACTGAGAATCCAAGGAGTCTGAAGAGATATCATCAACATGTGTATAGATGCCCCTAAGTAGGACTAGAGAGAGCTAGTAAAGAGAGAAAGACTGAAAGCCAATTACTAAATTCTTTAATAAAAGAGGAATCACTTACATGAACTGATTCTAAGCGAAATGAGCACGACCAGGAGATCATTATATACTGCAACAATACTATATGATGATCAATTCTGATGGACGTGGCCCTCTCCAACAATGAGAGGAACCAAATCAGTTCCATTAGAGCAGTAATGAACTGAGCTACACCCAGCGAAAGAACTCTGGGAGATGACTGTGAACCACTACATAGAATTCCCAATCCCTCTAATTTTGTCTGCCTGCATTTTTTATTTCCTTCACAGGCTAATTGTACACTGTTTCAAAGTCTGATTCTTTTTGTACAGCAAAATAATTGTTTGGACATATATTGTATTTAACTTATAACATATTTAACATGTATTGGTCAACCTGCTATCTGGGGGAAGGGGTGAAGGGAAGGAGGGGAAAAGTTGAAACAAAAAGTTTTGCAATTATCAATGCTGGAAAATTACCTATGCATAAAATTTTTGTAAAAGCTAATTAATTAACTAATTAATTAATTAAAAAAAAGAAAGGAGGAAGAACAAGAGATAACTGCCACCAGGATGCAGATAGGGTGATAGATCTGGATTGAATAAATCTCAACAGAGAAGAATTCACTAACAGATCATAGCAGAAAGAAGGTCTAGAGGTAAGAAAGGAAGATCTAGAAGTGAGAATGAGGAGGAATATGTTTACTTCCTAGCTTGACCCAGAGCATTGAGATAGCATGATAGAAGATGAATGGAAAGGCTAGAAACATCTTTTAGATAGATTTGGATTTCTATGATTGAAAAAGATAGAATGAATGTAAAAGAAAGCAGTCCAAAACAAAAGCCAATTAATTACCAATATAATGGGTTTCCAAAGGCTCTGATCGAAGGGAAGAGCAGAGAAGGAAAAATATATACATTAGCAGGCATACCATAGCAGAGGGAGATGGGAACCCCATCAAAGAATTATAGGCGAAGAGAGTTTTTAATTAGGCAATTTTCTATTTTGAATCACAAACTAAGTAAGAGAGAATTTCCTAGTCACAGGACTATTGTTACAGCAGTCCCAATAGAAAGATGATCTATTACCTGTCCTCCAGCTCGGATATTAATTTTATTATTACTCCCTGGGCAAAAAGGTAGGGTTGAGTCTTGGTGCTGAGACTCTAAATAAGACAACAACTTTCAACCAGTATATAGAAAATTTCTCACTTCCAAAGCTGAGCTACATATCAATGTGTAAGGAAAGAGAAGTAAAAGCTTTAATAGGACCTAATAGTCATCTTTCACTACATTCATTTTCATGGCTCCCTAGAACAAATTCTAATCTTTATTATTTTAGAGATTTTTTAATAGCTGTGGAATGGTGTTTAAAGATTTTCTGACTTTCTGGAATGAGAAAATGATATGGAACTCATCTCAATTATAGAAATAAAAAGTGCATAAATTTGAATTGCTCTGTAAAGTATCCTTTGTGAACCCTTTAATAAAGAACGGAATCACAATTTTTAAATAATTTTGCATTTCAATATTTGTTTTCTAAATGGATTTACATTTTTATTTATTTTCTGAGAGTGTATGTTATTCTTTAAGAATTAAAGCAAAAATAAAAGCCATCTTCATGTTTTCTTAATTTAAATAAATACTGACATAGAGGGACTTATCCTAGACCATAAAAAATCTTATTAATGCTTCATCTTTTCCATTTCTCAAATTAATGAAAGGTTTATGATTATGAGTAGCAAATATGAAAGGGGGACAAAAAACTTTTTTCTGTCTTATTGTTTCATTTCATCTGCCACTCAAACATTATTTTTTTCTTAGCAAGAAGAACTGCTTTGAGTTGGATAATTTAAATTCTTCATATGATTAGCAGATAATTTTACTGCACCATCGACCTCATTTTCCCCTATTCCACTGTGGCTTCAGACTGTAAGCAAAAGCTACAGTAATGGTTCTGTTAAGTGTTCAAATCTATGAAAATATTCATTTACTCTTTTAATGATATTTCCAATTTAAATAAATGTAAGAGTATTAGGGTCAAGGTAAAGGATGAAAAAAATACATTGGAATGATACATGAAATTCATAAGATAGGAGGGGATTTTTGTTATGAGTGGATGCCGCACACAAATAAGAAGGTCACCATTTCCTATCAGACTCAACTCATTCTATTCCTTTATCTGGGAAGAATTCTCATTGTTTCATACTTTATTGAAGAATGTTGAATTATAACTACTGAAATGAAATATAATAAATTTTTATCTGAAGGCACCATACTAGGTGTAGGGGACATAATGAAAACTACAATACAGATTTTGTTTTCAAGAAGCTTACAATCTAAAGGGAAGCAGGGAGAAAAATGTACAAGAATATCTCTGATACAAGAGAAAGAGATAAATACAAATAAATTCATGCAGAATAGTTAAGAAATCTGAGGAAAGCACCCTCCAAAATCTATAAAGAAATAAGGAGAGAGGGATAAGAGGATGGGGAAGCAAAGGGTGAGGGAAGAAGACAAGGGAAGGATCTCTAAGGGGGGGGGAGATTAAGGAATAGTAAGCCAAGTTATGGAGTTAAATTTAATGAATCAGCAGGGATAGGAAAGAATTGTGTGTTATGTGGGAAGGGGAGGTGTGTATAAGTATATATATCTACATCTACATATGTATATATAAAAATATCTTTTCTTAACTGTAGCTTGCTTGGCAGTGGGGGGATGAAAAGGAGATGTATGTGTGTGTATGTACAGATAAATATAAGCCTTTCTTAACTATTGCCTGCTTAGGGTGGGAAGTGGAACTGAAAGGGGGAGAAAAGAATAAAATAAGTAAGATATGCAACAGAGAACAAAAGAAAAATTTATACGGAAGTAAAGAAAAGACAGAAACTCATGAATATAATTTCTTCTACTAATATATATACTTTCTTAAATTGGTGTTTGTTGCTATATATTTTGAATTCTCCCTGATGTTCTGCTGAGCACATGATAATGATAATTGTTTTGTTTCATTTTGTTTTGTATTGCTTTTCTGTTTTTCTTTTTGCTTATTCTGTTTCTTCAAATAAAATAAACTTGGAAAATTAAAACAAGAAAGTTTGAAAGAAAGAAAGTCCATTCTATTAGGTCTACAGGCAATTCATTCATTTCAAATCTAAACTTCAAGTACCTAACCACCCTGAATCAATCCTAGCAAACTTCACCACTCAAGTCATATAACAAGCAACTCCCAGTAAATAGTGTGTACTCATCGATGCAAATTATCTTAAAGTTTTGATAAGCTTCAAGGAGATAGATGCTAGAAACATTGAAGGAAGGGGTTAAAAACTAGTAGACTTTCTTCTCAAAACTCTTATGCTCTTGATAATGATAATTACTTGCAAATTCACTTTAACATTTCTTTAACTTGGACTGTATGTGAGGCAGAAGGGAACTTCTTTCCCCTTGAAAAAAAACCATAAAAACAGTCTTAAAAGCTAAATCATACAATCAGCAAAAGAGTGTAGCCCAGACTTGAAACCAGGTCTTCTGACACCAGGTCCAGAGTTCTTTCCTCTTCTCTGTGCTGCTAATGTTGGAAACATGAGATTTCTTCACACACAAAAATGAAGATATTTGTTGGAGAGGATGTTAGTTAGCATTTTTCTAGAAAATGAAAGAAAATACTAACTTTCCCTCTAAAAATATCTTCATTTGTCAGAATCAAAAGAGCTTTTTACCCATTCTTTTTTTTTGCCTTGTGGAAAATTGACTGAAGTATATATGTTAATTTAAACATATTAATTAATGGACTAATATGTCATAGACCAGATAAAATTACAAGGCCATTGTGGAAAATTTGAACAATTATGGCTTATGGATGTGAAGGAGATGACTAGGAAGATTAATTTGAACTGAGGCAAAGTGAAATGAGCAGTACTCAGAGAACATTTTATACAATAATAACATCATAAGAACAAACAACTTAAGGGTTCTGATCAGTTCAATGGCCAACCAGGATTCCAAAGGACTGGCGAAGAAGCATGCAGTTGATGTTAGTCTGGTCATGACAGTCCACATTATTCCTGCCTTGGAGTCCTGCCAAACTCTCATCTCTTAATTTTTATCTGAAAGACTGCACTCCATATAGTTTATAGTATATTTAGAGTAAAGTATCTACATCCAGAAAATGTTCCAACTGATTTCTCTCTCATTTTCTGGGATTTCAATTCTAAATCCAAAAGAAACCTTAAGATCATCTACTCCAGTTCCTTCCTTTTACAGATGAAAAATCTGAGACACATAGTAGTAACATGGAATTTGAACTCAGATCACCTCTCTCAGAACCTAATACGGTTTCCACTATAGCATCTTCCTAGCTTTACCCAAATTTATTAAGCTCCACTATGAGCCAAGCACTATGATCATTGCTAAGGATAAGAAAAAAAGTGGGAAAAAAAGTCTCTATATTTGAGGGTTTCACAACTTAATGGTGGAGGTAATATGCAAACAACTATATGCAAATGAGATACATATACAGACTACATTAGAATTAATCTCAGAGGAAAAGCCTCAATATTAAGGAAGAGCAGGAAAGGCTTCCTGCAGAAGGTGAGATTTTAACTGAAACATGAAGGAAGCCAGGGAAGCTGGAAGCAGAGATGTACATATGTCTCTCTTGTCTCCTAGAACACTTTTCTACTGTTCTCTCTCCAATTTTTCAGAGCTCTTAGTTGCTGCTACCTCTTGTCTTGAGAGGAAACAGGAAGGATAGAATTTGTTTTAATTTATTTGAGGGAGTTTGGTCAACATCTACTCCAAAAAGTTTAAACAATTCTGTCACCAGGTTGGTGATTTTATCAGATCTGGGCTATTCATTTGTTCCTCAAATGAATTGCTAAAACAAACAGATTGACACAGATTGAAAATCTGGCCCAGTGTGGTTATAGTCTTGTTTCCAAAATGTTTTTCATTTAATTGTTCAGAAATAACTACCGTATGGTTCTCTTTAAGCAGAAAAAATATTCCAAACAGAAACTTCAAGATCTATTTTTTTTCAGCAAAATTTAATTCTACCACAGTCCATTTAGAGAATGTTTTGTCAAGAATACTTAATGGAGCTTGGATGAGTTCAAGATAAAAAGTACAGACTGAGTAGGATAAATACAGAACATTAGAGAAAAGAAACACTAAATGGCTTTGTGGGGGAGGGGTTGGTAGAGAAATTTTTCTCTCTTGGAAGGACTTGATCCCTAATTCCCTTTTTCTTTATATGACATTTCCTGCCCTTCAAGAAGGGATTGCTTACTGAAAGAAAAGGTTTTGCCTAGTCTAGAGACAGCTACTGACCAAGCATTCCCTATCAGGTTTAGAAACCAAAGACAATAGAGGTTAAGAAATAGCTAATTATTATTAATTTTGTTGTAAATTTTTTTTATCTAACAAAAATCTACCTTTTCTCTTTTCAACTCCCATTAACTCTCCCCCTCCCAGATTAGGAAGAAAAACAAAAGTATTTCTTAAAAAAATTATATTTAGTCAATTAATTATCTCATTTCCTCTTAAAAATTCTATCAGACAAGTATTATTTCTTATGTCCATTTTATAACTGAGAATTCTGAGGTTAAGAGAGTTTAAGCGATTTTCCCAGAGTCACATAGCTAGAAAGTATATAAGGCAAGATTCATAATTTCAGTATTCAAGTCTACTATACTAAACTCACTCTAGGATATTGGTTTGGTGAGTAGAATGGTCCATAAATTAGCATGCACTATAAATTGTTTTTTTTTTTCTCTTTTTTTTTTAAAGAAAAATACTTAAATTCAGTAAGTGAAATGAGAGCCTGCTGAGACTCCATTGTAATATATTCTAGGCTGTTGAGATTTTTTTCAATCCCAATCTACTATTGAGTCCTTAACATTAAATACTCTTAACATTCCCACCAATTTCACAAGATTCATCTATGCCATGTACATCATCAAAGTTTTCCTAAAGTACAATTTGTCAAGAATTTTTCTATCTTATGCTATTGAATAGAAAATCATATCTCATTCTCTTGTTTTACCACCCAATTCTTAAGGAAGAAATATGTCTAGCACTCTCACCCCAAATTCCAATGCATACATTATATATAACTATTGTTTGTTGCAAAAGCAGCTTGATATCATAATGATCAAGATAAAACATAGTAGAGATAAATCTCATCGAATACACATCTATTAAGCACCTACTATGTCAGCACTGGGAATATAATTAATAAAAAGAATGACAGTCCCTGCCCTCAAAGAGGCACAATCTTTGGAGAGTGTAGAATGCAAGAAGCAGGAAAACAGGGGGTCATCTATTGGACATGGACAATTTGAGAATTTGTTTTACTTAAATAAATATATTTCTTACAAAGATTTTTGGGGGTTTTTTCCTAATGAGGGAGAATTAAAGGAAGATAAAAAGGAGAAAAGGTAGATTTTTGTTAATTAAAAATAATTTAATAAAATAAAAACATGGAGCCAAAGAAAAGAAGATGCAGGAAAACCAACCATGGTTTTCTGGAGTCTTGAGCTCAAATCTACCCTGAAATAGGTATGAGAAGATGTCTAAGGAAAGATCTGAAGGAAATATTTTGTTCAGTGCAGTTGAAACTAGGCAGAACAAGAGATGCAAAGTGTATTGAACTAAGATCCAGTTCCAGTCCTATATAAAGGAAGGCATTGGGAAGAGTTTCATCTTCTACTTTCCAAAAGGAAGAGGAGACCAAAGGAATTAATGGAGACTTGAATTAGCATCAGGATAAGGAGATTAAAAATTATGAGGTTGCCCTGGGAGGAGCATCTTTGAAACAAAACAGACACAGAGTGAAGTGAGTTTGTAAAATACAAACTCCTTGAGAGCATATATTATAACACTTTCTCTCTGTGTCTTAAGGCTATATACAGTACCTGGCACATAGTAGGAATAGAGACTGTGTGATTTTACTGGTATAGGAAACTTGCTCATAATGAAACGTCTTCAACTCATTCAGGCTGGAACCTTCTCTGTATGCTTATAAAATTGCCTGAGTACTGAAAATAATATACTCACTTAAGTGATTTTAAGATTTCCTGAAAAAAGTCAGTTCTCAGAAGTTTTTGCAAGAGTCAATGTTGAAAAATTACCCATGCATATGTTTTGTATATAAAAAGCTATAATAAAAAATAAATTTTTTTTAAAAGTCAGTTCTCTTTCAGTTATGACAGGCTGCCTCTAAGAACATAGTCAGCGTTTAATAACTGCTTTTTGATCCTTTAGAGGCAGGCAGTCAAATGACATAATGAATACAATTGCTAAACTTAGTTAAGAAGATTTGAGTTCAAAGTTTAAGCTTAGTAACTTACCAGCTTTGTGATCCTAGCCAAGCCACTTAACCCATCTACTTCCAGCCATAAAATGGGAATAATAATAGCATGGAATTATTCTGAGGATCAAATTAAATAATATACGGAAAGTACTTTAAAAATCTTAAAATATTTCATAAATGCTAGCTATAATGATTGATTATCATTATGGTCTTCTCTATAGTTACTTAAATTGTTCAGTCACTTTCAAAAAATGTTTGGCTCTTTGTGATCCCTTTGGGGGATTCTTGGCAAAGATGTTGGAGTGATTTGCTTTTCTTTCTCCCTCTCATTTTTCAGATGAGGAAACTGGAAAACAGGGTTAAGTGACTTGCCCAGGGTCACACAGCTCGGAAGTGACTGAGGTCAGCTTTCTACTTAGGAAAATAAGTCTTCCTGATTCCAGTCTGGCACTCTACCAACTGCACCACCTAGCTGCTCCTAGTTATTTAGAGATTCATTTAAATTAAGTACTATGCATCCATAGGGAGGCTCTCCACTGGAATAAGAAGTGAAGAACTGAAATAATTATCAAGCAAAAAATATTTTTGCTTTAATTCCTTAGAAAAGTGATAGGAGGAATGTTGGCCTCTAGTCTGCTTTTCTTGAATGATCGGGGGCAGGTTTCCCTCAAGAACTCTTCTTCCCTTAATCAACCAGTTGAAACATCCCCCTTCTCTGAAGCAACTCTGAGCCACCCCCAGAAGCCATCTGTCTTCACTTCTCTGGCTAAAGCTGTAGGAGCTGTGGACTAGCCCTCCCTGTCTGAACTGGTTGAGCTTTAAGTGAACAAACCCCAACTCTTTCATTAGGTCCAGAATAATTCCTTTATCTTTCTCAGGAGAAGAGAATTTTGTTATCTCAGTGAAGGTGATGAGGGAACCCCAAAACTCTGAAAAAACCTTAAAGGCTCCTCCAGGAAACCTCCAGGTAAAACTCAAGAAGACCTGAAAGAAGATTGATAGGAAGAAATATCGGTACTGGGATTAACCCATATGAAGTGCAAACACCTCTGGACTAGCTCCACAGAAAAACCAAGTGGGGAGCTAATAAGAAGAATTAAGTGAGGCTGGAGCCTCTGCAAGAACTACATAAACTATCACCTTCTGGATTGTTGGTGGAATCGGGATCTGAGTCTAGTAAGGCTGAGGGACCTCTGCTGATTAGGAACACCAAGCCCAGCTATACTACAGAGTTACAGTCCTGCACAAAAAGGAACCAGTACCCTTGAGTACAGAGGCAAGGGGACAGGGACACTGCTAAAGAGTAGAGATTTTGATTGGGGTTCCTGGTCAGAAGGGAGAGCTGAAGTGAAGCTGAAGCCCCCCCATCCCATGATTAGAGGGTCTTACAATATTTCTTATTTTTTAAAAATGAGCTGGCAAAGAAGAAAGACCATCATAGGAAGAAAGGAAACCGGGGCTCAGAGGAAGACACTGAAGTTAAAAAAAGCATCCACCCCAAAGAGTAAGGTGAAATGACTCCCTGCCCAGAGAGAATTTATCAAAGAACTCAAAAAAGAATTTAGAAGTCAAATGAGAGATATTGAGGAAAAACTAAAAAAAAATTAAAAATGAAAAACAAGATTATGAAAAAAAAAAAAGTTAACCAAATAGAAAAGGAGATAGAGTCTCAAAGATAAAAATAACTCTTTGAAAATTATAATTGAACAAGAAGAAGCCAATTAAGCTATGGGAGACCAAGAAATAACAAAACAGAGATTATAAAGAATAAAAAAAAATAGAATGTGAAACATCTTATAAGAAAAATGACAGATCTGGAGAACAGATTAAAAAAACAGAAAAATAAGAATAATTAGACTGTCTAAAAAGTGTGACCAAAAAAAGGACCTTGACACAATAATGTAATTTAATAATTCAAGAAAATTGCCCTGGAGTGATAGAACATGAAGAGAAAGTAGAAATAGAAAAAAATCCACTGATGATCACCTAGAAGAGATCTTTTGTGGAAAATACACAGGAATATTATTGATAAATTTTGAAACCTCCAGATCAAAGAGAAAATGTTGCAAGAAATAAGAAAACAAAAATTCAAATATGCTAGAGCTACAATTAGAATCATACAAGACTTATCAGCAGCTACAATAAAAGACTGCAGGTTCTGGAATCATATCTGACAACAATCAAAAGAACCAGGCCTGTGGCCAAAAATATCATCTTCAGAAAAATTATCTATAATATTGAGTGAGAAAAAATAGATATTCAGTGAACTTGCAGATTTTCAGGACTTTCTATCAACCAACCCTGGACTCAATAGAAATTTTAACATATTAGAGCCAATATCAAAGAGCAATTTCAAGGAACTCAACATAAAGTGTTTATGTTCTTTTTACATGGGAAATTTATAGTATATGTCTAAGATTGACATCAACAATATAATAGCTCAAAACAAAGATTGGAGCAGATTTAAGGTAAAAATAGTAGTTATGTCATACAAATAAGGTATAGAGAAAAAAAAAACACCTATATCAGGAATGGGTTAAATAGGCAACACTACATATATACTATGAAAGGTATATCATCCTCCAAAATCTATAAAGAAATAAGGGCAGAAGGATGGGCAGATGGGGATGCCAAAAGTAAGAGAAGACAACGAGGAAGGGATCCATAGGTGGGGGCAAATTAAGTAATAGCAAGGCAAGTTAAGAGCAGAATCAAAATAAAGGGTCAGCAGGGAGAGAGAGGAAAGATATGTATGTGTCTGTGTGGGTGTATATATGAGTATGTATATATCTACATATGTATATATAAATATATCCTTTCTTACTATAGCCTATTTGGGGATGGGGGGGAAATGAAAGGGGGAAAAAAGAATAAAGTAAAAAAGTTGCATAACAGAGAACCAAAGAACAATTTATAAGAAATTAAAGAAAAGATAGACACTCATGAATATAATTCCTCTTACTAATATATATATATATACTTTCTTGAAATGGTATTTGTTGTTATATATTTTGAATCCTCCCTGATGTTCTGCTGGGCACATGACAATGTTCTCTTGTTTCATTTTGTCTTGTATTCCTTTTCTGTTTTTCTTTTTTCTTTAAATAAATTCTATTTCTTTAAATAAAATAAATTTTTGGGGGGAAAATACAGAATACACCAAACATATAGAACTTAATGCAATCTCCTTATAGTTTTTTGGGTTGAAGTTTCTTTGTTTTTAAGATTTACCCTCGGGGCAGCTAGGTGGCAGTGGATAGAGTACCAGCCCTGAAGTCCGGAAAGAAGACCTGAGTTTAAATTTGACCTCAGATACTCTACACTTCCAGGCTGTGTGACCTTGGGCAAATTACTTAACCCCAATTGCCTCAGGAAAAAAAAAAAAAAGATTTACCCTCAACTTCTCTTATTCAAAAGAGGATACTTACGGGTGCTAATGCAAAAAATGCTAGATTTCACACAAGAAAATCTTTCTACAAGCCTCAATTTTCCTGTCTGTAAAATGAGGGGATTGAACTAGATGGCCTGTAGATATAATTCTTCTAGGCCTAAATATATGATCTGTTATGTCTACACACAAGTATAGCACTGGACTTGAGTCACAGAAGAACTGAATTTAAATCTCAGCTCCTACACTTATTAGTTCTATGGCCCTAGAAAAGATACAACTTCTCCAACCTCTGTTTTCTCATCTGTAAAAGGGAGATAATAATACTTGCCTCACAGGATTGTTGTTTTACATGAGAAAACACAAGTAAAGAAAGTGCTATGTAAACCTTAACATGCTGCATAAATGCCAGCTATTTTTAATCATGAATAATTACTTTTATTTAATAAGTTGATTGAAAATCAACTAATAGAGAAATTGAGTATATCCCCACAAGAACCAGCCCAGAAACATATTTATTAGGTCTGTATTTCATTACCTCCCTTACCCCCAAGTAATAATCAACAATCAAACCGACTTCTAGATTCAGTAGTAATTCTTATACAGACATGACAATGTTTCAAAAATATAAACTCAGCTTTTCTGGAGCAATTCCAGTTTGCCTTACCATAAATGTATCCTATTTTCTATCTTTAAAAAAATATGTTCTTTTAATTACAAAGCAAAAGACTGTGAAAAGTCAAGCTTTGTCTATTTTTGTAAACTAAAATCTCCCAGGCCACAAATTATCGTTACAGCCCCCATGCGTTATGCTAACAATAGAACCAGGCGTAGCAGAAAGGGAGGGAGCATCACTAAGCCACAAATATAGTGCTAAGATGTAAGTGGTTACCAAGAAACAAAGAAAAATTCATCTGGCCTCCTTTTGCTTACAACTCCCAGTGGTTTGGAGTGATGAAACAAATGTGTTTTTCATTGTCCATTTAAAAGGTGGAGGTGATATATTAAGCACATTTGCCAGCACATCAGGTGTACCCTGATGTAAATGAAACTTGGTTCCACTGTAGCCATTTTGCACATTCTAAAAATAAGCTATTTTCAGTCACATCATGGATTTTCCTAACATAACTTTATGCATTAGACACTAAAGTTCCAATAGAGTATACAGAAGCACACGTTATGCTCCTGTTCAAATCCTACCAACACACACACATACATAGAGGCTCTTTGTTACCTAAAAGATAATATTAACAGCCTCTTTAGGTATTTAAAGTCTTTCATAATTTAACACCAGTTAGTCTCTCTAGACTTATTTCCCATTATTCTTCCTCACAGACTTTACTTTTCTGACAAATTGCCCTTCTCTATACACATTAGCCCACACAATGCCACTATAAGCTGCAAATAAGTTGCTGACCTCCATCAGTGGAGGGGTTTTCCATGCTTTCTATGCCATGAAATCACAAGTCTAGACCACTGCTTCCTCTTCCAAAAAATTTATTAGAAAGGTACCCTTAAGCCTTCCTGAGATTCAACTCTATAAAGGGTTACACTTAGAGAGCTTGTGGAATTACCTTCCCCTTACGTCTTTGAGAAAGAGATAAATATCCTCTGTCAGAGGAGATGGAGAAATGACTAGATGAATCTGAGAATCACTCCAGTTTCTAACAAATGGAATTATTCCCCAAATCCTCACATCTCTATGGTAGACCTGCAACCCTTCTTTCTGCAATAAAGCTACAGTATTGATTTTGCTCAAATGAAAAGCAAAGGATCCAAAGGCCTTCCGAGAGCCTGCAGGGACAAAGCATTAAAAAGTTGCCTCTCAGCTCAAAGAATGAATAGTAAAGAGATTCCCACCCAGAAAAACATGATATCATCTCAGCTATGTGTCTGGACCTGTTTTAGATTTCAAGTCACTCTTACATGTGACATATAGCTTTCTCTTATCTATAATAGAGTGGTCCTGGTCAAGACCAGACTGAACAGATCAGGACAGTCCAGCCTAAGAAAATTTCAGTCAAATGGATGTCATCTTCACCCATTTCACCAATGATTATCTTAATTCTTAACTCTAGATTCTGGGACTCTTAACATAACTCCCACTACCCCCCACTCAATTTATTAAGGGCTTACTAGGGGAAGCAGAAAGAGGAAGAAACATTTAAAGAACATCTACTATGTTCAGGATGCTGTGGTAAGCACTTTTCACAAATCTCATAACAACAAAGAGATAGGTACTATTATTATCCCCATTTTATAGATGAGAAACTGAGACAAATAGGTTAAGTGACTTAAATAAGGTCACACAGCTAATGTCTGAAACAGGTTTTGAATTCAGATCTTTCTGACTACAGGTCCCAGTGATGTACCACCAACTAGCTCTCTGAGCCTACTATGGGCCAGAGACTTTCCTAAAAAGTGGATTGATATGGAGGCTTTGGGAGGAGTCTTTTGCTTCACCCTCCAAAGGGTTAGAAAGCTGAGATTATTGATGATCAGTGAAGATTCTAATTAGTAAATGGTGGCCCACTCTGCTTAGGCTAGGTTTAGCCATGTTGCAGTTTAGTCCCCAACTATCAGCTCACTATTTGCCTTGCCAATGTTGGTGTTTTCCTTGCCTCCCTCACCCTACTTTCCAACTCCAAACTCTAATGAATCATTGCTACAGTATTGTAACAAAGGTATGCTTATCAACCCACTCCTTTAAGGCTTTACTCACTATCCCTGAAACTTTGCAATCAAAACAACTCTCCCTGGCCACAACTCACTTATATGTATTATCTCCTCTCTTTGAAAATGGAAACTTTTTTTTAATTTTTGGATTTCTAACAACTGTGCTTGGCACAAAAATACTTAGTAGAGTCTTTTCACTCATTCATTCTTAGTCTTATGGTCACTAAAGTTCCCAATCAAACTTTAATAAGAGCCACTGGGGTAGCATGTCTGGCACAGACTTACTAAAGCGCCATTTGGGCTACTCCAGCACCACTCTAAATCTCTCAAAATAGTCCAGAGGGAAATTACCAGAATAGTGAAGGTTAGTCAGTCAATAAGCATTTATTAAGCATTTACTATGTGCAATACACTCTCAAAAGGATTCAAAATCATATCCTATGAACATCTATTAAAAGAATTGGGACAGATTAGCTTGGAAAAAAGACCTAGGGAAACATAATAACTGTCTTCAACAATTTAGGGAACAAATTTTGTGTAATGCCAAGGGCAAAAACCTAGGACTACTGGGTGGAAAATCAAGGTAGATTTTGGCTCATCCAAACAAGTTTCCAATAATGGGATGTATTTTTTGGTAAGGTAATGAAATCCTCCCCTACTGGAAGTATTCAGAAAATAGGACACATATTGAAAATATCCTAATGGAAATTTATTTACTGGTTTGAAATGGTTAGATGACTAAGGAATATGGTACCTTCAAGTACAGCTGCTCCATTGGAAATCTAATGCCCTCATCAGATGCATGGTTCTTAAGAAACATCAGAAAAAATTCTTGGGAGACAACAGTATGAGAAAAGGATGGATGGCAGGAAGTTCCAAGAGATAATATGAAAGATGCTAACATAACTGTTCCCGAGTGTATGAGTGGCATAGAACAGATTAGGCCAAAATTATAGACAGACAAGTGTGAGAGATTGAAAGAGAAAAAAAAAAACACTTCAGGGAGTTGAAGGAAAAAACTTTGAATAGCTATGACAGGAGTCAACTTGTTCCGCTCTTCTCCCTCTTTATCAGCAGACAATCCCCAGAATTGCTAATGTTTGAGTAATTTGCCTTTCACTCATTAGGAACTAAAATTAGTACTTTCACTCCTGTCAGTGAAAGGCTAATATTTTATGTTTCTGTTACTGGCAAGATTTGGATAATTGTGTTAATTGGGTTAATTTGGAATCTTGAAATAAATAGGATTAATAATGAGCTTCAGTAATACCAAATTGTAAGTACTCTTTTAGATGTGATTGTTCCCTGAAGTGCTAGGGCCAAATGGGACCTGTCCTTTCTGCTGGCCTTCACAAGCAGACATCTCTTCCTTTATCCTTCCAAAGTTTTTATTGCTACCACGAATGTCTCATTGATCTCACCAGCCATTATATATATTCCATCCATATGATGAGCCCATTAAATGTCCAACTGAGCAGCCCTCCTTGAAGGCACTTCCCCTAGTCTAACCACTAATTAACCACATGAGCTATGTCATATCAGCACAGATTTACAGGTTGTTTTTTTTTTTTTTTTTTTAATTCAGTGACTTCTCATTCCAAGGAGTAGATCATTCCCTCCTCTGTGGCATTTTGTTCTAATCTCATTATTAGCACTTTCACCAAATGCTGACTTCTAAAATAATCTTAGTGGAATTGTCATATGGCCCCCTCTTCACCACCACCCCACCACCCCCGGCACACTCCCTCAAGGCAAGAACCACTGTCTTCTTCAGCTTTATATTTTATGCAGACCTTAAAGCAGTAGGAATGAAATATCAAATTGACAAGATAATTAAATTATTTACTGAATTTTTAAAAAGGAATAAAGAATAAACATTTATACAGCACTTATTATATTCCAGACACTGTGCTAAGTGCTTTATGAATATTATCTTATGATGCTCATAACAACCCTATGAAGTCAATGCTATTATTATCCTCATTTTGCAGTTGAAATGGAGGCATACAGAGGTTAAATGGTAAGTATCTGATATCAGACTTAAACTGCAGGCTTCCTGACTCAGGTCTAGTGCTCTCTCCACTGTGCCATCTAGGTAAAGGGGAAAAAGTTAACTTATAAGCTCAGACAACTGAGCCTAAGTGGCGTAGAAGGTGCTGACCTACTTTGGTTGAGAGAGTTCACGAAATCATAGGTCCAGTTCCTTTCTCTATCCTATACAGCTTACTGAAATTGCATTCAAATACAGCTCACAAAGACAAATGGCAATAAGCCAGGCTTGTTGATTTCTAAAATATAAAGGAAAGCATAGACAAGGATAGACAAAGGTAATTCATTTTGGCCTCCTCCTCCCAACTATCCAAACCCCGTATACATGTATCTACATTAAACTAATTGTAGAATATGTGAAAATCTAAAATTCAGTTCAATTCCACAAATATGTGCCAAACTTTCACCACTGTATGGGAAAAGCAATAAATAAGACTTAAGGGGAAAAAATGATCAAATTAACTAAGGTGATTATTCAATTTTTCAAAACTTATTTGCTTTTCTGCAATATTCCTGAACAAGGTCCATGGTATAGTTAAAAAATTTATATACAAAGAATGGAGTTAAATTTCAAACTCAGCATGTCCAAAATAAAACTGATCTTATCTTTAAAAAAAAAAAACTTCCTAATATTCTGTTTTTATAAAGGACAGCACCATCCTTTCCAGTTACACAGGTTTACAATCTCAAGGTCATTTTTAATTCAACTATCTCTTACTCTCCATATCCCACCATTTTCCTATTTTGATCTGTCACCTCCATTCATGACAAAACCAATTTCATTGAGACACAACATCCTTTGAAAATGCTGTTGCAATAACTTCCTAATTAATCTCCCTGCCACAAGTCTCTTTCCAATTTCATCTCTACACAAACTACTAAATTGATATCCCTAAAGTTCATGTCCTAGCATGTCACTCTCCTGAACTCTCTATTATTTCTAAGATAAAATACAAATTCTTCAGCTTGGCATTTAAAGCTTTTCCCAATCTGATTCTGATGACCTTTACAGGCTTGTTTATTGTCCCATTTCCAAGCAAACTGACCTGCCTGTTATTCTTCATTCTCCCTCTGCTTTCCCCAAACCTTTGCAAAAATTGTCCCATGTCCCTAGAATGAACTCTAAAACTAAGTCCACTCCTACATTATTGCCACTGAAAAAAAATTTTTTTAAATAAGAGGTGATCAATCATTCTGACCCATTGAATAGAGTCAAATACCTCTCCAAATAAGTAATCATTTTAAAGGACTAGGGAGAGAAAAGGGAAGCCCATGCATAAGACTTATATGTTTAAAAGAGATTTATTGAAAAATGTTCTTTACAATTTCTTGAGATATAGGAGTAAAATGCTAAGGACCTCCAAATCTATATCCAGGTAGGAGCACTGGTATGGCACTTCCCCAGTTTGGATCAGTATGACACTCCACTAACGACTCCTCGGCATTACTTTTTTCCATCTCTGATTTGTTAAGAGATGCTCCCTCTTTTGAGGGAATTCCATGGTAGTGATTGGTAGGAAAAGAATAGATATCTGCTATGTCTTCTTTCATATCATTTGGAATCTTTGAAATAGTAATTGGTTAAGGGGGGAATAAGCATATAAAACTGTAATGTTCCCTGGTTTATTCAAGGTTAACAATGAGAAGGAGAAAATTCCTGTCTATGATTCTAGGTGCTATGGCTATCTGAGTACAGATAAATACTTTATCTATGAGGTTATTATTGAGAAAATCAGGAAAGACTTTCTTGCTCAGTTTTAGATATTAAAAAAAAGAAGAGACAATTAATACATAAATTACATACCAATTGATCTAAGCAGAATTCTTGGGGAGTTTGTTCTCTTAAATTATCCAGATCTTGAGTTACTCTCAGATTGTTCCTCAATTTGGGAATTTATATGTGAAATAACCCAGATTCTATCTCTAGGGGAGGAGGAATAACCTTTATAAAGATAGTTATATATTTATATAAAAATCCTAACAAGGTATTTATTAATATAACTGCCCAAAATGTGTTCATGCCACAAATTCTACCACAGAAGTTCATAACCGGGCTGGACTTTAACATTTTTTATATTTGAAAATTAATATAATTGATTTCCTTGATAATTCTATATAATTTTTATGTATTTAAAAACATTATTCTGGGAAGAACCCCATAGGCTTCACCAGACTGCCAGATGGATTCATGTCACAAAAAAGGTTAAAGACCCCTAGATACAAGCAATATTGATTCATTTATAACCTCCAGGTTATAAATTATAGCTACAAAATTCTGAGAAGCAAAACCATATCCTTATATATTCAATTAAATAAGAGAATAGAACCATAGAAAACTACATTTTGGAATGTACTACAGTAATATAAGTTTTATTGACTCTACAACTCTTTTCTTTTCCTCATCTGGTACAATCCCTCACTCCCTTCAAAATTCAGTTTAAATGCTACCTCCTACTCAATACTTTCTTTATCACCATCAGTACCATCATCAAGATACTAGTAATGTCTCCCACTAGATTATTTTGTATATATCATTTGTGTAAATGCAATTTCCCCTATGAATAAAATGTAAGCTCATTGAGGGCAGCAACTTTTCATTTTTGACTCTGTTTCCCCAGTGTCTAGCATGATACCCCGCATACATACATTACTTAATAAATGTTTGTTGAATGAATAAAAGTAAAGCAAAGATGGATCTAGGTTGACCCAGGGCACAAGGAAAGGCAAGTGAAACTCTCATTTTCTCCTTTCTCACAATGAGAAGTGGAACAATAGGGACTGGATACCTGAACTGATCTTTAAATTCTTCCCAGTTCCAGGTTAAAAACATTGTTGAGATCAAAGTAAAGAAGTCCGGACTCCTAGATAGCCTTGGCACCAAGGCCACTCTCCCTACCAAAGTAACCAGAGGAAAGTTGACTATGTTGGAAAAGAAAATAGCTATAGAAAAAACAGCTCACCTGAGTTTAATAGTAGCAAGCCAAGTAATTGAACATCCTGACCCCAGGAAAAAACCACATCTTTTTATTCAATGCTTCCTGTGGGCATTCTAAGGACAAAAAAACCTTGGGCTGTCTTATGTGTGCTGCATTAATATATTAGATTACTGAGAATCCAGGGTTTAATTCAAGTTGTCAGTTCTTTCCAAAGCAACCAACTTAGAAGGGTTTTTTTTTCTTTTCCTTTGTTTTTTAATGTGATTAGGTCATGTTTTGTTGGAAATAAACGTAATTTGGAAAAGGGCAAAGCTAAGCATAAAAAGATAGCAAGAAGAAATAAGCAATTAGTATTTTGATTAAGTTCATTCATTTACTCATCTCCTAACAACCATTCATTCAAAAAATATGTTTGCTGAGTAACTACTATGTGCATGGCTATAGTTGATACAAAACAGTATCATCTATATTGTCCTCAAAAAACTTATGACTTAGTTGAGTGGACAAAACATACATATGTGACAAGCTGAAAATTAATGTAATATGACAATAAAATAGATATTATTTCTCAGTGTGTACGTATTAAAATATTAATAATAAGGTCATTAAGTATTATGTTCTTTAACAAAAAAAAAAAAGATTCAGTAATAGGAATCTTCTGACAAGGGTTTCCTTCTATCAAAGCGGATTAATATCTGCTCTGAAACTGATATTCTTAGAAAATTGTTTGAGGTTTTGAGAGATGAAGTCATACAGGTAATATGTGCCAAAGAGTAAAAGATAGGACCTGAAGCCAGACCATCATTAGAAGGAAGTGGCTCTCTATCTGCTATGTCAGATAGTGCCTCACCATACACACAAAGGAAGGGGAAATGTGGTTTGGGAAAAAAAGGTTTTTTAGAGGATCAGAGAGCTGGAGCTGGACTTTAAAAGATATGTAGAAAAGTTGAATACATTTTTTTCCTATCCTGAACTCCTCCCCCTCAAAAAAGAATGAAAAAGATCAAAAAGATATTACTCCAAATGTTACCAACATCAATCCAAAAGAACTTTTATTAGAACTTTATGCTTTTCCTTTTCTCTATATCATAATCTAGGAGGTGATGTCTCTTTCTAAGCTTTCTTTCAGTATGTCTTTCCAAAACTTTTTGCTCTTGTCCAAAGGAATCTACCCCAATAGCTGAGCCCTTCGATAGATTCTGGCTTTGCCTATTTGTCTATTCCAGGATTGTCCCTGGTCCTGCACAAATAATCCTTTTAATCCTTTGATTTCCACCGTCCTCTTGGATGGCATCTCAAAATGTTGGATGGCAAAATACTCAAAACAGTATTTTGTGTTCTTTCCCTAAGGAGGAATTTTCCTTTTTCTGTTTCCTCTCATTGCCTTTCAAGGAGTTGATGGCTTGCTTATCCTCTAAGTTCTCTTTAATTTCTGTCTCTCTCCTTACCACATATGATTTTTTTAAAAAGACAATTTCCAGAAGTAAAAAAAAAAAAAATAGCCTAGAATTTTCATTTTATCATCCCAAAGGATTACATATTGCACAGAGAGATTTTAAGTCTCTAAAGATTAATATAACTATTGTATCTGCAGCTTATTAGCCAATCACAGAATAGGGGAGGAAATAGAATCTGGGTCCACTTTACAAATAGTTTTAAAAAACTCACCTATTTCATGGTTCTCAAATAAATGTCATTATATTTGGCAAGAAAATTTTGATTTGCCTTCAACCTACATTTACAAACATTACATCTTTATATGTGATACAGTAGATAAGATTCTTCAAATGAAATCAGAAAGCCCTAGTTTCACATACTACCTCATGTTTATTGTCTGCAATTCTACAGACAAATCATTCAACCTCAATTCCCACATCTGTAAAATGTAGAGGCAATATGACGTAATGAATAGTCAGGAAAACTTGAATCCAACTTCCATCACTGATATAAATAAGACATGACCTGAGCCTCAATTTTCCTATCTGTAAAATGAGATAGTTGATCCAGATGGTCCTCCGGCTCCCTTCCAACTCTAACTCTACTATCTTAAGTTCTGTGACTCTATTTAAACTCTCAGTACCTGAGGCAATTCTCCATGACTGTGTTAGATATGTTGAAAGTGTTCCCTCACCAGATATGTTAGATATGTTGAAAGTGTTCCCTAATAATCATAACTGAAGTACTTACTTCACAGGGCTGTTGTAAGGATCAAAGAAAATAACATATTTAAAGCACTTTGCAAATTTTAAAGTGTTTTACAAAATCTTTTCTTTTTCTTTTTTTTTTTTCTTTTTTTTTTTTTTTTTTTTTTTTTTTTTTTTTGACCAGACCTAAGCTTTCACCAAGAGCCTTTTTGGTGAGGAATGTCTTCTACTAGAGGCATCTGAGAGACCCGAGTTCAAATCTAGCCTCAGTCAATAGCTGTGTAACACTTGATAAGTTGTTCAGTCTTTCTCTGCCTTAGTTGGGAAGAACAATAGAATAGAATCTATCCCAAGATTGTGGTGAGGATAAATGAGTAAAGCACTTTGCAATCGTTGGGGTGATATGTAAATGCTTGCCATTGTTATTATCATTAGGTAAATGAAAGTTTTAGTTATCTGAGTCACTAAAAAGTTAGATCATCTGCCCAAGCCCACTTAACCACTCTGTATCACACATGGCACTTTACTGTAAGTCTTCCTGATTCTTAAGCCAAGTCACAATCTGCTAACACTCAATTGCCTTATGAGTAATCCTCTTTTTTCTAGCACAAAGTTTAAAGGAAAAAACTCCTTACTGTCCTCAATGCTGCACATTCAGATAGTTTTCAGTTTCCAACCCCAAAGGGACATTTGACAAAAAACAAAATGAAACAAAACTTTATAAAGCACACACACACACACACACACAATTACCTATACATCCTTTTATTCCCAAAATTATTTTCACCATTCTGAGGCATGGGAGATGACAAAATTCGATCCTCCCTAGGCCTTTATTGATCTGATTCTAGTCAGGTAATTGAATTGATGGAACCTCTCTCTGCAGTTAGGAATGGGACTAAACAGTGTTTAGTAAGAAATAGCTTCATATAAATCACCATCATTCAAAGTCCACAGTGTATCCTTTTACTTTCATATAATTGCTTTACCTGTGAATAATGCCTCTACCTTGGAATCATAAGTAATATAATCTTCTTTATGTATGGCAAGAGTATTTGATGATACTTTCTTGAGATCTAGTATCATAGGCAGACATTTTCTCAGTTGACTGCAAAGGAAGTCATATATATTGATAAATGCCATTGACTAAGATGATAGGAAAAGATAATGACATATGTTGGAGGAGATGTGGGAAAACTGAAACACTAATGCATTGTTGGTGGATCCAGGAATTCTGGAGAACAAATTAGAACTATGCCCAAAGGGCTATAAAACTGTGCATATCCTTTGACCCAGCAGTGTCTCTACTGGATCTGTATATCAAGGAAATTATAAAGAAGGGGAAAAGATTCATGTGTGCAAAAATCTTTGTAGCAGCTCTTTTAACAAAGAAACAAAGAATTGGAAAATGAGTAGATGCCCATCAATTGGGTAATGACTGAATAAGCTGTGGCATATGAAGGTAATGGAATATTATTATTCTATCAAAAATTATGACAATCTGATTTTAGAAAGGCCTGGAAAGATTTACATGAACAGATGCTGAGCAAACCAAGTAGAACCAGGAACATCTTGCACACAACAACAGCAAGAATGTGCAAATATCAACTATGAAAGACTTGGTTCTTCTCAGTGGTTCAGTGATTCAAAGCAATTCCAGTAGACTTTGGGCAGAAAAAGCCATCTGAATCCAGAAAAAGAACTAAAGAGACTGAATGTAAATCAATACATTGTATGTTCACTTCTTTCTGTAGTGGGGTTTTAATCTCTCATGGTTTTTCCCTTTTGCTCTGATTTTTCACTCCCAATATAATTCATAAGGCAATGTGTATTAAAATAAACAAATAAATAAATAAATAATGGGGGAAAATATTGATAACTACCTACAGTTTGTTGCTTTTAAACAAAAAGCATGAAGAGCAGGTTGAGTAAGTCTTCTTAGTCCAAATGTTTTATTGCTTTGGGGCTAAAGACCTCTGCAGATAATTGGTTAGTTAACTCTTCATTCTACCAAACAGAACAGAAGGTCCCAGACAAGCAAAGAGCCAAAAGAGTCCTCAGGTCCAGAAATTTGCTTAGGCATTGTAGGAGGCTGACTATAAAAATTAAAATTTAATATGAGAAATTAGTACCTAAGTTACTAAAACATAATGAGAAGAGCAAAAGAATATGAAGCATATTTTCAAATTATTCAAAAGAAATCTACAGGAAACTTTAATCTTCCACTAATGTGATCCCCTTATTAAATGGATTATGGTGCACACTTTTTTAAAACCTAAATTTCAATGGGGCAGGATCAAAAAAGTTCATTTTTTGCCCTCTCTCATGATATTTCAAAAAGAAACCTAAGTTGCTTCTCAGAATCCCATAAACTCTGGAGGGCTGACCCAATACATCCTTGTTTTAAGATTTGTGGAACAAAGAACTAATCCTATATATTTTTCTCTGCTAACTTGTGTGACCATGGACAAATTGAATGTGCTCCCTTTGTGTCCTTTTTGTTATCCAGTAAAATCAGCATCATGATAAATGGGATTGTTTTATGACTCAAGTGAAATGTCAGCAATCATTTTTATTTTGTAATATCTTTGTTCAAGGCAAATAAGTGGCACAGCAGAGTGCCAGTCCTGGAGTCAGGAGTTCAAATCTAGCCTCAGATATTTCCTATCTGAGTGATCTTGGGCAAGTCACTTCACCCTGTTTGCCTCAATTTCCTCATGTGTAAAATGATCTAGAAAATGAAACAGCAAAGCACTCCATAAAGAGTCAGAAGTGACTAAACAACCACAAAACCTTTCTTCAACTGGCTGATCACTATTTTCTCATTTCCTTCATACTCTGAGCTAGAGCATCTGTTTATTAGATTGTTTTTGTTTTGTGAAGATGGCCTGCTGCAGTGCAAAATAGGATTAGATTTGGAATCATGAGATCTCAGTTCAAATCCTGATTCTACTAGTCTATTTTTTGGGACCTTGGATGAGTAGTTTAACTTCTTTCTGCCTCAGTTTCCTCTTCTGTAAGATGAAGAGGTTGGACTAGATGATCTCTAACATTTCTTCTAGCTCTAAGTCTATGATGCTATGTCCTTGAAATCTTAAGTCGTTTTAACTTTTGTAGAGTCAAATAGCTAGCATTTGTATAGCACCTACTATGCTAAGCACAATTTAAATATCATCTTACTTGATTCTCAATATAACATTGGGATGTAAATGTTATTATTATCCCCATTTTACAGTTGAGAAAATGGAGGCAAACAAACATTAAATGATAGCTCAAGGTCACACAGTTGATATGGGTCTTTCTGTTTCCAGGCTTAATCCCCTTTACCACCTAGGTGAATTGTCATAGAGTTGCCTTTCCTTCTAAGATACCTCCAACAATTACCATTTTTTTAACTATTTTGCAAATCTTATGGGCATAAAGTCAAGCCTCAGAGTTGATTGATTGACATTTCTTCTATTAATTATTTGGAGCATTTCTTCTATAATTGTTTATAAGTTACCTTTTTTTCCTTTTGAGAATATCCTATTTAAATCTCTTGACTATCAGACAGAGGTTGAGTGATAATCCAAGGTTACACAGCTAGTAAGAGTTTAATCTTGGCTTGAATTTGATTCTTCCTGACTCTAAGCCAAGCACTGCTTCCTTATTTTGAAGATTTCTTCACTCATAATTAAGGGCGATTAAAAAAGGAAAAATAAACTAAAAAGTGTGGCTATATTGTAGGAAAGAGAAAAAAGAATAAATACTTCCCTCACAAAGAAAAACAAGGTACTGAAGTGGTGGGTTAGATAGTCTTATACTTCAAGAACTTTGAACAAATAATTTTGTTCAAAAATATGATCTTATTGGTAAGATGATTAATTAAATTTTTCCTGGGTATTAAAAATAATAGACAGTAAAGTATCTGCAAAAAAATTCTAACATTTTTATTTTTATATGTTTAGGATTCTTATTTCTTCTTGTCTGTTTTTAATAATATTTTATTTTATTCCCAATTACATGTAAAAACAATTTTAACATTTAATTTTTAAAAATGTTGAGTTCCAAATTTTCTCCATTCCTTCTCTCCTTCCCCTTCCCTAAATTGGTAATTTGACTTAATTTACATATGTTCAATCATGTAAAATATATTTCTGCTAGTCATGTTGTAAAAGAAAAAGCAAACCAAAAGAAAAAAATAAAGTGAGAAACAGTATTCTTCAATTTGTATTAAGACTCTATCAGTTCTTTCTCTAAAAGTAGATAGTATTTTTCATCATAAGTCCTTTAGGATTGTCTCAGATCATTGTATAGCTTAGTCATTCAAGTTCTTTATTGTACAATGTTGCTGTTACTATGTGAAATCTTCCCTGATTCTGCTCACTTTACTTTGCATCGGTTTGTGTAAGTCCAGATTTTTCTGAAATCTTTCTGCTCATCATTTCTTATAGCACAATAGTTTTCTATTACTATTATATATCACAATTTGTTTAGTCAATTCCACAATTAATGGAAATCCTCTCAAGTTTGAATTCTTTGCCACCACAAAAGAGGTGCTTTAAACATTTTTGTACCAATAAATCCTTTCCCCTTTCTTGTCTGATTTATATTGCTAGCCATTTTCCTAACTCTTCATCCACAAAAATGTTACATTTTAAATTAAACTGTGTTAACAATAATAATACTATCATGGAAAGTATCATGTGAAAACCGAAAGACTATTACATTGTGTGATCAGCCTCCTAGTACTTGGTCCTTGTTTTGTTTTGGCTTTTTAAAAATCAAGGTATTTATACATATTTATTTATTAATGTGAATCAAGAGGGAAAGAGGGATTGTTTGTGCAAAGGTTCCTAATCAGATTCTACAGGCAAGAGTCTGGTCTTATGCAGAGATGCTGAGATAGCAATAATGTGTATTTGAAATGTCTCAACTGTCAGAAATAAAAAAAAAAAAAAACATTTTCACTTAGATTCTACCACTCCTGGCTTCATGGGAAAGTATATCTGAAATTCAGAAACTAGAGGGGGGAAAAGTGGAACCATTAACCCAAAGGTTTAAAATATAGCAGATCAAAAAAATAATTAAATAAATAACTCTCCTGAAACTATCTAATCCAAACTCGTCAATGATAACTGAGGTTAAGAGAGATAAAGGAATCTGTCCACGTAATAAGCCCCAGGGTGAGGATTTCAACTTGGGTTTTCTTACTCCAAGTCCAGAATGCATTGCACTACATCAAATGTGTATCTGTGAACCAATGGGTGACTCTGAGATCTTTCAGGATATTTAAGAGGTTGGTCCACAAATATAAATGATAAAATATAGCAGATCAAAAAAAAAAAAAAAAAAATCCTTCCTGAGACTTCCTAATCCAAACCAGTCAATGGTAAGTGAGATCAGATTTTCTTCATATACTTTGACCAAAACTGCAGATTGCAACAGATTGAATGCAGAAGCAGGTATGAGAATCCAGATGCCTTCTATTAAGTGCTTACACATTAAAGAGATTTTATGTTCCCTTTTTCATTATTTTCAGTTTCTAAAATATAGTTCATTTTTCATTTAAAATATGGCACTTATATTAACATTTAATGGTTTTGTTATTATTTTGAACAAATTCATAACTAAATATTTTTAAATTGACCAGTTTTATTTCCTAACATGAAAAATATTGGTAGCTATAACCCACATAAATAAAATTATTTGGGGTGGGAGCTTCTATAATTTTTCAGAGTGTAAAGCATCCCCAAGACCAAAAAGTTTGAGAACCACTGTACCACATGCATCTGTCAAACCCACTGAGATTATATTCCATCAGTCTCCTGATTTCTAATGTAAGATTAATAAGACCATAATAAGACCAGAGCATTTTAATCAAAGCTTATAGGGAAACCTTTGAAGCATTCCACCAACCATCTATATTGAGACAGGGAACTCCATTTTTCCAACTATAAATTCATAGATGAAATGTTAAAAGGAAAAACAACTCAACTTCTTACTAACTACTACAAGGTTTCTTAGGAACTTTGCAACTTGAATACATCAACAGATTTGTGATATCATCACTTTAGATGTTTCCTCCAACACTGCACGTTGCAATCTGTCCATGGGCTTTCATCCAAATTACTCTTGTCCGGTTCATCCTGCAAATTCTTCCTTCTAGAATGCTGAGGGCCTTCCCTCATGCCTCTCTTGATTTTACATAGATAACACTGTCTATCTGTTAGCCCTTCTTATTACTGGACAAGCCCAACTTCATTTCTTTGATGACCTCTTTGATTTTGCTTTTATTACCTAATTCTTTGTAGCTATATGTCTGGCAATCTACTTAATGTCTGCTATAGGCTTCTCTCCACTGTCTTCTGGGAAATCATCAACTTCAAATTTATATGGATTGTAACACACATAATTGCCAAAGGAATGTTATAAAATAAGGATTTTGTGTCAGGGGAAAGTTTGAGATTATTTAAAGCATTGTGCAATCTCCCCTTTAGGAATAGCCAAACAATCTGTTCTTCTCTGCCTATTCAACTCTAAAATGAATTTAATATACATGGGGGGAAAAAATAAAATATACACAGTATAGTAAGTGTTTTCATATGCATGTATATGAATATACATATATGTAAAATTTAATAAACATTAATTAAATGCTTCCTATGTACTAAGTTACATGCTAAAGATACAAACACATAAAATGCAACAATCACCCAAAGATTGTTTATATTGCTCGATATGGTAACATGTACACAAATGAATAAATACAAAGTAATATTTTAAAGTAAAAGACTTTAAACAGAAATAATGTAAATAACTGGGGGGATCAAAATTTCATAGGAGGTAGCATTGGAACTTTGCTTTCAAATACAAACTCTTTAAAAATTTGGTCTATATCTATTGTTTCAAATTTTTCCCTTCTGTTTGCTTCTCAGGAATTCTCTCTGTGAGTAGCAGTGGCCCTCAGATCTAGATTTCCAGATTGACTTCTCCTTCTCCAGCCATTTTTGAGAGATGCTGTCCTGTGGGAAAGGGACCCACCACCCATCACCATCTTCCCTTCTCCCTTCTCTCTTTCCACTATGTTGGTTATGTAAAGAAGAAGATCATTCAACTTTTCAGAAGTCTTGGTCCCAAAGCTAATATGAAAGTGATGGGGGGAATACTGAAGCTGTCCTCTAACTTTGGGGGGAATACTTGAGAAACTCTCCTCTGGGACAGGCCCACCTCAGGGAATTAAGATAAAGCAGTTTCATTCTGTTATCTAGATGGGACTAGCTACACCCTCTATTGAGTTGAGTCCAGGACTACTCCTACTTAGACAGAACTTAAGTGGTCTCATTTAACTGGAGATCTAGAATTAATACCTCTAGTGAGCTAAAAATTAGCTCAGGACCACTCCTCGTAAGTGGTCTTATTCTAGGCCTGGGGGCAGTAATCTCATTCAATTGAAACTTTAGTCTCAGTTCTCTTTTAAAGGGCAACTTTAGGGTTCATTTCTTTGCAGAGGCCCAAAAGCAGGATCATGCCATACCAAGGAACCTCTCTATCTCTTTCTCTCTCTCTCTCTCTCTCCTTGGAGATGAGGGTGGGAGGAGAATGAAGAGCTCCTCCCAGATACTCTATTTAAGGAGGATACCCAAGCAAAACATCTCTTCATGTCCTATCCAACTGTACTTCTCTGAATTTCATCCTCCCTATTCAGCCTTCCACACTGGGTTCACTCGGCTCCCTTTTCAGTTTCTTTTTCATGTGTTTTCTCTGTCCATTTAATTGAGAGCTCCTTGAAGATAAATGCTGTCTTTTGCCTTTCTTAGTATCTCTAGTACTTACCTTATTGATGCTATATTATATAAGCATTAAAATAACAAAGTACATGAGGCCCCAACTATGTCAATTGAACAATCAGAGGCATGTGGCAGGCACTTAATAAATGTTTATTGATTGACTGCTTGACTATCTAGAGGCCAGGATTCAATTGATGAACCAAAGACTTCAAAAGGTAATGGGAAAATGAGGTCTTCATCAGGTGAGGTAAAAAGAGCCAGAAGAAAAATTTAATAATAATAGCATAAAAGAAAACAACATGAAAATATATCAAAACTACGTTCAAAGGGCTATTTCAGAAAAACCTGGAAAAACTTACTGAGTGAAGTGAATAGAACAAGGGAAACATCATAAACAGCAAAATTGTGTGATGATCAACTAAGATACACTTCTCTCTTCTCAGCAATACAGTCCAAGACAATTCTAGCAGAGGTGGGATGGAAAATGCTATTCACATCCAGAGAAAGAATTTGGAGACAATGAAGATTAAAGCATACTGTTTTTACTTTTTTGTTGTTTTTATTTTTCTTTCACAACATTATTAATGTAGAACTGTTTAAAATTATTGTATATAATATAATCTATATCAGATTTCTTGCTGTCTTTGGGAGAGAAGGAGAAAAAAAAATTGGAACTCAAAATCTTACAAAACTGAATGTTGAAAACTATCTTTACATGTAATTGGAAAAAATAAAATATCATTAAATGAAAAATAAAGAAAATATGCAAAAAGAAAAAGAAAAAAGAAAGAGATTGAAACTGTGGTCAATGCAGGAACCAATCATGATTTCAGATGACTGACAATAAAGTGCCTCCCTCCATTCAAGAGAAAAATTTTGAGCTACAGGTGAATGAAGCATGCATTGTCCATCTTGAACAATGTGTAGATTCATGTTGCTTAACTATATTTTGTCACAAAGGAAGATTCTCCCTGGAAAGTGATAATATTATTTTGAAAAAACAAAATTTTTAAAAAATAGACATGAAAAGATTTGCCTCATCAACTTATATGATATGCCACTATTCACTATCCTCTCTACTTTTCTAAATACAAGAAACAAACATATATAGATATTCCAATTTAAAATAATCCTTTACTTTTAATGGCAAGTAGAAATTGGCATTATGATCTCTCTTGGAACCATTATTCTAGGTAAAGAGCAGTGCCTAGTTCTCAGATTGACTTATTGTCTAGTCACTCTCTGAATGGTCAGACAGGCAGGAAGCATCCACAGGGATTTTCACTGGGAAATCCAAAATTCTACAAAGCTTTAAACTCAGCCATATACCCCAAAAAATAAATAAATAAATAAATAAAAACCCAATAGCAATTATGAAGTTAATGTGTTTATTTAATCTTGCTGCCCTGCTCTCCTCTCCAAGCTGTTGAGCCTCGGGCTCCTCTACCAAAGTGCCCAATAATCCTTCTTCTTAGTCATGCTTCAAGGTTCCAATCATTTTTTCTCCATCCCCAGGAGACAGCTGTTCTTAACTGATTCCCTTCATTTCTTAAAATTCAAGATACTCATATTTAATTTCTAGGACTAGGATTTCTGCCCTTAGAAATTTTATAGCATAAAGCAACAGCCCTTTTCAAAATTACCTAACTATGCTAAATTATTTGATAGTATTATGTGGGAATGGGTCCTTTCCTAATTAACTAATCAGAGACATCTTCAGGTACAAAGAGAAAGCATTTACTTAATCCCTGCAGGGAGAGGCCCAGACACACCTGGGAGCTTTCTCAACTCCAACTTCGTGCTCCTGAAACCTGGCCAGCTACTGCCTTATCCAGGACTTACAAGCAAAAGATCTGAGTCTTCTCATTGGATAGACTAAAAGGAAGTAACCCTCCTTGACCAATGGTCATCAATGTTGGCTGCCTCCCCCAGGTCCCGTCATATTCCCCCCCTCCCTTCCCCAGTGTCCCAGCTCTGGGAACAGGAATCATGTGACTCAATACTGAGAAATACTTCATCCCATCAGTCCCATTCAGTATTAAAAGAACAAAGTCTGTAAGGCGCATGCTATTGTCCGTGGAATAACCAGGAGGTGGAAGATAGTCTCTCAAAGATTACCAAGGGCCTCCTAACCACTGATGGCAATGGCTTTTTCTCAGACATCTCTCAGTCCCTCTGAGGCTGTTCATCACCTCCTCCTACCAAATCTTTTCATTTGGTTTCCAAGAGGCCAAACACAGTTGATTCTCCTCCTACTTGTGTGACTTTTTTCTGTCTCCTTCAATTCAATTCAGCCCAAGGCAGCATGGTACAAAAGGAAACAGACAAAGACCCTGAATTCAGATTTTGACTCTACCTGTGTGACCTTGAACAAATCATTTAACCCAACTGGCTCTCAGTTTCTTCATCTATAAGATAAAGGGGCTAGACTAAATGATATGTCTCAAATGTTGGCCTTTTGTTCTAAGGCTACCATCTGACTGAGCACCTAATATGCATCAAATACTATAGTAGGTGCTACTGGTTATAAAGATTTAAATGAAATACTTCCTGTTCTCAAGAAATTCACATTTTATTGGGAGGAAACAATATTCACACGGAGGACTAAAAACAAAATGTAAATTGAGAAATTTGGGAAAAGGAGGGTCAATTTAGGAGAATCAGGGAAAGCCTCCTTTAGATAGTAATCCTTGAACTCAGACATGCTGGGAGCTAGAGATTCCAAGAGGGTCCTCATCCACTTCTCTCAACCATAAGATCTCCTTCTCTCTTTAGACTCTCATTGGTGATTCACCTCTATATGGCTTCACCAACCATTTCTATCTGATGACCCCAAATCTATACCCTCAGGTCTCACCTTTCTTTTATATTCTGGGTAAACCCACATGTTCATGTCTTTACTGAATATCACTTGGGCCTCAAATTCAATTTGCTCAATAGAAGTTTATATTCCTTGCCCCTAAATCTGCAACTCCTTCTGACAATTTTCTCTGGCACAACTATTTATTCTGTTTCCCATGTTCAAATCCTTGATGTTATTTTGTCTGTATCTCACTTATCATTTTCAGCCAGTTTCCAAGTCGTTTCAATATTGCCTCCTTTTTTCTTGCATTTTTCCTATCCTCCTGGTCCCACTGCCACAAGCCTATTATTAGCCCTCATTACTACCTGCCTCAACTATTCCAACAGCTTCTTAATAGGGTCTCCTGGACCCACAGTCTAATACAGCTTTTATGTCACTGCCAACTAATATCCCTCACACACAGACCAGGTTATATCCTTGGGGTCCTATTGTCTACTAAGTTCAAACTTTGTCTAGCAGTGTCAGCCTTTGAAACAGAAACTATACACTCCTGTTCTAACCCTTTCCCCTTTGCATTGAATGTCCCCCTTTATTTTGAATACACTGTACACACACACACACACACACACACACACACATATTTTTTTGTTTAGTCAATCAGTCATATCCATTTGGCTCCATTTGGAATTGGGGATTTTTTGGTAAAAATACCAGGGTAGTTTGCCATTTCCTTCAGTAGCTCATTTTACAATTAAGGAACTGAGGCAAAACAGGATTAAATCACTTGCCAACTAAGGGTCTGAGGATGGATTTGGATTCAGGTCCTCCTAACTGCAGGATCAACTTTATCCACTGTCCCACCTCGCTACCCACACTTACCATATACATACACACACACACACACACACACACACACACACACACACACACACACACTCTCACATGTATTCATTTTATTCCCCCAAAAATTACAAAAGCTCCGTGAGAGCAGAAACTAATTCTTGTTTGTCTTGGTAATCTCTGCATCTAACAGTATGGACATAGTAGGGGCAACATAGTAGATGCCTAATAATAATAAGTAATAATAACTTAACATTTATATAGAGTTTACTATATGGCAGACAGTGTGCTAATTGTTTTACAATCATTATCTCATTTGAATTCTAAATGAACTCTGGGAGTTAAATGGGTGATATTATTATTCACTTTTTTCAGATGAGGAGACTGAGGCAATCAGAGATTAAGTAATGGGGTCACACAGCTAATGTCTGAGACCAGATTTGAAGTTATATCTTCCTAACTACATGTCCAGCACTCTATCCACTGAACCAGATTAACAAATATTAGTTGACTGATTATTGAGTTCCCATATATTCTTTAGTGGCCAAATCAAAAACCACTTCCTCTGGGAAGCTTTCTCTGATTCCCTGTCAAGAATTATTTTCTCCAGGAATCCTCCAAAAACACTTTGCTCTTCACCTCTCCATTGCACTTGTCAAGTGCATTATAGCTCTCAATGATTGTCTTATCATACTCTTATTAGCCTGTAAGATCAATACAGGTAGAGATTGTGTTTACCAAAAATTCATCCTATCTATAACTCAGCTGTGGGCTCTAAACAACGCTTGTCATTTCATAATTTTTTCTTTGTTGAGTAAATGGATGGGGAAACATGAAGGGGGAGAAGAATCATATAATTGGAGCTATAAGACCTATGGAGATCATCTATTCCAGCCCTTTCCTTTTATAGTTGAAGAAACTACAACCCAAAGACTTCCAGGTTTTATTACCTTTATCCCCTGTACTTAAGTAGAGATCTGCCCTTTAAAGCTGTCTATCAATCTATTCTTCTTTTCAGATATTGATAACTACCAGTTCTAGATTTTAGCTGGTTTCTTCCATGTAGTCTATAAGTATCCTATACATTTCCAGTTATTTACATGTCTTCCTCATTAGAATGTATGCTCCTTGAGGGAAGGAACTGTTTCATGTTTTTTGTTATTTGTTATTGTTTGTTTTTTGCCATTCTTTGTATCTCCTCTGACTTCAATCCTACCATTCTTTCCAGTGTTCACAAGTTTCAGTTACGTCTGGTTCTTTGTGACTTCATTTAGGGTTTTCTTGGCAAAGACACAGGATCAGTTTACCATTTCCTTCTCCAGTTCATTTCACACAGAAGGAAACAGGCAAATTGGGTTGACTACCCAATACTAGTCAAGTAGCTAATAAGTTTCTGAATCCAGATTTGAACCCTTGAAGAGGAATCTTCCTGACTCCAGACCCAGCATTCTGTGCACTATGGTGCTAGCTAGCTACCTCTTTCCATAGCAGCACTCTGAAAACTGCCTATCCTGTTGTAGCCATATAAGCATAAATACACAAAAATGCATATACACACACACCTCATCACTTTAACTCTCACATGAAAATCATTTCTGTCATTCATAGATTCAGCAGTTAGATAAACATCATCTGCAATAAAAGATTAAAGAAGAAAGCTAGGAAACAAGGTGGCACAGTGTATAGATCACTAGATATAGAGTATGGAAAACTTCACTTTGAATTCAGCTTATACACTGATTGGCAGTGAAAGCCAGTGGAAGTTGCTTTCTCTCTCTCAGTTTCTTTTTCCTCATCTGTAAAATATTGTGAGGATCAACTGAGAACACATATAAAGTGCTTTGTACTCATATGTCTTGTAAATTGTAAAGTGATAAACAAATGCTATTATTATTTTGATAGTTCTGGTGGTGGTAATTGTTATTTTTATTAATGATTCCATGTATACTTCAACTTTTCCACTTAAAGATCTTGACTGGAATGTCAATGACAGTGACTATTCAAATAGTTGCAGAGGAGCAAGCTCAAAAAGAATAACAATAACAATAACTTACACACATAAAAAGCACTTAAAAGATTACTAAATGCCCTCCCCAAAATTAGTCTATAAATTAAGCAGAAAAAATAATAGCTAATGCTTTGCTAGAGATTTGCAGTCTCATCTAAAGCATTGGTCTAACTCCAATAATAGAACAACATGGATGAGATATATCTCATCCTGTTCCTTCCTGTTCTTGATCTCCTCTACTAGAGGTCTATATTTTGAAAGTTTATTCATTCCATGTAGATTAAAGATTATGAGTATATAATTTTAAAAGATATTTTTAAATTTTAAGATCAATGTACACCAGCCCTGTAGTCAGGAGGATTTGAGTTCAAATCTGACCTCAGACACTTAACACTTCCTAGCTATGTGACCCTGGGCAAGTCACTTAACCCCAACTGCTTCAGAAAAAAAATCAATATAGATCACAATATTCTCTCTGAGCAAATGTGAGCAATAGTTCTAATGGTCTATTACAAAAGGGGGGTTTTTTGGTCACATTCTCCAAGGTATTTTAAGGGCTGTATTTGCAAGATGAGAGTTTGTCTCCTACCAATCTATGGAAGAAAATAAGTTTCTGAGGCATAATTCTAGTCACTAAGTCATGTCTTGCTAAGTAATCTGTTATGTATTAAATCTTTTCACCATTTCCTTATGAAGCACTTGCTTTACAAATATTGATGAGGAAACAAGTGATTAAAGCAGACATGATTCTATAATCTATCAGTTGGTGCTGTGTTTGAACTTAGATTTCTGAAACTGAATTTTATGGAGGATTCCTAGGAGCATCAATCCAGAAATTAGGACAATTAGGAAAGGAAAGGCAGCAAGCATTTAGTAAGCAATTATCATGCCCTTAGCACTGTGTTACCCTAAAGGGATACAAATACAATTAAAAAAAAATTTCCTGCTCTTAAGAAGCTCCTATTCTTATGGGGAAAGACAATACACAAAAGGGGAACTGCAAAAGGGGGTGTAAGAGAAGCATAAAGATATGCGGCATAAATCATGGTTTTGAAATCTGGAAAGATAGGAGCAGATACAGGAAGGATGTGAAAGTAGGCCCTCTTGGTCACCTCCACAAATAGAGGCCACAAATGGAACTCTCCAAAGTTAGAAGGGGAACCATTCTTCCTGTTACTTATTATGTATAGAGGGATCCAGGGGTAGAGAGATATGCCCAACCTTTGAATGTCAGTCCCCTTCTACTTTCCTCCTTATCTGTTAGGATTACTAGGTGAGAACTCAGGTTGTCTGGACAGTGACAAGGTGAGAATTCAGGTTGTCTGGACAATTACAAGGTGAGAACTCAGGTTGACTTGATAGAAGGAGCAAGCTCATTGGCTGAAGTGGTTCTTCCCAGAAGCCCTTGCATTATCCCACGCCCATTCTCTGGGAGGATAAAAGAGGCAACAGTGGGCCTGGAAAGCAGTCTGCCTGGAGAAGGATAAGAGCTGGAGGAGATTCAGAGCCAGGATTCAAGGAGAAGTCTCTGTATTACATCAGGCCTGACGGGGCTCTCTGCAGGAAGAGAAGTCACTTCTCTGGACAAGAGTTAACAGCAACTGCCTGGAGACAACGGTTCACTACAGGAAGAAGAATCTGTCCAAGAGATTTGAGTTGACACAGCAGATCTCTTCCCAGAGAGCGATCCGGCAGCTTCTGGAGACGACAGCTCGCTACACTTATCAATGTGCAAACAATGGGCATCTGATAGAAAGGAACAAGTTTTTCTTTCCCTCAAGAACTAATGAGAATCTATGAAAAAATAGAATGATTAAGAGATAATTTTCATTTCTCCTCATCAAAAGCCAATACATCTCCATTAATCTGATGAGTGATTTACCTTTCCCTTGCAAGAAGGATGAACTCAGAAGTTATTTTCACCTCTCATGGGATTTTGGCTGCTCCAAACTGCTCCTTTCCCTTGGCTCACAAACTCCTTGTTTTGCTTCCATTCAAGATGTTCTTGACACAGTTAAGATTGATTCGTTCCTTACCTGTGTAAGAATAAGGAATAATTTCCAGAACCATATCTATATGCCTATGAACCCAAGAACAGAGTAGGAACTCTGTTCAAGTTAGTACCCCTGTACATAAACCTGCAGTGGAATCAATAGAGGAAGGTCTCCAAAATCAAGGAGGAGCCAATAGTTGATTCTCTCTAAAGTTACAGAAATTCCTAGGAAACAAAGTCTGACTGAGTCCAGTCATGGTCCATAGAAACTCCACCATAGTTATGAAAAGATACAATTATTCTGAAGAGTAATTTGGAATTATGCCCAAAGGCTATCAAACTATATATACTCTTTGATTCAGCAATCCCATCACTGAGTCTATATCCCCCCCCAAAAAAAATCATTAAAGAGGAAAAAGGACTTATATGTACAAAAATGTTTGTAGCAGCTCTTTTTATGGTGGCAAGGAACTAGAAATTGAGTGGATACCCATGTGTTGGGGGATAACTGAATAAGTTATTGTAAATAAATGTAATGGAATATTATTGTTCTATAAGAAATGATGAGCAGGTTGATTTCATAAAAGCCTGGAAAAACTTACATTAATTCATGCTAGATAAAGTAAGCAGAACCAAAAGAACAATGTACATAGTAACAAGAAAACTATGTGATGATCAACTGTGACAGATTTGGCTCTTCTCAACAATGTGGTGATTCAAGTTAATTCCAATAGACTTGGGAGGGAAAAATGCTATCTGCTTCCAGGAAGAAAACTTTGGAGCCTGAATGTTTTCATCATTTTTTGTTTCCTTATTTTTTCATTTTCATGTTTTTATCCCCTTTTGATATGATTTTTCTTGCATAGTAATGACAAATATGGAAATAGGTTTTAAAGAATTGCAATTGGATTGGATGCTTTCTTGGTGAGGAGGGAAGGAAGGGAAGGAAGGAAAAAAATTTGGAACACAAAGTCTTACAAAAATGAATGTTGAAAACTATTTTTACATGTATTTAGGAAAATAAAATAAAATTGAAGAAAAAAAATAATAAACTCCATAACATAGCAGACCAGGAGGATATTAGACAGATCTCTCCCCAGATCACACAACTTTGGAAGCACCAAAAACTTACAGACCCAGTTGGAGCTATGAAAACAGAAGGACATAAAAAATAGAAGCTCTCCCCAATCCTAGATATAAATAGAACCCAATAATAACATAAAGTCCAAAGTCAAGAAGAAGGCTGGGAAAATGAGCAAGCAAATCAAAGTATACCCTTTTTAGAATGGTCCTTCAGATGTATTTGCCTCACCCTGGCTGACTGCATCTGTGCTAGCCATGAAAACCGTGAATCTTGTGATTAACAAGAATAGCTCAGGATTGGATATCAGTGACTTCTAAGAACTTTAGTATCATTAGAATAGTTAAAAAGAGTTTACATAGACAGAGGTCATAAGTATGAATTGATTATGATATGTCAATGCATGATCTTCAAAAAAAAATGAAAGAGTGAGGAAAAGGGTTATGCTGGGAGAAAGGGGAAGGAGAAGATAAAAAGGGGACATTTTTCTCGTATAAAAGAAGCCTGCAAGAAAGATATTTTACAATGGATAGGAAAATTGGGGTAGGGTAGGGAGGAGTGGTAGGCAGTGCTTGAAACTTTCTCCCATCAGAATTATTTCAAAGAAGGGAGAATAACATACATACACTCTCAGTAGTATATAGAAATGTAACTTCCCCAATAAGAAAATAAATGGGAAAGTATGAAGTCTGGGTTAGCTCCCTGGAGGTCTCAGGGTCAGCCAGAGTCAGGATAAGCAAAAGTCCTTGGTCTTTAGGAGGAGAAGTGAAGGAGATTGACAAAACTGCCAGGAGTTTTGTCAAGGATGTAGAGTTCAGAATCTCCACACTTTTGTCTTCTCCATTATGCAACCAAGTGAATCTGGCTCCTCTCACTCCACCCTCTAATCCCTCCTACGATTATCTGATTATCTATATACAGCAAAAGATGGAGCCAGCAAAGAACAGTGAGAAGGGTCATTTTTCCAAGCAATGCTAATAGAGTTATTGTCCAATAGGTAATTAGCCTTAAGGGCTTGGTTGTCTGATTCAAGCACATCTTTTAAGAGTTTCAGCCCTTTTACAGGAAAGGGGATAAGATAGATTGAGGAAGGAGTGAATTATGAAACAGAAGGTAAGGTACAGAAGGCAGTGTTCAGAAGCAAAACAAAATTTGAGGGTAGACAGGATAAAAAGAAAGAGGGAAGGATCAACACAAGAAAATAGGAAGAAGGGAAATACATTAGAAATCATTACTGTGAGTAAGAATGAGATAAAACAGAAGGAGATAGCAGAATGGATTAGAAACCAGAATCCAGCAATAAGTTATATACAAGAAAATAATTAAACAGAAAAACATATACAGAGTCAAAATAAAGGATTAATGAAGAAGATATTATGCTTCAGCTGAAATTTTTAAAAAGTCAGGGGGAGGAATCATGATTTCAGACAAAGCAAAAATAGACCTAATTAAAAGCAACAATCAGAGAAACTACATTTTCCTGAAAGGTACCGTAAATAATGAAGTAATCAAAAAGTTTTCCAGCAAGTTTCCCTGATAAAGGCTTCATTTCTTAAATATATAATGAGTATAGGACTGAATCAATTTTATAAAAATGAGAATCAATTAATGTCAAGGGATATAAATAGCCAGTTTGCAGAAGAAGAAATCAAAACTATCTCATCATATTTAAAAAATGATCTAAATCATTATTGATTAGAGAAATGTAAATTAAAATAACTGTGAGATAGTACCTTATATCTATAAGAAATGACAAATGCTGAAGGGGATAAGGAGGAAATAGTACACTAGTGAACAGCTCATAGAGAAGCAAACTGGTTCCATGGGCATAATTTTCATTTCCTTTCTTCATTATTGTTATACTTTTAAATATTCTTTTCTTTTTTAAATTATGGAATTATGGAACCATGCCCATCAAACTGTGTACCTTTTAAACCAGGAATACCATTACTAAGTCTGTATTCCAAAGATATCAAAGAAAAAGGAAAAGTAGAATATGTACAAAAAAATTATAGCAGCTTTTTCTTGTTGTGGGAAAGAATTGGAAATCAAGATAATAATCATAAATTGGGGAATGGTTGAACAAATTGTAGCATATAATTGTGATGGATTACTATTGTGCTATGGAAAATTAATTTGGGAGGGGTTTCAGAAAAAACATGGCAAGACCTATATGAACTAATAGAAAATGAAATAAGAAGAACAGGGAGACCATTGTGCACAGTAACAGTATGATTAAATGTGAAAGTCTTAGTTATTCCGATCAATACAATGATCTAAGACAGCTCCATGGGACTCATCAGAAAAAAGTGCTATCCACCTCCAGTAAGAGAACTGATGAACTAGAGTGCAAATTGAAGTATAATTTTCTCTTTATTTTTCTTGCTTTTAAAAAAATGTGATTAATATGGAAATATATTTTGCATAATTCCACATATATAATTGATATCATATTGCTTATCTTCTCAGTGGTTGTAGTTGAAATTGTAAGTGTGGTTGTTTGGCTTTTGTCCTCGAAGAGGACCATAACCTCAAGAAGGTGAAGTCCTGACTTGCAAGTGAATTGGATTTAAGTGAGGCAGGGCTGTACAAAGTCACCAGCCTCTTTCCTCTGGAGCCATCTGGGTCCAGTGGCAAGATATAGATCAGAATAACTGGAGATGGCTCCAGATGCAGTGAGAGACCTTGACTTTGGTGTAGGAGGGAGAGAATTTAGTACTCAAAATGTAAAAAGAAAAGAATATTTTAAAATATAACAATAATAAAGAAACAAAATGAAAATTATGCCATGGGAGCTGATAAACTCATCAATATCTACTAAATCTACCAAGTCTTATGCATATTATTAATTTCTCTCTGTGTTTATACACTTTGCTGTTTCTGGGGCTTGTGCTAGCTTAATGGTACTCTCAAGATGCCTTCATTTTAGTTGGTACTTCCAAATGGAGTCGCAGCTTGCTTCTTTTCCTTCCCTGCAATTGTGTTTCTCCCATTCCTCAAATACAAGCCTTTCCCTACATCTCTACACATGCCGGCATTAATCACACAGACAAGGTTGAGCAGGCGCTGTTTCTTTTTATATTAATGGAGGGGAGGAATGAAACAATAGCAAGGAAAGGATAGTGAGCTATGGGAAGGTTAGAAAGAAGCCAGTTAATAGCCCTACTGCCTACAGAGGCAGAATTAGCTTCTCCTGAGTTCAACTTTCTCTAAAAAGGGAAAAGAAATCATTTAATAATAATAATAATAATAATAAAGCATTGATCCAATTCTTCTTTAATAGCCCAGAGAAGAGAAATGCAGTTTCCTTTAACTGCTTTACATTCTCACCAATATATATGCTCATCCTTTTTCAAGAGGTTTAAAAAAAAATTTATCTTAACTCTTCAGCATCAGATGCTCATTGTCTTCCCATTGAAATCAGAGCAGGGGGCAGAAGAGCTCCATCCCACAATTTGGACACTCCACTTGACCCTCCTACCTTCTTCTGATGGGAAGAGGATTGCTAGTAACAATTTCTGATTTCTTTTTTCCAGAAGCCTTCCAGAAAATTCAATCTCTAAAATATAAGCTCAATACAGGTCACCAATTGGTAAACTCTGGGGAAATGTCTGTTCAAATCTTTCATCTCTATGGAGACACTATGGCAACTCCCATAATAGAAATGCTAAACTATCAAAATCTACATTGATTAGATACAAATCCTATCCACCTAAATGTAATTTTCTAGTGAAAGACAAGTGGAAGATTATGGGGATACAATTACAAAAATAAAGGGTTCTAGGGCTAACTCTGTAGACAACTTCTAACACTATAGCTCATGAGTTCCCACCAATGTATTCCATTAATAATTATTCTGACTTAATTAACTCAAAAAGCTTAGCAAAATCAGTAGTTACAAAGCATTTTCCCAAAAACCTTGGAATGCATTCTTCTACAAAAACAGAATGCAAGCAAGAGAGGAGTAGCCACAAATTTAAAGTAATGGTAATGATACATATATGTAGGGAATACATGTGATTAAAGCACTTCACAACTCTAAATAGGAAAGTTTCAATGCTTTTTCTTTTTCTGAAAAGTCCTCATTAAGTTCACTGCTGAGCTGGGTATGCATGCTGCTAACGAAAGAATCACTGCTTCTAGACTGGGCTGGTTCCCCATAGAGCCCAATGCTTTAGCTGGATAAATTGGGTCTGGCGTGTCATTCATATGTTAGGCAGACTCTTCACAGAGATGGGAAATTTGTAATAAGCCTGGGAAGGTAGATTTGGGACCAGTTTGTGAAAAACTTTGAATGCCAAACAGAAGAGTTCATATTGCTCTTAGAGGCAATAGAAGTCCCTAGAATTTATTGAGTAAGGATGGCGTGATCAGATGTGCTTTAGGGAAATTACTTTGGCAGCTATGAGAAGGATGGATTGGAATAGGAGAGACTTGAGAAAAGACTAATTGGAAGGTCATTACCCTAGTTCAAGAGGACTGATGAGGACCTCAGCTAAGGTGGTGACTGTGATGGGGATGTTGTGGAAGTAGAATCAATAATATATAAGAAATTATCGGATGTGTGGTCTAAAGAATAGGGATGATCATAGCTGAATCAATGAATCAATAAGTGAATAAAATATTTATTAAGAATTTATAATAAATAAAAAGCTATAATAAAAAAAAGAATTTATATGTGCTAAATATTGACTAATATACTGTGCTAAATGTTGAGAATATAAATAGAAAAGGAAGACCATGTTGCTTTCAAGGAGCTCACATTCTAATGGGGAAGACAACACAGATGGAAGGTTTTTGCTGCAAATCAGATGGAAAATTCCCAGGATACTTAGAGTGTAGCAGCAAAGCAGATGGTAAAAGTTTTATCTTGAATGTCATTTCCACCAATAAAATTATATCAGTTCTGATGTTGACCTATTAGTCGGTACCAAGAACTTTGATGACAATGCCCTTCCTTTCTGGTTCTTCAATACCTGTGGCTATAACACTTGCAAAGACAATTGCTAGCCTTCATCTCCAGAAGTGTAGTTTTATTCAAGATTCAGTGAGAAGAGGATAATTGAGGGCAGAAGAAGAGGTGTGGGGAAGAAGAAAAGATGTTCATCTGTAGGGAGGGAATTTGAAACCACTTGCCTATATATCTTTAAGACGTAATGAGATGATATAATTCTTCAGCATTGGCCATAGGCTCTTAGTGAGTGGAAGAAAGAAAAGTAGGTAGAGAAGAGAAAATGGGGTAAAAAGTGGGGGTGGTAGTGAGGAAAAACAAAAGGAACTTGTACTTGAGTTCTTCTAGACTGTTTAAATTCAGATATGTAAATGTTATCAGCTCTTACTTAACAACTTTGTGCTTATGTTTCTTTCTTTATCTTAAAAATAAAGGGGATTAGATAGAGTAGTTAAAGTCTAAGATTCTATGACCCCATTAATTTCTTCAATAAGGTCAAAACAATCTGGAAATTTATTTTGCCTAACTGTTCATAATTGTGAATTTTTTCTTTTTTTTCCCTGATGGTTGGACAAAGGAGATTAGAAGGAAAGAAAATAAATGCATAAGAAGGACCAGAATTTAAGAATATACCAAAGGATCAAGTTTTATCAGTTGATACTACATATTTTTTTAATCAGTAAGGCAAAAAAAAAAAAAAATTGAAAATAGTAGGATGAAAGGTTTTTTCAAGATCAAATGATAATATTTGCTTGTAATTATTTGTATTTTAAAATAGTCACATGGATAGAAGAAATTATAATAAATTATAGTAAAATGATGTTTCTTAATTTGCAACAACTAATTTGCCTATTTCTACGAGTATAAATTGAGAAAAAAAATTTAAATAAAAACAAAAGATTAAAAAATACATCCTCATTTCTCTTCATATTTAGCCAAGACTCTATTACTATGTCCCAGGAGCCTCATCATTAGAAAACCTCATTATATTGCAAGATGGAATCTACTTTAGCACTCATATTTCATCAGTACCCTTTGTACTTTTCATTGGTGGGAGGAATTATGAACTCCAAAACCTCCATTTGAGGAAGAGACTCCTGAAAACTATCTCTTCTCTCCTAGCTGCACTCAGTTGATTTTTACATCATCCCTTATATATTCTCACCTCACCCCATCTTGAGGACAGGGATTGTCTGTTTTTTTCATATTTTTATCCTCAGTGCTTAGCACAGTGCCTAGTATATAGTAGGTACTTAATAAATATTTTTTAGTTGTGGACTGACTTCCCATTCATATTGACTCTTAATGACAGATGTAGGGGAGAGGGCAAAGGAGGGTAAGGAGGGCATGGATAAGGAGAATCCAAAAATAATTTTAAAATTTCATTTTATTCAATAGTTATGATCTTTTCCTCTGGTTTTTCTTGTTTGGGTTTTGTTTTTGTTGTTGTTTTTACAATATCTGCTAAAAGTCTAATAGGATTTTAAATTACATTAATAGCATTATCTAGAATGAAGAAGTTAAAAATCCTGCTGTACTTTATCCTGGTCCACCTACATCTATTGCAATTCTGGGCATATTTAAGGAGTGACGCTGATAAGTTAAAGTTCATCTATGAGAGAGTGACACATAGGTGAGGAGGTGATTCCAAACAATGCCATATGAATGATGGTTGAAGGATTTGAAGAAATTTAGCCTAGAGAAAAGCCTAGAGAAAAGTCTCTGAGTAGGAAAAAGATCAATATCATCAAATATTTGAAAGACTGTTATATAGAAGAGGCAATATTAGACTGATTCTATGTTTTTTGGAGTTCCAGAGGACAGAAGAAAGGGGCAGAAATAAAAGAATTTCAGTTTAATAAAGGGGAAAAGTTCCTAATACTTAGAGCTTTCCAACAATTGAATAGACTACCTTAAAGGCAATAAGCTTTTTTTTTTTGAGACAACTAAGTGAAATGCTCACAGTATTATTTCAGTAGGAAAAATATTTATTAGATTTAAATACTATATGTGGTGGAACATCATTACATATACTATAAGATTATGTGTTTTGTAAAAGAATATATATCATATACTATAAAATAGTATACCATATGCTATAAAATATATGTATATAATTTAATAGTATATTAGTATATATAATATATGTATAGTATGTATATACTAATAGTACATATATACATGATAGTATAATAGTAAATACAATAATAGTATAATATATATACTACAAAGGAATCTATATCATAAACTATTATGTATAATATGGTAAAATGATACAGATAAAATGACACAAATATCTGGGGACAGTTTTAAGCTTTAATATTTTAGAATTTAATTAAGATTTTCCAGACACTTTGTACATACAATAATACAAATGTCATATTTTTTCTTCCTGGCCTATATAGTCACAAGGGAGAATACTGCAAGTCCTTTCCTCCTTTCCTCCCCACCTTATCTCTATCTTTCTCCCTTTATATAAATGTAAATTAAATATGTGTGAATACATGTTATTTTTCTCTTGAGGGATTTGAGTCCACGATTTCTTCCATGTGGGAAACTACTGATAAGGAAATTCATTCTACCAACATAAATCAACTTTTGATTACTTTACAATATGGCGTTTGATCTTCACAACAATCTTGGGAGATAGGTGATTTTATTATTCCCATTTTCGAAGCTGAAAAAACTGAGGCAAAGATAAGCTAAGTGACTTGCCCAGGATCACACAGTTAGCAAGTACCTGAGGCTGTATTTGAACTCTAGTCTTCCTAGATATAGGACCAGAGTTCTATCCACTGTGCCACCAGCTACCTCAGCCTTAAAAATGGTCAATGGACAAACAATAGGAAGGAAAGAAGAGAAAAAGGGAAATAATCTATGACTAAGGAAAATCTGGAATTGCTTCCCACAATGGTTACTCTAAATGCAAACCTGCTTCCACAAATGTTAATACATGGTGATAAGAGATCCCTTAGTAAAGACACGAAGGTGGGCAAACTTCACAGGGCTCACTCCATCAACTGAGGAATGCATTCCTGACTAGAAATGTCTCTTCTGTCTCACTTTCTGGGATCTAAGACAAAGTGAGAATGTGGTGGGTCTTCCAGAGATTTTATTCAGTCTCCTAGGAGGAACCATAATCACTATGCTGATTTTTTTTTTTTTTAAGTACCAGGAACCTTCACATTGTTTCTGAAAAAGATAAAAGGTCAGCTGATCCACAAGTGAAGGAACCAGAACATCAAAAGAAGGTTTTTCTAACAGTAATAATAGTACTGAAGAAAAAAGGGTACATTCCTATATTTTGAACTAATAACAATAACTCTGCTAGCCTCCAATGTGTGGAAGCCACATATGTTACATTTCACTCCACTAGGATTCTCCAACACCATTAAAGAGAATTAGGGATAGACAGGCTCTCTGTCAATGACTCCAGCCCCCACCAGTGGTATTCCCCCAAGTATGGAAGTAGATCCCCTGCAATCCAGTGAACTATTAACAATCAGATTCACTTTTACAAAGAAGTATTTACTTCAAAAGGTATAATATACCAATATATCAAAGCTTAGCTCAGTTCCTATGGAACACAGTCCCAAAACCTATCTTAAATTCAAGTCTTAGGTACCTAGCTTCCCAGGGTTTATTTTCCTGGAACACTGATGGGACTGCATTATCCTGCTTGCAATTCTGGCTCCAAGATTGTATGGCTTGTATCTTATGGTCCAATGGGTATTCCCACTAGTACCTGAGTACCCATTACTACCTGAGGATAAGTGAAAGAAAACAGAAACAAACACTCCCAGACCTAATTCTCAGAACTAAGGTAAAAGAGTGAGGAGAGATAAGGTATTCTCCCTTCTGATTCAGTTCAAGGTACCTAAATTATGGCTAAATTGTGATCCTCAACTCTTGGAGAAAGAAAGAGAATGACCATCTCAGTCTAGTCAGTTTTTAAAATTCAGCCTATTCTGGCTATATAGACAACCAAAGGAGGCTAATCTCAGTTATGTGGTAAGAGGAACCTAGGGAAGCAGGAAGCTTCCATGTTAGACAATCTAAAAATGTACAGAGCATGCCTCCTTACAAAGGAAATGAAGAGGTCACAGAGAACAATACAGGGGAGATACAAGACTTGAAGTCAGGCATACCTACCAGAGACATTTGTTAGCTGCATGACCCTGGGGGGTAAATAACAACCTGTCTCAACCTCAGTTTTCTCATCTGTAAAATAGGAATAATAATAGTACCCATCCCAGAAGGTCATTAGGGGGATCAAATAAGATAATACATCTAAAGTGCTTTGCAAACCTTAAAACACTATATAAATACTAGTTTATTCATTATTACATTATATTATTATTGTTTTTATTATCATTGTCTAACTATAGCAACATCACCTGCTTCTCCAATAACCCATTTATAAATATGTCTTGTTTTATTTATTTATCATCAACTAGGAAGGAAATTGGGGTTAAGTGACTTGTCCGCGGTCACACAGCTAGGAAGTGTTAAGTGTCTGAGGTCATATTTGAACTCAAGTCCTCCTGACTTCAAGGCTGGTGCTCTATCCACTGCACCACCTAGCCGCCCCTAGAAATGTTTGGGCAGGGGACAAAGGGCGCTGCAAGGTGTCAAGAGAGAGATGTGATCAACCTTTTGATAAGCTTTTTAAAAAATGATAAGGCAGAGAAAACTGAAAATGGCAAGAGAAGGAAATTAGGCACTTTTTTTTTTTCTTCCATTAATACTATGTCAAGAAGGACACTCCTTTAGGAGTCATTCCCTTATCACAAATCTTTATTTGTCAGCATCATTAAGATGAAAAAAAAAACAGGGAACAAAAAGTACATTTGAAAATCTTTAAGAGAAAAAAAACTCCTCAATTCCAGCTGAAATTCTTCCAACACAATATCCTGCCACATTAACCCTATCAGCTATTCCCTAGTTGCATCCAAGTTTTCAGCATTTACAGTTGTGGCCTTGTTTCTCAAACTATAAGAAACATGGAGACTTCATTCCCAGCATGCTAATCCTAGTGAGTTTTATAGCAAAAGAAAAAATCTTATCTGAGCTTTTTCTTTCAATTTCTCTCTTCCCTTATCAGGCTCCCTAACCGAGAAAAGCCCATTTCTCTGCCCAAAAGAAGGAGAAAGAGCTCCCTCCTGTGTCCATTTCCCTTCTTTTCTTTCTTGAAAGATATGACTTGAAAAATTGCTGTGTACTCATGATTGCCCATTGCTTCAGACCTACTTAATAGTTGTCTCAAGAAAATGTTCTTTTCATTATAGCCCACTGCATTTAATCTATCCATTAAAACATCCTTGATTTCCATTACCATCTACCAGCAAGACATTTCTAACAGATGCCCAACTGTCCTCCCATTATCTGCAAAGGTCTGCCTCCTTTGTCAGGAATCCTTCATTTGAACTCCCCTTAAATAGACCCTGACAATGAGAAGGTAACATTTTCAAGAGGAACATTATCTCTCAAAGGCAAAGTAGTAAAGGAACTGAGATTTGTGTAAATGGAGAATTAGGGTTTGGCTGGAAAAGAAACCACAATATTGAAGGAAAACATAAGTCAGGTAATGTAAAGTGAGAGGTAGTATTGGACAAAAAAATAACTCTTTAGCTTTGGGGAAATTCACTTCATGCTTTTGGCCATCAGTTTCTTCATCCATAAAATAATAGGTTGGAATAAATTATCTATCTCTTAAGTCTCTTCCAACTTTAAAATGTTTATGATTCACATTATAAGTATGAAAATGTTCCAGGATAAGAGCATTTAAGGACTGGCTAGCTGCCCATATCTCTGGACTAAGTCAAATACAAGCTTGCCCAAAAGGCAGGGAATGGATAGAATCACCTCTTTGGATAATTTATACCCTACAATTCCCTACTCATAGAACAAGAAGAAATGGAGACTGGAGACAAGATAATTTCAGGTCAGAAAGGTAACAACATGGTTTTGTACAGCGGAGAATAGGAATTAGAAGTAGAGAAGTATTATATGGGTAATGCAGATAAGTCACTCCTCCTCTCTGTATTTCAACGTCTCTCCTGGCAAAATGAATAGGATTGCATTAGATGGCCTCTTCAATTTCTAAATCTATGATCTTATGACTTGGGATTCAAATTTACCTGATAATTTTTAGTTAGCCTAATTTATAAAAGCTCACTTTAAAATTTCCAGTGATTAGAAATTCTGAAACCCTTTAACAGTCAAATATCTGACAAATCAGAACATTTGGGGAAGGACATTTGTGAAGTGGAAAAAGATTTTAAATCTCCTTTTTTTTTAAAAAGTGGGAAAACTAGGAACCAAAAACAAATTTCTAGCTTCATCCTTGACAAAGATGTCATTATTAGCATTGCAGTTATATTTTTGAGGAGGGAGGGAAGATGCTAAGGTAAAGCTTGGGGATTAGACTGTAATCATGTGACTTCAGTTCAAGAGGTCTTAAATTCAACTTCTGAAGTTCCAAAAGAGGGTGAGAGTCCATTCAGATTGTCTGGAAAGCAGTCTCCTGATCTCAGAGACATGTCAGCTGTTACAGAATTTGCTGCTGAAGTGAGATATCATGAGAGAATATTTTTCCAGGATCATACTAGGATATTTGTTGCTTTATCATCCCCTACTCTGGATTGTAAACGAAGCAATCTCTTTTCTTTCCTAAACTCTAATTTGTTGTTGTATGACCTTGAGTTAGGTAAAATCTCTGGATCTTGGTTTTCCCACTAAGTGGAACTTCCTATTTTCAAGGGGCATGGGCAGTCTCTGCCAAACTCGTCCCTAAGGACCACTTTCTTTGATTCAAGATTTAATATAAATAATTTCATCAACAACAACAACAAAAAAGAAAACCTCCTGGAGACTACTTCTCCTCCTCTGGCTGCTTCAGTGGAGGAAAAACTAAGACTTTCATACATATAGGCAGGAAGGACTACACACACACATACACACATATGTATGTATGTACATATATTTGAAAGTGGAAAATAGCATACTTCAATCTGTATTTAGATAGTATCTGTTCTTTCTCTGGAGGCATATAGTATGCTTCATCATTAGTCCTTTGGAATTGTCTTGGATCATTGCATTGCTGAGAATAACTAAATCATCCACAATTCTTCATCATATAAAATTGTTGTTATTGTACACAATGTTCTCCTAAGTCTGCTTACTTCACTTTTATCAGTTCATATAAGTTTTTCCAAGTTTTTCTGAAATCCTCTGCTTGTCATGTCACAATAAAATTGCCCAACTATATTCCACCACAATCATATTCCACAGTTTGTTTAAACATTCTTCAATTGATGGGCATACCTTTAGTTTCCAATTCTTAGCTACCATTTAAAGAGTCATTACAAATATTTTTGTATAAATAGGTCCTTTACTCTTTTTTTGATGTCTTTGGGATATAGACCTAGTAGTAATATTGCTGAATCAAAGAGAATGAACAGTTTTGTAGCCCTTTGGACTTACAAAATACTTTCCCCACAAAAACTCTGTATGAAAAATAGGCAAGTATTATAATTATCATCTTACAAATAAGGAAAGTAGAGTGAGATCTTAAGTAATTTGTCCAAAGTCAAACAGTAAAAGAGTATTATGTTCTGGTTCTGCAGGATTTTTCTTCAAATAAAAAGGAAAATTGATCACTCTAGCTTTTTTTTTTAAATAGGTAAATGTCTCCACATAAGTAATTGTTATGGCAAATCAGCATATTTGCTAGGAAGAGTAAATGAACACATGCAAAAGATTCCAAATGAGATGGATGGAAGAATAGTTTTCCTGTACGTAATATCGGCCTCAGAAGGGCTGGAGTCAGGAACTATTCTAAGATTTCCTTTTACAGATGTCTGTTGAGGAGCCTCAACTGTTTGGGCAAGAGTCTTTAGTAGTAAGTTATCTCCAGGTAGTGAGGGTTAGCAACAAAGACACAGACTCACTTCTCTTTGTACACAGGAATAGTACCATCTCCGACATGTTTCTGTAATGTTTTCTCGCTCCCCAGAGATTCTAAAATGGTGACTATTGAAAAAGAAAATTATTAACTGTTCCCCCCACTTCCAGATCCACACTTTGAGGTCTTTGATATTGCAGTCCCAGAGCCCTGCATCTTAGTCCCATGACACCAGCAGCCATTAATCCAGAAAGGAAATCATGGAAAAACAAAGAACAAAAGCATCATTAAGTTGGTTTGTGTTCTGACTTTCTCATTTAGCAATTAACTTATCTGAACCATTTTCCAGGCTACAAGCAAACTGTGGGTTAAATACACAATTCAAAATTCACTCAGAGCTTTTTTTCCCCTCAACATTTATGCATATATGAAATAGATGAGGCTATGAAAATGAGGTGACAAGTTGGAGGTATTAGAGACATAATATGAATTGTAATTACAAGTCTGGATCTCTTCCCATAATGCTCTTATGCCTTTTAACAAAATTCAATTGAATTCAGCAATATATTGAATATCTATTATGTGCTTGGTATTGATCTAAAGATATAAAACCAAATAAATAGTCCTTGCCTTCAAGGAATTCACATGCTACTAGGAGAGAAACAACATGTAGAAAGATTAATATATTGCAAAAATACACATGAAGTGTCCTAAAAGCCAAAGTCATTTTTAAACTACAGTACTAAGACTTTGGGAACACCTTGGATAGTAAGAACATAGCAGATCAGGAAAAGCTCCTGGTTGGAGTTTCTACCAGAGCTATAATTTAAAGGAAGATGGAGGTTCTTATGATACATATATCAATGATATCATAAATCAAAAGTTGACTTTAAAATTAAGTATCATTTTCGTAACAGACAAGTTATTACTACTGTTATTTTTCTGTCTCTATAACATAAACTGTCAAAACTTCTAGTATTTCACTAACTTGTTTCAACTTTTTTTTAATGTTCTTAGTGCTGGTTTCAAGGGAAATTCCAATGGTTCCAATGCCTTCAGAGCCTGGATCAGTCTCTCAAGTTGATGATCAAGGTCCTTAGGAGAGAGAGAGATTTATTGAATGGCAGATCATCCAGGGCGATGATTTCTAAAGGAATCACAAAAGTTGCCAAAACAGTTCATACACTCTCCACAGTAAATCATTTAGTTCTTCCTTTTCTTTTGACTTCTTGCCAATAGCATTAATGACAATTTCTTTTTTTTCCTCCATCCCCTCTCCTCTCACACTCTTCTAAAGTCTGGGGCAATCTGGCTTCCAAAAACCTCATCAACTATGCTCTCAAAAGCTAGCACTGATCCCTTAATTGCTAAACCTAATGGGTTTTTCCCCAAGCTTCACCCTTCTTGACCTCCCTATAGTCTGCAGCACTGCTAATTATCCTCTTTCCTTGAGTTTTTGTGGTTTTTCTCTTTTGAGTCTTCACTTCTCTGTTTTACAGCTCCTTTGTGGTCTCTTTTGCTGAACAATTAACTGTCAGTGACTCCCCCAAGACACCATCTTGGGCTTCTTCTCTTTTCTCTCTGTGCTCTCTCAGTCAGAGAGCTCACTAGCCCCCAAAGATTCAATGATCAGCTCTACGTTGATAATTTCTTGATCTTGATCGTTATGTTCAACCTTAATATCTTCCCTAACTCCAGTACCCTAAAACCAAATACCTATTTATCATTTCTAAATGGCTGTCCCATCATCATCTCAGAAAATCCAAAACAGAACGTATCTTTCTTCCAAAACCAACCTCTCTTTTGAACTTCCCTATTACTATCCAACATAACACCATCCTCCAAGTCATCTAGGTTCAAAACCACTATATCATCCTTGAGTCTATGTGCTTACTCACCCTACAAATCCAATTAGTTTGCAGACTTTTTACTCAAATGCAATAAACCTTTAGCCTTTCTACCTTTCTCTCCATTCACATTCCCTCTACCCTCCTAGCTCAGGTCCTTACCATCTCTTGACTGGAATATTTCAACAGCCTTCTAGTTAGTCATTCTGTCTCAAGTTTTTCTTCTTTCCAATATATCCTCCAAACAGCTGACAAGGTAATTTTTTTAAAGTATATGTCTACCCATGACATCCCCTCCCTATTCAATAAAGTCTGAAATGAAGGATCAAATTCAAGGATCAAAAATAAAATCCTTTGTTTGCTTTTAAAGTTCTTGACCTAGATTATATAATGATCAATTCTGATAGATGTGGTTCTTTTCAATGCAAGGTGATTCAAGCCACTTCCAATAGTCTTGTGATGGAGAGAGCATCTGCACCCAGAGAGATCAAACCCACAAGATTTTGAAAGAATAAATGTTGAAAACTATGCATATGCTTTGAAAATAAAAATCTTTAAAAATAAATAATAAAGTTCTTGACCTTGATTTTTCCTAGGTTTTTAGCCCTATCCACAATATTCTATGCTCCAGCTAAACTGGCTTAATGGTTGTTCTTCACACATGGCTCTCCATCTCCATCTCCCTCATTCATTTCATCATTTGCTTGTCCCATATGCTGGGGATGCTATTTCTCCTTACCTCTCTACCTACTTTTCCTAGACTTCTAAAAAAATTCATTTCAAAATAATTTGGCAGAAATGAGGCATTAACTAACACAATAATCTATACCAAGATAAGATAAAAATGAATTCATGATTTAAGCACAAAGGATGAAATTATAAGCAAATTAAGAGAACGAGGGATAGTCTACCTTTCAAATCTGTGGAGAAGGAAAGAATTTATAAGCAAAGAATAGCTAGAGAACATTATGAAGTGCAAAATGGATAATTTTGATGATGTTAAATTAAAAAGGTTTTGTACAAACAAAACCATTGCAGCCAAGTTTAGAAGGGAAGCAGAAACATGGGGAGGGGGGAATTTTTATATACATTGTTTCTGATAAAGTCCTCATTTTTGAAATACAGAAGATTGATTCAAATTTATAATAATATAAGCCATTCACCAGTTGATAAATTATCAAAGGAGATGACTAGGCAATTTTCAGATTAAGAAATTAAAGCCATTTCTAGTCATATGAAAAAATGTTCTAAATCACTTGATCAGAGAAATGCAAATTAAAACAACTCTGAGGTATCACCTCACACCTCTCAGATTGGCTAAAATGACAGGAAAAGATAATGATAAATGTTGGAGGGGATGTGTTATGATTCTTACAAGGTGCTAAGTCAGTTATCTAATTTAGTACTTAACAGTTCTCTAGTTCACTAATATACTTAGTACTTGTTAGAGTTCTACAAGATCCATACTTTTAAGAGCATATATAAACTAGGAGCCTCAACCAGGATGCACTTCGGGAGATTCACAAGCCAGAGAATGCATTTGGGCAGAACTGAGGAAGACAGAGAAGTGGTGGCAGACTGTCCTGTGGAGAATACTGAAGGCAAGATCCGAAAGGCCTCCAGAAAACTAGCAGAGCCCCAAGTGAAGGAGACAAGACTTTGAAGGAGATAATTAAGGTTTTGGACTTTAACTCCTGGCTGCATTTGAGGTGATTATTACACAGAACCGAAAAGACTGCCTGAAGAAGCCCCCCAAGAAACCTGCTCCCAGAGAACATTACATTTTAGAGGAGAACATTACAGGGATGTGGGAAAATTGCATTGTTGAATTGGGAAAAACATTTTTACAGTTAAAGGTTCTGATAAAGGCCTCATTTCCAAAATATATAGAGAACTGACTCTAATTTATAAGAAATCAAACCATTCTCCAACTGATAAATGGTCAAGGGATATGAACAGACAATTTTCAGATGATGAAATTGAAACTTTTTCCACTCATATGAAAGTGTTCAAATCACTATTGATTAGAGAAATGCAAATTAAGACAACTCTGAGATACCATTACACACCTGTCAGATTGGCTAAGATGACAGGAACAAATAATGATGAATGTTGGAGGGGATGTAGAAAAACTGGGACACTGATGCATTGTTGGTGGAGTTGTGAAAGAATCCAGCCATTCTGGAGAGCAATTTGGAATTATGCCCAAAAAGTTATCAAACTGTGCATACCCTTTGATCCAGCATTGCTGCTATTGGGCTTATATCCCAAAGAAATACTGAGGAGGGGAAAGGGACCTGTATGTGCCAAAATGTTTGTGGCAGCTCTTTTTGTTGTAGCTAGAAACTGGAAGTTGAATGGATGCCCATCAATTGGAGAATGGTTGGGTAAATTGTGGTATATGAAGGTTATGGAATATTATTGCTCTGTAAGAAATGACCAACAGGATGAATACTGAGAGGCTTGGAGAGACTTATATCAACTGATGCTGAGTGAAACGAGCAGAACTAGGAGATCATCATACACTTCAACAACAATAGTATGAGGATGTATTCTGATGGAAGTGGATATCTCAACAAAGAGAAGATCTAATTCAGTTCCAATTGATCAATGATGGACAGAATCAGCTACACTCAGAGAAGGAACACTGGGAAATGAGTGTAAACTGATTGCATTTTTGTTTTTCTTCCCAGATTATTTTTACCTTCTGAATCCAATTCTTCCTGTGCAACAAGAAATTCGGTTCTGCACATATATATTGTATCTAGGATATAACATATTTAACATATATGGGACTGCCTGCCATCTAGGGGAGGAGGTGGAGGGAAGGAAGGGAAAAATCGGAATAGAAGTGAGTGCAAGGGATAATGTAAAAAATTACCCATGTATATATACTGTCCAAAAAAAGTTATAATTATAAAATAAAAAAAAAGAAAATTGCATTGTTAATGCAATGTTAAAGTGATCCAACCATTCTGGAGCACAATATGGAACTCTGCCCAAAGGAACATCAAACTGTGCATAACCTTTGATCCAGCAGTGTCTCTCTACTAGTGCTATATAACAAAGAAATCATAAAAAGAGGGAAAGACCCACATGTGCAAAAAACGTTTGTAGCAGTCCTTTTTGTAGTGGCAAGGAACTGAAAACTGAGTGGATGCTCATCAGTTGGAGAATGGCTGAATAAGTGATGGTATATGAATATAATGGAATACTATTGTGCAATAAGAAATGATAAACAGGCTGATTTCAGAAAAGCTGGAAAGACTTACATGAACTGATGCTAAGCAAAGTGAGCAGAATCAAGAGAACATTGTACAAAACAACAAGAAGATTATGTGATGATTAACTGTGATGGATTGGGTTCTCAACAATGAGGTGATTCAAGGTAATCCCAATAGACTTGTGATGAAGAGATCCATACACATCTGAAAAGAGAACTATGGAGCCTGAATGTGGACCAAAGCACAGTATTTTCATCTTTTTTAAGTGATGGTGGTGGTTGTTTGTTTGGTTTTTTTCTCTCATGTTTTTTTCCCCTACCTTTGGATCTGATTTTTCTTGAGCAGCATGATGAATAAGTAAATATTTTAACCTATAACGACTTGCTGTTTAAGGGAGGAAAAGAGGGAGGGAGAAATATTTGGAACACAGAATTTTGCAGATGTCAGTGTTGAAAACTATCTTTGCATGTATTTGTAAAAAAGTATTTGTAAAAAAAATAGCTATATAAAGGGGAAAAAGAATTAGGGGGAGGAAGAAAAATCCATTTCAAACTTTACTTTCCACAAGGAACCCTTTCCATTGCCCCTTCCCCCCAGCTACTGGTCCTTACTCCTCTAAAGTTATAGTACATAAGTGTGTGTATCTTATATACAGTTTATTGTAAATGTGATATATGTATCATACTAAATTGTGTATACTATATATATGTGAGATATATATGTGTGGAATATATGTACCTATGTGTGTATACTTGTGTGTGTGTGTGTGTGTGTGTGTGTGTGTGTGTGTGTGTGTGTGTGTGTGTGATAGTGAGCTTGTTCTGGATTCAAGAAGACCTTGATTTAAATCTCATCTCAGATACTTTCTAGTTGTGACTCTGACATCTTTTTGTATCTTTCTTCATTTGTAAATAAGATGGCCTCTAAGTTCTCCTCTAACTCATGATCTATGATTCTCTAATCTTGTATAAATTTATTTATTCATGTACACAATGTCTCTCCTGTTAGAATGAAAATTACTTGAGGACAGGGACAATTCACTTTTGCCTTTGAATGCTAAAGAATTTAGCATGATGCCTGGGATATAGTGAGCATTTGATTAATGTTTGTTGATTAATTCTCCTCTTTCTTCTTGCTCCTTCTTTTCCTTTTATTCTTCTTTTTCATCTTCTTTTTCTTCTCTTTCTCTTTCTTCTTTCTTTCCTTTCTTTTTTTCTTCTTCCCTTTTCCTTCACCTCTTTCTTCTCCTTCTCCATCCCCTATTTCTCATCCTTCTTTTTTTGGTCCAAACCTGTGATTTTAGTAGTGCCAAAAACTTCCATTTGTAGAGCCTCCCTACTCTGGTCCAAAATATCAACTATAACTTATAGTCAGACAAGATCCTGGGGCACCATTAAGAGATCACACAGAGTTAGTAAGAATCAGAGGCAGGCTTATTCCAAGGTTAGCTCCCCATCCACTATAGCAAATTGCCAATGATAAAAATTTCATTTTAGGAACTTTTGAATCTCTCAAACACAAATTTCTGGGATTTGGTTTGTATCTAGAAAGAGTTAAGTTTTAGGTGATTTACATAAAGTTGGCATTTTTAGAAAGTAATGAAGATTGATTATCACAATATCTCAAGATTCAAGATCGTAAAAATCTGGAAAATTGCCTTAAGGAAAGATCAGGCCTATCCACTGATGTTTATCAGTTTGCACATCTTAATTTAGGATTCCCTGAACATTCATTGTATAGTCAACAATTTGCTCCTATCATATTAAGTGGTCCACTAGGAATCACTTGTCACTCGCCCCTCTCTTTGGACAACTGAAGGAAAAAGAAAGTGCTTTGTTTACAAGACTTGCTGCAATTACTGCAATCCTGTCAGCAGGATTCAGATCTAGGGTGGCATTTATGTTTAGAACCAGTGTCTAGAGACATTAGCTGCTGTCTAACCATTTGTTCATGTTTTAAAAATTACTTGTCAGAGAGAATACAAATTTGTTTTGGAACCTAAAATTTTTAACTCAACTCTTTCAAGTGAGAGGAGACCAAAGCATATCTTGTGTTAGAAAGATCAGTAGGTTTAGAGTGGGATAACATATGTTCAAGGGCAGCTAGGTGGCACAGTACATAGAATGCCAGGCTTGAAATCATCATGAGTTCAAATCTGACCTCACACACTTACTAGCTGTGACTCTGGGCAAGTCATTTTACCCTTCTTATCTCAGTTTCTTCATCTATAAAATGAGCTGGAGAAGGAAAAGGCAAACTGCTCCAACATGTTTGCCAACAAAACCCCAAATGGATTCATAGTCAGACATGACTGAAACAAATAACAAAAACTTTTATTCACAATCTGGGTCTGGGATCTGTGCTTATTACCTGTGACCCTGGATAGTTCACTTAACTTAACTCTTCTGTAAAATGATAGGACTATGACTTCTAGTCATTTTAAGCTCAATTTATGACCTAAGATTGTGCAATCTTTTTTTTCCCCCTGAGGCTGGGGTTAAGTGACTTGCTCAGGGTCACACAGCTAGGAAGTGTTAAGTGTCTGAGATCAGATTTGAACTCTAGTCCTCCTGAATTGAAGGCTGATGCTCTATCCACTGCGCCACCCAGCTGCCCCTGCAATCTCTTTTTTCATAGAAATCTACTTATATGTGTCAAAAAAGGAAGTTTCTGGGGCAGCTAGGTGGCATAGTAGATAGAGTATCAGCCCTGAAGTCTGGAGAACCTGAGTTCAAATCTGACTTAAGACATTTAACACTTCCTAGCTGTGTGACCCTGGGGCAAGTCACTTAATCTCAATTGCCTCAGAAAAAAAAAAAAAAAAAGGTAGGAAGTTTCTACTTTAGCATCATTTACAAAATAGTTTCCTAGAACACGTGCATTGGAAGGAACTTTACAAGTCATCCAACTGGAGCTCTTACTCAGTACATAAATCGCTCTAAAGATATCTCCAACATGTAGTCAGTTCTTCATCCTCTGCTAAAACACTTGCACGATTAGAAGCTATAACCTAGTCAGGCAATCCATTCCATGGTTGTATAATTCTAGTTAGAATGTTTTTCCTCATCTTGACTTGAAATATAATAATAATAATAATAATAATAATAATAATAATAATAATGATAATAAAAGCAACAATGATGTTATTTATCCTGCATTTTTTATTTGGATACATGAGTTGGATTAAGCTCTAAAAACTCCACGGTGCCGGCTTCAGCTATCTCTAAAAACTCCACGGTGCCGGCTTCAGCTATCTCATGTAATTGATGAGGAAAAAGAAGCCAGGTAGTAAGTGATTTAGTCAAGATAACATAAGTAATAAGAGATCAAAAGTGGAATTTGAACCCAGGACTCCAGAACTCCAGAATTAGGACTCTTCTCATTCTATCATGCAAGGATTTTATATTCTAGGGGTTTTTTTGTTTGTTTCTTTGTTTTTGTCAGTTAACACATCTTACCATAGGGGGTTCATTTCTAAGCACTTGGAGTAATTTTTTGCTTTAAAATAAAATCTTGCTATAGTTCTGAAATATTTCTCTAATATTAGAAATACATTTTTTTTTTCTTTGTAAGCTCCCTTTACTTAATTGTTCAGCTAGATGGCATAGTGGATTGAACGCCAGTCTGGAGTCAGGAAAACTCATCTTTCAGAGTTCGAATCTGACCTCAGAGTCTTATGTGAACCTGGACAAGTCATTTAAATGTGTTTGCCTCACTTTCCTCATCTGTAAAGTGAGCTGAAAAAGGAAATGACAAAGCACTCTAGTATCTTTGCCAAGAAAACTCCAAATGGGGTCAGAAAGAGGTAGGAATAATAAACAACAAAATTTACTCAAATTACATGGCCATGACACAATACTAGGTCTTAAAGTTAATCAGTTACTGTAAAAGATTTAATGCTTATGTTGGTTGGAAAACTGGTTTTTACTGACAAGGTAGAGGTTAATGGAGGGCTTTTATAGAAGAAAAACTAACAAGAACAACTATCTTTCAATTGGGAGCTTTCTTTGAGACACAGAACAAGAAATGATACAAGCAGCAATTTCCTACAACAAATGCAAAAAATAATGAATCATGAAAGGGGACAAAATTACATTTTAATTGTGTGACATGCTGTGCTCAAGAGTGATGGCAAAACCAGAAGGAAGATGGGAAAGGGAGAAGAATCATTTCCAATGCTAACCTCTTGATTAAACAGAGACACCAAGTAGACACTTGCTCATTCTCTTTAAAAAAAAAAAAAAAAAAAAAAAATGTCTCGTTAGGAAGAGATGCAGTCCAAAAGACTTGTTGGCTCATCCATGTTTGAGGATGTTAGAGGATTTGTTAATAGTGATGGATTTGTTGTTTTTTTTTTTAAATACCCAGAAACTAGAACCAAATGTTTCTTTCAAGCCTCAAAATATTCTTCCTTTGTACATGTTTTCCCTTAGATACTTAGCCATGAGGACACAGACTGTGATTCTGTAAACTCAGATTATAATATCCTGAAACTTTGAGTGTACTTATGTGTATTGTAGGTGATTAGCAAATGTTTATTGAAATTATATTGTCTATTCAGGGATTTTGAGCTAGGTGATGCAGTGGAAAGAGGACTGACTCTGGAGACAGGAAAACTTGAATTAAAATCTGATCCCAGAAACTTACTAGCTGTGTGACATTGGTCAAATCATTTAACCCTGTTGCCTCAAATTCTTTACCTGTAAAATGGAAATAATAAAATCAGAATCTTTTTGAGGATAAATTGAGATAATATGTGTAAAGTGCTTAGCACAAGGCCTGGCACATAGATGGTTAATAAATCCTTCTTCTCTTCTGCCTTCCTAATGCAGGGGTTCTTAATCCGGAGGTCTATGAACTTTTTTTTTAAAGCATTTTGATAACTGTATTTCAACATAATTGTTTCCTCTTAATCCTGCATATTTTCTTTTATGTATTTAAAGTCAACATTCTAAGAACAGATCCATGAGCTTCACGGGTTGCCTAATAAGTCCTTGACACAAAGCATGTTAAGGATCTCTACACTAATGGATAACATTTAATAAATGTCCCTTGGAAATTAACTTTTGAAAAGGTCAACTTTTTATTTCCCAGAAAAGCTAAACCAAGGGCAGTGCAAGACAATGGATAGATGATAAAATTGAATGAGGGATGGGGGGCAACAAAAGGTCATTAAGAAATGCCAACCATTTTATACTCCCATCTCTGACAGATACTAGCTAGATGACCCTGATCAGGTCTTTACCTTACTTTACCTTAATGAGCTTTGGGCAAGGAAGGCAATGAGGTCCCCATCAGAAGATATCTCTTCCAGCAGGACTTAGAACACCTATCATTAGTGATATCAGATATATTTTACAAAATTTACAAAATTACAAAATTTAGAGCTAAAAAAGATTCTTTAAGATCAAGTCCTAACCTTTAATTTTACAGAGAAGGAAAATAAGATCTGGTGAAGTCACAAATTCCAAATCCAGTGTACATATTTCAGTATTTGAGTGACTCCATCATTGTAGTAATGTGAGTTTTCCCTTCTGCAATTCTGATCACAATTCCTCATTCATTGAGTGCTTTTTAATCCTGGATAGCCCTTATCCATGTGCCCTCCAAGGGACTTTACAGAATGTAAACACCTTAAAGGCCTTTCCCTAAGGTATTATGTTTGTTTGGGGTTTTTTGGCTTGGTTTTGGGGGATATGCTGGGGGTGCCTAGGCAGGGAGCACTGGGACTTGCCATAGGTTGTTTCTAATTCTTCTGATTATATAACCAACACATGCACCTTCTTTCCCAACTGTACATTTCTTAGTTTTATGTCCCTTCATGTACATGAGGCATATATATGTGTGTATGTGTGTATATGTATGCATGTGTGTGTATATATATATAGATATAGATATATGTCTATATCTATATCTATATATATATGTTCCTCTATCACACACAGAAATGTAGCATGGCAGAGGAGATAGAGAGTTGGTCTTCAAGCCAAGAAGATTTGGGTTCAAGTCCTATGTGAATAGCTCTGAACATAGGCAAGCCCTATAATCTCTCTACACTCTGTGTCAGCAGCATCAAACTCAAATAGAAGCAGGGGGTCACCAAACCATCAGGAAATCACAAATTAACATTATTTATATTATATTTTTATTTTGTTAAACATTTTCCAATTATAGTTTAATCTGGTTTAGGCTGCACTAGAGATTTGTGACCCTTTGAAATGTATCAGCCACAAATTTTACATCTCTGCTCTAAGTAACTAAGACCATAAATTGCAAAGAAGGTAATAATCTTTATTATAGAAGGGGTTTTCTTTTGGGGATTTCCCATCCATCTTCTATATGCCAAGTATACATATATAAACAACAATCAATGGTTTAACATGAAACATGGTAAAAGGCTACAGATTTACTCAAAAGGAAGAGAAATCTGAGAACTTATAAATTCATAACTTTCTCAACCATTTTGGAAATTAATTTGGAATTAACCCTATGATCTCAAAATTCCAATCCAATGTAAAACAAAATCACATTTAGGCACCCTAAATATTTTCAAGTTATTAGGGAAGCCAATAGTCCATAAGAAAGGAGAACTAGAGATCATTATTGATCACAAAATAGAAGATTTTGATTACACCAAATTAAAAAGCTTTTGTACAAACAAAACTAATGCAAACAAGATTAGAAGGGAAGTAACAAATTGGGAAAATATTTTTACAGTTAAAGGTTCTGATAAAGGCCTCATTTCCAAAATATATAGAGAACTGACTCTAATTTATAAGAAATCAAACCATTCTCCAACTGATAAATGGTCAAAGGATATGAACAGACAATTTTCAGATGATGAAATTGAAATTATATCCACTTATATGAAAGAGTGTTCCAAATCACTATTGATCAGAGAAATGCAAATTAAGACAACTCTGAGATACCACTACACACCTGTCAGATTGGCTAAGATGACAGGAACAAATAATGAGGAATGTTGGAGGGGATGTGGGAAAACTGGGACACTAATACATTGTTGGTGGAGTTGTGAAAGAATCCAACCATTATGGAGAGCAAACTGGAACTATGCCCAAAAAGTTATCAAACTGTGCATACCCTTTGACCCAGCAGTGCTACTACTGGGCTTATTATATCCCAAAGAGATATTAAAGATGAGAAAGGGACCTGTATGTGCCAAAATGTTTGTGGCAGCCCTTTTTATAGTGGCTAGAAACTGGAAAATGAATGGATGCCCATCAATTGGAGAATGGTTGGGTAAATTCTGGTATATGAATGTTATGGAATATTATTGTTCTGTAAGAAATGACCAACTGGAGGAATACAGAGAGGCTTGGAGAGACTTACATCAACTGACGCTGAGTGAAAAGAACAAAACTAGAAGATCACTATACACCTCAACAGCAATACTGAATGAAGATATATTCTGACTGAAGTGGATATCTTCAACATAAAGAAGGTCCAATTCAATTACAATTGATCAATGATGGACAGAATCAGCTACACCCAGAGAAGGAACACTGGAAATTGAGTGTAAACTGTTAGCACTACTGTCTTTCTACCCAGGTTACTTATATCTTCGGAATCCAATACTTAACGTGCAACAAGAAAATTGGATTTACACACATATATTGTATTAAAGATATACTGTAACACATTTAATTAACACATTAATGTATGGGATTGCCTGTCATCTAGGGGAGGGAGTAGAGGGAGGGAGGGGAAAATTTGGAAAAGTGAATACAAGGGATAATCTTGTAAAAAAAAATTACCCATGCATATGTACTGTCAAAAAAATTTATAATTATAAAATCAAATAAATAAATAAATAAATAAATGTGATACATATTTAAAATAAAATAAAATAAAATAAAAAAATAAAGAAAAAAGAAATTGGATCCAAGACTCACTTTCGCAGTAATGAACCTCTATGCTTAGTTTTGAGATAAACAATTTGAGAGATCACTAAAAATAGTATGAAGAAGTACAATGAATTGATCTGTCAGTTCCAGAAGCAGGGGAAACTTATAAGTTGAGGGGCATGCACATTAATCATAACCACTTTGTCAATAGGCTTTTGAGTCATTAACTGCAGCATTTTCCCCCAGTAAAAGCATACCATCTACTACCTCAGTAGAGATTTTCATAGGAAATCAAACATCCAGTGTTTTGATCAGTGGTGTTCTAGGATATAAGGAAGTAATAGTCAAAATGGCACAATGGAGCAGTAACAATGATTCTTAGGTGTGAGGGATTTGATGTTGCAATCTACAAACTTCAGTGTTAAATTGAATGTACTTTTCTATACATGATTTTATCCCATAATCTACAATGATTAAAATACATGATATCATTATTCACAGATACAAAAGAGGTCATTTGTTCCTAATATATATAGCTCTTCTCCTAACAATATTACCCTATATTACTTACTTAAACTTAATTCTATTCTGCTTCATTCACTTATATGATCACTTATACTTCTCAAATAACAATAAACTGAGTAAATGCTGATTAATTTGATTAAGAAGTACCAAAATTATCATCGCACACTTTAAAATGTACATACCATTGACCCACACATTTTAATGCTAGACATCATATACTCTAAGGACAGAAAGACACCATCATCAACCAAATATTTGTGTGACATTTTTGAATTGTTTTATTTTTCCTCTTGTATTCCCAGCAGCTAGTGCTTGGCACAAAGTAAATGTTTAATAAATGCTAGATGAATTATTGATTTGTTGATAGTAACAAAGAATTGGAAAGAGATCTTTCTTCTTTTCATAAACTTTATTATAAATAATGCCTTGTTGGGTATGAAAGAGGGTAGGGATAAGTTCAGAAATGGAAGTGATGATGTAAAAACAAAATAAAACAAAAAAACCTCACAAAATAATGTTTAAGTTATTTTAAATGAAACATATAAAATTATTAATTATTATATAGAAACATAGAATTATTATATAGAAACATATAGAATTATTACTGATTAACTTTGGGGAGAAAGACTAAAACTAAATGATGTTATCACTTTTCCAGATTTAATAAACATTCTTATGATGTGGTAAGGACTGCAAATAAATCCAAAGCACACAATAGGTTTATGAACATTCAATTACAACCTGGTACATAAAGAAATAACTTAAACAACTAGAAGAATATTCACTGTTCATGACTAGGCTATGTCATGACAATATAATTTAAAATGATATTTCCAAAAATAGATTTTCAATGCTATGTCAATCAAATCAGCAAGCTGATTTGACACTTGAAAAAATAATAATAAAATTCATTTGAAAAAACAAATAATCTAGAATATCAAGAAAAATAATGACAAGTATGGTGAAAGGAGGAATAGCATTTTCAGACTTCAAACTATATTATAAAGCACTAAAATCATCGGGTATTGATTAAAGAATAAAGAGATAGATCAATGGAACAGACTAGACAAGAAAGAATCAGAAACAATGAAATAACTGATATTTGGTCAGATGGAAAATATAAATTACCTAGAAAAAATTCCTTATTTAAAAAAGAAAAACTCCAAGGAAAAATAAAAAGCAGTTTGGCAGAAATTAAGCTTAGACCAACATTTTATCCTATATTCCACAATATATTCTAAATGGATATATAATAATAAAGATCATACTATTTAAAAATTGGAAGAGAAACGGATCATAAAATTCTCACAAGTATAGGAAAGTATTCTTAACCAAACAAAAGATAGAGATATTAAGAAAGATAAAATAGATAACTTTAATTAAATGAAAAAATACCAGACAACATTAGTGCCCATAGGATTAAAAAGGGATGTATTTAAATTGGAAAAATAATCTTCATATCAGATTTCTCTAATAAACATTCGGTATCCAAGAAATATAAACAATTAATAATTATATACAAAACTAATAGCTATTATCCAACAGATGAATGGTCAAAAGATATGAACAAATAGTTCTCAAAAGAAGACTTACAAAGCATTCACAATCCCAGGGGAAAAAAATACTCTAAATTATTAATAATAACAGAAACGCAAATAAAACAATTCTAAGGTTTTACCTCATACCTGACAAATTTGCAAAGGTGACAAAAATGATAACAGTCCATTTTAGAGGGCTATGAAAAAAGGATAGGCTCATTAACATATTATTGATGGAGCCATGAAATGGTACAACCATTTTGGAAAGAAATTTGGAATTATGCAACTAACATGACTTAAAAGGTGCATATCCTTTGAACTAGAGGCTCCATTACTAGGCTTATACATCAAGGAAGGTATCATTAAGAAAAAGGTATCACCACTATACACCTGTCAGATTGGCTAAGATGACAGGAACAAATAATGATGAATGTTGGAGGGGATGTGGGAAAACTGGGACACTGATACATTGTTGGTGGAGTTGTGAAAGAATCCAACCATTCTGGAGAGCAATTTGGAACTATGCCCAAAAAGTTGTCAAACTGTGCATACCCTTTGACCCAGCATTGCTGCTATTGGGATTATATCCCAAAGAAATACCAAAGAGTGGAAAGGGACCTGTATGTGCCAACATGTTTGTGGCAGCTCTTTTTGTTGTAGCTAGAAACTGGAAGTTGAAAGGATGTCCATCAGTTGGAGAATGGTTGGGTAAATTGTGGTATATGAAGGTTATGGAATATTATTGCTCTGTAAGAAATGACCAACAGGAGGAATACAGAGAGGCTTGGAGAGACTTAAATCAACTGTTGCTGAGTGAAATGAGCAGAACCAGAAGATGACTGTACACTTCAACAACAACACTGTATGAGGATGTATTCTGATGGAAGTGGATATCTTCAACATAAAGAAGATCCAACTCACTTCCAGTTGATCAATGATGGACAGAAATAACTACACCCAGAGAAGGAACACTGGGAAGTGAATGTAAATTGTTAGCACTACTGTCTATCTACCCAGGTTACTTATACCTTCGGAATCTAATAATTAATGTGCAACAAGAAAATGGTATTTACACACATATTGTATCTAGGTTATATTGTAACACATGTAAAATGTATGGGATTACCTGCCATCGGGGGGAGGGAGTGGAGGGAGGGAGGGGATAATTTGGAAAAATAAATTTAAAAAAAATTTAATAATAAAAAAGAAAAAGGTATCAAAATATTTTAACAGCACTTTTTGTGATAGCAAAAGAAAGTGGAAACCAAGTAGTGTCCACCCATTGGGGTATGGCTAAATAACTTGTGGTACATGAATACAATAAAATATTATTATGATCCAGTAAATTATGTATGCAATGAATACAGAGAAGCAGGTTAAGATTTATATGATGTCATGTTGAGTAAAGTAAACAAAACCAAAAATATATATATACAGAACTACAACAATGGAAATGGAAATAACTATGCACCCCAAAAAATCAGAAACAAATGCTTTAAAATTGAAAAGCCTGTCATAGTTGGATGATTACACAATCCTATTATTGCTGTGTACAATGTTTTCTGGGTTCTGCTTGCTTCATTCAGGATCAGCTCATGTAAATCTTTCTAGGTCTTTCTAAAATCAACCTGTTTGTTGTTTATAAAACAATAATATTACATTACTTTCATACACTATTACTTATTTAGTCATTACCCAATTGATGTGTCTACTCATTTTCCAATTTCTTGCCATCATAAAAAGAGCTGCTAACAAACATCTTATAGATCCAATATGCACTTTTATAACCCTTCACACATACTTCCACATTGCTCTCCCAAAGGTTTGGATCATTTCGCAACTCCACCAACAATGCATTAGTGTGCCAGTTTACCCATACCCCCTCCAACATTAATAATTATTTTTTTCTGTCATTTTAGCCAACCTGATAGGTGTGATGGTGCCTTGTTTTAATTTGTATTTCTCTAATCAGTACAGATTTAGAGAATTTTTTTCATATGACTATAAATGGCTTTAATTTCTTCATCTGAAAGTTGTCTGTTTATCTCCTTTGACCATTTATCAAGTGGTATTATTATATTATATATTCATTTAAAATAACTTGTATTCTTATGAATTTGACTCCATTTTCTACATTTTAGAAATGAGGCAGGGCAGTTAGGTGAAGCAGTGGATGGAGCATCAGCCCTGAAGTCAGGACCAGTGTTCAAATCTGGCCTTAGACACAACACTTCCTAGCTGAGTGACCCTGGGCAAATCACTTAATCCCACTTGCCTCAGCAAACAAATAAACAAAAAAAAAAAAAAAAAAAAAAAAGCATGAGAAATGAGGCCTTTATCAGAAACACTGGCTATTAAAATTGTTTCTCCAGTTTTCTGGGTTATATTGTTTTTGTTTGTGCAAAAACATTTTAATGTTTTAATGTTTACTAGTTCTTCTTTGGCCATAAATTCCTCCCTTCTCCAAAGATGTGATAGATAAACTCTCTTGCTCTCCTAATTTACTTATATTATCACCTTTTTATGCCTGAATAATGTACTCATTTTGAACTTATTTTGGTATCAGGTATGAAATGTAGGTCTATGCCAAAAATTTCTGACAGTTTCCAGTGTTCACATCAATTTTTATCAAATGGGAAGTTCTGATCACCAAAGCTAAAGTTAAAGATATAAAATTTCCCTAAGAACTGCTTTGGTTGCATCCCATAAGTTTTAGAGTATTGTCTCATTATTGTCATTTTCTTGGATGAAATTATTGAATATTTCTATGATTTGTTATTTGACTCATTCATGCAGTTCCATTTGGTGCATATATGTTTAGTATTGATACTTCATTGTCTATGATAACTTTTAAAAAGATGTAGTTTCCTTCCTTATCTCTTATAATTAGATCAATTTTTGCTTTTGCTTTGAGATCAGAATTACTACCTCTGCTTTCTTTTCTTCAATTGAAGTATAATATATTGTGCTCCAGCCTTTTTGGTTTTTAATCCACTCTGCTAACCATTTCTGTTTTATGGGACAGTTCATTCCATTCTCAGCTATGTATTTCCCTCCATCCTATTTTCTCCCTATTTTTCTCTCTTTTCACCCTGTCCTTCCTTACTAGTGCTTTGTTTCTGACCAACCCTTCCCTCAACCTGCCCCCTTTTCTATCAACCTCCTCCCTTCTCTTACTCCTTTCTCCTAGTGTTTCTGCCATCCTTTTTTTTAGCCTTTCCCTTTTCTTTCCCCTTTCTTCTACTTTCCTACAGGTAAGATAAATGTCTATGTCCCACTGTGTGTGTATGCTATTCCCTTTTTGAGCCAAAAAATGAAATTGTTTCAAGCAATGCTCATCCCCTTCCCTTCTTTCCCTCTACTGTAATAGGTCTTTTGTGCTTCTTGATGTTATCTAATTTATCTCATTTTATCTCCCCTTTCCTTCTCTCTAAATGCAATCTTTTTTCTACCCCTTTAATGACATTTTCTTTAATATTATAACATTAGTCAATTTATATGTCTGAGTATGCCCCCTCTAATTGTCCTGATAAAAGATACAAGTATCATGTAGGGATATAAACAATTTAATCTTAAATATTTTTTTTCCTTTTCTGTTTACCTTTCTATGCTTCTTTTGAGTCTTTTGTAAATCAAATTTTCTGTTTAGGTCTTCATTGAAGATCCAGCTCCTCTCTTGAAAGATGTACTTAGTTTTGGTGGGTAATTGATTCTTTGTTGTAATCCAAGGTCCTTTGCTTTCTGGTATATGGTATTCTAGGCCTTTCAATCCTTTATTATAGAAACTGCCAAATCCTGAGTAATCCTGACTGTGGCTCCTCAATAGTTGAATTATTTTTTTTCTGGAAGCCAGCAATATTTTTTCCTTGAGATTATAGTTCTAGAGTTTTGCAACAACGTTTCTTGAAGTTTTCCTTGTGAGATCTCTTTCCAGATCAAAAATAGATTCTTTCAGTGACTATTTAGCCTTCTGGTTCTAATGTACCAGGACAGTTTTCCTTGATGATCTCTTGAAGAATGCTATGCTTTTTTAGTTGTGACCTTCAGGTAGTTTAATAATTTTTAAATCTTGTATTTATTTTCCAGGTCAGCTGTTTTTCCAATGAGGTATCTTACATTTTCCTACATTTTTTTTCCTGTTTTTTAGTTTGTTTGACTGATTCTTGATGTCTCATAGAGTCACTAGCTTCCATTTACCAGTTCCAATTGTTAACATATGATTTTCTTCAGTTAGCTTTTGCATCCCCTTTTCCATTTGATTAATTCTATTAAAGGGATTTTTAAGTGATTTTTTTTTCATTTGTTCAAGTTGTATTTTTTTAAATTTATTATTATTATTTAAATTTTAATTTTATTTATTTAATAATTTTCCCCAAGAACATTCCAAACAATTTTTTTTAATTTTTTATTATTTGTTTTTGAATTTTTTGAGTTCTAAGTTCCTTCTTTTTATTCCCACCACAATTAAGAAACCACATGTGAAGGTATGCAAAACATTTCCATACATCTCGTTGTGAAAGAAAACATGGATATCCCCCCTAATGAAAATAAAAATCCTTAAGAAAATTTAAGTTGAGAGAGATGAGAGAGAAACAAGCCTGTTTTCTTTGTTCCTTCCTCTTCTAGAGTAAGAGTCAGCATCAAATTCTATTGCACATTGGAAGTTGAAACCCAAAATAGTTTGGATTAAAATAACATTTAGCCATCTTACTCTACCTTCTCTCCTTCTCTCTCTCTGTGTCTCTGTCTCTATCTCTCTCAACTTAAATCTTCTTGAGAATTTTTTTCTAGTTTTCTAATGCCTTACCTCTGTTGATTACCTCCAGTTTACACTCAATAAATTTATTTGTATGTAGTTGTTTACAGGTTGTCTTCCCTTGTAGTATATGAGCTCCTTGAGGGCAGGAACTGTCTTTTGCCTTTCTTTGTTCTCCCAGCACTTAGCATAGTGTCTGGCATATAGTAAGTATTTAATAAATATGTATTGACTCAGTGGCTACCTTGAAAGGACTCTGATAGCCAGGTAGCCTACATTCTATGAAGGAAATTTCTTTAGATCTGACATGCATTAAAGGGACAGAGTTGCAATTAGAAAAAATTGCATGCACTTTTCATGTATCTGACAGCAAGATGAGAAGAATTGAAGATCAGGAGGAGAGATGCAACCACCTGGAAGGAAAACCAATGCTTAGTGACACCTTGCTTCTTTAAGTCACTTTCTAGAAAGGATCCCATAATAATCTGAATTTTGCCAAAAGAAATCTGATCCACTGGAATGAAAAGTTCTAAACTACAAACCCATGCTTTCACTCCCAGCTAGGAGGGAGGAAAAGCAATTTTCTAAGCTTTTACTCTGGCTGCTACATTGGGAGTTGATATCCTTAAGTCAGGCAGTAAACATTTATCAAGGCCTAGATGGGCCAAGGTCTGTGCTAGATCCTAGGGATACAAAAGATGGCAAAAGATAGTTCTTACCTCCAAGGATCTCACAATCTAAGGGAGGCTACCTGGGTCACAAGGTAAAAATGCATACAATTCAATGGGATTATCAACATGTTATCATCATTTTAGTTATTGATTAGTCTTTTCAATTGTGTCTTATTTTTCATGACCCCATTGGTATTATCTTACAAAGATACTGGAGTGGTTTGCCATTTCCTTCTCCAGCTCACTTTACAGATGAGGAAAGTGAGGAAAACACATTTAAATGACTTGTCCAGGATTACATGGCTAGTGTATGAGGTTCATTTGAAGTCAGATCCTTCTGACTCCAGGACAATACTCTATCCACTGTGCCATTTTGTTACTCATTATTTTAGATCTTGATTTAAATTACTCAAGTAATAATTTTGATAGAAGCAACTCAGTGATATACTGAAAGGCTGGAATAGCAATAGATGGTGGCATAAAAGCCAAGAAATTTAAAGAGAAGATATTAAACCCATTATTAAAACCCTCCTTATATTGCAAAGTTATCCAATCCATATCATAACACTTCTACAAGTAGTCCAGACCAAATTGCTCATCTTTCTCTAAATTATACATGTGTCTGCATATACATATATATCACACACGTATATACACATTTATCTGATTATTTGTTATATGTTTGTTCACACACACACACACACACACACACACACACACACACACACACACACACACACACAATTATTCCCATCCTGGAAAAACCTCTGCTCTAAAGGCTGTAGCCACTCTATTGATTGGTGAGTACTTAGCTCTGATAACTATTTTAATAGGATCCCAGCAATGCCAAGGTCAACTCACTTTCCAGATTTCTGCATTTCCACAACAGATGCCTTGCCCCTGCCAACTCTTTCCCAACCTCACTTTTTTCCATTTCTCCTTTATGTATAATATGTGCATATATTATATATTTTATGTTCTATATGCATTTCTTCAGTGGACTGTAAGAGTCTTGAGGTTAGAGACTGTATTTTTTGCTTATATTTGTATCCCAGGCACTTGGTAACATATGGTACTTGGCACCATATGGCCTAACATACAATAGTACTTAACAAATCTATATCTATATAACAAAAATTTTATCTAAAACTGATTTGCTGGTTGTAATAACCATTAAACATTTAATGAACAATACTTCTGTAATTGCCCTAGGATTTAGAAGAGCAATGGGAGAATGATTTGACTGGTCCAAGTAGGTCTGAGTCAGTCCTGGTTTTTTCTTCTTAAAAAACATTTCCCTTTCACAACGCATTGAAGAACCTGATATGAAAAACAAGGGGTGAGTCAGAAACTCTGAGAATCTAAGAGTGGCACATGGGACTAATGGCAGAATACCTTCAAGTGTTGAGTGGTATACATTCCATAGACTTGCAGTGCAGAAGCAACTGGTTCCAATAGCATCAGAGTGACACCTTCTCAGTGAACTTCAGGCTGGTTCTCTCACAAAACAAGGCACTTCTAAAACAAAGTACCATATTTAACCCTGGAATTCAAGTCTAGGAAAGTCACTAATGGAAAGTCTCTTGCCAAATAATAACTGCCATGAAAATAGGGTTTGAAAGGGACCTTTAATCTGGAACCAAAATTCTTAATGCAGTACATGAAAATGAATATTCCTGATCCATTTGGTGATTGAGGATGTTGAATGAGAAAGCAGTGAAGCGATGAGCACTTAATTATAGCACTGTCATACTTGACAATTGTAGCACCAACTATGAACTACAACGACCTCTAAATGTCAGTGTTTATTAACAGTAATCATATCTTAAGGATTAATCATATTCCCAAGAATAATAGTTTAATATCCAGACATGTATAATTTGCTGATTAAAGAGACAATGGCAGTTGTTACTTGGAGCCAGAGGCAGATGACAGGCTTCATAACCTCAAAAACTGAAGAATGATGTGTTCATTTGATTTTGCTTCCCCCCCCCCCTCCCCGGGAGCTCATTTCTCATTTTCTTTTGTGAGGCTCTGTGTTCCTTCCCTGCCATTTTGTAGCTTTTTGGAGATGTAGATAAAAATGCTAGTCCATAATTAGATGCTGTATTTTTCCTCTACTCTCTGAGAGCTGTCTCTTGAAGCTCTACCAAAATTTTCCTTTAGGAGATATACTATGCTTAATAAGTGATACATAGTACTTTCATGAGTTTTCCTTAGATGCTCTTGATGAAGATTTTAAATATTGTTGATACTTTCTCCATCTTCATTTCCATTTTTAAGAGTGATTTCAGATGGATGAGTTCTGCATCTATTAAGATGTTCTTCACTTTCAGAAAGCCTGAGAGTTTGTTCACAAGCATACAGAATGCCTTGGTTGAGGGATGAGAAAATTTCTGCCTAAATCACTCTTAACTTAGAATTGCTGCAATGGAGACTTATTGGTCCAAAAGCATATACCCATTGAGAATCATGCATTACCTAGATTTCTCCAAGCTCCTATGGCCTTTAACTTCAAAAACACTCCCATGGAGAAGCAGAACCCATGGGGAAAAACTAAAAATTTAAAAACTGCATTCTGGAGTTCCATTCTGGACAGTCCAAGAAGAGAGCCAAATAACAGATGATCCCAAGTCCAGGCCAAGGAATGTATACAATTGTGGGTGAGGTGATTTGGATTAGTATTGGAGCAAGGATTTGAGGGCAAATTTGGCAGTATAGGATCAGTGAGATGTACATCCATCCTTCCTCCTTTGTGCCTGGTGCAGAATATCAAAGTTCTCTTTATCTGTCCACTATTCACTTCCCATTTTCCCTGCCAACAATGTGGATGGAGAAGAGCATCATAAGAAGGCTAACTGTTTCTTCTAGGTTGTAGCTACGGCAAACTTAAATTTCAAATACCCTAAAGCAAAAACAGATTTACCCCTAAACTACATAGCTTTCAGGACCATTTTCTTATGTTTTGCTATCCTCAGTTGAAAAGGAAAGGGGAAATTCTTCAATTTGCATCTATTATGTCACTTGACAAGCCCAAAGCCTTAGAAAAAGTAACCCATCTCTTTAAAAATACTGAGTGGTCCCGAGTAATTCAGTGGTTCTGAGACCATCTCTTATGCACAAGTTCTTCTTTTGAGATTGGTCTGTTTTAGTTTCGTAAATGATAAAATTCTTTTCAATTCTCACACTAATAAAAATGGATATGATAATTTCTGATAATTTTTCTTAATTGTATCACTTATGATCTATTTTTAATTATGGTCACATGGATATATATTATGTTGCTTTTATCTAATAAATATTTCAAAACAGGTCATCCAGAGAGAGAGAACTATGGGGACTGAATATACTTCAAAGCATCTTTTCACTTTTTTGCTGTTAGTTACTTGTTTTTCTTTCACTTTCTCAGGTCTTTTTTTCCCCTTTTGATTTATTCTTGCACAGGATGACAAATATGGAAATGCGTTTAGAAGAATTGCACATGTTTAACCTATATCATATTGTTTGCTGTCTGGAGGGAGAGTTTGGGAAGAGAGGTAGGGAGAAATTTGGTTAACATTCAGATCTTTATTACCTGTTCCCTGTAGTGTAATAATAGCCTGTTTGGTTTACTGACATCATCTCTCTCTTCTCCAGCTTATCCCCTATACCAGGATTCCTTAAATTTTTTCCACTCATGACTCCTTTTTACCTGAGAAATTTTTATTCAACCCTGGACATACAGATACTTAGAATACGCATACAAATCAAACATTTACTGATAATTTCATGACCCACACCACCATCACTAAAATTCTAGGATCAAATATAAATTCTTCTTTAGTAGTTAAAACTCTCCAACAGTGAACTCCCTTTCTAGTTTTTTGTTACTCCCCACTCCATGCACTCTGGAGTCCAGGTTCACTAGCTTATTGACTGATCCTCACGCATGCCTGTTTCTGGCATATTCTTCCTGGGGATCCATGCTTTCCTTCAAAACTCAAGTTCCACCTTCTACATGAATCCTTTCCTGATTTCCCTCAAGCTATTACTATCTTCCCTCCCAAAATTACTTGTTACCCATTTTGTATGTATTCTGAATACTTTTATATGTACATGATGTCTCCCTATTAGAATGAAAGCTCACTGAGGGCAATGATTATTTCACTTTTGCCTCCGTATAAGGAGGGTTTTACGTGGATAAAAGTGCTTTTAGCTGGTGCCTGCTACAAAGCAGGTGACTAACCTAAAAATAATTTTGTCATCAAGAGGCAGAGCCATATTGGATACAGAGCCAGACTTACAATCAGGAAAATCTGGATTCAATTATTGCCTCTGACAGGAATTAATTAAAAAGCATTTAGCACTTACACAGGTAAAGCACTGTGTTAAGCAGAGGATATAAAGAGAAAAGCAACAAAATCCCACATATCAAGGAGCTCATATACCTAATAAAGCATCCATAATTAGATTTCATTAACTTGATTGGGGAAAAAATTACACCTTCCTTTTCACTAATCTCTACTGAAATTTGGTATTTTCTTCAATTATTTAAAATCCCTCTTTTGGGAAGATTCCACAGGCTTCACCAGACTGTCAAAGGACCCCCCACCAAAAAAGGTCAAGAATTCCTGTAGAATGGGGAGATAACAGGTATGAGATTTTTGCCACAAATAAGATGTAAAGGCCCAATTGTTTCTAAGGTTCAGATGGTAATGCATCTTCTTTAATGACCTTTCTATTTGATAACATTGTGGCTGTTTCCAATGTTGAACCATTGCACAGCACCAAGGATTTGGGTGGCAATAACTTTTTCTTCTGGGTCTTCAGTAGCCATGTTTCCTCAAAAAGCAGGGGCTGCAACACCTGCAAAAGCAGTTGACAAGTGGCATGTCCCATATACTACATTATATGACCTTGGCTAAGTCACTTAATCTCTCAGTGCCCTAGGTAAAGAAAACAAAAGTAGCAACAATTGGTGAACTGAACTAGTAAAGGAAGCTACCTCATGAAAAATTTCCCACACCCCTAAAAACATAGATCTAGTTACTAGTGTTACTAGACACATTGCCTTATATTATCAAAATTAACAGTGATAGAACACTAGCAGTGATCAAGCTGGGCTAAAATGTTGAAGAATGGGACAAATGATACAAGTCAAGTTAGAAAAGTCAAAAGTTCTATAGCATTTTAAGGCTTACATAGCTCTTTCCTCATAACATCTCTGGGAGGTAGATATTGTCAGTATTATCTTCACTTAACAGATGAGGAAACTAAGGCTCAACAAACATGAAAGGATTTCCCATATCACAGCTGTAAAAGTCAGAATTCCAACCAATCCTAAAACCATTATATTTAATTCTTCAGAATTAAATTATCAACAAGGACTTTTTTGTATCATTACCTCATTCCAATGAGAGAAAGTACAGTCTGATGGAATAGACAAGAGATGCTATGCCATCTTTCTAACCCTATGCACAGCCTTAAAATGGATTCTGTGCCCCAAGAATAACATTTTGTTTCTCTGAACTGTAGAGGACCTACATGTAGAACAAGGACAAATCAACTTCTGACCTGGGCAGTTGTAACAAATGATAACCCAGTCACCTTGTGGAAATTTGAGATTCTAGCTACAAATATAGGTAAATAGATGAATAAAAAAGACAACATTCATGATCTATCATGATAATAGATCCAATTTGGTCCCCTGACAAACAATTAACCAGAAGAATAAGGTAGTAATAGTCTATCAGCTTATATACTCATTATTCTACTACAATCAGCCCGAGTCATGCTAATAATGGTAACATTCATATAGTTCTTTGAAGTTTGCAGAAATCTAGACAGGTAAGAATATAGTTGAAAGAGGGAATGAATGAATGATAAGAGATAAGCAGCACAGACAGGCCAGACAAACATAATTTGATCCCCACAAACAACCCTGAGGAAGGTGCTGTTATTATTCCCATTTTATAGACAAAAAAAAAATGTTAACACAAAGTGATTAAGTGACTTGTCCAGGGTCACACAGCTAGTAAATGTCTGGAACAAGGTTTGAATTCAACTTTCCCTCACTCAAAGTCCAGAATTCTCATCTCCTATGCTACCTATTTGCCTCTTTGACTATGTAATACATGCCCATTAAAGTAGGTTAAAGGGCTATAAGAGCAATTAACCAAGACAGTGTATGCAGATCATACAGGAAACTTGTTAGCATTTAAAATTAAATCAAGTTTTTAAAAAAGAAAAATGTTTACTGACATTCCTTGCATTCCTTGGAAGATGACTGAATAAACAACTGTTAGTTGTGCATTCCCTTCCAAAATACCCATTTAAAAAATACCCATTTATTAAATAGCAACATTTTGCTCAGCAGTGAAGACAACACACATACATAGAAAACAAATAAATATTGTATTTCATAAACTGCCTTCAATTGGTAGCAAAAGTATATTGTCTCACATAGAACATAACACACCATAAAATGGTCCAACATTAACAACATAATTTCAATATATCATCAGGTAACTTTATAATATTAGGCTATTCTTACCCCAAACATCCCAGGTCCATAAGATCTGTCAAATCACTACATTCTAAGAATCCAGAGCTAAAACAGGAAGGGGCCATACATGTGCATCAAATTCAAACCCCCAACTTTACAAATGAGGAAAATGAAACTGAGAAAGTCTACTAGGTTGCCCGGGATGACCTAGCTAGTAAGTGTCGGAACTGAAGTTTGAGTCTGCATGTTCCTGACTCCAAACCTAGACTTCTAGCCACTATACACCACACTGCCTTGGAATATTTATATTTTACATTTGCTTATGCCAAAGATGAATTCATGATTTTTCTGTCTAAATTATTTTTTAAAACTTAAAGGCTGAGAAAACAAACAGTAGTCAGAACCACTTTGGGAGACTTTTATTAACTTAAATTGGCATTCTTTTGTTTGCTAAGCCCTCAGTAAATATGCTTTATTTGTTCATATACAAAACTACATAGTGCTTATTAATAGCACCACAAAATCACAAGACTTTCAGTGCTACAGTATTTTGTAGTGATTAAAATATAATATCCAAATAATGAATGTCACTTCACTGAAATACTTAAGGGAGTGCTCTGGGGAGTGTTTGAAAGCACTGTTTTATAAATAATGATTTTTAGGTCTTTTGACAGGTATTGAAGATAAATGCCTCTGATATAAAACATGATTTCAATACATTTTTCCATTAATGAGACTACTTTTTGGACCTATCACTAAGACTAGAAGAAATAAAAGTTCAAATTGCATTCATAGAATCTATTATCAACCAAAAAGCTTCGCATCTGATGATAACAGGCATATTGCAAGTGACACTTTGTAGCAGAAGCTGAAGGAGGCTGCAACAAAAGAAACCAGATTGCTGCATTACACTTTCTTCATATGAACTGATCATTCTGGATGGCAAAATTAATGTAGATAAGATATTTTAAAGTTTGTATGCCCTGGAGGCAATTAAAGCCTCCAACTACACAAAAGGAAGGAAAAAAAAAAAAAAAAACCAAAAAACCCACAGAACACAGTATTTCAAAGAATATAGAACACTGAACACGTTGAGTAAGTCATCGCAGTCCCAGATCAGATTGGCAACTGAAACTTCACATCCACCTGAGCTTGTTTGGCTAAGGTGACTATTTCTGAGAGCTTTACCACCTGAAAGAAAAAAAAAAAAATGAAGCAACGTATGAATTATGTTTCCACAAAGAAAACAAATCAAAAAGCAATTTGTTGCAAAAAGATAATGTTAGGTACGCACTCCTCAACTTCATACATTTAGTTTCTAAGTCGGGCATTACCTAGATTTAATTGTTAAAATACATACATTATATATATATATATATAAAAAGGAGTTATTTTTAAATTGATATTACTTCCAAATTCATAAGGAAATATAATCAAATCAAGCTCAAGAAATTTTCACTTCTGCCTACTGGCCATTAAATCATGAGTCCTTAATCCCCAGACTTCTAGTCCTCAATTTCCAAAGGCCCCATTTGGTGTGTCTTATTGAGCCAATCATCTCAAATTGAACAACTTTCCTGTCTCTATTAATGCCAATAATCTAACAGATTTACAAACCTCAATGTTATCTTTGGCTCTCTTTTATTCAAAATCTGGCCACTAAACTGTGCTAGTCCTTCTTCCCTTATTCTTCCTTCCCACTACGATCTCTGTACTGGTGCTCACTGTAAATGAGTACTCTTCCAAAAATGCACTATGCCATTCCCTGGCTTTCTTGTTACTTTAGTCTAAATTAGTACAACAAAAATGTTCAATTAATACATTCCCTATTAACAGTTTGAACCCCAATTCAATCCACTCTATATCATTCCGAAAATATTGTAATCTTCATGTCACTACTCTGCTTAAAAACTTCACATGGCTCACACGTACCTGAATAATCAATTACCAAACTTGGTTTTTCAACTATTTGCAAACAGCCACTGTTCCAAAGTAAGCATACTGTTTTCAAGTTCTTTCTGTAACTCTGCTCTAAACAAAGCATACTGGAATATCAGTTCAGGACTGGTTAATGTACAGAGCTCCAAAGAAATACATAAGCTCAGGAAAAAGAGAAATGTTTACTTATGAAGTCTAGTGTTTATGTATAACAATAAGCAAAAAAGGGAGAGGAATGTACTTAGTGAAATGCATCAGATTCTATATTTGACTTAATTACGACTTCCCCAAATGAAAATAACAAAAGAAATATAGTATCACAATGCTTATTGTTTGATTTTTGCAAGAAGCAAGTATAGCAAAATCAATTATCTTACAATGTAGAGGATTATTTTGGAGGGAAAGGAACAGAGGTTTCATAACCTATGATTTCATCTTTGTAAGGGAACTCCAGAGTAGAAGTTCAAAATTGAGTAAAGCAGCTTTTTATGTTAGAGAGCTACCCAGAAGAGAAGTGTCAAGCTCATGGGGCCAAACCAAATTAAAATGTAATTGGGAAATGTTTAACAAAATAAAAATACAATCCAACACAGATGTGAATTTATGGTTTTCTAATGTCAAAATGTAAGCCAGTAGGAATCTTTCTCTATTTGAGTTGGGACACTATTGCTTCAGAACATTAGATTTGTGCTAAGTCACACAGCCAGTTATCAGAGGAACAACTTAAACTCTTTTTCCTGACCACAACCTCTAGCTACACTACCATAATTTACAAGAGAATATGTCCCACCCCCAAAAAAGGCTTCCAACTTATACCTAAATGGTTGTTATATCTTGGTTATACTTAATGGATATCTAAAAATGTTGATTTTTAAATCAATTAAAAAATAATATAAATCTTCCAGCTCACCTAATCTGACTACAGAACACTTAAAATATATTGAAAGAACATATGCTCATTTAGGGGAATCTAAAGAAGAGAATATGCAAACATCTTAATAAATCAAATCAGGGGGTAGCTAGGTGGCTCAGTGGATAGAGCACCAGCCTTGAATTCAGGAGGACCCGAGTTCAAATCTGAACTCAGATAACTTCCTAGCTGTGTGACACTGGGCAAGTCACTTAACCCCAGCCTCAAAAAAAAAAAATAAATAAATAAAAATAAATCAAATCAATAAACATTTATTAAATGCCTATTGTGTGCCAGGCACTGGGCTAAGTTCTGGGTTTCATCAGTGTGAGAACACCTTCCATCAGAGCAAATTTCAAAACATCTACGACTTAGCTGATAAATTCAGGGAGCTAGCTGAAGCACACAGGAGCTAAGTGATTTGTTAAGGAGCACACTACTATGTTACACCACCTCTCTATGGAATGTAAGAACAAACAATGGAAGGAAACTGAGGCAAAAGAGGAAATTAAGGTCTATTTTCTTACCAAAAAACTAACACATAACATGTATTTCTATTTGTGTGATGTTTCCTATTTAAAAACTTGATAAAGGAAAAAAGTATGATTTTCTCCAGAACCCTTTCCACTTCCTACAGAACCAGGGTACTGAGAACAGTTTGCACAAATACAATCTTCTTGCCTTGCTAATGCTCCTTCTCCTTTAGCTTTCCAACTCTGTAACCATAATCAAATCAGTACTGGCACTGCTATTGTCAAAGATCTGCTAAACAATTCTGCTTTGACTCCACTCCATCTCTATTCTTTATATTGTTTTAACTTTTTGGGGGGAAAAAGGGAGGAAAATAGGCATCCTGGATTCAGAACCACTCTAAACCAAACAATATCTGACTTACCAGTAATTAATAACATTCAGAGTCACTAAATTATCATTATTTATCTTATGTCATAAAAGAATACTGAATTTAATACTGTGCCAATAATTCTGGGGGGGAAAATTCAATTAAGAATTGTTGTAAAAGAATTGCCATTGTTTTCCACAACATATTAAAAAACAAAGCTTTTACAAAGTTTTTATAGACTTTCAACTCTCAGATCAACCTCTCCTGCTTACCATCTTAGCAGCTTCATCCAAGTCATCACAAGCAAGAATTTTAAGTCCACTATCTGCTATCAATGCTTTGGCATCATCAACTCGTGTACCTGCAGAAGAATCAAACATAAAAATGTATTCAAATACCTATATATATAGAATTCCTGTAATCAAACATTCTAAAAGCAAAACTGAGCAAAGACTAGTCAGGTATCTAAAAGTCTATACTCAAAGAAAATACCTCAAAAGCCTTAACTGACTCTATAGGTTATGTTATGACAATAAAATCAGGCTATTAATTCACAAACTTCACAAAGATTAGAGATCTATAAAGTGGCATTGTGAAATAAGATGTGAATATATTTGCCCTAAATGCTAGAATAATTTCATGAGTTCTATATATTTGTTTTCTTATGTTACTTCATAAAAATTCATAATTAAAAACACATGCATTCTTCAATGTTAAGCCATCAAGGTTAATGATTTTCAAAGGATTATATAAATCATGTAACAAATTTAAAATCTCTTTAATACTCACCTTGTAACCGTACCACAATAGGTATTTTAATTTCCAAATCTTTTACTGCCATGACTATACCTTGTGCTATAACATCACACCGCATGATTCCTCCAAAAATATTAACTAGAATAGCCTGTACCTGTAAATAAAGTATTTTGGTGGATTAAAATTACAAAGAAATATGGACTCATCTAGATAATTCCAGACTAGCTTTATATTCTGTTCTCATTTTTCTTATATTCACCTTCCTTGCCATCACACCCTCTATATACTGGACTTGACACATTCTTTTTCTGAGTTCTCTGGACCACAAACCATGACTTACTTAGGTCTCTCTGAATGACAAGTGTCTACTATATATGAACCCAGCTGGTTTCACATTACATTTCAGGCAGTCTTCTTGCCTTGTTAATGTTCCTCTTTCCCCTTTAGCTTTCCAATTCTGTCACCATAACCAAATCAATATTGATCCTTGCTAATCAACACTACAGAGCTCCACTACCATTTTTATGATCTTTCTAACCAAAATACCTTTCCCTAGTCACCATTCCCCTAGGTGCTGTCTTCTCCAATAGCTATTGTTATTCTCATTTTGTAGCTAAAGGAAGGGATTTACTAGAGACACACCACACCCAACAGGCACTCAATACACTCAACTACCAATTTACCTCTAGATTGGGGGAAATTCGATCCTTCAGGCCCCATTCCACTCCAGCATAGGTCTTTGTAATTTCTACCCAATGCTACTTATTCTGCCAATTAAGAAATTGCCCTTCAAATCCTTGAAAGTGCTCACTGTGTCCCCTTAACCTCCCCACTCATATGCTCAGTCAAAAACCTCTTTTCTAAGATGAACTCAGGTACTTCAACTGCTCTCAGGAGTTGCTATCACACAACATAAAGACCCCAGGATGTGGAGTCAGAGAATTGAGGTAAAAGTCCTAGATTTGCCACTTTTTACCTCTTAAATCACTTGCAGCCCTCAAAGTCTGAGTATCCTCATTTCTTTTTTTTTTTTTTGCTGAGGCAATTGGGGTTAAGTGACTCGCCCAGGGTCACACAGCTAGGAGGCGTTCAGTGTCTGAGATCACATTTGAACTCAGGTCCTCCTGACTTCAGGACTGGTGCTCTATCCACAGCATCACCTAGCTGCCACAGTATCCTCATTTCTTAAAGGAGGAGGTTGGATTAGATAGTCTCTAAGATCCTGTCTGGGTCTAAATCTACGATCCTGTAATCTGTAAAAGATGTTCCAGCTCTGAATCTATCTTCCTATAAAATATATGGCATTTGTTGTTCCTGTCTTCATAGTATCCTAATCATCCTCTGACATGCTTCACCTTCCCCTAAGATGCAGAGCCTCAAACAAAACAAGGTCCTGGATATAATCTGCACAGAGCAAAATAAGCTATGGCACATTTCTCCTGCTTCTCTGTCTTTTCTAGCCTCTATTTTAGAATCTAAGCAGACCAAGGCTAACTTAACTGTCCTTCCAGTACCATCTGTCGTGACACTGTTGTTCTGTCATTTTTCAGTTGTGTCTGACTTTGTGACTCCATCTGGGTTTTCTTGGCAAGAAATACTGGAATAGTTTGCCATTTCCTTCTCTAGCTCATTTAACAGATGAGGAAACCGAGGCAAAGAAGGTTACATGATTTGCCTAAGGTCACATAGTTACTAAGTATTTGCAGACAGATTTGAACTCAATCTTCCTGACTCCAAGCCTGGCACTCTATCTATCTACCTAGCTGTTCTAGTGATACCTTCTAAGCTAAACTTACCCAACTCTTTCACTCAATCCTCATACAACATATTATTATTTAGTTTTCTCACCATTCTAGTTGTCTTCTTCAGAATATGCTTCAGCTAGATAATATTTCCTAAAATGTAGTATCCTAAACTTCATATAGTACTTCAAACAATAAGAACACATTTGAAAATCCTAACATTGGGTCAGCTATATGGCACAGTGGATATAGTAACAGCCTTGGAGTCTGGAGAACCTGAGTTCAAATACGACCTCAAGAACTTAACATTTAATAGTTGTGTGACCCTGGGCAACTCACTTAACCCCAATTGTCTCACCAAAAAAGAAAAAGAAAAAGAAAATCCTAACATTTAAACATTGGTGTCATTTTTCCCACAGAAATATGTATCTAAAACTGTAAAAGAGATCAAATTAGTATTTATAATTTGACATGAAGATACTTGATTTACATGAAACTTTTCAAGAATACTTTTATGTGCAAGGTAAAGTCAAGATGAACTACTAGGACATTTTCTTAAGAATACATCTATTTTCCCTTAAATCAAAAAAGGAATTTAGTTCAATAACAACTGAAATTCTTCCCTCACCTAAAACAATATAATAAAATCTAGTGATGATAAGAACTCAACATTCAAAATACTGTTTTTAGCAATAAAAATATCCGGGGCAGCTAGATGGTGCTGTGGATTGAGCACCAGTCCTGAAATCAGGAGGAACTGAGTTCAAATCTGGCCACAGACACTTAATACTGCCTGGTTGTGTGACTTTGGGCAAGTCATTTAACCCCACTTGCCTCAGGGGGAAAAACCAATAAAAGCATCCACAAGGATGGCAAAAACAAGGAGCAAACAAGGTCATTAATATAAATTAATTAATATATAAATATAAAAGAAACAACTTTGCTAAACAGCTGCTAAGCATCTATCCATGAAAAAGGGCAGCTAGGTACCAGTACGAGTGAAGCTAGTTGGGAATTTAGGAGTTAGGAAGACTCATCTTTCCAAGTTCAAATCTGGCGTCATAGACCTCTTATATGTGATCCAGAGTATTTACCTCTGCTTGCTTCAAGTCCTTGTTTGTAAAATGAGATAGAGAAAGAGAAGATAGAAGAAAAAAAGAGTCTGACATGACTGAACAACAGCCAGTGAAAAAGGCCTGGGAAACTGAAACTAGCTAGGTCCCTGGAAAAAAAGATAATGTGTCACTTGAACCAGTTACATGTACCAAGCTAATATGCTAAGCCAAGTGTGGGACAATAAAGCCAAATGATAAGGTAAAACTGTATAAATTCCAAATACAATATTCTGACATTTAAATATCCATATCAAGTACTTAGAATTGGAGCGCAACAACTATGCAAGAGAAGCTAGAATACACCAAAGTTTTGCTAATGATATAATTAGGCCCTGAGAAGCTAAATGACCTACCAAGAACCAGGCTAAGAGATTAATTAAATGCTTATTGGCTTGATTTGACCGAGAATACCAAAGAGTAAAAATGGCAAATCTAGGATCTGAACTTAGATCTTCTGACTCAAAAAACAATGTCCTATCCTTTACAACAGGATATTTAACAGAAAAATATGATAAATGGCCTGTACTAAGTTGCCCTGTCAAATAGAATCTTGTTAGTTTGGGCATATGGACAGTGTTTGGAATCCAAATTGTCTAAAAACAAGACTAGGTAGCATTTTCTATGGTACTTGAAGGGATAGCAAAGCATTTTATATATGTTGTCTTATTTGATTCTCATAATTTGTGAATTAAGTAACTGGCAGATGATCACATAGTTAGTGAGTGTCTAAGAAAGGATTTAAATTCATGTCTTTGATTCCAAGTCCAATATTATCCACTGTGCCACCTATCATATGGCATTATCAGAATTACCAAAAAAAAGTTGTGTTTAAGGGGCAGCTAGGTGGCACAGTGGATAGGGTACCAGCCCTGAAGTTGGGAGAACCTGAGTTCAAATCTGGACTCAGACACTTGATACTTTCTAGCTGTGTGACCCTGGGCATGTCACTCAACCCCGACTGCCTCAGAAAAAAAAAAAAGAAAAAAAAAAGTTGTGTTTAACCAACATTACAGAAAAAAAAATAAATAAACACACACACATTGGCAATTTATAAATAATACTATAACCTACTCCAGTCCTTATGACTGCATTCAGTACAGGATCTACTGAAAATGAAGTATGTCAAGCAATTCCTCAATTGATAAATTGCCAAAAGATATGAACAGATAATTTTCAGATGAATTAAAACCATCTATACTCACATAAAAAAAGTGCACTACTAGAGAAATGCAAAATTTAAACTGCTCTGAGGTGCCATTTCACTTCTATCAGATTAATTAAAATGACAGGAAAAGATATTGCTAAATGTTGGAAGGGATGTGGGAAAATCAGGACACTAATGTATTGTTGGTAGAGTTGTGAAATGATCTCACCATTCTGGAGAGCAATTTGGAACTATGTCCAAAGGGCTATAAAACTGTGCATACCATTGATCCACCAGTGCCATTACTAGATCTACATCCTAAAGAGATCATAAAAAGACCCATATGTGCAAAAATGTTTTTAGTAGCTCTTTTTATGGTGGCAAAGAATTGGAAAATGAGTAGATGCCCATCAGTTGGGAAATGGCTGGATAAGTTATGGCATATAAAAGTTATGGAATATTATTATTCTATAAAAAATTAAAAGGTTGATTTTAGAAAGTTCTGAAAAGATTTACACAAACTGATGCTGAGTGAAATGAACAGAACCAGGAAAAATGTACACAGCAACAGTAGAATTCTGTGGTGATCAACTATGATAGATTTATTTGGTTCTTCTAAATTCAGTGATCCAATAAACTTTGAATAGAAAATGCCATCTGCATCCAAAGACAGAATTATAAAGATTGAATGTAGATCACTACTATTTTTTTTTTCCTTCTTAGGGCTTTTCCTTTTGTTCTGATTTTTATCTCCCAACATGATTCATATGGAAATATGTAAAAATGCAAATGTTTAACTAAGAAATGTTTTTACATGTAACTGGGGAAGATAAAAATAATTTTTAAAAATTAACTATATATCTAAACAGTTTAAATTTTAATGAATTTATATTTACAGGTTATAGTTTTTTAAAACTTCATTGTTTTGTGTACATTATTCATTTGATTTGGGGAAGGGGAGGTACCCTCTTATCAAGAGAGGTAATGTAGTATAGTAGAACCTGGGTTCAAATCCTACCTGCAACACTTAACTGATTACTCCAGAAAAAGTCACTTCACCTACACATGTATAATCTGATAATTATTGGATTTATCTAAGTCATGGACGAAATGGTTGATTTTCACTGAAGGAAAGCATTTATATACAGCTCTCCACAGTAACAAAATAACAGATCTTTTACTCAAAGTGAAGAGATTTTTTTATTTAAAAACTTAGTTGACAACTATCCAAAAATCTTTGTAAATTTATCAATTAAACATTAGCTTTCCCTAGCAACTTTGTCTCTTCTGAAATTCTGACAATCATGTCATATATGCTATCATACAAGTCATTGAATGGAAAAGCTTAATAGCATGCAAAAAAGAAAAAATGGGGGTTCACCAATTAAGACCTCCTGTCTACTGACACCAATCTGTTGATAACTCCTTTTTAGGTCTACCTAAGTCTACTATAGTTTCATTTACATCTATCTTATTCATACGAATAACTATATCACGATTGAAGCCAGTTCTAATGATCTTGTGATGAAGAGAGCCATCTACACTCAGAGACTGTGGGGACTGAGTGTGGACCACAACATAGCATTCTCACTCTTTTTGGTGTTTGCTTGCATTATTTTCTTTCCGTTTTGATCTGATTTTTCTTATCCAAGACAATTTTATAAATATATTTACATTAAAAAAAAAAAAAAAGAATAACTAAATCACTCCCCTGAGCTATCCATCCAGTTAGTAACCCTATCCAAAAAAGGCAATAAGAATAGTTTGATGTGACCTGATCTTCATATAGCCATGTTGGCTTTTTGTGATCATTAGTTCCTTTTTGAGATTCACATTACTTATCCCACATTAATTTAAACAACCTTTTGTACCCCACTTTACCCTGTCACTCTTTCCCTTACTTTTGTCCCTCTCTCATTAATCCATACACTTTGTCCCAGTGATGTAATTCTACTCACTCTTCTATATCCCACTCTCCTATTCCTTCTCTCTTATTTCTTTATAGATTTTGAAGGATGCTATACCGTTCATGGTGTGTGTGTGTGTGTGTGTGTGTGTGTGTGTGTGTGTGTGTTATATGTACATATGTATATATAGAGAGAGAATTCTCTATTTAATCCATTCCCAATGTAAGTAGGTTTTCAGAACTATGAGCCCTCCTCACCTCTAATTGTCCCCATGTTAGTTCTTCCTCTGCACCTCATTTGTATAGCATAATTACTATTTTTACCTTTTCCTACACAGGTTTAATTTTTAGAGTCATATACTCAGCTCTGCTCCAATCTCTTTTGGACTACTCACTCAATTACTAATGTCCGTCTTAAGACATATAATTTACATTTCCACATGTAAAACTTTTCCTTCAATTGCACAAGTTTTGGATTACTGTCTAGGGATGGGGTGGAGGGCAGGGAGAAAAATATAGAACACAAGGTTTTGCAAGGATGACTGTTGAAATCTATCTTTACATGTACTTTGAAAATAAAAAGCTATTATTTAAAAAAAATTTTAATTAAAATTATTTTTGGTTTGGTTGCTTGAAATTATCCTTTGATGTTGGCTTATATATTAAATTTTCTATCGAGTTCAGGTTTGGTGAAGACAAAATCCTGAAAATCTGAAGAGTTCGCTAAAAGTTCACTTTTTTTCATTCAATGTTATGGTAAGTTTTGCTGGATATCTTTTCGGCCACAGGTCTAGTTCCTTTGATTGCTAACATCTCAACAACTAAAGTCTTTTATTGTAGCTGTTGGCAAATCCGATAAAATTCTAAATATAGCTCTAGCATAAATGAATTTGTTTTTGTTGCTGTTCCTGGGAAGGTTTCAAAATTTAGCAAAAAAGTTCTTATGTGCTTTCCTTGTAGGATGTCTTTGAGATAGTGATTGGTGGATTTTTTCCTATTTCTACTTTCCCTTCTTGTTCTACCACTTCAGGACAATTTTCTTTATTTCTTGCATTATTGTGTCATGGTTCTTTTTTATTCTCATGTTTTCTCTTCTTGATCTGTTCTCCAGACCTGTTGTTTTTCTTATGTTTAACATTCTCTTCCATTTTTTTCATTTTTATATTTTGTTTTATTATTTCATGGTCTCATCGCTTAATAGGCTTCCTCTTGGCCAATTCTAATTTTCACTCCTTCATTCCCCACTAAATCCAAGAGGTGAAAGTTCCTGTGTTTTGGGCTGAGCCCACTTTGGAACCCAGCTAGCCCCAAGATTCCCAGCTTTTTTGGTTTATTATTTTTTTTCAAGAGCTAGCTTGGAGGTGTTTACACTTTATACTTATTCAACCTCAGTGAAGAGATGGCTTACCACAAGAGAACTTGTAGTGCCCCAATCTTATTTATTTTTCACTGGTCTGTGTTCACCCTTTTTTCACATTTTTATTTTGTTTGTAGGAGAAATCTAGAGAGCATAGAATTTTTCTGATCTACTCCCCCCATCTTCCCTGAATCCTTTTTTTGATGTTACCATTTAGAATTTTTTAAAGCACTTTCCATCTCTATTGAGCTATATTCTAATTCAGAGTTTCTGCTCACCTGACTATACCATTTTCTCTCAATATATTTTTTGCCATAAATTAATCTAATGTCTAAAGAATCTGCCCATGATTCTTTATTTTTTATTAGGGATTCTAATGACACAGTCACTTTTCCCAAAATTAAAACATCACAAAATTTGTTAATTAGAATTATGTATCCATAACTAAATATTAACTTTGTTTCTTAAGATTTTCTTCAAAATTACTGCTGGCAAAGCAATTATTTATCAGATGCTCTGTTTTTAGAAGAACCCTGTTTTATTGATAGAAGTAGTTTTCTTGGGCCTTCCTCCTCCCCTTCCCCCATTACCTCCCAAACAAACAAATAAAAAGATTACTTACTTTCCAGGATGGTCCTAATTAAAGACAAAAGGAGGGACCACAGGACATTCTGTGGTTCTTTAAATTAATTCTTTCCTAAGTCCTTTTAGTAATAGCTAATGACAAGTTCTACAAAAGTCAAACTGTATCTTCCACTTTTTCAAATGTAGCAATTAATTACTAACACAGAAAAATCATGCTACTGGGAAAAGAGGTATTTAAAAATGAAAATACTCTCATTTTCCAGAATTCATTTTTCCTTTTCTTAAAGTAAAAAGTAAAGATTCCAAATTTTGACAAAATTTAAATTACTTTAATCATATCTGCTAAAAAAAAAAAATCACTTTTATTACATTATTTAAAGGAAACATAGTCCTATTCTTACCTTTTTATCAGAAGTTATAAGTTTAAATGCTTGTGTAACTTGATCAACTGTAGCACCACCCCCAACATCAAGAAAATTGGCTGGAGTCCCTCCATGAAGTTTTATTATATCCATTGTGGCCATAGCCAAACCAGCACCATTTACTGTTAAAGTTAGGGGAAAAGAATAGATTTAACAAGTTATCTAAACAAAAATTATATATTAAACAATCATATGCAACATATATACAGTACCTAAACACCCAATGCTTCCATCTAAGCCTATATAGTTGATATCTGCCTTAGCTGCTTCTTTGTCTCTCTCATCTTCCTGAGTCCAATCTTGCAGGTCAAAGATTTTCTTTTGACGATAGTATGAGTTAGAGTCAAAATTGATCTTCGCATCCATACACAGCACTTAAAAAGAAGAATAATGGTAACATGATCTTAACTTTGAGTCAAAGACAAATGATTTTCAACAGTATATGATCAATTTTTTTCCATTAGGAAAACCCATCTGCTCTCATTACTTTACCAGCAACAAATATTTCACTTTTATCCCCATTGATAGAGTTTATGGTCAAGTATTGACAAACTAAACTTCCTGTTAAGCAACATTCCTTAAAGTTAAGTCTGCCAGTGAGTATCCCTATATCCTCATCTCATTTCACAAGCAAATGTACTAAAATTCAGCAGGCAAATAATACTAAAGCAGCCTCATCCAAAAGTCAAATAAAAGTCAAAAATTATGACTTGTTGATAGAATAATTTATTATTATACTAACTCTATGCTTTCAGAACATCACCAAGAAAATAGAGCAGCCAATGCTTTCATTTGTCCAAGTTTCCAAGCAATTACAGTCAAAAATCGAAATTAGACTAATATACTTTGCAGACAAAGATGGAGAAGCTCTATATAGTAAGGTAAAAGCTGGCTCACTGGGAAAGAACCTGATGATGAGAAAGATTGAAATCAAAAGAAAAAGGCAATGGAAAAAGATGATATGGAAAAATAGTTATCATGGAAACAACCAAGATGAACCTGGACAGACTTCAAAAGATAGTGGGAGATGGAAGGCCCTGTATATTACAATCCATGAGGTCACTGTCAGTCATGACTCCATAAAAAGAAAGTGAATAAGTATATTAACAGAGTCAATGTGAGACCCAATGTCACTGCCTTGTACAATGCTTTGTAAAAGCATAACCAATGTCCTGTGTACATTATCAATTTTCAAACTTATATACTCAAACTCTCATATTTACATTAGCATTTTAATTAAAAAAAGAGTAATAAGTTAAAATCACAAACTTTCTTCAAAATACATAATTCAAAATAGTCATAATTCCCTCTAACATCTAATTTCTATTTTACTCACCCTCAATATGTGTACTATGCCCCATGCTTGTTCTTGAAGTATCTTTTTAAGGATATCTAAGGTAGCCTTAAAGTTTCTTTTGTATCATTACTCTGCTTTAAAATTATAAATCAACAGTTAAGGATACTTAATTCAAGTTACTGAGTGAAATGTTAGACATGGGGAGATAGATTCCATATATATTTATAAAGATAATACTCAATAAATATTTTTAATGATAAATGATACTTTACCACCTCCATCTGCATCTTCTACCATTGGATTTATTTCTACCATAGTTGCATCATATTTCAAAAATAGTTCATACAACTTCATCATGTTTTCTGCTGCTGAATCCACAAGATTTGAAGGAAATCCCATATTCCGGGCAAGCTGAAATCAACACAGAGGACAAGTTTTTTCTTCTCATTTGTTAATGTATGTATAGTCAACACATTTTAATAATAGAAAGTTATTTTGCAGTTGTAAAAATTAGGAGTAAGACAAAAACATCTTTTTAAAAATATTTTTAATATTTATTTTTAAAGTTTCTGAATTACAAAAGAATTCTGGTAAAAGTATTTACGTGAGGCAGGTAGTAAGTATAGCAGAATGGAAGGAGCCAGATTTAGTCAGAGGACATGACTCCAAACCTGTGCTCTACCACTATTTGACTATGGGCAAATTACTTCATTTCTGTCCCTCAGTTTCCTTAAGTTGTAAAAATGGAAGTATTAGACTAGATCTCTAAAGTCTCCACCATTATGAAAAATATAGAAATACTAGTGAAAAGATACTTTAGGATATTCTGAAAATCTGTACATAAAAGGATAATCTAATTATGTTACAAAACTGGGTTCTTGAATGATATTCCAAAATAATCATTAGCAATTTACTTGAGAATATAATAGGCAGGAGCTGGAATTATAATTTGTAAGTTATCAAAAAGACTAAATGTCAGTGCACAAAGAGTCTTATCTCTAAGGTCCCTTCAGGTTCTAACATTCTGTGATTCTAGAATTCAATATATAATACAATAAGTGAACAACTAAAACTACCATATTTCCCATTCCTAACAGTAATAAGTTATTTTCTTTTCAAGATTCTTTTAATAAACATAACAATGTAAAACTCTGACTTAATGCTTAAATGAACCTTAAAAATCAAGCAACAAAAAAATCAGTTATAGAAAGCAGATAAGTGCTCATTTGGCAGAATGATTCATGACTAACATTTTGTACTTACTTTGATATAGTCTTCATTTAAAGAACAATCTGGCTATGACTAGAATTTCAGAGTTTAAGTTTTATTAATAGCTATGCCACATGAACTAACCACATTACATTTAAGTTGCTATGACTATTATCAAAAAAAAATTAGCAAAGTAACAAAAACTACTTTTCCTTTCAAGTTGTTTAGATTCTGATATTTTGTGAAATGTAATAAAAAAAATTAGATTCTTACAACAAACATTTTATAAATAAATGTGTCCGTGTGTGTGTGTGTGTGTGTGTGTGTGTGTGTGTGTGTCCGTGTGTGTCTCCCCAAATGAGTTTTATCCCATTCAAAGTAGCTACCTTGGGAAGCTATATTCTTATTCTAATAACATTATTACTAATCAAAAATCCAAAAATTTTGGAACTCCTTTGATATATTGCCTACAAAGACTGTAGAATACATTTAATTTTCAAACAGTGGCAAATTTTTACCATTTGAGAATAGATGTGATTCTTGAAAACAGCAAAAAGTTGTAATTAAATCTGGTAAGAAAGGAAGTTAATAGAGCTGAGTATTAGCACTTTTGGTCAAAATCTATTTCTCAGAAAATACGCTTGAGAGCCAAAGCACTGACAAAGCAAATATTGCAAACCTTTAAGCCATGGCTTACTCATTCTTCTTCTCAAATGCACGTCTGAGATTATTTCAGACCTTAAATTTACAAGTTAAGTTCTACATGAACTTCTGTTTTACAATCCCTAATTCTGGCCCTAGTCAACTGTTCATCCTGTATAAACTAGTACCATAAAACACTAGTCTGTGGCTTTCTTATCCCAATAAAAATCAATCAACACTGCAGGACAGAGTGATGCAAAAAGTACTGGATTACAAAGTCAAATAACCAGCTCAAGAATCAGCTTTGGTCAGGCATGTATCTCTAAACAGTTATAGCCTCTTTGTACTTCTATTTCTTCATTTGTAAAGAAAATTATATCTGTGCTACTTTCCTGAACATGTTATTTCCTGAACATTTGTTATTGCTCAAGATTGGCACCAAAATACAGATTTGAAAAGACACCTCTCCCCATTCCTTCACATAGACAGGGATCCATGGTTCTGAATCACTGCATAACATGTTAGTTTTGTTCACTTATATTCATGATTTTACTGAACTTTTTCCTACTCTTTCTCTTTTGCAATAAATAATTGTTATAAAAAGTGAAAAGAGAAATAAGAGAAAAAAGGGAAATAAATCTAGGTGATGTTAAAACAGAAAAAATCAGTAAAGATCTACTTTTACAAGAGGTTATCATATCAAATGAGAAAATGTGAAAAAATTACACAAATGTACAGCACTATGCAAATGCAAAGTATTTTATTTACTTGTGATTCTGATTCATGGTTTCTTGGATTTCAAGTATATTGGAATTTTTAACTGTTGACTTTGAATTTGGTCTTAGATCAAAAAGAAAGTACCATGTTCCATCACTTGCTACTAATTTTTTCAAATATGGAATAAAATGTGAAGCATTCCTTTAAATATCAAAAGAAATGTCAAGTCTTCATTATTCAATATCATCACTCCCAAGGGTTGAACAATATTCGAAGAATATGTGAAATTTTCTCCTGAAGTCTATTCTCTTAAATATATTTAACTATTAATTTTAGCCATAATTCTGGTAATTTGCATTTGTTTGAATAAAAAAGTCTAAAATGCCAAAGGCATTTCACTTTTGAAAATTAACTTAGAATCATTTGAACATTTTCATTAGTACTACAGAAAATTTAATATCTACTTTGTTCTTCATCATAGTTATTATTACCCCTACCATCTCATACCTTTTATGAAAATCAAAAATTCTAGCTTTCAACAGTACTTCATTACCAATCTCTTTTCACTGGTGAAGAATCAATTGTATTTTTAACTTCATACAGATTTGATAATAATATTGTTTTAACTAAATAGTCACTCATTTTAACATGTACATGAAAACAACATATACTATACTTAATAGCTGCTAATATTAAATATTATTCCCATATGTTAACTTGTGCTGTGATACATCCATGCAATGATCATTTCTCTTCAACTTCAACAGACGAACAAAACTAAGTCTCAAGATCTTATAATCATACCTCAAATGAAACTGTTCTGGAACCTATGACATTAACGAGAAGTAAAATCAGTAAATTAAAAACTAGCCTTGGAGTCATAAAGAATAGGTTTGAGCCCTACTTCTAAAACAAATAGTTGTGTCACACAAGACACTTTATTGTGTAAGTTTTACTTTTTTTAATATTTATAAAAGTTCTCAAAATTGCAAGACTGAGAAAGAGTCTTGAAGAAATTTACCCTGACAGCTTGTTCCATTTTGATGCCTTCCATAATATCAATAGGTTCCTTAAATATTGCTTCAGGATTCTCTGCTGCAACATCCTCAATGTTGACACCACCTTGAGAACTTCCAATCAACACAGGACCCTAGATAAAAGATGGAAAGTCAGATGTTAGCTCACACAACAGTATGTGTTATATGCAGTTCCAGAATGCTAAAGGGATACAAAAGGGTAAAGAAAATATTAATCTTGATTACAAGAAGGGAATGAACAATATACTTATTGAAGCAATTGAAGAATACTATGCAACATACTGTATTTCTCAAAATATATCATCACATAAGCTGAATCTACATAATTTATATAATGGAATAAATAGATGTAGCTACATTCAAGACAACAAAGATCACCCAATATAGTTATTTTTGAGCTATGTTCTCAATAAGAAGGACCAACAGATAAGAAGGTTTAGAAAATATATGTAATATTGTATTTAACTTATACTTTAACATAGTTAACATGTATTGGTCAACCTGCCATCTGGGGGAAGGCCTTGGTGGGGGGAAAGAGGGGAAAAATTGGAACAAAAGGTTTTGAAATTGTCAATGCTGAAAAAATTACCTATGCATATATCTTGTAAATAAAAAACTATAATAAAAAAAAAGAAAGAAAATATATGTAAATGATGAGAATTTGCTAACTTTACACTTCAGATTTTATTTTAAAATGTTATGTCTTGGGATGGAAAACTCCATCTGCATCCAGAGATAATTATGGAAACTAAATGTGGACCAAAGCATACAATTTTCTTCCATTCTTTCATTTTTTTTTTTTGGCTGAGGCAACTAGGGTTAAGTGACTTGCCCAGGGTCACATAACTATTAGTGTTAAGTGTCTCAGGCCAGATTTGAAATCAGGTCCTCCTGACTTCAGGACTGGTGCTCTATTCACTGTGCCACATAGATGCCCCAAAGTATACAATTTTCACCTTTTATTTTATTTGTTTTTTCTTTCTCATGGTTTTTCCTTTTTATTGATTTTTCTTTCACAAAATGAGTAATATGTAAATGCTTAAAATAAGTGTACATATATAATCTATATTGGATTGCTTGCTCTCTTAGAAAGGGAGGAAGTTAAGGGAGAGAGGTCCCCCTAACTCCAGGGCTGATGCTCTATTCACTGCACTTTGTAGCTATCCCCTATAAGGAAGAGAGGGAGAAAAAAATTTGGTATTCAAAATCTTACAAAAATGAATGCTGAAGAAACTATCTTTACATGTAACTGGAGAAATAAAAAATTTGAATTCAAAAAAATAAAACAAAATGCTGTGTCTTACATAAGGAAAAAACATTAACCAGAATTCTCAATTCATCACTCTGTACGCATACTTTGAAACAAGTAATCTGTTCTGTTGTACTATTTTATTAACTATTCATTGGATAATAAAGAAATACTTGTATAACAAAAAATTCTGAACAAGGTTGCAAATACCAGTCACAATATTTTCAATATTGTTGGTTATATTTAAAAGTTTCCTTATAATAAATAGCTTGTATGATAAAGAAAAAAAGTATATGCAAAGTATTTATGAAGATATCCTAAAGAGGCTTAGAGCAAAGAATGCTAGATTTGAAATCTGAACAAGCTGTTTGAATACTAGCTTTGCCACTTTCATCCTGTGTGAACTTAAGCAAATCAAATAGCTTCTGTGGACCTCTATTTCCTGCTATAAAAATTGTGGAAACTGAAAGGACAAAAACTGGACTTTATTGTATCCAAAATACTCTCCCAATACTGAACACTAAGTCTGTGATTCTTACAACAAAACAACAAATTCAAAAAATACATTATATAATATTACATATTACACATAATATAATAACTATATTATATATTATGAAATATAATTATTATATATTATATATAACATATTATATAATAATATAAATATATTACAAATATAAAAATAATATAACTCATTACATATTCTGTAGCACTTTAGTAATGAATTTCTCTAATATAAAGCATGTATCTTTCTTTTTTTTTGTTTTTGTTTTTTTATAGCTTTTTATTTACAAGATATATGCATGGGTAATTTTTCAGCATTGACAACTGCAAAACCTTTATTTTTGCTGTACAAAAAGAATTGGACTTTGAAATAGTGTGTAATTAGCCTGTGAAAGCAATCAGCAATGCAGGCAGGCAAAAATAGAGGGATTGGGAATTCTATGTAGTGGTTCATAGTCATCTCCCAGAGTTCTTTTGCTGGGTATAGCTGGTTCAGTTCATTACTGTTCTACTGGAACTGATTTGGTTCATTTCAATGTTGAAGAGGGCCTCGTCCATCAGAACTGATCATCATATATATTCTGATGGAAGTGGATATCTTCAACATAAAGAAGATCCAACTCACTTCCAGTTGATCATTGATGGACAGAAATAACTACACCCAGAGAAGGAACACTGGGAAATGAATGTAAATTGTTAGCACTACTGTCTTTCTACCAGGTTACTTATACCTTCGGAATCTAATACTTAATGTGCAACAAGAAAATGGTATTTACACACATATATTGTATCTAGGTTTTATTGTAACACATGTAAAATGTATGGGATTGCCTGTCATTGGGGGGAGGGAATGGAGGGGGGGGATAATTTGGAAAAATGAATACAAGGGATATTATAAAAAAAAATTACTCATGCATATATACTGTGAAAAAAAATTCTAAAAAAAAAAAAAGAGAGAGAATACTTTGTCTCAAGCAGATCTAAGAATGCAAAAGCATAAATAGCACTTCTCTGAATATAGCTCTGATGGCCTTTGAAATTACAAATAAGAATTTGCTCTGAGAAAAAAAAAAAAAAAAAAAAAAGGAACTGATCATCATATAATACAGCTGTTGAAGTATATAATGATCTCCTGGTCCTGCTCATTTCACTCAGCATCAGTTCATGTTAAGTCTCTCCAGGCCTTTCTGAAATCATCCTGCTTGTCATTTCTTACAGAACAATAATATTCCATAATAGTCATATACCACAATTTATTCAGCCATTCTCCAGTTGATGAGCATCCACTCAGTTTCCAGTTTCCGGCCACTACAAAGAGGGCTGCCACAAACACTCTTGAACATACAGGTCCTTTTCCTTTCTTTAAGATCTCTTTGGGATATGAGCCCAGTAGTAACATTGCTGGATCAAAGGGTATGCAAGCATATGTCTTTCTCAGAAGTATTCTTGCAAACTTCTTGTAAAAAGGGCAATTCCAGGGAAGTGATCTACTAGCAAAAGAAATTTCTCTCCCTCCCTGCTCCATCACTTGAGATTATGGTTTTCCTTTAAGAGACTCTGCAATGTCCCAAAGCTGGATGCACTCCAGACAGTGACAATGGCAAACTGAATCATTTGGTAGGTTTCAATCATTTAGAGAATCCTTTTATCATCTGGAATCTGTATCAAATAGCTTCTACATGTTTTTTGCCTCACTTGACAGTAATAAGAGGATCAAAGTTGTTTCCATTATTACATCTTTAATAAGATTCTTTGGCATACATATGGATGAAAGATGTAGAACTGTCAAGTATTGCAGAAGTTGTCTAGTTCCTCTCGTCCTTCATTTTAACAGATGCGGAAACTGAGCTCTGGAAAAGGGTGATTTGCCCAAGGTCAATCGCAAAAGTAGCAGAGGCAGTATCTAAATTCACACTATCCCTCCTTTTGGGTGGGTTCTGATCTATTGAATCAAAAATGTTCTTATAAGCAACAAATAGAAAGCAAAGTGATGTTTCTACAGCTTTCAGTGAATTGTGATTGCCAGATGTGGCCTGCTGTAGAATATAAACCATGAAATTATCCTTGTTCCTTTTTCATACCTTCAAAAATGCTCTTAATTCATGTGTAGATTATTCTTACAAAAAATTTAATAGGTCTTTTCCCACTTTTATCTGTATATTTTTTTCTTTTCAGTTTCATAGTTAAATGGACCTCTCAGCCAGCTTTTGAGATATTATGAGTGATTATGTCCAGCAGATTTTATGTTTCAACAAACTCTGGAGTTAGAGCAACTGATTTTGAAGCTATGTCTCTGACTGCTCAAAATCCTGACCTTGGTATCTTCAAAACAACTATTCTGCAACTGAAAGAGTTCTCTGAAAGTTCTAGTCCTCAAAATAAATAATTTTTGAAATTATTTTGCCCTTTTCTCACTGCAATGCTGCCTTTGAAGCAGTTGGGTATGATTTTCTAAATTTCCCCAACCGAAGATGAGGCAGATATAGATGTACAACATTATCTGCAAACAAATCTAAATCCATTCAATTTCTGAATATAATACAACATATTAACAAAATCTACCTATACCTAGTACCAGCTAAAGATAGAAATATTAATACATGTCAATGACAAAGCAACTTAATACCATAATCACTCCAAAATAGCAAATGGATTTGTTTGGGGATTTCAAAGATCACTTGACAAATGATGCCAATACACACAGTATATTGAAACTGAAATTAAGGATTTCAATATATCTTAAGGATTCTTTAAAAATTACTCAATACTGATGGGGGTTGAGGTCTTAAGATTCCTTTCTAATTGCCCAACTCATGGCTGACCTTGATTCACAAATCCTGGTCAAAGGCACCCTTTGAATATCCGGGTCCAGCCCCATTATCAGCTCAGCTTCCCCCAGCCCTCACCTGATCTGAGCTAACTGAAAAGTCCTCTGAGAATTTAGGGGTACCACCCATTATCTTATAGGTATAAAAAAGGCCAACCCGGAGCCCCTCTTGGCAGGAGCCCTTCCGCCAATATATGGTACCCTTCCAGCCATATAAGGGTTCCTGCCCGCCCAGCAGACACCTCTGGCCCTGGCGTCTTTCTAACTGAGCTTTACTTCCAATTTCTACAATAAACCTTTTATTTATCAATCTAGGTTTTCGGGCCTGTAAATTCATTTACAGGGGACACTACACCTCATGGGATTATCTTATTATCTATGCGCCGAGAAATGGGGTTCCCCCTTTCCTTTCCCTCATTAATACCATGTGCAATAAAATGAAATTGTGTAGAGATTTTTATACTTTTAGTAGGATTTTACTACCATCTAGTGTTATGCTTTAGAAGTACTTTCATAGTGCAAAATAAGAGGAGAAAAAATGTAGGATCTGAGAGCTAAAAAGAGTATTGATTTGCCTCCTTCCACTTAACAATGAGGGAATTAAAGGCCCAGAAAAGATTGTCCATAATGACAATAAGTAGCAGAGCTGAAATTCAAACCAAGATCTCCCAATTCCAAATTTTTTTCACTACCCTAGTAGAAACAGAATAAACCAAACAATAAACTCACTCCAAATATAATGATCTGTCCATTAAATACTGTGCTAATAAAACAACCCAAATTCTCACCTGACACCCATTCTATGTCTAGGAAAACCCAATCTTTTGCAAAGAACTCAGATGAGTTCAACGACACTGCAGACTCAAGACTTTATACATTATAAAAAAGTAATTAATAGAAATAAAACATAACTAGAGGTTAGAATAATTAGGAATAAGTATAACAAGAATAAGGATTCTATATAAAAGCTGTTTTCACAAGCTTCTTCTGTTCAACAAACTTTCAACTACCTACTAAATAAAGTTCAAATTCCTTACCCTAACATTCAAGGCCTTTTACAATCTGGATCCACCTCCTTTTCAGCCTTCCCTTACACATTCTTCTTCATGTACTCTATTTTCTAGGCAAACCAGATTTGTTTTGTATGTGAAGGGGTCTATGTGAAAGAAAACAGGAAAGGAAGGTTGGAACCAGGTTGCAAAAGTTCTTGATTGTTAAGAGAAAGGACTTTTATTTTGTAGGCAACAGTTATTGAAGGTTTTTTAAAAGAAAATTTAGAAATATTTGCTATATAGACTCCCCTTTGAGTTAGTCAAGTCAAATGATCAAATACTTAAGCACTTACTACTTGTCAGTCACTGATGAGGAGTAGATAAGGAATACAAATATAAGCAAAAAAGAAAGACAACCCCTGCCCTCAAAAAGCTTATATCCTAAAGCAAAGGCAACACATAAAAGAAGCAGGGGTCGGGAGAGGGCTACCTGTGACAGGGAGGAAGATGGGACAATGATAGAGCACTGGCCTTGGAGTCAAGAAAGCCTAAATTTGAACCATGTCTCAGACACTCATCAGTTATGTGCACCTAACCTAGGTAAGTCATTTAACCACTTGCTACTTTAATTTCCACATCTGTAAAACGTGGATTAAAACACTTCAAGGTTGTTATAAAGATAAAGTGAAGTAATATTTAGAAAGTATTTTCAAACCTCATATAAATTTTAAACTACTATGAATATCATCATTATTACCACAAAGAGACATAGTGGCAAAATACAGAGAATAAAGGATGGTCGATCTAGGTCATTTCTCAAAATGGAGGTAACAAGGAACTTATCAATGGGAGAACTGAATTGAACTGAATTACCAATTGGATTACATTAAATTTTCTACAATAACTAATGATTTACAACAACCTCTCTTTGGTACTAAAAATTGTAATAGTGTTTTTAACCAAAAAAAAAAAAAAAAAAGTTAGTTTTTACACAGATAATATAGAGGGCCAAGCAATGGTCTTCAAAACATAAGGAAAGACTGCAAATGCTTATAAAAATACAATTAACATATAAAACAGATGTTAATTCTGCTACTAAATAAAACAGGGTCACCAAATATTATGAAATCCTAAAAAAAATTTAGTACAACTCTCTCAACTTGTACATTTCTCTAAGATTTCAAACTGTACTCAAGAATTACTATTAGCACTTCAGCTGAAGAGAATAACATAACCTACATCTTTCTTTCCCTTGTCCTGCCTCCAAGAAGCAAATATTTTTCAGTTTCTTTCATCTCTTTCCACCTGAAATATCCAATCATCTACAGTAGAAAATTCACTTAAAGCTTCTAAATTCCCAATGAACACAAAAGATTTGAAATCTTGAAAGAAAAAAAATGCAATAAGGTATGTGTGGGATAATTCCTCTCTTTTCTCTCAAAAGAATGGAGCATTTATTTGTAAATTCATTATGTAATCACTTGGTTTGTGCCCTGTGGCAAAATGAGAATGCAATTTCTAGTACCAGATTAGGCATAACAAAATACCACCACAAAATGGGTATCCTAGGGAGTCCATTGTAAAGGAATTCCACTTACAGCAGTCTTTTCATCACTTCATATAGCAAATCAACTTATTTAATAAATACAGTACAGTTAAGTTATACAAGTAAATAATGGAGTTATGATATAAACAATATATTCGTATTCTATTTTAAGAGAGCTATCTGATCCATATAAAAGGATTTTCGATCTAAATATACCAATTTTACTGTAAGAGCATTCTGTGTATAATTACTTACTTGAAAAGTCCTTTCCATTGTTATAGCAAAGTAGTATTCCCTCCTGGGATATCTTCGCTCACAGACCAACACATTATTACATATCCTGCCCTTTTCTCCTGTTTGCTTGGTAAATAGCTTCTTCCCAATCATTTGGGCAGAAACAGCTTTTGCTTCTTCTGGACTGAAAAAAGAAAACATTTTCAAACATCACAGCTCTTCTCTAAAAGGTTGATAATGATTACATTACAATTACTTAATAACATTGATAAAAATATTTTACAATTTTTTTCTGAAAGATGTCTGACATTTATGACAGACTTACGAAAAAACTATCTTCACTCCACCTTTGAGGCCACTCTCAAATGTTCCTTTTCCTCTACCACCAGCTAACACTTGTGCCTTTATCACGATGTCATTAGAACCTAAAAGGAAAAACAATCATCAAATATGAAGTTTAGGCTACCAGCACACCATTGTAATTATTTAGGATCTATCAAAGAGGCATATTAGAAGTAACACTTCATTTATCTATTTGAGGCAGACAGTGTAGCGTTGGACTTAGAATCAGGAAGAACTATGTTTACTGGTTCTGAAAGCAGGGGTCTAGCTCAATTAGCTCATCTGTAAAATGAGGGTAATAATAGCATCTACCTCAAGGGTTATTCTAATAATCAATTGAGACAACATATTTAAAGTGTTCTGCAAACCTTAAGTGCTGGGGGGTTGAGGTCTCTTTAAGATTCCTTTCTAATTGCCCAACTCATGGCTGACCTTGATTCACAAATCCTGGTCAAAGGCACCCTTTGAGTATCTGGGCCCAGCCCCCTATCACCATCAGTTCAGCTTCCCCCAGCCCTCACCTGATCTAACTGAAAAGCGCGCCGAGAACTTAGGGGTACCACCCATTATCTTCTAGGTATAAAAAAGGCCAACCCAGAGGCCCTCTTGGCAGAAGCCCTCCCTACAACACATGGTATCCTTCCAGCCATTTAAGGGTTCCTGTCCACCCAGCGGCCACCTCTGGCCCTGGAGTCTTTCTAACTGAGCTTTACTTCCAATTTCTACAATAAACCTTTTATTTATCAATCTAGGTTTTCGGGCCTGTAAATTCATTTACAGGCGACACTGCACCTCATGGGACTATCTTACTATCTATGCGCCGAGAAATGGGGTTCCCCCTTTCCTTTCACTCATTATAATTACATTATTAATATTATTATCATTCAGTATTACAGATGAATCAAATATTCCACATAAGAAAATTTTCCAGAAAATTGAATTTCACAAACTCCTTTTAAACACCAAAGCTTTAGTTAAATCTTTCCATAAAAAGTCAGGAAATATTTATTATATGCCTATTCTATGTAAGACACATTCTATGTGTTAGAGTCACAGACAAAAACAGTTCCTGACCTAAAAGCATTTGTATTAATTTACAGAAATACTATATACTAGGTATACTATTATATAAAGCCAAATTAATTGAAATAGGTAAAAAAAACTTAAAGAGCTATATGTTAGCGTTTAAAAAATCTAATCAAAACAATGTCTCCATAGGAGATAAGAGTGGAAATGGACTCAAAGTACAAGAAAAGGTACCAAAGTTTTGGTGGGGTGGGGAAAATCACAAGAAGGGCATGCATAAAATATAACCATGATTATTAGTTCAAGTATTTCTTTTGAACCTTCAACTGCTTGATTTTTAAATTCCTTTCCCTTTGGAGTTCATAATTACAGTCTTATCAACTTTTTTCACTCTCCTCAAAATATGAAACATGTTCATAAAAGCATGCTTCTAAGTTGCTTTTCCTATTTAAAAAAAAAAATACTTGCTTTCCTATTATAGCCTGATGATTTAAGACAAGAAAGATTTTAACTTTATCAGAATAGGTCATTTAAAAGTGGTCATCCTGATTTAAGCAGTACATGAAAAGACCTTATTTTCTCATTTATATTTTTCAAAAATTCTTATTTTATTAGGATCTCATTTCTATGTTTTCTGAACTTTAGAAATCAGTTTTAGCTGATATATTAATAATATCTCAGCACACACAGGGTCCACCTCCTTTATTGAAAAGCATTCTATACAGAAGCAAAATATTACTTTAATATAATATAGAACTAAGGCCAATCAATATCCTTCAAATCTTGACATTTCAGAGTTGTTATTTTACAGACATACAAGAAGTATAGCAGATTTCCAGGATATGTCATCTACAAAATTTAATATGAATTCACAATCAATTATTTTCACAGAAATTAGTAAGTCATAAGACTTCTTTTATCTATATATGGACAAAAGTAATGTAAATTAAAAAGTTATCTAATGTACACCAAAATGAATGAATGAATGAATAGGCAAACTCTTATACAACAAAACAATCAAACTTGGAAAAATGATGGTTATCATCTTCATGCACAGAGGTTCAAGAACAAACAACATACTGAAACAATATCAAAACTTGCTTGAAAAAAATGCTTGAAATTAGGCAATTCAAAAAAGAATGAGGAAAATTAAGATGCACAGCAATCAACTTGTACTCTCAATTTATCTAGTTAAGATACACTTATTTTGAACACAAGGAAATGTCTGTAGAAACTTTAAATTGAGAAACGTATTTGTTCATATTTTCATACCTTTTTTATATAATAAAAAAACAAAATCTAGAAGAACATTTAACAGAATTAGAAATTAGTTAAATGTAATGATGGACAGAATCTGCTACACCCAGAAAAACTTGGAAATGAATATAAACTGTTAGCATTTTTTGTTTTTCTCCCCAGATTATTTTTACCTTCTGAATCCAATTCTTCCTTTGCAACAACAACAACATAAATATTGTACCTAGGATATACTATAACATATTTAATATGTATGGGAATGCCTGCCATCTACGGGAGGGGGTGCAGGGAAGGAGGGGAAAAATTCGGAACAGAAGGAGTATAAGGGATAATGTTGTAAAAAAGTACCTATGCATATGTACTGTCAAAAAAAGTTATAATTATAAAATTAATTTAAAAAGAAAAAAGAAATTAGTTAATGTAGTAATTAGTCATGTATATCTAGAAATTTACTTTAAAGAGGACTATATAGTTAATGCATTACTAATTATGTTTACTTATTAAATCTAAGGCCTCATTTTTATTTATTTATTGTTTATTTATTTTCTGAATCAATTGAGGCTAAGTGACTTGCCCAAAGTATTAAGTGTTAAGGGCAGATTTGAACTCAGGTCTTCCTGACTTTAGGGCTGGTGCTCTATCTACTGACCACCTAGCTGCCCTAGACCTCATTTTTTTAAAAGAACTAATCCCAGTTTTGAAAAATATATAAGATGTTATTTTATAGAACAAAATGACTAAAGTTTCCAAAAAGTTTTAATTTATAAAGTCAATCAATTTATTACATTGTTGGTACCATTTTTCTAAGCTCAATGTCTCTTTAGCAATAAATTTTAATTTCATGACAAGGAGAAGGCATCAGCTGCGATCCTTAGCCTTTCTTCCAGTTACACACATATATAAAATATATATCTTAAAATTAACCTAGATTTTGGATTTTGTTTTTCCTTGATTACAGAACTGTCACCTGTAAGTCACTTATGTAACCATTACTGTGACTAATAAATTATAGAACTTCAATCAAAGGCTATCTAAATTTTCCCTGATATTTTTAGTGAAAATAAGATTGTCTTAAAGAAGTAAAAGTATAAGACATAAAATGAAAGCTAATAAATTTCTTACCAGGAACATAAAAAAAGTTTACATTATATCAAAGTTTACTTTTTACCCAGCCAAAAATTTTTCTTAATTTAATACCTAATTTTTTAGCAATTGCATAAGCTTCATCTGGTGATTTTGCCACTTGTCCATTAGGAACAGCAATGCCAGCTTCTTGCAATAATTCCATGCTCAGGTATTCATGTAATGAGAGCTTCCTTTGTTGCTGCTGCTGCAGTTGGAAGCCTTGGTTGTTCAACAATCCAGAACTTCCCAAAACCTAGTAAAAAGGACAATTTACTTTAGTCACTTATGTGTATACCCACACACACACATACACATGCACACAAGCATCCATTCATATTATGTAACAATTTCAATGGGAAGGAAGGTTGAGAAAGTTAAATGTTTTTGCATAAACAAAACCATTTAATTAAAATTAGAAAGATGGATCAGGTTAACTGGAGGAAAAAAAAACTCTTGGCAACAAATTTCTCTGATAAAGGTCTCATAGTCAAGAAATATGGGGGAAGCATGAGGAGGGGATGGGAGGAAGATATCAAAAAAACAAGATATATATATATAGAATTAATTCACATTTAAAAGAGCTGTTCCCTAATAGTAAAAGGATATGAATAAGCAGTTTTCAAAGGAAGAAATACAAATTACTGACAATTATATGTAAAAATATGCTGCAAATCAGTAATTAGAGAAATGAAATCTGAATTCCATCTCATATCCATTAGCTGAATGAATGGCCCCAGAAAAATGGAAACACTAAATGTATTCTGGAAACCAATTTGGAACTAGATCCCAAAAAATTACAAAACTGTATATGCCCCTTGACCCAGCTAAAGCACTACTATCCCAAAGAGATTAAATAAAGAAGAGAATAAACTGATAAGTACCAAATTATTTATAGTAGTACTTTTTGGTATATTGAATAAGAAACTAAAGGGGTACATGCCCAACTACTAGTAATGGCTAACCAATCATAAAATATAAATGTAATGGGCTATTATTGTACCAAAAGAAATGACAAAATGGATGATTTTCGAGAAACCTGTTAAAATGTGCATAACCTGATATAGAATAAAGTAAGCAAAAGCAAAACAATTTATATAACATTATAAGAAATACTGCTTTGAGAGACTTAAGAATTATAATCAATGAAATGACCAACTCTAATGCTAGTATACTGATGACTGCTATCTAGCTCTTGAGAGATGAGGGACTCAAAATACAGAATAAAACATACATGCTGAGATAGTCATTGTAGAAATATTTTATTGGACTGTGCATATTTGTTAGCACTTGGTTTTTCTTTTTTCCCAACAGAGATGACTGTGGAAGGATAAAGGGTGTTAGATGAACCCCATCCCATCCCTCAAAATGACAGAAAGAATAAAATCATTAAAGGTATCTTTTTAAAAATTCAAAGCAAACAGAAGGCCACAAGGAAGAACAAACAAGAATGGCAGCATTAAACAACTAGAGAATGAACTTATTATGTACTTAGAAACAAAAGCAAGCTGTGCATAAGAGAGATTTATAATTCTCTTTTTTTTTCCTCCCTCCCTCCTCCCTTTCTCCTTCTCCCCACCTTCTCTTTCTCCCTCCCTCCCTTTCCTTTTCTCTCTCAAATTTGTTTTCCTCTAAGCTTTAAGCAATTCACCTTTGAATAACCAGCACTAAACAACTGTATTGACCAGCTTCATCGGTCTGACTCAACCCACTGGATGTTCAATTAGCTCAAACCACTCCAAATAGAATCCTGTAGGATGACTCGGTGCCCATTCTTAGCAGGAAGTACTTTCAGAAGATAAGATAGATCATCACCCCATAAACCAAAGGACTTTGGGCCCCATTAGTTTAAGTTTAGGAAGGAAAGGTGAATGGATCCCCAAGTACCCAGAGGTGCCCAGTATTTGAATGGGTTCCCTGTAAGGTATTCCATCGATTCTGGGAAAGAGGAAAGGTTATATAGGATTAATGTTATTCCTACTACAATAGTATCTGGAATTTAGGATGACAACATAGGACTGAGATTTGGGTTAATATTACTGAGAAAGATAGCCCACAAACATTTCATTTATGTTTATCAAATTATAAAATGCAGAGACTTGACTAGTCATAGTCAAGGAATTACAGTAAGTATTTGTGTCTTGATAGGGAAAAGAGAATTTTATGAAACTGTCCAATTTGTAATAATCTTTGGTTTACTACAATGACTGGACATTTTAGAAAATGCAGATTAAAGAATAAGTTGGGAATAGATGTAATAGGTTTAGATCTCTTAGAAGTCAAGAACTTAAGGCAAGCAATAGCTACCACTATCAGGGTAGAACTGGCAAAGTACTCTAAAGAATCTGAACAAAAAACAATTTCTATGTCTGTGCTACAGGTCACCCCATACCCAGATAGTACCATTCCCTTTGGATGTGGAAAAACATGAGAGTGAATTCATATGCATAGTCTTCCTGCCCCCACAATAATACTAGTCCCTTATTCCAGCTCTGGGAATCAATCAGCTTGCCTCCCATGTCAGGGTTAAAGATTCCAAAATATAGGGACTATAATGGCAAGTGCCTGAGTCAACTAGGGGTAGCTTTGACAATTTCCCAGTGATGAGCATACCCCCAAGCAAACCTTGGATAATACTGTGAAGGGCAGCATTCTCAAACCCACTTTGCCTGGGAATTGAGTGGGCACCTGTGGACGGATCCAAGTGATTGATTATTCCTTTTATCCTAGAGTTCGATGAAGAAAATAAGACTCAGTCAGGAAGAATTAAGTCAAAGACAATAACTAATTGATGAATTCAAGGCTAGAAATCTAGTTAGTTCTGGATTTGGGTCATTCCTATTCTGGTGGTAAATATTATTGGATAAATTACTAGAGAGGTAGTCAAGGAAATAGAATAGTTAGTTCCCCTAGCAGAATGACAAGGCAAAACAGAATGACTCTGGACAGGTTATCAGTAGGAAAACAGGGAACATGCATTACAATTGGAGGTAGCTTCACTCCTAGTAAGGCCTTTCAGAAGAATTAGCCAAGAATTCTGTGTAAGGAGATTTATGCATGGGTTAGTAGACTTTTAAGAAGTGGCCTGTAAAGTGTAAGCCAAATTTGAGGGGTTTAGAAAAAGATATGGAAACCAAATTATTTTAAAAAAAGAAAAAAAGGAAATTGTGAGAAATGGATAGGCATTTATTTGGTTTTCAGTTATGAAAATTAAATGAGAAAAACTGAAACACACAAGGATATCAAAGAATAATCAAGGGTGGAGGTTAGTTATCTTCCCTAAAAAGAATTTAAGAATGTAAACTCTTTGGGGGCAGGGACTGACTTTTGTAATCAGGGGTGGAAGCCAGAGATAGGAAAAGAATCTTTCTTTCTTTGCCCCCAGCGCTACTCAGTAACCTTTCCCCTTCTAGAAAGTAAACTCCTTGGGGGCAGGAACTGGCTCCGTAATAAGAGGTAGAGATTCAGTAACATCCAATTAAAAAGAAATCAGAAGAGGGACTTGTGCTTCAGGATAGGAAATAATATATTGCTTTTGGAGTTTCAAAGTTGTGTCTATTAACCTAGACACCCATTCTTGCAAGAATATCAAATAAATCTTTCCTGCATTCATCAACAAGTCACTAGAGTTCTGGGTAAGATATTTTGCTTCTCACAAGACTCAATGGCTAGAGGTTGTTATCATCATGAGAATTTTCTAATCTGCTTAAAAATCCTCTAGGGATAACTAGATAGTGTGGTGATGCACAAGCCCTAGGAGGACCTGACATACAATACTTCTAGACAAGTTACTTAAGTAGATAAGTAAATAAGTAAGCAAGTAAATAAATAAGGCTCTTCCAAAGAGTTTTAGTAGGTTTTGAAGTCAGTTAAACATATAAAAAATTTAACACTTTTCAATTAAGTTTGCAAGAAAAATTGACTATATCTGGGAAGATAAAAATTTACTAGCTATATTTCAAGAAAAAACTTTACATAATTGGTATATGAGGTTGAAAAATAATTTAGTAGCACAGCCAAACAAATAGTTCTTTCCACCTAGATCTACTTTATCATAGGGAGGAAAAAGTGAAGCTGCTGACTTTGCAGTCCAAATCACTTCCAAGTCAGATCAGCACCTCCCAGATGTCATAGTCCTTTTCAAAAATGAAGGTCAAATAACAATCTCCCTTTCCCTCCCTTCCTTTTTTTCTTCATTCCTTCCTTTTTTTTTCTTCCTTTCTCTTTCCTTCTTTCCCTTCCTTTTGTACATATAGGATATCAAACCTTTACCTGCTGGTGCCCTGCTCAAAAGACTGTAATTTTTTTAATCACTGAAACCTCCCAAGATTCTGGGACTTTACTGGCTAGAGTTCTTTATTAAGGACTATGCCAACAATAGGTCGCAGGCAAAGCTCCAACAGCTGAGACAGCTGAGAGTGGATGACCAGACGGAGTCAGAGTGAATGTAAACAGCAATAGTTTCAGGTTAGGCCAGAAACCCTGAAGGTCTTCACCTCCCAGATTAGATTTTTTTGTTTGGGTTGGGTTTGGGTTTTTAACTAGATAAACACCATTCTCAACTTCAATTCTTACCATGTCTTCCACAGAAGCCAGAGCCATTTCCAGGTATCCAAGTCTATCTCTTGCTACTGGATACTTATTGCTCCAAAGAAGAAAGTGAGGCTTGTGACTTTGCCCAGCCCACTCCCACTTAAATCCCACTTATTAGCATCACCTAGTCCACCACAACTTTATTTTTGTGAAGTATCTTTTTTCAGCTATGGCAGTCATTAAACAAGTATCTTTATAAAATGAACTTTTAAATTAGCTCTTTAAATGACTATATCACAAACAGTTGAATCAAGAGTTTCCAGAATGAAGCAAATTCAATCCTATTACATTTACTAAAAAATGTTGCCTTAGAGAGAGAAAGTTCAGTGGGGAAAAGGAGAGGTAAATAAATCTTCCTATTTACAATCCAGTAATCCTAATCTCAATTATCTTTAGTTTTGGTTTTATTTAACCCACGGTGATTCCTAAAGCTACCCCCCTTCCAAGTCTCCAAGTCCATTTGCAAAATAATGGTCATGTAAATGAAGAACTGCAAACCAGTGGCAAAATGCAAATTAAAAGTATCTGCCTTCAAGGGCTTTACATTCTATCAGCCTAAAACAGAAGAAAACCAACTAACTTGGTGGAGTTAAGCCACTACAGACAAAATAGGACTTCAATAGGACTTCCTTTGCCTCATTTAAAGTTAATTCATATTAACATTATGCTCCTGTTTGAAAATTTCCTGGAAATTCTAATTATTTTCTTCCAAAACAATTCAATGGGAAGCTGGATTCTATATTATGTCTATTTTGTATCCATACATTGTTAGAATTTGGCATTCCTTGGAGAATACTGACCACTGTGGTCAGTAACTGACCTGAAAGAATTCTGACATAACAATGAAAAATACAATAAATTGGCCAAAAATTAAAATTTAAATTAAAATTAGAACTTAGAATTTTTTTGAGTAAAAATATTTTTAACTTCTAAAACTTTTTAGATATGGATGAATGCTACTTTGGTCCAAAGGTAACAATTCCAAAGTAGTTATATTTATTATAGGTTGCTCACGGTGATAAATTATTACTATAAAACACAAGCCAATTAAAAAGTTTTAGTATGTAAAAACAGATTGAAACTCATAATGTGAAACTCCAAAAGCTACAAATTAAATTTTCATCAGCTATAAATTAAGATGGCAAGGTAAAATTTTTTTTTCCATTTGAAACTCAAAAAGGTCACTTTATCTAAATAACATTTTCTCTACTTGACATTATCAGGACCATCTTCTTTAACAATCCTGAAATGCACACCTGCAACCCAACAGCATCTTCCTTCCTTATTCTGGTCACTCCACCAAAAACAAGAGGAAAAAAATACTAACAATCAGAGGAATGAGGCTCAAATCCTACCTCTAATGTCTGTGTGACCTTGGGACAAATTATTTAACCTCTCTGAGACTCAGTTTCCTCATCTGTAAATTTAGTAAAATGTTCAAGATAACCTCAGGTCTCCTCCAGCTCAAATACTATGGTTATCTAGGATACTATGATTGAGGCCTCCTCTGCTCCTACCTTCCTTATTACTGTACAGGGCAACACCATCCTCCCAGTCCCTTGGGCTCACAACCTAGAAGTCAAGCTGGATTGCAGGCTATTTCTCATGCCCCACATCCGAACAAATGCCAAAGCCTGCCTATTTCATCTTTACATCACGTACCATTTCTCTTCTTTCCTCCCATACTTGCATCACTCCTGTCACCTATATGACTGTACTGGCCTGCTGCTGGACCCACCTGTCTCAAGAGGCTCCCCACTCGCATCCACTTTGCATTCAGCCACCTAAACAATTGTCCTAAATGGAAGGTCTGACCATGAAACCCCACGATAAACTCAAGCAGCTTCCTATTATCTCTAGGATCTGTGGAGTTGACCTGATTCACCTAATTCTCATCTGTGGCTCCAGGAAGCTGTAGTATGTGCAGCAGCCCATACTAGTAAATGTCTCAGCAGATGAGCTAAACCAGGTTTATAGTAAATGAGGAAGCTCAAACCCACCAGTGAGTTAGGGGGATGTGTATCCCAAGCATGTGAAGGCTTGCCCCAGGGAATGGGCCGCCAGGAAGGTGTGGGCCCTGTGGAACACAAGAGTAATCCAGACATGGAAGACCTCGAGGTCATCCACTGCTCCGTCAATCTTCCTTCTGTTCTACCTAGAATGACCTGGGAAGAGGGAGACGGATGACTTTGTACAGCTCAGCATCACTTAAATATAATCCATGCACAAATCGAGGCCATCATCCAGGGAGGTCAAGAACAATCTCCAAGAGCAAATACAAAATCCTATTTTAATATTCAAAGTCCTTTATAAACTCTGACCCTCCTCCATTTTCCAGTCTTTTTATATCTTATTTCCTGCAACATACTCTTCAATGAAGAGACACAGATCTGCTAGCAGTTCAGTGCCTCAAACCCTCCCTCTCTCCCCTCAGGAATTCTCTCTGGCCTCACCTGGAATGCTCTCCCTGCTCAGTTCCAAATCCTGGTCTCCTTAGCTAAGTCCCCAATAAAACCCCACCTTTTACAGACAACCTTTCCAACCTCCCTGAGTTCCAGCGGTTCCCTCTCTTAATTATCTCCTATTTTTCCTAAGCATATGTATCTCTGTATACGTGTATTTTTGCAAGTTATCCCTCAATTAGATTGTATGAGATTGTCATTGAGAGCAATTTCCGCAGGACTCGGTGCTTAGCCCAGGGCCTGACACATAATAAGCACTTAATACGAGTTTATTGGGGCCATCCAGGCGGATAAAGTGCTAGGCCCGAACATTCACCTTCCTGCACTCAAATCCGGCCTCGGATTCTCGCTAGCTATGTCACCTTGGACCAGTCACTTATCAGTTTCTCGACAGTAAAATGCGCCGGAGAAAGGGCAAACCTCTCCAGAAACTTCACCGAGAAAAGCCCCGGTGACGTCACTCAGAGTGGAAGACCCAACAACTAATACTCATAGACCGAAGTTTGAAAAAAAAACTTCTCTGGCTTTTGCAGTTTGCGTGTCAACTTTATTATGGTACAGACACTTTGAGGAAGGCCGGGAGGATCACTTTACGTTAAAGATACAGCGCTCAAGGTCAGAACAGTGCACCCCGAATAGATCACGGAGTCGGCTACATCCCAAACTGCTGAGGTACACCTGAAGGAGAACAACTATTACCACGGCCCCTGGCCGCCCCGAGCAAACAAGCGTCGGCTAGGACGCGCCACAGGTCCCACGAACACGCGCGGCCAAGAACGTTTCTAACATATTTACTTCTGACCCCAGCACGGGCGAGCGCATCTCTGTTCAAGTAAAATTAAAGTCTGGCTTGTGACTTGCGCGCTTCCTCAACAGGGCAAGTGCGGGGGGAGGAGAGGGTCCCCCAGGGTCCCGGGTCTCTCGCCCACTGGTGACAGCTGAGCACTGTGTCCAGGGACACCGTGACAGAAGTACATCTGAAGGGCACTCTCTCCCTCCCTCCTTCCGGCCCTCCCCCCATTGAGGAGGCGGCAGCCCGAGCCCCGCAGAGCCCGGCCCGGGCGACGGCGGCGGCTCTCCCGCTCGGGGCCGGCCGGCCGGCCGTTGCCGCAGCGCGACTCCCGCGCCTAGAACCGTGGAACAAACACGGCCTGGACCGAGAGACCAGGTCGAATGTCACCGGGATCGCAGTGACCTCGGCGCCAGGGCTCAGGCTCCCACCCTCCCTGCGACCGCCGCCGCTCTCCCCCCACCGCTTCAGCCCAACTCCCAGCGCCTCCTCCCTAAGGCCGGCAGTCAGTACCTTGGCGGTGGCCCGCAACGTCGTCCGGGGCCCATGGCTCCTCAGCACCGCGGCGGCTGAGAGCCGGCTGAAGATCATGGAGGCCGCCATTTCTGAAGCTGAAGGCGACCCTGCCGCGATCCGCGCAGGCGCCTGAAGACGAAGTAAACCGGCTAGCAGGAGGGCCGCTCTACTTCCCCCCACGACCCGGAGGACCCTCTCAACCTTCGCTTCCCCTGATGATTACCGGGGAGGAAAGAGGTGTAAAACTCTATGGTTGGCAGACGCCCCGGCGCCGCCTGGCGGGAGGTGGTGTTGGCCTGCAGCCCGAAAGAGGAATTGCAGGAGTGGGCGTTGCCCCTTGGAGCCCCAGTGCTGTAGCCAGCCCTGCCTAGCCCTGCCCTGGCCTGACCCGGCACTAGGCCTATGCACTTTAACCTCACTGGTCAGCGGCCAGAAGTCAGTAGACCAGCGAAACAATTAACTGGGAGTCAGTAATATGATTAGTGTATTACGTGGAAGTAGAACCTCTTACCATATGGTGATTAGATTTTCTGTCCAAAAGCCAAAAAGGAAGGATATTTAATGGTATAAAAACAAGAACTGAGCCAAGAAACTAGCTAATCCTGAAACAAGAGCATAGCTGCAGAGGAACCACAATCCAGACAAGAGAACAATCAACAATCGGGCTCTCTCTTTTTTTGCAATCCTAAACTATGATGTCATCGAGGCAACTAGGTGACACTGTGGATGGCATGCTGGGCCACCTGACTTCTATGCATGGGACCCTGAACTAACCATCTAACACTCTTTGCCTCAGTCTCTTCATCTATAAAATGACCTGGAGAAGAAATGTACAATATCTTCACCAAGAAAATCCCAAAAAGGGTCAACAGAGAATCAGATGGTCTGAAAAGGACTGAATAGCATGACGTCATTGAGAATAGCATGACGTCATTGAGAATAGCATGATGTCATTGAGCTAGGAAATCCCTAGTCAAAAAACTAATCACTGCCAATACAGATCATCCTCTGCCTGCTTGACCCGTAGAACCCTTAAAGTTGTCAGGGACTCTGAGAAATTAAGTGACCAACAAGCACCCAGTGTCAAAGTCAGAAGGTGTATGAGATGGAACTTGAACACAGGTCTTCCCTGAATCCTGTTCACTAGCCATTACATCAGGCTGCCCCCTCTCCTATATAATGCTTTAAAGTTTACAACCGTTTGCAGAAATCTTGTGAGATAATTGGTAATCAATTAATTTTTCTCTTTTATATGTCACAAAAATAAAACCCTGACCTAATTTTTCTGAGGTCATATAGCTAATAAGTATTAAAGTCAAGAGCTCATAGCTTCTCTCCAAATCCTGAGCTTTTCCACTGCAGTATAAGCCAAATAGATTAATATTTGCTACTAGCTAGCATTTATATAGTGTTTTATGGTTTGCAAAGCACTCTTAAATCATTTGACCCTTACAACACTATACGTGCCACTATTTCCCCCATTTTACAGATTAAACTGAGGAATTGAGATGTTCAAAGTCACACAGCTACTAAGTGACTGTGACAGGATTTCAATGTAGATCTTCCTGATTCCAAATTCTGTACACTATATGCTTCCAGAAGGGAATTTTTTTTATTGAAAAAGAGAAATATAAATCCTTTAATGAACTATTAATCAATTCAGAAGATGTAAGTAAATCCTCAGTCATAGGTCTAAATACAAAGGCCCTTTTGCATAGGAGCCACTCCACAAATTGTGTTTTGAGTGAAGATGTGCCATCCCTTTCCAGCTTCTTTTCCACCACAAAAGCAGCACCAGTGCAAAAGTTTCTTCAGGCCAGGACAAATCTCTAGAGCCTTTTGGTCTTTCCATGCCAAGATTGTTGGATTTGGAATGGAGGAACTTTTGTTCAAATGCAGCTACCTCTACCACCTGACCTTGAGCAAATAATTTCTCTCTCCCCAACCTCATTTCTTTTTTTTTTTCATTATAGCTTTTTATTTACAAGATATATGCATGGGTAATTTTTCAGCACTGACCCTTGCAAAATCTTCTGTTCCAGCTTTTACCCTTCTTCCCCCCACCCCTTCCCCTAGATGGCAAGTAGACCAATACATGTTAAATATGTTAAAGTATATGTTAAACACAATATATGTATACATATCCATACAGTTATTTTGCTCCATAAGAAAAATCAGACCTAGAAATAAGGTAAAAATAACTTGAGAAGGAAATCAAAAATGCAAGCAGACAAAAACAGAAAAGTGGAAATGCTATGTTGTGGTTCACACTCATTTCCCATAAATCTTTCGCTGGGTGTAACTGGTTCTCTTCATTACTGAACAAATGGAACTGATTTGGTTCATCTCATTGTTGGAGAGAGCACATCCATCAGAATTGATCATCATACAGTATTGTTGTTGAAGTGTATAACGATCTCCTGGTTCTGCTCATTTGATTCAGCATCAGTTCATGTAAGTCTCTTCAGGCCTTTCTGAATCCATCCTGCTGATCATTTCTTACAGGCAATAATATTCCATAACAATCATATATCACAATTTATTCAGCCATTCTCCAACTGATGGGCATCCATTCATTTTCCAGTTTCTAGCCACTACAAAAAGAGCTGCCACAAACATTTTGGCACATACAGATCCCTTTCCCTTCTTTGGTATTTCTTTGGGATATAAGCCCAGTAGTTACACTGTTGGATCAAAGGGTATGCACATAAAGAACGAAATCATAAATAAATTGGAGGAACAGGGGATGGTTTACCTCTCAGACTTGTGGAGGAGGAAGGAGTTTGTGTCCAAGGGAGAACTAGAGACCATTATTGATCACAAAATAGAACATTTTGATTACACCAAATTAAAAAGTTTCTGCACAAACAAAACTAATGCAAACAAGATTAGAAGGGAAGTAACAAATTGGGAAAAAATTTTTACAGTTAAAGGTTCTGATAAAGGCCTCATCTCCAAAATATACAGAGAATTGACTTTAATTTATAAGAAATCAAGCCATTCTCCAATTGATAAATGGTCAAAGGATATGAACAGACAATTTTCAGATGATGAAATTAAAACTATTTCCACTCATATGAAAGAGTGTTCCAAATCACTATTGATCAGAGAAATGCAAATTAAGACAACTCTGAGGTATCATTACACACCTGTCAGATTGGCTAAGATGACAGGAACAAATAACGATGAATGTTGGAGGGGCTGTGGGAAAACTGGGACACTGATGCATTGTTGGTGGAGTTGTGAAAGAATCCAACCATTCTGGAGAGCAATCTGGAATTATGCCCAAAAAGTTATCAAAATGTGCATACCCTTTGACCCGGCCATACTACTACTGGGCTTATACCCCAAGGAACTACTAGAGAAGGGAAAGGGTCCTGTATGTGCCAAAATGTTTGTGGCAGCCCTTTTCATAGTGGCTAGAAGCTGGAAGATGAATGGATGTCCATCAATTGGAGAATGGTTGGGTAAACTATGGTATATGAATGTTATGGAATATTATTGTTCTATAAGAAATGACCAACAGGAGAAATACAGAGAGGCTTGGAGAGACTTACATCAACTGATGCTGAGTGAAACGAGCAGAACCAGAAGATCATTATACACTTCAACAATGATACTGTACGAGGATGTATGCTGATGGAAGTGGATTTCTTCAACATAGAGAAGAGCTAATCCAATTCCAATTGATTAATGATGGACAGAACCAGCTACATCCAGAAAAGGAACACTGGGAAATGAATGTAAACTGTTATTTTTACCTTCTGAATCCAATTCTTCCTGTGCAACAAAAAATTCGGTTCTACACACATATATTGTATCTAAATTATACTGTAATATATTTAACATATATAAGACTGCTTGCCATCTGGGGGAGGGGGTTGGGGGAGGAAGGGAAAAAATCTGAATAGAAGTAAGTGTAAGGGATAATGTTGTAAAAAATTACCCATGCATATGTACTATCAAAAAATGTTATAATTATAAAATAAAATAAAAAATTAAAAAAAAAAAAAAAAACAAAGGGTATGCACAATTTGATAGCTTTTTGAGCATAGTTCCTAATTGTTCTCCAGAATGCCAACTCATTTTCTTTAGCTGAGGACTACATTATCTCTAAAAAATCTTCCAGCTTGGACCTATAATCCTACCACTAGTGCAAAAATGAGATCAAAACCCTCCAGAGGAAATAACAAATATTTATTAGGTACCAATTGTAGGCAAGCTAGCATGCCCAGCACTGAGATTTCAAAATTAAAAACTACTCCTGAGAGACAAGCATAGCATCAGACTAAGAACAGCTAACATTTATACAGGATATTAAAATTTGCAAAGTTTTACATCTCACTTCATTTGATGCTCATAACAACCTTGGGAGCTAGGCACTCTTACTACAATCCCTATTTAACAGATGAAGAAACTGAGTCAAATAGGTCACACAGTTGTAATTGCCTGAGGCCAGATTTCACTCCAAATCCAGTACATTATTCATTGCCCTCAGGCAAGCTCTGGTAATATTCTCTAGGCCCTACAAGCTACATCTTCACTCAGGATCCCAGAATATTTTGAGGAGTTTGCGTTCCCCTTCTCCCATTTTTAAGGGTCCAGTGACTCTCCCCCTAATTCCATTTAACTACTTAACATAAAGCACCTTTTACAAAAGAATATTTACTTCAAAGACATAGCCAAAACAAACATTTCCTCCATCACTTCTGGGATATGCTATTATTCTCGTTCCTATCTTAGTCCTTTTGAGGGGAGTAGAATCAAATTAGTTCAATTCTGAAGTAGCATTGGTTCCACCAAGTCCACATCCAAATAAAGCAGCTCTATTAGAAGATTCATTTTTTCAGCTTCTGCTGGAGAGGTAATCCAGAGGTACTCCCAGTGATAGTCTTTTTTTCCTTAGAGCATCATTGCAGGACTGACTGCAACATTAGACATCCTTGTGATGAACTCTCCCCACATTTCGAAATTCCCAAAGTCAAAGTTTCCATTCTCGTTTCCAGAGATAATTAACAAAAGACTCTCTGAGATCCTCCAGAAACAAATGAGGCAAAGGAACATGAAAACCCTTTTTGAATACAGCCACAGCCAACCCAAAAGCTTCCTCAACACTTGGTCAGCCAGAATTAGTTAAAAGTGTCTCTGCATGCTCCACAGCCTGGCTTTACAAGTTATTTCCCTTACAAATCATCATTACTCTCCCAGGAACAGGCTTTCCAAGTTCTCTGGGTAGAAAGATAAGACTCTGCACATGCATCAGACCCCCATCTCAGATGAAAGGGACAGCTTCAGAAGACTTGTATGAACTATTGGAGATGAACAAATTATATAATGATAAGGTAAAAACAAACAACTTTGAAAAATTAAGAATTTCACAAAAGAATGTTATAACATTCTCATTATTTTTGTTGTTCACTTGAATTTTGTTTTCTTATTCATTTTCTTTTTTGAGCTGATTTTCCTTGTGTGGCTAGATAATTATATAAATATGTTTACATGTATTGGATTTAATATATATTATATAAAACATATATTGTATTGTTTGCTATCTAGGGGAGATGGTGAAGGGAAGGAGGGGAAAATTTGGCACACAAGGCTATACAAGAATCAATGATGAAAAATTATCCATGCATGTTTTGAAAATAAAAAATTTTAATTAAAAAAAAAAAACAACTTAAGAATTCAGATCAATGCAATGACCAAACAAGGTTCCTGAGGAATTCCTAAGGAATGATAAAACTTTATTATATGTTACCTGACAAAAATGTAGAATGATGGATTTTTTTTTTTTTGGAAGAAGCCAAAGTGGAAAAGTTATTATGCTTAACCATGCATATTTGTTGCAAGGTTTTGTTTCTAATTTTTTTTTTTACTTTTTTGAGAGAGAGATGGGAAAAAAATAAATGCTTCTTAATTGAAAAGAAAAAGTTAATCAAAAATCCTCTTCTTCAACATGGCTAGCCAATCAGAACCAGTTATCAACTGTCTATGCATGATCTTGCAGAGGTGCAAATGATAAGGCTAGTAGTACTAAAGAGGTGTGAAAATTGGAGTGGGGAATCTCCTCTGGTCAGAGTCCTATGAGAATTCGCAAAACCTGAAGTCTGTATGGCAAAAGGGATTTTTTTATTTTATTAGCATTGAGAAGCCAGCTTTGCTAGGAAGACAGACTTCTTTATGGCAAGGTCCTATTAGAAAAATGGCAAAGGTTAACACTGAGAAGAGAATATCTTCAGTGGGCAAGAGTCCTGGCAGGAAGTTCTGCCAAGAAGAGAGCTTCCTTAGCAAGCGTAATCCTGTTTCAGACTGCTGCAAAGATTTGGGGTTCAGCATTGTCTTTTATTAGCCATCTGAGGCATGGGGCTGGGAGCTATCTGGGCTAATCAATAGAGGACCACCAGATCTCCAATTGAGTAAAATCACTTAACTGAGAGTTTGAAGGCTTTTCCCAGAGTCTGGGAACTCCCTGAAGGGAATCTGGGCCTCTCCCAAAAGATCTGAGTTTCAATGGAGGGTGATTTGACCAAGATCTCTGATTGAATTAAACCACTTAACTTGGGAAGGACTTGTCTGGGTAAGGTATGCTTTTCCCAGGATTTGGGAGTTTCCCAAAGGGGACACAGTTTATATCCAGGCCCCCCCAAAGGTTATATCATTTTTCCCCATGTCTTTCCAAGGCACTTCCTTTATATATCATCATAATTATCATGGATGCATTATCCCTAATATCTCCTATATAGAATGATGCCATTTTCTTCCTAATGTCTTCCAGGTTGAGATCCTATATGAGACACTCTATACATGCATCAGAGACCCATTACACTAGAATACTGAGATTCAAATCTATCTCTTACACATACTGGCTGTGAGACTTGGGCAAGTCACTTTATTTCACCCCTGATGTTGTACTATACAGAAAGCTTTGCCTACGATCACAAACCTGAACTCAGATTCAACCTCAGATACTACCTTTCTGACCTGGGAAAAACATTTAACCTCTTTTTGTCTCCTCAGTAAAATGGGGATAATAATAATACTCACCTCTCAGGATTGGTGCAAAGCTTAAATGAGATATTAGTTTAAAAAATATGCTTATTTCTTCCTTTCTTTCCCTCTATTTATAAATTGTAAAAAAAAATAAAATAAAATTTTTTAGAAAATAACATTGGCTAAAGTAGTTTTATTACTAGGGAGTTCTTTATTCTAATGAAATCACAAGTCCAGTCCCTTTCCCTTATCCTTAGCAGTTCTTACTCTAAAGGATTTTACATTCTACTGGGGGGCGATAAATCAAATTATTATATATAAATAAGAGGTGATTTTAGGAAGGACTAACAACTGAAAGGATCAGAAAAAGATTCACTGAAGAAATGGGATCTAAGATAAGAAAGCTAAGGATTCTAAAAGACACAAGATGAAGATTAGAGCATTCCTTGTTTTATCTCTCCTTGCCAATGATTTCCATGTGCCCCTCTTGAAACAGACATTTTTTATTTTTGCAAGTTATCCAAATGAGAATGAGGACACAAATAATCCAGATGCACTGAAATACAAAGAACTAGAATGGTACTTACCGATTGTCTTTACTGAATCAAGACAAAAGATAAAGTAACAAAATAAAGCAACAAATCTGAGCCATTTTGCTTCTTTTCTTAATGGACTTGATTTTTTTGATATAAGTAATCCCTTCTCCCAATGTAAATCTGCTCTGCCCAGGATTTACTTGCCCAGGATTACACAGCAAGTACATGGCAAAAACCAGACTTGAATCCAGGCCTTCCTGACTTGGAGACCAGGTCTCTATTCATTATGAAATGGTGGATACTAGAACTGTAGGAATATGGGCCTCTCAGTTAAAGTCTTTAAAAAACTTCCTGGTCAGTCTTCAATGGCTCGAGAAGAACAAATTGATTAACTTATTTATTGCTTCTCCTTGATAATGTTGCCAGGAAAGAAGTGAATGCCATGATCAACATTATCCAAAGGCTGATGAGAACTAGTATATTTCACTATTTTGAATATCAATCAAGAATGGACAGGAAATCTAGGGAGAAAATTTCATCTTCTCCCTTTTCCTTTAATTCATGAATTGGAGATGAGAAAATAAATGCCTTTCACCTTTTAAACTGTGAATATACATCAGTTCAGCTTTCTACACCACATATTGCCTTCTTTACTCACATCCCATCTGTCTCCTCCTTACAATCACATAATATTTGCTGCAAGGGTGCATCCATGAAGTTTTATCGCATTCAGATAATTGGAATATGGTGATGAGAATGCCCTGAGTTGCACCAGTTTTCAGTAGTAAGTGACCATTGTTGTCAAATGTTGTCCAATTCCATTCCTCTGAAGATCTCCCTGCCGTCTCTGGTAGTCCGAGTCTACTCTAGCATTAAAATCACCTTGATTTATAAGCTTGTCCCTCTTTTGGTACATTGATAATAAGGATCTACAGATCTTCATAACATTTTTCTTTGACCACATTGGGATTTGTCCTGGTGGGATGGTAAAATCTTTTGATTCTCAATTGGATTTAAGTGAGGCAGAGTTGCACCAAGTCATTGGCCACACTCTCTCTCTCTCAGATCATCATCATCCAGTGACAAGACAGAATCAAGGCGAATGTTGATGACTCAAAATGCAGTGTTATAGATCTAAGCTCTCTATAACACCTGCTTTACCTTCATGGAGGAGGAACAGTAAATATGGTGTTTACTGCCCAGCAACTCCAGGAGAAATTCCAGGAGCAGAAAAGAAGTCTGTATATAGCAGGTGTAGTTCTGACCAAGGCCTCTGATACTGTCATGAAGGCTTATTGAATATAATGGTAAAATATGGTTGCCTAGAAACATTCATCAGTTTAGTATGTCACTTTCATGATGACACGCTTGCCCAGGTTCTGGACAACAGTCAATGCTCTTGAGTTTTCCCAGTCACTGATGGAGTGAAACAAGGCCCTGTGCTTGCTCCCATGCTTTTAGCATGATGTTGTCAATGAGAACAAATATGGCATCAAAGTCTAGTAGCACACTGACAATAAATTCTTCCACTTATAAAGGCTACAAGCCAAAGCTAGGGGTGTGTTGGTGCATGACTTTTTGTTTATGGATGATTGTACACTCAATGCAGCCTCTGAAACTGAGATGCAATAAAGAATGGATAGATTCTCTGCTGCATGTGCCAATTTTCGCCTAACAATGAACACCAAGAAAATATCACTCCTCCATCAGCTAGTACCACACCATCCAACTGTGGAAACTTCTGTTACAGCAAATGGAGAAGTTTTGGATGTTGTGGATAAGTTCTCTTAATTAATAGTATACTTTTCAGGGATGTAAACGTTAATAATTGCCACACATTGCCAGAGCAAGCTCAGTGTTAGGGAGCCTCTGAAGGAAAGTATGAGAGAAGAGAGCTATTAGACTGCCTACCAAACAGAGCTATTATGCTGCATTGTTGAAACCTAGACAGGATACCAGTAAACTGGATCACTTACATTTAAATTGTCTTAGGAAGATTCTGAAGATCACCTGGCAGGATAAGGTACAAGACACTGAGGTCTTTTCACCAACTAAACTGCCAAACATTCCAACTGCTGCAGAGAGCACAAGTCCATTGAGCTGGCCACATTGTTCGAATGCCAAATGCACGCTTGCCAAAAAGAGTAGTGTTATGTGTATTCTACAAGCAAGCCTTCTCAATGTGGTCAGAAAAAGCGATAAAAGAATGATTTCAATGTTACTCTTAAGAACTTTAGAATTGATTGTATGGCTTGGGAGACACTGGCACAGGACCTCCTAGCATGGCGTGCTCTCATAAGAGAAGGTGCTGTGCTCTATGAACAAACAGAATTCAGTTAGTTCAGAAGAAATAATATAAGATGAGCAAAGTTAGCGAATCCACCCCAAATGTTCAGAGACTATTTGTCTCTATGACAATGGCAGAGCATTCTGAGTTCATCTTGGTCTGAACAGCCATAGTTGAACACACTAACTTGATTCTAATATAGTGATGTTATTTTGGTTTTTTTCAAGAATGAAGGACAATAACCAACTGAATCATGAGTGTACATAGTTGGGAATAGTTTTCCATTTACACAAAAAAATCCAAGAAGGAGATGGGCATGATAGGGAGTGAAAAATAGAAATGACTATTCTCTCTTATGTAGCAAGAACATTATATCCCATAATCAGGCTGACATAGCAAAATGAAGCTCATATGAATCAAGGTGTGATGAATAAAATTTCAGGAGACAAATTTCTGGGTAAGAAAAATCAATTTGTTAATTAGCCTAGCAAATAATAACAAATCAAGACTAGTGGTCTCTCTCTTCGTGACCAAACATGTAAAGACATTTCAAGTCACCTTAAATATGTGTGATAAGCAAATAATAATTCTGATGGATATTTAATGAGAGGGTAGGCTGAGAATTCTCAGTCCCTTCCCTTTGCTTCATTGCCTGAAAAACAGGCTGAAAAATAATAAGTCATCTGCTTTAGCAGCTGTCAGCAATCTGAGTGAGAAGAACCACTTTATTCTAGCTTTATTTGTCTTTTGTGAGCTAGGTTATCCCAATCTCTAAAGATAGGAACCAGGTCACAGAAGTAACTCTTGATCAGTTTAGTTTAGTTTTTGTTTACAGGGCAAACAAAAGCAAGGCTCATTCTAGACCTTGGGAGAGATAAGAATGCAATGACGTTTCTCATCTAAAATGGAGTAGGAGGATTTTCTCAGCAAGTTAGTATAAAAAATGACCTTTTGAATAATCAAGTGATACAGCATTAAAAATAATTTCCTCCATTCCCTCCTTTGTTTCACTTATGTGACAATTTTAAATCTCAATATTGAGGATACAAAAAGACTTCAAGGTACTAAATACTCATCAAAGGTTTTTTTTAACTATAAGGCTTAGGTATATTAACAATGGGAACAGTGTGAAGGGAGAAGGAGAACAACAGATTGACAGCTCTTGGGAGTAGTCCCTTTTGGAAAGCAGGCCTTAACAAAGAACAATGGAGCATAGGGAGAAAGTAAGAGGGAAAATAAACACTCTTTTTCTCATTAACCCATTTCCATTGTCTGCTTTATCAGTTCAACACCTCATATAGTTACATGGTTTCTTAAAATATCAACTACTGCAGTTATTATCTGGTCTTCTGGAAATATTGTCCTAGGCATTCTGGAACAGGCTGGTTTTCAGAGCAGCTTCTAGCAAATCTGCTTTTCTGGTTCAGAGATCTTTTTTCTGTTAAGTTTTCTTAACTAAATAGATCTCCATACAATTCAATACAGTTACTTTAATTTTGCTATGTCAACAATTAGGTCATATGGTAAGAGCTAGTTCAAACCATATAGCTCTCTTAAGACCATGAAATTAAGAACCTCTAGTCCAGAGAATTTACATTTTTCCATACCCCTTGCTTCTATCTCTGCATAAACCAGGTTTAGACACTGCCAAAAACAATCTGAATGGAGATTTTAAAAGAATTTAAGAGGATGTGACTTGTAGAATGACCCTTCTTATTTAAAAATTTTAAAAATATTATTTCCCTATGTAATTATTTCAGCTAAGATTTCAAAGTACTTTTTTAAATTGGCATTATCTCAGAATTTCACAATAACTTATATTCACTCCAATTATTTACTCTGGTTATTCACTTTTAGCATTCCCCTTAAGAGAATGAGAAGATGTTAAAGATCTAATTCTATACAGGAACTCATAGTGAAAAACACTCTTTGTAAGTAGTTGTAAAGAAGAAGAAATAAGTAGTAAGTTTTTATGCTTAAATTTGATGATTACATAAATGTATTTACCAAAAGTACTTATTTTACTCTATTTGTAACAAAAGGCTATGAGGAGGTACATGAATAGATTAAGTAAATAATTCCCTGTTGTATCAAATGAGTTGTCTCTAGTAAAACATATTTACCCTGCAGGTCATACTCCATATACAGGTTTTACTCCCACACCAGATAATAAACCTGGGTGAAATTGAAATTCTCTTTGAGGTAACGTAAATTATTCCATAAGTGATTTTCCTTGAAGGATGGTTCTGAAATTCTTTTCTTTAATGCAAAACAGAAAAAAGTTTATGATATTAACCCATTAAATAACAGATTTATACATTGGCCCCATAAACTGCAGTAACATTGTCCAATTATTCTCATAACACTCAGGTATGTCAAGGACCTTATCTTATACATGAATATATAATTAGTAACAGGTAGATAGCAAGCTCAAATACTTATTTAAGTAGTTTTGTAGAATATAGAAAGGACTACAATTTCAGATCTCTCTTCTTGATGAGGTTTAGATTTAGGGAACCAAAAAAAAAAAAATTAGGCTTTCTGGTGGTCAGGGAGTTAAATGATAAGGTCTAGTGGCAGATTCAGGATTCAGGGAACCAAATGGAGAGCTTTGGCTCCCCTCCAACCCCTTGAGATTCGGCACAAGGGTAGGGAGTTTTGGGGACTCCCTTCTGGCGGAGCAGAGGTTCTCTGTAAAGGAATTTACAGACCCAAAAACCTAGATTGATAAAAGAGGTTTATTATAGTGATTGGAAGTAAGGTTAGAAATCCTGACAGAGAGGCATAAATTATGGTTAGGGAAATAGGTGAGGATAAAGAGAGTATAACCCTGGAAAAGAATATTATTCCAGCAGGCAGATCTATGGAAAATGGAATTTTGCACTGAGAATGCAGTTCTCAGTGGACAGAATGTCCTGGCAGCAAAGGGAGCTGCCAAGGTCCATCTGCAAAGACCTTACTTAGTTGATGGAAGCTCATTATATTGGTTGTCTTGGTGGGGGTTGGGAAACCCGAGCACATCAGAACAGTGAGGGCTGGGCAACCCAAGCAAGTCAGAATGGGGGCTGGGACAACCGAAGCAGATCAGTACCAGTGGGGGGGCTGGGAAAGCCCAAATTGCTTCAGATCCAGTGGGGACTGGGACAAGCCAGGATCTCCTATTGGAATTCAAAGGTATGCTTTTGACCAGGATTTATGAATCAAAGGCCTTGGCATCCAGGAAAGACAACTTTGTCTGGGGAGGATATACCTCAGCCAGGAGAAGCTGAGAATCTGAAAGGAATCACAGATCAATAGGAAATACAGTTTCTTAAAGGGACCCCAACTCACTTCAATCTTATACATTTGCATCTTATTATAACAGCTCAAATATGTTCTAGTATACACCTATTTAATATTTAATATCTGAGTTCATATCTTCTACCTTCTGCTATGATTAGATTAATATCAGCTCTAAGCAAGAGTCACGTAGATAGCCAATTGTATAGAAAGAATATCACAGCCAGGCTTAGAATGAGTCAGATACTGGAGAAATTGAGTCCATACATGCCAAAAGTCACTCTTTCAACTTTCCATTGAGACAGAACTTCACCTGTAATTCACAGCTTTCATCCTCATAGTGCTGCTGGCATTGTGAATCATTGGCTCAAGAGCATTTCCTGATGATTATACCTAGAATCAGAGTCAGAATAATATCAAGTACAATGTCCTAAGATTCAGCCAATATACAGCAATACAGCAAATTTTACTAATCATGATTAGGAGTGGACATAAACTCCTCTCATGTTATTATAATACCCATTTACCTATAAAAAATATCAGATCTTTAAATTTTACTCAGTGTTTTTTCTTTATCATCTTCTCCTGAATTCTAAGGTCATCCTGGTATAAACAGATGCCATTAGAATTCTAGAAAACAATTACATTTTAGAATTCCACATAAATAGTGAATATACCAAAAAAAATCTCAGTTATTTACAGATGAACAAGTAGTTAGTTGTCTCTTAAGGTATGTAAACTCCACAACAAAATAAAATTTCTAAGTCTGGGATCTGGTAAGAGTGAGTTGGTTAAAAATGTAACTTCAATATATATTATTCCTAGGTATAATTTCACAACCTTCATAAGTAATAAACAAATGACTTTAAATGAAACTTACTCTACATTATAAGCAGGTTTGAAAATGTCAATGTCATTTTATACAAGGGAGGTACAGCACAGGTTGATAAAGAGTTTATGACTAGATGGTCCCAAGAAAACATATGTTTCCTGGTAAGGAGATTTTTCAAGGCCATTTCTTTGTAATTTTCACATTCTCTTATTTATAAGAAAAGCAAATATTATTCTTCCCTTTTAAAATCATATCCAATGTAATACTTTATAAGTTTTAATTTGATCATAAAACCCTAAATAAATAACCAATAACTTCATGATTTTCATAAGTGATAAACAAATAGTTTCAGGTAAAACTTTCTCTTACTACAGATGAATTTGAAGTTTTCAGTTTCTTCAATTATAGTACTTCAGAATATTACAACACATGATCAGCTGAGCTGATAAAATTATGTTTCCTTTTTTTTTCTTTTCACCTTTTAAAAAAAATTTCCAGTAATAATCTAACATCCAGACTAAAGAGAAGCTACTTTCCTAACAGCATGTTTTCTACAGTAGTATACCAAATTTCACAACATCATAGACAATATTTTGGATTTGAAACAGGAAACAAAAGCCATCACCAATCAAATGACTTCAATTCAGATGAATCTTTCCAAATTACTTTTAACACAGAAAACTATTCATCCTATCATATGTGATTTTAATACAGCTGAACAAACTTAGATAGAACTTACTTCCTTAATATAAACTGATTTATGTGAGCTGATTTTTAACCTTTTACATTCTAATTAGGTGTAAAACTAGCTATTCTACCTTTGAATTTTTTAGCTCTCAGGTTTAAGCATAATAAAACTATATCATGTCACCAGCATAACTAAAACAAACTGATGCATTAAACTAGCATAATAACAATTATGAAACTAAATTGGTAAAGCTTTATATGTATTTCCTATTACTATTTATGTAAAATTAAATACAAACTTATATTGTGAAACTTGATAAACACCAATATAGTCAGAAAAATGACTTTAATTTGGACCTTGTTAGGTTATAAACTCAACTGTTAAAAAGAATTGTCTAAAAGCTGTTTGCTATTTTCTTAAGAGCATTTTATTTCATCAGGATTACATTAAGGGTTTCAAAAAGATGTGTGAGACTATATGAACATGGTTATCAGTGTATTTTAGTTGTATGTATTTTGACTTCTTTGGGTTCTACATGCATGCTCTTTTCTTTTGTAATAATCATTGAAACACGTCTCATGGACTTGTAAAGCTATTTTGGATTAACTTCACACACACATAAATACACACCAGCACACACACACACACACACACACACACACACACACGTGCGCACACATCTTCAGTAGTCTTGGAATATCTTATTTCCTTCATATCTTTCTTCTCCTAAATTTTCCTTTATTGGCTCAAATCCTGTATTCCTCACATTTCAACTATATCCCAAATCATAACCATTCTAGTGAATATTTCCTTTATAACCCAATGACTTAATAAAATTTTACTTTCCCAAGCTGTATAGTTAATTTCAGCCTAGGTGATTTTCTTCTAACCCATCTGCAATAAATAAATTTAATTGCTTGATTAATTATACTTCAAATACTCCAAGTAGATTAAAGCACTTCAAATCTTTCATTTTCCCAGAAGAGGATAGAAACATGCACTGCCTATTCCTAGTCCTATTCCTAATATATGAAGATGTTTGTGGAACAAACTCTCAAAAATCCCTTATGTTGTTCTTAGTAATTACAAAAATCTTTAGACCATAACCTTTCGAGGCAGGAAACCTGAAATGGCATAGAGTAGGGGTTCTTGAATTCTCTCAGTTCCAGTTACAAAAACCTGGACAATTAACAATCAAGGCCTTTTTTTATCTATCATTCACAAGCATTTTTCCAAATTAAAATTGTCTACTCACCACTTTTCAGAATCTGGGAAAAGTTAATATTATATAATTTTCAAATCAAGAGAATTATATATTTTAAAAATTTTTTAACATTTCTAATACAAATAGTTATTATAATAACATACATTTTAAACATCAATGATTGACATTGTATAAATTGATTGTAGGCCACTATAGAGAAACCTCAATAAAAGTATATCTTAAAAGACAAAAAACTTATTTTGCAGTTTTGAACACATTGCCCTGATGTTAGATATTGGGTGGACAACTGTAGGAAACAGAATGTCATCAGGAGCAAGGAATAGTACGCCTAATACCTCCTAATATTTATACCCCTATACCTGCACAGGAAGGTATAGGTATAAGAAAGGAATATTCTTTTTGTAGTATTATTTTATTTTTCCAAATACATGTAAAGATAGTTCATTCCTTTCTTTCTTTCCTTTCTTTTCTTTCTCTTTCGTTCTTTTTCTTCCTTCCTTTCTTCTTTCTCTCTTACTTTCTTCCCCTTCCTTCCTTCCTTCCTTCCCTTCTTTTTTGTTTTGAAGGGTCACACAGCTAGGAAGTATTTCATCATTTGTTTGTTTCTTGCTGAAGCAATTTAGGTTAAGTGACTTGCCCAGGGTCACACAGCTAGGAAGTGTTAAGTGTTTGAAACCATATTTGAACTCAGGTCCTCCTGACTTCAGGGCTGGTGCTCAATCCACTGTACCACTTAGCTTCCCCAAGGTATAGTTTTAAAACCAGGAAAAAAAAAAAAAAAAAACTTACTCTCCAGATTCTGCTTTTCTGAGTTAAAATATCTTTCTATAAGTTTATTTTGTCATAGAAAGATTGGTTATTCATCTCTAAAATTGATGGAGAAAGGGACTGAAAGGAACACCTAGAGAGAAGTAAGGGACAACCATCTTGGGAACCTGGGGGCAAGAAAATCTGTCTTTGAGATTCACAGCTCCTATCTCTATCCTTCATGCATTATTATTCCAGAGAGACTAACATTGCTCTTTGCTTTATCACTTCTGGAGCCCCATTTTTTTTCCTTCTATGCTTTTGGGCAATGTGGCCTATTTTCCCTGCAGTTAGATGTCTTTAGATGATCTAATTGCCTTTTTTTTTTCCTGTTTTCCCTGACTGAGGTGTTCTTTTATGGAAATCTTTTTTGTAGTGCTGTTTTTGGTATCCTTAGTTCCCATTAAAAATTGTGTTCAATATAACCTAGAAGAGTGTTGCTATTATCACATCCTCTCCTTATCCCACTGATCAGACCACAATGTAAAAAAGGAAAAGACTTGCTTTTTACTCAGAGATTCACACATACACACACACACACACACACACACACACACACACACACACACAGAGATGTATACCTAAAAAGGAAAAGAAAAAAAAGTTTCTCTTTATTGTTGCCCTTCAGAGAAAAGAGAGACTTGCATGAACTGATGGTAAGTGAAATGAGCAGAACCAGGAGATCATTATATACAGCAACAAGATTATATGACAATCAATTCTGATGGACTTGGCTCTTTTCGACACTGAGATAATTCAGACCAATTCCAATGGACTTGTGATGGAGAGATCCATCTCTACCCAAATGGGTACAAATGAACTATACTCTGTTGTTGTTTGCTTGCATTTTTTTTCATTTTTTTCTTTTTGATTTTTCTTGTGCAGCAGGATAACTGTGGAAATATACATAGAAGAATTGCATACATTTAACATATATTGGATTACTTGATGATTAGGGGAAAGGGTAAGGGAAAGGGAGGGAAAAATTTGTAATGCAAAGTTTTTCAAGGGTGAATGTTGAAAATTATTTATGCATATGTGTTCTGAAAATAAACAGCTTTAATAAAAAAAAAGAAGAAGAAGAATGCTTGAGGGCCTGTATATTGATTTTGAAAACTACATATTGTATTTTTACATATTTTGTTAAATATTTATGGTATTTTTTGACCTTTGTTAAATGTTTGTTGTATTTTTATATATTTTGTAAAATATTTCCCAATTATATTTTAATCTGGTTCAAGCCTCAAAAAAAGAAAAAAGAAAAAAAAAAAAAAGAATACCTTTTTCAAGGCTCCCTAACTAGTATGACTGAAATTATACAGAGGCACATACTGATAAAAAAAAAAAAAAAAAAAAAAAAAAAAAAAAAAAAAAGCTAATCTTCAAGTATTATGCTATAGACACACAAAACTAAAGACACAAAGACAGACAAGAATATACTTAGTAGAACAGCAAAGTCTCAGGGACCAGAAATTAAAATTATTTATCCTGATTATCTCCTTTGCTTAAAGAAATCTTTTGATGATCACAATTAAGGCAGGAATGGGAAGCGACTTTCCAGTAAAATATAAAGGAACTGTTGCTTCAAAACACATTTATGTATTGCCATTTCCTATTTGGTCATGAGAGACCTGCTATCTAACTCACATAAAAACTGATTTAAAGTAAAATTTATTCTTTCATATATCAATTACCCAGACCTCCTTTAGAAGCCTCATAGCCTGCTAAATATCTGATGCATGTTGTATGGGGCTTGGAATTATAAACAATCTTTATAATGCAGAGAGATTTCCAGGCAGCCTTACTAATATAACTCAGGATCCAATTGTAAACCAGAATCTTTGAGACAAAAAAATCCAAGAAACCTATTTTCTTATTAATAAATTTATTAATTATGGCTAGCAAATAATAATTGAGGTTAGTGGTTTCTCCTATAAACCTATAAACCTCCTGACAGAGGTATCAGATTGAGACTTTTACAGCACAGTAGTATTCCATCACATTCTCATGTCTTAACTTGTTCAGTCATTCTCCAATTGATGTAATAGTACAGTTATAAAAGAATATATTTCAAATTTAGCAAAACTTTACTTTTAAGGAAGACTAATACTAAACAAAATAATAATCATTTGGTGGCAGGCAGAGGAGTGGGAGTGGGGGTTGGAGCTGACAATCATCATTTAGAGTAATCCATAGAAAACAAGAGAATATAAAAGGTTTAAGGAAAGCTTTATTTGTTTTGAGTTATTCAGGATGTGTTAGGACTTCATCCCAAAAAGCAAGCAAAGGAGCCAAAGGGGCAAATGGCACAAAAAAAAAGTGGTTAATAATTCCTGATTAGGAAACTAAGAAAAAATTTTTTATAAAGAATCTTTCTTTACTTAAACTATCTACAATCTCTCTACTATATAAGAATGTCTTACAAGTAGAAAAGACTTTGAAAAATCCTCTAATCTAGAGGAACAGAGGATAATCTACCTCTCAGACTTGTGGAGGAGGAAGGAATTTATGACCAGAGGAGAACTAGAGATCATTATTGATCACAAAATAGAAGATTTTGATTACATCAAACTAAAAAGTTTCTGTACAAATAATACTAATGCAAACAAGATTAGAAGGGAAGTAACAAATTGGGAAAATATTTTTAAAAACAAAGGTTCTGACAAAGGTCTCATTTACAAAATATATAGAGAACTGACCCTAATTTATAAGAAACCGAACCATTCTCCAATTGATAAATGGTCAAAGGATATGAACAGACAATTCTCAGAGGAAGAAATTGAAACTATATCCACTCACATGAAAGAGTGTTCCAAATCACTACTGATCAGAGAAATGCAAATTAAGACCACTCTGAGATACCACTACACACCTGTCAGATTGGCTAAGATGACAGGAACAAATAATGACAAATGTTGGAGGGGATGTGGGGAAACTGGGACACTAATACATTGCTGGTGGAGTTGTGAAAGAATCCAGCCATTCTGGAGAGCAATCTGGAATTATGCCCAAAAAGTTATCAAACTGTGCATACCCTTTGACCCAGCAGCGCTACTACTGGGATTATATCCCAAAGAAATACTAAAGAGCGGAAAGAGACATATATGTGCCAAAATGTTTGTGGCAGCTCTTTTTGTTGTAGCTAGAAACTGGAGGATGAATGGATGTCCATCAGTTGGAGAATGGTTGGGTAAATTATGGTATATGAAGGTTATGGAATATTATTGCTCGGTAAGAAATGACCAGCAGGAGGAATATAGAGAGGCCTGGAGAGACTTAAATCAACTGATGCTGAGTGAAATGAGCAGAACCAGAAGATCACTGTACACTTCAACAACAATACTGTATGAGGATGTATTCTGATGGAAGTGGAAATCTTCAACACAAAGAAGATCCAACTCACTTCCAGTTGATCAATGATGGACAGAGGTAGCTGCACCCAGAGAAGAAACACTGGGAGGGGAATGAAAATTGTTAGCACTAATATCTGTCTGCCCAGGTTGCATGTACCTTCGGATTCTAATGTTTATTGTGCAACAAGAAAATGATATTCGCACACATGTATTGTACCTAGACTATATTGTAACACATGTAAAATGTATGGTATTGCCTATCGTCGGGGGGAGGGAATAGAGGGAGGGGGGGTAAATTGGAAAAATGAATACAAGGGATAATATTATAAAATATATATATATATATATAATAAAAAAAAAAGATATAAAAAAAAATCCTCTAATCTGCTTATGATCTCATCTTTAGGTAAGAGGACAATCATTCTTATTTTGGGAAGAACATTTCTTACCAACAAAAACAATACAATAAATATAATACTTCAAGCATTTGTTAAATGCTTTAATAAATAATTATTCTACAGGATAGCATGCTGGAACTGAGATCAAGAAATCCTCAGTTCAAATTCAGTCTCAGACATTTATTAGCTGTGTGACTATGGGCAAGCCACTATCTGCACAATGTTTCTTCTTTTCCTCAGTTTCTTCATATTTAAAATTGGGATAATAAAACTTCCCTCTCGTTATAAGGATTGAATGAGATATATTTATAAAGCATTTTACCAGTGCTAAAGCTCTATATAAATGCTGATTTTTATTAATAGTAAGGAAAATCTGAGGGAGCATCAAGCACTTTAAGAGGAGGGAATTAACTTCTGAGGGGTAAATATTAACTGAAATTAGCAGGATAGTTTTTCTTTCTTCTTTGCTTAGTTTTTTTTTTTTTTTTGGTATACTTCTATGAATAAAACTTTCTTTAAAGCCCATGGTGACTACACACAAAAGGAATAAAAGAAATAGAGATTCTGGTATAAGGTATCTGTATACTGGTTACACAGGTGGGTCATTTAAACATAGTTAATAGGAGATATTAATACCTATTTTTGGAATTTTGCCAACCTCTCTTGAAGGGAGACTGCATTTCCTACCTTGAAAGAAACAGAAGGAAAAGTATAAAGTTCACAGTTTTGTTCCTTAATCCTTGAGAAGGGTACCAGACTAGAATTCTATTTCCTTAAATATAACCCATATAGAGGGCATGACTTTGGTCGAGGGGGAGGGACTTACTCCAAATTTACAACTATAGGTTAAACTCCTTCCCTCAAAATACTGATTATACAAAAGACTTAAAAACAAACAGTAAGAAACCCATCTATCCAAGCGGATAGCAAAACAAAAATTGGAGAAGATACCTCACATAAGAAAATAAAAAAAAAAAAAGCCTATTCACTCATATATTCTAAGTTTTAGAAAGTATTTACTTGAATAGGTATAATGCACATAAATTTACTCTCCCAACACATTAAACACAGGGTATAATCTTCCTCTCTCTTTCCACTATCTCTCTCAGGAGAAGAGAGAAGGATTAGACTCATGATTCAGCTCAGCTCCTACAGAATAAAGTTGCTTGGGCTCTGGTTCCAGGCACTGGCTTCAAGGGTTTTCATGCCAGGTTTACTGTCTGCCCATCCCTGCTTGAAAACCTGGCTCTAAGTCATAATGTCAGCAACCCCTGGGTCCCATCAGGATTACTTGAAACTGAAGAACACAACACAAAACAGAGGCCATAGGCCCATCTCTTTGAGCCAGGGGGAAAGAGGGAGAGTAAGGGAAGAGAAATTCTTCCCCTCTTTTTAGTGGTATCCAACTTGTGTTTGAACACCTCATCACTTCTGGATGCTGTAGATAAGAGTAAGTGGTTGAAAAGAGAATGGCTGGCTCTTTCCAATTTTTAAAAACAAAGGCAGGCAATTAAAGAAGGCTTTCTCTAGGCTTTCATTTTAGGCAGCCTGCAAAAAGGTCCCTTCAAGATCATCTCCATGTTAGAGGATCTGGGTGTACCTAAGAGAACTAAGCTTGGCTTAATTCAAAACAAAATACTAGTTTTGTCATCCAACATGGAGAGGGACCCCAATATCATCCAAGGGGAAATTTCCCCAAGTCTTCAGGAAGAGGGAAATGTTAAGGAGTTCCCTTATATATTTGCAGCTTCTGAATTTTCTCTTTCTCCACAAGTCAAGTGTGCCACCATACATGATTTTCTTGAAGAATGTCTCTCTCCTTCAAAGCTATGCCACCAATCTACTTTCACGAAAATAGCATCCTTGCATCAGCATTCTTTCCATTACAGCCATATCTAAATACAAAATGTCCCAGGCTTAACTAGAAACTTGAGTCACACTGGTTATTCATGATAGACTTTTCCAAACATCATTTTTTCTTTCCCGAGTTTACTTTTTAAAAAAGAAAAGAGGGATAAGTTTAAGTCTGTTTTACTCAGAATTTGAGCTTTCAAAAGGAAGTAATGTTCTCAATGATATACTTTCAATAGAGAGGTATGAGGACTATTAAACTACAAGTGCCATGATTAATTTCAAAATGTCTGATATGTGATTTCTGTGACCTTTTTTATGATATGTCTAAGGATGTTTTGTTAAGGATGTTTTGTCAGCTTATTCTCCCACTGATATCTTACCTGATGGCTTTTTTTTTTTTTTAACTATATCCAATTTCTATTCATCTTTACTATATAAAATAACATTCACAAAATCTGTTAGATGTGAACTTACAGTCCTTATGTGATCATAATTTTACCCCTTTGGATTTACATATGATTCTATAGGTGGAAGAATAAACTTTAAAATATACAAATTGCAAATAAGGAGGAAAGAGTTTAACTATTACTGTGGCTAATCACAAATACATATAAGCTTATATACATACTTTTTTCTAGCAAATGTAAGGAACCTTTTGTATGTAAATAATTTGGCTGGTAAAAGGACAAAAAATAAATTTTATATAAGGAAGAATGAAATCAACTTGTAAAGGATTAGTTTCTTAGATAAAATGTTGAGAAAATATAGATTTAAGAGACTTAAAGATAAATACTCCTTAGATGAATGTGCTAAAAGAATCTAGTTAAAGAAAAGAAATGACCGAGGTAATATCAGCTAGAAAGCATTGTAGTCCATCCATTCATTTAATTTTAAGATTATAACTGATAAAATTATAAGTCAAATACTAATTGTTTAGAGTCTATGAAAAGATCACATAAGGACTGTCAGCTCACATCTAACAGAAAGGAACCCTGAATAAGAGTAAACACACCTAACACTCTAGAGATAGAACCTTTCCTGATGAAAAAGGAAAAACTAGAGAGCCATCTTTGAAGCTACCATATCAATATGGACAGAAACTACAAGCAACAAAGCATCCCACTCCTATCTTCAGCTAGTTGAAAAGAATATTCATTAGTAGGACCAGCTAGGTGGCTCAGTGACTAGAGGATTGACCCTGAAGCCAAGAGGAACTGAGTTCAAAAGTGACTTCAGACCTTACTAGCTATATGAAATTAGATAAGTTACTTAAAACCGATTAACTCTCCAAAAAAAGCCAAAAACAAATACACATGTAATCATACATGTATTTGTTGCTCATAAACACAAAGATACATATATGTATATATTTACATATCAACTTTAATTTTTCATACATGACCTTTTGAGTCTAGGCTACCAAGTGAAACCATTTGAAATCATATTTTTCACTTCAAGCAATTGGTTTATGTATATTATGGGAATGTAATTTTAATATTTCTTCTAAGTGCTTACAGTAATTAGGAAGGTAAATTTGATATCCTCCCCCCAAAAAAAACATTCATTAATTAAATATAAATGGCCTTTAGATTATCCATTCTACTTTGCCTTCCCAGTATTTGGAATAATTAAAAGTATTTCAGTGCCTATTGCAATTGGATCTTAAAGGTTTAAACCTAAATTCTAATCCAAAACAAGAAGACCTTAAGATCTTTGACAGATGGTCCCATAATATCTTGCTTAAACCTCTTACAGATTTTTAAGATGTCTTCCAATGTGTGTTTCTTTTCTTTTTCTTTTCTTTTTTTTTTTTTTTTTTGAGTGGAGGAGGTAAAGGTTGATGGACTCTAAACTTGTATTCTCATTTGTATGTGAACTTCCAATTTGGAAATGCCTTCTAATATGAATCAAAAACTCATATGTAACCTATCCTTAAAGAGAAAAAACACTGAGAGACTTTCACTAGCTAACTATTGTACCATACTACTTCTCACTTCTATACATTATGAATATAGCTATTTCTGAAATTTATATGCAATTACAGTTTCATTTACCTTCACTTCATTCTGGTAAAGTCAAAACAAGAAAACATATGGTAGGGGTTATCCTAACTTCCCTTCTGCCCAGTTAGTCCAAAGAAGTTAAGTACATTGAGTAAAATAATCAGTGACATTGATGGGCTAATATGATACTGTTTTCCTAATTGTTAATGAAATCCTTATTTTTAATTGGACCACATCAAATATACTTGTGATGTAAATTGTGTCCCTTTTAATCTGTGGGGAGAAGGTAGGAAAGGAATCTTTGGGGAAGGGTGATTTGGGGTCCTAAACCCTCCTGACCTCTGGGAGGGACACAATCTCCAGTTCATAAGGGAAACTCCCAAGATAAGTAATCTCATTCAATTTTGAATTGAATTGAATTGAAAAAATCAGTCTATCAGATTTATCAGGAGATTGGCCCCCAGGTCAAGGCCAAAGATAAAAGAAGTCCCAGACCTCAGAAGGCTAATAAAAGACTACTCTGAACTCCAAAACTTTGCTAAATGCCATTCAGGACTTAGCCCACGGGTCTTTCTCAGTGTAAACCTTTGCAAAAGTCCTAACAGAATTTTGTCCACTGATGAAGAAATTTTCTTCTCAGTATAAACCCATCTTTGCTAATTCCTATCAGGAGTTTGCCTGCTAAGAAAGCTGTGTTCTTAATACTGTTTTCTTAGCATAAATAAACCCATTCTTTGTCACAAACCTCGTGCCTGTATTTATTGGGGTTTGCAAATTCTTTCCCAAAACCTGCCACCAGCCAAGGGGATCCCATTGCTGTTAGGGGATTTCTTACCCTTGATTCTTACACTTTCAACACTTGCAATAAAATGAAATTGTATGTAGATGGTTTGGCCTGAAAAGAACATGCTATTTTTAAAATCAATCAAGGGTGACATTATAATAGGACTAGAAGTTATTGCAGTCTCACTGTATTATAAATCTAGAGCTAAAAGGGACTTCAGGAGCTATCTAGTCCATACTCTGCCTATGAGGAAACAGGCTCAGAAAGATTAGATGATTTATCCAGGGTCACAGAGCTATTAAGTATCAAAGGTGAGATTTGAATCCAGCATTTTAGAATTCCAGAGTTCTACCAGTTGCCTCATTTCAACATTAATTGTAAACATGCTATGTGTTAGGCTCCATGGAGCTTACTGTCTAGTAAAAAGAGAAGATGCCATAATGCACATCACAATATATGATACCATAATTTTGTTTTACCTTTCCTCTTCAGAATGAAGGGTATTCCCTTATGGAATGTCCCTTCTAGAGGTTAATAGGTTTGAATAATCTGAAATTTCATCTAAGAAACATAATGTGGGTGCTTAGGAAAAATAATTGGGATTCAGTGGGAAAGTGCATATGAATTTCCAAAAGAAGGAGGATACAATTTGATCCTAGGTTATCTCTTCTAGAAGGAAAAAAAAAAAAAAAGACAAAAGAAATGTTGCCTTCTATTCCTACTGGGGAAGGTAGGGGAAAGAGAGGTGAATAAGTAAGAAGAGATTGGTGGTGGGAAAGTGTCAGCCCAAGTCAAAGCCATCAGTATTGCATTGTATAAAACCCTTTTATTCAAGAAATGTAGTTTATTCATTTTTGCATTATTTTCTAAGGATACACTGAACAAATCTGCAGAGTGGATAATGGTCCACCATAAAATTCAGCATCAAAGAATCTTTGGGCCTATGAACAAGGGATTGATTTGTCTGTATCCTGATACTGTATATCTTTGCAAAGAATTTTTCCCTAAAGCTGTGTCTGTAGAACACCTTGATGAGTTATTTCTAGTACCTCCAAACCAGAGACAAATCCCACAGACCATGGTGATAAAAGCCTAAGGATATTAAAACCTATCAAAACATGCTTCCCAATTTCTTGGCTCTCCTACGCCTATCTTAAACTCATATCAGCATCAGCACTTATTACAATCCCAAACTCATTAAATATGTTAATACATCAGGACTGATATATAGCTATCACCTTTTGCAAAGTACTATAATCCTTAGCTAATGATTTAGGTGCAGCCAAGATAGAAAAGAGAATTTACATATAACCAGAAGCCTCCTTTTCAACATATAGCACAAATACTCAGTTACTTAGCACCAGATATATATGCTAACCAAACCTCGGCTTGCAGTCAGAATGGAAAGAATATGGAAAAATATTGGTACAAACTCTGTATAACCCTCTGGAAAGGCAAATCTGGGCATGCTTTAGAGAATGGGCCTTTTTAATACGTCTATTTTTTGTTTCTGCCAATTCCCCAACCTGAAAATCTACATTAAAATCACTTCCCTCATCAGCCATTCCAATTGCAGTGTGCTGTGATGGGAACCTACCCAGGTTAAAATGAGCATCTGCCCTCCCCATTCTATATACTTCCTCTAGTCCTATACTACATTTTTCTAATAAAGATAAGATTGGCAAAAATATTTAGAAAGAGCTTGAACAAGGAATTAAATTAATGGATTAATCAATCATCCAATAAGCATTTACTAAATACAGTACTTACTATATGCCAGAGATTATACTAACAATGGGTTACAAAGAAAGGCAAAAACAGTCTCTGCCCTTAATGAAATAATTTATAAATAACTAAGTATATACAAGGCATAGACAAAGTAAACAGAAGGTATCTTTGAAGAAAAAGCATATAAGTAGCTAGGCAAACCAGGAAAGTCTTCCTGTAGAAAGTGAGATTTGAGTTGAATTTTGAAGGAAAGTCAAGGAAATGAAGAGATGAAGGTGAAGGGCAAGGAGACAGGAATAGCAATTAGGCTAGTATTGTTGGAATATAAAGTGTGTATAGATGGGAATAAAATGTAAGAAGACTGGAAAGGCCCTTCCTAGTACCAGGTAATGAAGAGATTTAAATGCCAAACAAAGGACCATGCATTTCATCCTGCAGGTTAGCAGGTCATTTGGTTCCTGTAGACCTGGCCAGAGTAACAGACTTTACCGTTCAGATTAATGATTGAATGAACAAAAGAAAAAGCGATAGAAATGTAGAGGGTGGAGATGGAGTGTGAATTCTCCAGGGCTGAACTTCAGGGAAGCCTGTACCTAGGAGAATATGCTCATTCATCACCTAATACAGCTCTCTGACCTTAAGAAGTTGATGTATGTGTAGACCTCCTGACTAAGAAAAACAAGAAATTGGCTAAAAGTATGTTCAGCCAGAAGGAACAGGGAACATAACTTCCAAACTTGTTTATACAGTATTGCTATTTTGCTCTATAAAAATCTTGTCCCTTCAATAAACAGAATGCTCGCTTGCATTCCACCTGACACAAGTCTTTCTTATCAGCATGACTAGAAGCCGGGATTAAATCAGGGAAGACCTGATATAGAAAGTCTTGGCTTTCAGAGAACTTGGATCCAAATACCCTCCATGATACTTATTTTCTACCTGTGTGACTGGGTGGGTTAACCTAATTTTAAATAGCAGATTTAGGATTAAAATCCAGGTCTTCTGACTCCAAATTCAGTACTTTTTCCAGAAAGAGGCAGGGAAATCCTCAGAGTCACATCACAATCCAAACTTTGTGCATAACCTGGTTCTTTTGGTGCTTGTGGAAACTCCTTCCCTTCACAGCACTGACAATGGATGAAGGTGTAGAAATGTCATTTCCTTCTGCAAATGGAAAAGAGGAAGTTGTAACAATCAATAAACATTTTTGAAGCATCTACTATGAGCCAGGCACTGTGTTAAGTACAGGGGATACAAAAAGAGGCAAAACACTGTCCTGGCCTTTAAGGAACTAAGAGTCTAATAGGAGAGTCTGGCCCTTCAGAACTAGTATATAAAAGTATGTGAAATTCTCAAAGGCAAAATTGAAGAATCAATTCAAAGAATTATCATGTTGACTAATAGTGTTGTGCCACAGTTCTCTTTTATTGTCCTGACTCAGTTTCCCTAATTATCCTGGCTCAGTCCTGCTTCAGTTTTCCTGCTTCTCAGTTCTGCAAAACCTCCCCTCCCTCTTAATCAGAATACTTGATAAGGATAAAAGATCTTATATTTTAGAATATCAGAATGTCTCTCCCCATTCCCAAGCTATAGGAATGTCAGATAGTGTTATCAAGAAGCCTCTCCCCATGTGTGTGTGGGGCCTCCCCCTGATTATGTCATCCCCTCTCCGGAGGCTCACCCAACCTTGTCAGTCCTGTTCCCACTCTCAGCACCCCAACTCCGCTCCTGCCTCAGTCTACTCTCAGAGTCTGAGCCACGTGTATCTATGTCATTGAGAACTCTGATTGTTGGCTGGATTCTTGGAGAGGATAGTCTCATTCAGCCCTGAGACCAAACATGGATCCAATGGTCCCAGTCTACCTCATCATTTAATAAATTATTAAATACTCTCTAATCTCTATCTTGCTCAGTTTCTCCAGCATTACAATAGATCAGAAGACATTGTAGGTGTGAACATTAACAAAATACTAACTGTCTAGATCTCTGGGATGTATAAAAAGCTTTAAAAATAAAGATAAGCATGAGACTTGGACTACAATAGGATTCTTGTAGTACATAATTATGTAGATTAAAATATACCAATACATTTTCATTCTCAAAACATAAAGGCCAAATAGAACATAAGATCAGGCTATATAAAGCAGGTATGGCTCATGCCCCTAATGGGAGTATTCTAAAGTAATGCCTAAATTGGGGAATTCCAAAAAAGTCTCCATTTTAAGCTGCAACTGAACCAGATAAAATTTAACTGGGAAATAAAAATACAATAGAATATAGACAATGTTAATGTATGCTTTATCTAAGTCAATTTGAAGCCTACGGAGATTCTTATGTATGAATTAGTGGTTCCTGTTTCTATTTAAGTTTGATATCATTAAACTACATGACTACTTAAAAGTCCATTCCAACTCTAGAGTTATTATTCTAAATATAATGGAATGAGTTCAGGAAAATGAGGCCCTATGAGGGGTAGTCATACCTCTAATCTTTTCCAATTAAATATGCCTTTAAATACAGAGTCCCTACTCAAAGGTTTCTACAGCCAGGTTTTCCAGTAGATCTGGAATTACCAGTAGGAAAAAACTTACCTAGCAGATAATCAAACAGGGAGGATCTGGAATACAGTTAAAACAAAAGCATCACTGGACTTCCCTACTTTTTGGAGTTTTTCTGTATTTGAATTTTAAATTTTTTGTTTTGAAATTTAAAAAAATTTTTTTTTATTTTGAATTTTGAAAATTTGAAATTTGATTATTAGAATCCCATTACCTTTCTCCCAAGGATCTTGACAAAAAGAAAAGCAATTGGTCCTCAAAAAGAAGACTGTAGCAATGTTTGGCATTTCAGAAATTGGCTTTTAGCCTTTCTCTAAAACTAAGTAACCAAAGATTATAAACAAATTTCATATTGAACTGAACACCATCGACAGTCATATGAAAGATTTTTTTTTCTAAATCACTAATTAAAAGAAATGCAAATTAAAACAACAATTAGGTTTGCCTTATCCATCAAAGTCACAGCATTGACAAGAAATAGAAACCAGCCATTGTGGAGTGGCTGTGGGAAAGCAGGTACACTAATTCATTGTTAATGGAGATTTGAATTGATTGAACACTTTTGGAAAAAGATATAAAAAAATTATTTAAGAAAAATCACTAAATAATTCAAATTCTTTAACCCAGAAATTTCACAGATAAGCATATAGTTCAGAGAGGTAAAGGGGGAAAAAAAGGTGTCATTGCAATGGTTTTTGTGGAAGCAAAAAATTATTATTTTTTTTTTTTTTAATTTTTTTTATTATATATATATATATGTTTTATAATATTATCCCTTGTATTCATTTTTCCAAATTACCCCCCCTCCCTTATTCCCTCCCCCCGACGACAGGCAATACCATACATTTTACATGTGTTACAATATAGTCTAAGTACAATACATGTGTGTGAATATCATTTTCTTGTTGCACAATAAACATTAGAATCCGAAGGTACATGCAACCTGGGCAGACAGATATTAGTGCTAACAATTTACATTCCCATCCCAGTGTTTCTTCTCTGGGTGTATTACCTCTGTCCATCATTGATCAACTGGAAGTGAGTTGGATGGAAGCAAAAAATTATAACAAAATGTGTGGCTGTTGATTAGGTAACAATTGACCACATTAGAGTTGACCAATATAATAGGTTATTGTACCTAATGTACCTTCAGAAATAGAAGAGAAAATTGAAGAAACATGAGAAGACAAATATAAACTATTACAAAAGGAAGCAGAAGCAGGAAAATAATATGCAACAAATTGACCACAAAAATGTGAATTAAAAACAATGCTAAAACAATGTAGCTGTAATAATCAATTTTGGCCTAGGAGAAGAGATAAGAAAATGTACCTGCTTCCTCCAGGGGTAGGGTGAGTATGCTAATAAGAGCACAGATTTTTGCCAAGGAAGGCCTGTAGAAAGGAGCAGTGCATGGATGTGATGGTGATGTAAAAGTTGTCCATCGATAAAATCTTTTAAAAAGTAATTATTCCTGCCAATGAGAAACTAATACAAAAACAGAGAATTTAGGCTGTGGTAACAGATCTTTCACTCAACTGATTCTATTAATCTTATTGCCTGGGAGGCTATTTATCAGGACAACATCTAATCTTACTTCACAACTTAAAATTTAAAAAGTTCTGCCTAGCAATAAATAATTTCTTTGAAATCTTTAGCAATCCCTCCTTCCTTTCCCTTTATAGTCTGTCATTCAGCAGTTAATCTTTGTTTACAAATTATAGCCTTGAAAACCAGCCCAGGGAACACCAAAGGGGTAACAAGCTTCTGAACTGTTTTCATAAGAAATTAGGACATTTATTGCAACCCTGAAGGTCAATTAGTGATCCTAGACAGGAAAATAAGTGGCTTCTCTTCTCTTTCATAATTGACAGGCTTAGTAACTAAAATATACAACGCATATACTATATCACACTACAGTGTGGGTCATAGTTTTTTCATTATTCCAGATGAGCTTTCCCTTTAAAAATGTCCATATTGTAATAGCCCATGAATTACCTATAGATTCTATCCTATATTGTGGTGCTATAAAAACTGATTATTTGTGCATTAAGGTATTCAGATTTCATTTTCCCCTTGATAATATAAATGATACTTTGTAATATTGCAATGTGCACTTTAGAGCTCTCACATCAAACTAGGAGTCCTGCTAGAGACTCCTAGAGATTCCTAGGGGAATCTCAAACTTCTGCCATATTGCTCCCAACCAGAAAATCCTATAATTCCCCTGTATGATACTATCAAGAGTGTTGTCACCAATTCCCCCTTGCAAATATACAAAATATACAAATATGCAAATATACAAAAAACCAAAGCTCAAACAAGAAAACAAGTTGAATACTAGCAGCCACCAGAAGACAATCCTTCCCCAAAGATCTCAGTAACTTCTGTCACCTATAGTCATGTCCTCAGCAGGGCTCCTGGCAGATGCTGTTTTTTGTAGTTCCCAAAGTATTAATGATGCAGTCTTCATTGCAGCTTCCCAAAGCTAGTCCCAGCAGCTGTGTTCCTCTTGTGGTATTATCTGCAGGTTTGAGCAGGTGAAGCTCGATTCTCCTGCTGTTGCTCTCCACATCAAACAACAATGGTTAGTTATTAGCCCAGATGCTCTCCAGGTGTGTTATCCCTTATGGCCTTCAGCAAATGTCATCCCTAGTTCTTTTCCCAGAGGAAAGATCTGTTTTAAAGGTTTCTTTCAGTAAGAAAGTGAAAGAGAATTTCAGAGCTTTGCTCTCTTGCACATCATGGCATCCTTGTAACTAAATCAATGGGAAGGACAACATGCCTCTGCTCTGCATTCTGTCCCTAGTATAGCTATCAATCTTTGCCTTTATGAAAGTATCTAGGAGTCAGGAGGAGCCTAATTATGTTTCAATCATCTTCTAATACATCTCCACTGCCAACACTAAACTAGGTCATGGTGATCCATAGTTTGTCCCCCTTTTCCTCTACTGATTAGATTGAACAGTCCCTTAGGGGAAAACTAGGCAATTTTTCAAATTAGTGGGGCTTATAGGAAAATAGAAGGAAAATTTTCATATGTACCAAAAATGTACATAGCCCCCTCAGTAAGAGCAAAGAACTGAAAATGATATAGTTGTTCATGGATTGGGGGGAATGGCTACACATTTTGGAACAAAAAAGTAATGGAATAGTAATATACACAAAGAAATGACAAACAAGAATATAGATTAGCTTGAGATTGGTATAAACTGATAAAAAATGTAGAACCAGGAAAGCAACATACCCAATAACTATAACAATTTTAAAAGAAACAATTAAGCAAACTGAACACAGTAATTATAAACATGTTTGTGTTAGTAGTAAAGGAATTAGTAAAAGGGAAAAATTCAAGGTTAGATTGGGGGGATGATGATGCAAAGTGTGATCTACCCAAGTACTGCTTATATTGCTTGGACATTTGATAAATCTATCCCATTATCCATGTCACTGAGAGAAATGCCAAATGGCACAAGAGTAAGAATAGAGTCCAATGGTACTGAATTGGAGATATTTCCCTAGGTGGTACAGTGGATGTAGCACTAGACCTGGAGTCAAGAAGACATAAGTTCAAATTCAGCTTCACACATTGGCTCTGCAACCTGGGCAAGTCACTTAAACCTCTCTATACTTCAGTTTCTTCATTTGTAAAATGGAAATACTAATAGCACTTATCTCCCAGGATTGTTGTGAGGATCAAATGAAATATGTATAAAAAAGCTTTGTAAACCCTAAAGTGCTATATAAGAGGTAGCTATTGTTATTATTATTATTATGAACTGCTAGGCTGGGGTTAAGTGACTTGCCCAGGGTCACACAGCTAGGAAGTGTTAAGTGTCTGAGATTAGATCTGAACTCCGGTCCTCTTGAATTCAGGGCTGGTGCTCTCTCCACTGCGCCACCTAGCTGCCCCGAACTGCTATTTCTCAGCTTGAATTGTTGACAGCTAAGAATTCACCTCCTTTTATCATCAATTAGCCAGCCTCTTCATGTTTTTCAAAAGTTCATAACAAGCTGCTTGTCAAATGCTCTGAAATTCACATAAACTGTATGTAGAACCAGGTTAGCAGAGAGGACTTGTTCTTATTGAATACCTGCTGCCAAAGGCAATCAGGTTTCCTGATTGAGTGCTCATAACTATCTCTTTTAAAATGCAGTCTACATTTTTATAACAATCAAATGATGAATGTTTATTAGGTTCTAAGTATTGTGCTAAGAGTTGATGATTCAAAAAGTGACACAATTCAGGTTCTCAAGGTACTCACACTCTCAACTGTGGGAATCAATACATGATGAAAGATTCAGTTCTTGGTAGATGAAAAGGCCAGCTGGTATATAGATATGGCAGCAAAAGTATCAGGGCAATAACAAGGCCCCCAAAACCCTAGGAAGCAATGGTAGAGAGATGGGTCAAAATCTAGCTGAGCAGGTATCTAACATACCTCTTGAAAAAGGCAATAGAAGTTTGGTTGGGGGAGAAAACAGTGTACAATAAGGCTGCTTTCTGTAGTTAAGTGCTTGTTGACAATTAGGGTGATAAATAGGAAGGTCCTTGGCATCAGAGCCATCATCATAGCACTAGTTTGCTGACTAGAGTATGGAAGGGAAGAACATAGTCTAAGTTATGGTAGGATGCTAAAACTGGACTCCAGCTTCAAGTCTTATTTGCCCCAAGGTCCTCCCAGGATAGCTTGCTTACCGATTCCTGTTTTTTATGGACATCTCACCTTCCCAGAGAGAGAAGTCTAGGGAAAGATTTCAATGTTGGTCTATGATTTCTACTGTTTCTACTCTTTTGGAAAATAGGAAAATATATTCCTTCAGTTCCAGGGTACCTTCCATAACTTTTCTAATTTCATCTAAAGCAATCTCAACATTCATATCAGCAAGGTCTTTAATAGTCTTGGGATGTATTTCACCTGTGACTGGTAATGTGAATTCATCAAAGGCAGTTAGAAGCCTTATTACTTTTTCCCTACTTATCTAGGTATGAAGTAATGATAAACTATATTTGTTCTATCCTTTTCAGTTCAGCTCATTCTCCTAAAAGAGAAAAAAACAAAAACAAAAAAATAGGAGTTGAAGGGCTTAACCTTTTCCTTCAGGTCAATTATCATTATCATGGAGGCAATATTCACAATGAGTATGCTCTCCCTCCTCCTCCATACCTTCCCTGACTCTTCTACTAAGAAGGTCAAATCCCTCTAAATTTCAGTGCCTTCCCTTTGCTAATAAGCTTTTTGATATGTAATCAGTGGCATGTTGTCTCCCCCACTAAGCTCCCTGGAAACAGACCTATATATTGTTATTAAGGATTTTTAAAGGCCTGAGCATGATGTCTAACACACTGTTATTGTTCAGTTAGGTCTAACTCTTCCTGATGCCATTTCCTTCTCTAATGGAACTCAGGCTAAATAGTTTCTGTGCCTTAAGTACATACTAGCTATGTTAAAAATGTTTCTTTGGTATTTTCCTGGTCAAGTTATTTTGGCTTCCTGGGTCTGTTTCCTTATCTATTAAAATGAAGAGATCAGACCAGTTGTTTATTGGCTGACTAACATAGAAGATAAAGAGCTAGACACTTGGGAGTCAGGAGAATATGAATTCAAATCCTTCCTTACTAGATGTGACCCTGAGTAAATTACTCATTCTTTCTTACGGATATGTTTCTTATCTTTAAAATGAAGATAAGAGCACCTATTTTATTTAAATTTTTTTTACAACAATTTCATGCATAGGTAATTTACCTATTTTATTTTTACAATAAAAGTTTAATAAATTATGTTTTTGTGATGTCATCCAATATTAATCATGTCCAAAATATTCACAATAGTAAGATTTCTATACAGCCTCTGATTCCTCAAATCAGCACCTTTTTTTAAAAATTTATTTTTAAAAAAAATTTTATAATTATAAAACTTTTTTGACAGTATATATGCATGAGTAATTTTTTTATAACATTATCCCTTGTATTCATTTTTCCAAATTTTCCCCTCCCTCCCTCTACTCCCTCCCCTAGATGACAGGCAATCCCATGCATTTTACATGTGTTACAGTATAACCTAGATACAATATATGTGTGTAAATACCATTTTCTTGTTGCTCATTAAGTATTAGATTCCGAAGGTATAAGTAACCTGGGTAGATAGACAGTAGTGCTAACAGTTTACATTCATTTCCCAGTGTTCCTTCTCTGGGTGTAGTTGTTTCTGTCCATCATTGATCAACTGGAAGTGAGTATCAGCACCTGTCTTATAGGGAACAAATTGGATAGCTTGTATAAATGGCTTTGCAAATCTTAAAGTTCAAAATAACTATTAGCTATCATTATAATCCTGGGAGGTGAGTATCAGTATGACAGGCACCATCGAGTTGTGGGAGAATTCCTCTCAACTTTCCCTTCTTCTATTCTTTCTGCTCTGCCTCCAGTGTTCGTCATTAAACATTCAGGAAGTTCACTTTACCAGGAACAGTGCTAAGCACTGGGGAGACCGAGGTAAAAGAGCCTTTGCCCTCGAGGAACTTATCAATCAATCAGGGGAGACCACAGGCAAATACATACTAGGCAAGGATCCGTGGGTAATAATTTAAGAGGGAAAACACTAGAAATAAGAGGGGTTGATGAAGACTTCTAGTTGGGGCTTGAAGGAAGCTAGGAGAATGAGAGGAGGGCCAGGCGTGGAAACTGACAGGCCTCGGGGCCTATGGAGAGCGAGACTGAATGAGGAACGCCGGGTAACTCCCAGGTTGTAAACTCGCAGGCCTGGGGAGATGGTGTTGCGCTCCACAGAGTGGGGGAGAGGAGGGAGAGGGACCTCCATAAAAAGGCAGGACAGGACGTCAGTATAGACCTGAGCTCAATCTCAAGCATTACTAGCTGTGTGACTCTGGAAACGTCACGAAGTCTCGAAGAGTGAAGCATTCCTCCCTGTTCACCCTAAGGACGATGAGGGAAATGAAAGGCCCTCGGTGTCTACCGCCTCCACGCATGCTCTGGAGAAAGTACTCCTTCCCGGATCACAAGCTGGACCCGTCTTCCCAGAGACCGGCCACAGGAGCCTGCGAGGCCTAGGATATACTCGCGCGGGATACAAGATACGCGATTGGAGCTCTGAGGAACGTCACTTCCGGGAGGTACTAATAAGGTCGCAAACATGGATCCGTCGGTCAACGAGGGTCCAGGTCGATTGCAGCGGCGGCGGCCGGGGGTTGGTGTCGGGGTGGTGATTACGAGCTCCAAGCACCCCTGGTGCGTTCTGCTGGGGAAAAGGAAAGGGTCCACTGGAGCCGGCACTTTTCAGCTTCCCGGGGGTCACTTGGAATTCGGGTGAGTTCCGGTGCTTCCGGTGAGTTACTTCCGACACGCTATTTCCTGTGCGCGTGTCACCTTATTCTGACGTCACCTCGCGTTCCTAGGAATGGGGTCTGGACTGGGATAGGCTGACAGCTGCTTGGAGTTTTGAGTGTTTTCAATTCTCTCACCACCGCTCAATCTCACTGAAAGAGGGATTTTCCCATAATTGGAATAATGCAGATTTCCGTTGGGGTCGAGTAATTTCATATTTCGTCGTTCGGTCGTTTCTGTCGTGACCCTATTTGAAGTTTTCTTGTCAGAAACACTCGAGTTTTCCATTTCCTTCTCCGCCTCACTTTATACTCGAAAAAGCTGGCTAACTAGGTTAAGTGACTTGCTTAAGTCTGATTTGCACTCAGGCTTTCCGATTCTATACGGCGCCACCTAGCGGCCCGCGCGTGTGGTAAAGGCTATCTAAACGTTAGCAGTTGTCTTTACTATTCGTTGTAAAGGGCTTTGCACGGTTCCTGGCGCATGATGAGCACTATTCTGGAGGGGTACCATGTGTCCTGCATACCTGCCCACGCTTTCTGCCTCGTGCTCCCGCACCTGTCCCTTACATGTCCTTTTGATGTCTCCAAATTATGAAGGGTCTATTATTTTTAATTGAATTATAATTCAATTAATTCAGTTAATTAAATTAAAAATTAAAAATTCAATTAATTGAATTAAAATTGAAGAGCTATTATTTTTTTTTTTTTTTTTAGAAGAGGCAAGTTTTTTTTTTATTTAAGGAAAAGCATTATGGCATAGAAGAGTCAGAAACAAATGAATTCATAATCTTTACAGGACAGCTTGTGTAACCTTCCTGTGCTCCTATTGAGTTTAATTTAAAGACTTCTAAAGTATTTTTCAACTCTAAATCTATGTGAAGAGCTATTATTTTTAATTGAAACGCAGTGAGCACAGGGCTTAGCATATATTAGGTGCTTTATAAATATTATTAACGGCTGAGCACAACGCCTGGCGTTATGTCCAGCTTTCCCGATGCCATTTCCATCTCCAGGGAAGTAAGGCAAACATGACACCATTTTGCGCAGGGTCTCACGGCTAAAAAGCATTGATAACTCAGGTTTCCCCTTACTCCTACTCAAATAACTGCTTCCCAGGATTGAAGAAATGGATAGAATAAAGCATTCAAGCCTTAAAACTCACACTTTTAACTGAAAGGGATAACATGAAAGAAAGGACAGCTGCAGGGTAGATAAACAGGTCTGGGAGTCTCAGGAGGCCAAAGCTCCAAGGTCCTTTATTTTATTTTATTTTTTTTCTTGAGGCTGGGGTTAAGTGACTTGCCCAGGTCACACAGCTAAGAAGTGTTAAGTGTCTGAGACCAGATTTGAACTCGGTCCTCCTGAATTCAGGGCTGGTGCTCTATTCACTGCGCCACCTAGCTGCCCCTTCCAAGGTCCTTTAAAGGCCTTTACTTGAACATCTCCAGAGTCAGGCAGGAACCTACCCCTTCCAGAGGCAGCCCGTCTCTCTTTGGGAAACTGTCATTATTGAGAAGCTTTTCCTTATCTAGCCTAAATTTGTTTCTCCGTAGCCTCCAGTAATTGCTTTTAGTTCTGCTGTCTGAATCCAAACTAGAAGGTTTAAATCACTTTGGAACCTGGTCCCCTCCTACCTTTCCAATCTTCTTACACCTTCCTCCCCCACATAATCTTTGATCCAGTGATATTGACCCCTCCCCCACATAATCTTTGATCCAATTATATTGGCCCTTCCCCCACATAATCTTTGGTTCAGTGATATTGACCCCTCCCCCATATAATCTTTGATCCAATGATATTGGCCCCTCCCCCACATAATCTTTGATCCAATGATATTAGCCTTCTGGCTGTTCCACAAATCAGACACTATATTTCTTAGCTCCAGATATTTTCTCTTGCTGTTCCACATGCCTAGGATGGTCTCCCTCTTGCATTCTAATTACTGACCTGGATGGCATCCTTTAAGTCCCACTTAAAATCCCCTTCCTCAACAGCTCTTAGGATCTTTTCACCTATCTTGTGTACGGCTTGTTTTGTATCTATTTGTATTTATTTGTGTGTTAGCTTCCCCATTAGACTGTTAGTTCCTTAAAGGCCAGGACTGTAATTTGCCTCTTTTTGTATCCCCAGCATTTAGCACAGGACTGGGCATATTGTAGGTTCTTATTAAATGATTGATTACTGAATTTTGGATTATAGTTTTTAATCAGTAAAATGGAAGGTTTTAACTGGATGTCTTTCAATTTTCTTCCAATTCTAATGTTTATCTCTGACTAATGAACTAAAATGATTTAATCACACTTAAAAAGAATTAAGCCTAATCTCAGTATAGGCAATTGAGAATCACTAAATTTAGGTGTGTGGTGGGCAGTTGTAACATTAGAAAAATGAAAGTGACTTGCTGAATAAATTGTTTCTGAATGTGGACCTCAATGAACATCATAAGATAGATGAGTTAAAAAAAATTAATTGGATTATTTAAACCAGTTTTAATATGGAAAGCTGTAATAATTTTTCATTTCCTCCCTAGAGATTGCTCTAGAAAGTAGAGGAGCTTTAAGGATCTATAACATTAATAGTGAAGATATACTAATATCGACCTTTTTTTCAAGAAGCAATATCTTCTTTAATTGTTAGACTAGAAATAAAGATGAATTCAAAATTCAAGATATATGTATATATACACACATATATATGCATGTATTTATGTGTACACACATATGTATAGTGGATTTATTCTTGCATATACAAATGTTTGTGTCTAAACATATACATATACATACCCACACACATGCTAACATAATGGCTTTTAATCAACTAATAGCCTTTTGGAATTACTACTAGCCTCATCAGATTAATAATGTTTTTGTTTTACCTCATAGTAAAGTCCATTTTAAAAATAGTTATAGGAACAAAAATAAATAGAACAATGTGCCTATAGATCAAAAAGTGAAGTGAAAGGAAAAAGATCCTCCCTAAAGGAGTATATAATCTAGTTAGTTGAGACAACATATATGGATATAGGAATACATTTTTAAAAAGATAATTTCCAGTAAGAGCTAGCAGGGGCAGGGAGATTAGGAAAAGCTTCATGTGGAAAGGCCTTTTGAATAGCATCTTGATTCTAAGAGGGAGAAAATACATTCAAGGGATGGGTGAGTGGAAGGTCATTTGTCTGACAAAGGAATAAGCCCAATTTGCTTGTATTTGTATTTGTGTTAAAGCGAGAAATTTAATTTTAACCCAAGAGGTAATTTGGTAGTCACTGGGGTTTACTGAGTAGTACAACTTTATGAAAGTCACTTTTGGTAGTTGTGTGGCAGATGGATTGGGAATGGAGAGAGACTTGAGGCAAGGACATTAACTGAACGGAACAAATGGATGAAAAGTCAGTTATTAAACGCTTATTATTTTCTAAGCATTATAGTAAGTGCTACGTGTACAGATGGGGGGGGGGGGGAATGAGATCATTCCTGCTTTCAGAGAGTTTACACTAATTGGATGAGACATCAAGTTGAAAAAAGTTCAGCTACAGGATGTATGGTAATGTCTAAATAGCCCAAGTAGGTGGTGATGATATGGATGGTAGGGTATTAGTTTACAGATAGGAAATTGAGACTCAGAGAAGGATAGTAATTGCCCAAGAGAAATACAACTAGTAAGTGTCAGGGCCAGCTTTTGAACCCTGATTTCTGCTTTGTTTGGTTGTTTTATTACACTTTAGAAAGCTGGTGGTCATGTAACTAACTGACTGTAGTAGGTCCTGAAAAATTTGTCAAAGTAAAAAATATTAAATATTGTGCCAACATTTAATTCTTTATGTAAAAATAAACATAGCCATCTCATTAGTTTGCAAACTTTCTTTTGTTTTTAATAAATGGTAAAATTACATATATACCAAAGAATTATTTTAAAACAAATTTCTTTATGTCATTTATTATCAATAACTGTTTGATTTATATACCTATTTTACATAGTTATATAACTGGGGTTGTGTAAAAAGTTCTTGGGTGAAAAGAGGTGCGAGTGGAAAAAGTTCAAGAAGCCCTGTTCTAGAATGGCAGGGGAGTGGTAAATTTCCTGGTGAATGTAACATTTTGAGATTTTTTTTTAACGAATTATAATGATTCTCCCTATGTTTTCAAGTTTCTGTTAAAAAATTGCTAGTTAAGTATTCTTTAAATCAAAGTGAACACCATAGTGTATTTCCATTGTCTTTCCAGTGAAAGCTGGGAAGAATGTGCTGAGAGGGAAACCTTGGAAGAAGCTGCTCTCCACCTGACAAATGTTCGCTTTGCTTCTGTTGTCAATTCTGTCAGTGAGAAAGATGATTACCATTATGTCACTATATTGATGAAAGGAGAGGTAGATATAAGTTATGATTCAGAACCAAAGAATGTAGAACCTGAAAAAAATGAAGGTAAGTTGGAATTGTAGTGATCTTTATTTTTTGGGGAAAAAAAATTTATTTTTGAATCCGTGGGCAGAGTATGGGCCTGCTCATTGGATATACTAGGTTATTTTGCTAGATGTTGCCACTGTTTTAGACACTGTTGTGACTATAAGCCAGTTATTTAAATCCTGTCTCAGTTACTCCTCTGTAAACAGTAGCTTCCTCTTGACAGACAGGTTGTGACTAAAATAAGGAGAGTCTCTGTTATTTGGCCCTGTATTGTTCACACAAAGTTGTAATCAGGGCAATAGGTCAGGAGTTATGTATCTTCTTCCTCCTCCTAAATAGAATATCGACCAGTTCTGAACTCTTTCCCACCCTTCTCCCCTTTTTTAAGGAGGCAATTGGAGTTAAATGGCTTGCTCAGGATCACAGCTAATATGTGTAAAGTGTCTGAGATCAAATTTGAACTCAGATCCTCCTGACTTCAAGGCTGGTGTTCTATCCACTGCACCATCTAGTTGCTCTTCTGAACTTTAAGGAAGACCTTTATGTACAGGTTTTAACAGATAAGCATCAGCTCAAGCATTGGCTTAGGCAGAATTGTGACTTATTTAAACTATGAAAGTATGCGTTCTAATGCTGCTAAACCATAGTTTAATAAGTTGAATTCAAGTATATTTAAATATATTATCTTTCAATAAAGTTGAATACCTTATTTCAATTCCTTTATTAATCTTAAAGTCAGAGGGGCAGAGAGAATAAAGTTCTAGAGTCTCTCCAATTCTAAGAATACAAATTCCATTCTTAGAATAGCAGGATAGTGAACTCTTTATTTCTAATATCTGTGGGAGTAAATGGAAGCTATCAAATAGACTTTTACTCATAGCCAGTCTTATCTCAATTATTGTCATAGCCTTCTAACTAGTCCCAAAGCCTCTAGTCCCTTCCCACTCCCATTCATTCTTCACTCAACTGCCAAGGTACTTTTTTCTAAATTGAGAGTCCAACCATGTTACCACACACACACACACACACACTTCATGAATTTCCATGTAGTTCTCTATTATTGTCAGGAGAAAATATAAGGTACTCTGTCTTTCATTTGAAGTCCATTACAGCTTAGCCCCTTGCTACCTTCCCAGCCTTTTTTCACTTAAATCTCTTCCACATACTGTACAGTTTGATTTCAGTGTCTCAAGCATCTTCCTTCCCTATGCCTTTGTCCCATGTCTTAGAATACTCTGTCCCCTCACTGCTGCCTCTTAGTCTTCCTAGCTTCTTTAGGGCTCAGTTCAAAATTCACCTTCTACAGGAGGCCTTTCCTAATCTTTATCTGCTGTAGAGTTTGATACTTACAAGTTGTCTCTCCCATTTGAATGGGGGTCATCTTAAGAGGACAGGGATGGGACATTTTTGTATTTCTTTGAATTTCCAATATTTAGCACAGTTTTGACACATATTAAGAGCTTAATAAATTCCTGTTGACTACCTATCAGATGACCAGAGGATACCTTGAATCTTCTCTTTTGTAAAAATGGCAGTGCCATCTGGAAGAAGAAAAGCTGTTAGCTCTTGCATTTGACAATTATACTGTAGTGCTAATTCTTACCATATAGGAATTAAAATAAGTTAATATGATAGTTTTATGTAAAAATCTTCCTGTTGCATGTTTTAAAAAAGTAATTTATTAAGCATGAAAGCCATTTTTATATTCTTAAGCATATATAGTATCTTAAATATTCATATTATTCATAAAATAATCTTCAAAACAGAAGTTTTTTTTCTAATTTTGGAAGGGAGGAACAAAAAGTCTTCAGAAACAGAGCTTCTCTATCCTCTGGAACAACATAGTCCTCATAGGTAAATTAACAAGAACTCGGGATCGTCCAAAGGTATAAGTTATATTTTCTAGCAGCCAGGTTAGAGGTTGCCAGGATGGTATAAAGTGAAATATTAAATCATTATTCTGGACGTCACTACCTTGCCTTTTAACTTCTTTCTCCTAATCTTCTGCCTCCAAAAAAAGAAAAGAAAGAAGTCAAGGCAGGGACAATGAAAAAGAAGATTGTATTTGTTAGCCCTGGATCTAAGAATCAACTAAAAATGAGGTTAGTTTTAAGCAGTCACTTCCCTTCATTTAATAGAATTCATAGAACTAGAAGGGAATTCAGGTCATCTGCAAAATTCATAGGGTAACCAAAAATCTTTTCTACAATATTTTTCAATTTTCCAATATTAAAATTTTTGAGTAAGGAAGAACTCATAGTCTCCTAAGATAGTCTCAAAACTAAACAAACACCCTTTTCCATTTGACAACCCTTCAAATATTTGAGCAGCTATGATTGTCCCTTTTAAACTTCTATTCTCCACTTTAAATATCTCTAGGTCTTCAGCTGGGCACATTCTTCAGTTTTCTCACCAGCCCGCTTGCCTTTTTCTAGAAACCCTTCAGCTTTTTTGAAAATGTGAAACCTAGAGCTGAACATAGTTCTCCAAATGTGGTTTAATCAGGTCAGAGAGAGTAAAACTATCTTCCCCTTCATTTGGAGACTATGTCCCTTTTAATAAGGCTTAGTGTACATACATTTTGACTGCCATTTCAGATTATTGAAGCATCTTGAGATTTATAGGCTACTACTCCATCTCCCTCAACTCTTCTCTCCCAAATCTTCTCATAGGAATTGTAGTATGGCCACACCTTCCTTATCCTTGATTTGTGAAGTTGATTTTTAAAATCCCAGTACATAACTTTTGTTTGTCCTAATGAGATTCATTTAATTCAATTCACTGAATAGTCTGTTAACATCATCTTGGATCCTATCTTTGTCATTTATATATGACATCCTTGCAAGTTGGTCTCATCTACATTTTGACAAATGTGGCATATGTTTTCATCCAAATCATTGATTAAAAAAAAGTGTTGAACATTTTGAAACCAAGGACAGATCCACTGAATCACTCCACAAAAGGGATTGACCCTATTAATGACTACTCTCAAGTCTGGTCAATTTATTAATTCTAAATGCTATATCTAAATGTACTATCTATGTTTTGTATTATAAAAATGTACCATCATTTAGCCTTCATTCTCCCATCTTGAAAATAAGCATAGCTTTGAAAGATCATTACATGGTTTCTCATAATTATGTTATACTGTTGTCTATGGTTTCCCCCTAATGTACTTGGATTCTATCTCACTAATTGATAGTTTGCACATTTCACCAACCTTTTTTGAAAATTGAGACAATTTTTAGTCCTTTCTTTAGCCCTTTGGAACCTCTTTAATTCTCTAAGATCTATCAAGGATTGTCAACAGCAACTCTGCAAGCGCCAATTCTCTCAGTATTTTTGCGTGTAATTTGTCTAGATCTGGTGACTTGAAGTCATCGAGATCAGTTGTCATCATTTCATTTACCCTAAGCAGAAGTCCTCCTACTTCTTTGATTTTTACATTGCCTCCAGCATAGTGTGGGGAGTTGCAGACACACAGAAAGCTTTGTTGTGCTTAGCATTCATTGCCAGTTTGAGCATCATCTGGGTTTTCACAGTAGAATTCTTAGTGACTTATGCTATCTTTTTGTATTCATTCTCCTTTATTCTTAGATCCATCTTATGTTCTTCTCTTTCTAAAAAAGGTGACATTGGCCTCTTTAGACAGCTCTTTTTTACTTCCTCCTTATCATAATTTCTTCTTGGGTTTCCTAAACGTCAGTCTTAAAAATGTTCCATCAATCTTGGACTGATTTCTACCTGCACAATAATGAGCTATTAAGCCTTACCTTTCTATGAACCCTTTTATATCTACTCTCTCAAAATATACTTGCATTTCCAATTTTACTTTTCTTAGAAACTCTGGAAAGTCATTTGTACCTAGGATTCCTACTATTTGTACTCTGGCAGACCAGTTCTAAAATGGACAGAATCAGATGCAGTACAAAAGTTCCCCTTAATACTTCTTCCACCTTTGGAAAAATGAAATATTAAGAGAAGTTACAAATATTTTAACTGCACTGCTTTTGGCAGAGTTCTGGAAAAAGGGGAGTTTCACCTATTGAAATATCAATGTGCTAGGTTTGTGACGGTTTTCTAAACTTGTCATCTCATTTCTTCTATCCTGGTGATCTGTATTATCATTGTAACTCTACTACCATATTACTGTCTCTCCTCTTGATTTTCAACTACCATTTTCCTCTCTTTATTTGTTTAAATTCCTTCACAGGAGTACATATATTGTTAATACACAATGTCACTCTATCTCTTCCTTTTTAAAATTATTTTCTTCTTTATTAGTATATGCCCATTTAGAGTCAAATTCTAATCATGATGCCCATTCAACCAAATCTTGCCTGAAGTAAGTTTTTAAAAATTTTTCTTATAAACAAAACGATGTTGTACTATTTTTCATTTAGTTGTTTTCAAGAAATCATTTCTGCTCAGTAGGGAAATGAATCATCACATTATGTTGAGAACAATAGATTAAAAATCACAAAAATAAAATAAATTTTACAATTTTACAATAACTAAAAGAAATCACATTGTGTGTTTAAATTATTTAAGCTATTCATGTAAATCAGAAATTTTCTTTGTTCCTTTTAATTAAATTATGATTATTACCATTTCATTTTATTTACGCATTTTTTAGTTTTCCCTCTAATAATATGTAAACTTATCCCTACAAATATATTTTTTCTCCCAACTAATTTTATTTTTTTTTGTTTTACAGGTTGGGAATGGGTTCCATGGGATGATTTCCCTCCACTAGACCAGCTTTTCTGGGCTTTACGCTGTTTAAAGGAACAAGGCTACAATCCTTTCAAGGAAGAATTGAATCATCTAGTAGGCTACAGAGGAAAGCATCAATAGAATGTTTGCACATCAATTAAGTTGTTATAGATTGTACAAAAAACTTCCCATATTCTAGAAAACAGTAGAGCTTCCACAATAAAAGTTAAGTTTATTTATTCTGGTAGCAAAGTAAGCAAAGTAAGCTATATGAAAGAAAACTTGGCCTCAGAGCAGGGAAGACTTGGACGCCACCATTTTCAAGGTAGTAGCTATTTGCTACCTTGTGAGTATAAATCTTACTTTAGGAATAGAGAATGAAACTCCTGTGAGGGAGCCATCCCACATCCTTTTCCCACAGCATTGCAGGTCAGGATGTTCTCTGTTACTATAGTTTTAGAGAGTTGCCTAGAGCTATAAGAAATCAGGAACTATTAAGAGATTGCACTTGAATCCAGGTCTCAATTTGTAAAATGAAAGGATTCAATTAAATAAATCTATCGTCCATTCCAGCTCTGGGTCTATGGTTCTGTGATTTTATTAATGGAAAACAGCTACTCCACTAAGCAGTATACAAAGAACTCCTTTCTGTGGATATTGCTTCTGCAGTTTTAAAACACAAATCAGGATTTTGTGATTGTGAGGATAGCAGTTCCTACATGAGACAGGTTAGGAACCATAGATAAAAATGGACCTTGTTTTTCAAATGAAATTTGAGTCTTTAACTAGGGGTGAACTAGCAAAAAACCAATGATCTTGGATTTTTCTTTTTAGTTTATGAAAAAATAGCATGATTTTAAAAAATGACTTCACATGAAACTGAAAACCTGTTTTATGCAACTTGCCATTCCTTTTAAATATGTAATATAAAATTATCATGTAAATTTCTTCTTTTCCTTCCCAACCTAGAATATGTAAAATCATTCTACACATACTTCTCTTTATCAGTTCTTTGGATGCAAATAGCATCTTCCTTTATATGTCCTTTGTAGTTGAGGTATTTTTAATAGTCAAAATCACTTACTCAAACTTGTTCTTAAAACAATATTACTATGCAATGTTCTCTTAGTCCTGCTCACTTTTCTTCACTATTTCATTTAAGTATATATATTTTTCTAAAATCATTAAACTAATTTCTTATAACATAGTATTCAATTATGATCACGTACCATTTTCCAATTGACAGGCATCCCTGAAATTTCCAGTTCTTTGAGACAAAGAGAGCAACAGTAAATATTTTATAATATATAGGCTTTTTTCCTTTAATCCTAATAATTAATAATAAAATAATCCTAATAAACTTTGGAAATCGACCTCATAGTTATATTGCTGGGTCAAAGGATATATGCAGTTTAATAACACTTTGAGCATAATTCCAGGTATCTTTCTGGCTTTTTTTCCCTCCTCCCCCCAGGCTGGGGTTAAATGACTTGCTCAGAGTCACACAGCTAGGAAGTGTTAAGTGCCTAAGACCAGATTTGAACTCGGGTCTTCCTGAATTCAAGGCTATGCTCTATCCAATGCACCACCTAGCTGCTCCCGGTATCTTGCTTTCTAAAGTGGTTGGATCAGTCCACAATTCTACCATCAAAGAATTAGTGTTCCAATTTTTCCATATTCCCTTCAATATTTTCTGCTTTCCCCTTGATCATGTGTTTTTTAAATTATGTTACATGAAACCTTGGAGTTTTATAAAGAAGTCCAAAGAGTTCCACCAGGACAAACAAATGATGATGGACAAATAAGCCCAGCCAATCCATCTGCTTTATTGTGTCAATTACTCAAAAAATGTGCATTTAGTCATTGTGTGGTATTTGATTGAAATAAATTCTGGTATTAAAATATTAGATTTTTATTGGAAGACCCAATCCTTGAGTCTTAAAAGTACATGAAAAATTGTTGATGCCTGGAAAAGTGTTAAACTTGAAGTCAGTAGAAGTTACTTCAGTGGCCCTAGCCTTCTCATGTTACCTCCTCTGGGTCTAAGTTTCTTAAACCTTGTAAACAAGAAATGGTTTGGATAGAGTGATAGGAAGATTCATCTTGCTGAGTTCAAATCTGGCCTCAGACTCTTAAAACTGTGTGATCCTGGGCAAGTCACTTAGTCCTGCTGCCAAAGTTTTTTCCTCTGTTTTAAAATGAACTGGAGAAGGAAATGGCAAACTGCTCCAGTATCTTTGCCAAGAAAACCTCAAATGGAGTCATGAAGAATCAGACACAACTAAATAAATACACCAAGTGATGCTTAGACTCATTTAATTAATATTTTTGACTGATATGTGCCAAACAAGAAATGAGTTGTTTTATTGTTTTACATATAAGTGCTTCCCCTAGAGTCTTACATCAAAAAGTTCCAACACAGTTTATATGGCACAATTCTCAATTGTCTTCCCTCCCCACCTCCCCCCAAAAGTAATCAAAGGAAAAAAAAAATCACAAGCAATTCACTTAGTAGTTTTTTAGACAATCCCAAAATTCAAGTCAGAGTAGTAAATAAACCTAACTACTGAAGCCAGTGGGCTAGGAGATCACTATTACTCACGTACAAAAACTGAAAATTATACAAATGAATTTACAACATTCACTGGGATGTCATTCTTAAAGGTACTGGGCACGAACATTCACATCTGTCTAATTGCTAAATATCCACAAAATGCTCAAGTCTCTTAGGTCAATTAGGGTTGCCTCACAGTGTGCAGCAATGCCAGTATCCTGGAAGCTGCCTGGGGAATCACACTTCCACCACAAGCTCATCCAATCTAATCCTAATGACTATTTGTATTGAAAGTTTCACAAATAGATAAACTGAGGCAGTTTTCCAAGCAAGCTATCAATAGGGCACGATAATAAAGAAGTCCATAGTCTGTTTCCATCTTTGCCAGATGTGAAGGCCAATAGGCCTTGTCTCTTCTGATTGGCCTGGCAGTCCGTCATTGTGACGTCCTCAGCAAAGGCCAGACTGGCACACCCTGTAAGGAGGAAATTGAGTTTTCAGCTCCTCCCCATCACTTCATCCTTGGAGGGTAGGACTAATCTTCGGTTGACAGGATCAGTCTGCAGATAGATAGGGAAAGCGGGCTAGCCTTCAGGTGAGACTCTTTGTGCCCCTCTCAGACACTTAAGGAGTGCTAGCTGCTTCCAATAATCTTAGCCAGAAAAACAAAAACCATCTCCATCAGGTTCATTCCCTGGTTTGGTCTCCCTCACGTAGACCACATCACCTCTAACTTTGATTAGAAAGCAAGGGCAAGAGACTTGCCCTCTGGAGAGGGCCTAGCTCAAGCTGGTTCTCCAGAGTAAACTTAAGAGAAGGTCCCCAGTCCAGCCTAAGCTGGATAAACTAGCAGATGCCCTGAGGGCTGGGAGTGATCACATTACTCACAGTATGCTTTCAGAAGTGGGAGTGACAAAATGAGAAAAAGGATGGATCAGAGTAATATTAAATAATAAGCATAATATTAATATTCTTCAAAGGGCAAGACAAGCTAATTTGGTGGTTCAGGTTTGGAATTGGGACAAAATAAGACATTCTAGATCTAACAATTAATCAAAGAAAGTTTAATTAGCCACAGCATGGATAGAGAATTCAGTAAGGATATGGCATTAACTCAGTTGAATGCAGACTCCCATTCTGGGTTGGCCATGGTGGTCCACAAGTCAGAAACCTGAGAAAAATGCTTCTGCTCCCCGTATGCTAACTTTTGTACTTATACTACCAGGTATCTTGTCTATGTGTTGACATTTCAAGTGGGGCTTCAATACTTAAGGAAAATCAGCCTTATTTGCACGAATCAGGGCCCTAAGAGACATTGCTCCTACATTTGAGCTCCAGTTTCTATAGTTTTGCAGAAGCTATTTATTCCTCCTCCTAACCTGTCCTTGTCTAGAGTGCACCAATACTCCCTTCTTGGTACAAAATTATGATCAATATTCAGAATAAGATATATTCCACAGAAATAAATTCACATCTTCCATTAAAAGTACTGTTTATACTTTTAAATGTACACTGGTGAGTTTATTTACAAAAACATTTACGGTGATTACACATGAAACTTACTTCATTACTGTACTCTTGAGATAGTAATGAAATACAACTTTCAAGCAAAAAACATTAAGTAAACTTTGCTTTCAAATGAGAAGTTTGGTTATATCTTTAAAACACGTAATACATTCACAGATCTATGGGATAGTAGAGCTGTTAGCAAAACACTGTCATTCATTTTTCTATAACTTCCTATCCAGTTACATTTAGTTACATTTATATATAACTGGAATAGGCCTGGAAAAAGACAGCTCTTTAAATTATATCCTCGAGAAAATGGAAACACTTACTATAATAATAAAAGTCACACCAACCACTTTAATAATTTATTAAACTCAGTTCTGGTGAGCTGGATCTGAAGTCATGATTTTGATTATGAAAACAAAGTCCACGGAGGTACTGAACAGGCTGAACATTTACACAATAGACAATTGTTACAGGTTTTTGGTTCTGCATGCTTGTTTCAGTATTTCTGTGATCAGATGTAATACATTTTCCTCTGGCATGGCTCTTAATCAGAGTCACTGCTACTACTTGAGGAGTCTGTTGACATAACTTCCACATCATCTTCATTCTCCTTATTGTGCCCAGGTGGCTCCAACATAAAGTCATTGCTGTGATTTGGTGGTAACATGTTAACTGACATATCACTTGACTGCCATGGGTATTGTGGAGCTAGAAACATCTGGGGGAAAAAAAAAGGATCATTTTAATTCAATTTGTCTATTTTTTTTTTTTTTTTTTTTTTGGTAACAGGGAAAAAACTATTTGTAATTAAAAAAACAAAAAAAACCCAAACTGAAAAAAAACCTGAAAATTAAAAAAAAAATAAATAAATAAATAAATAATTAAAGTTTTATAAGACAACAAGTTTCTATTTTTATCAGTCAAGGATTATGTTGCTCAAAAAGCTAGGTGGTACAATGAGTGCTGAGACCTGAAGTCAGAAAGACTCATTTTTCATAAGTTCAAGTCCAGACTCAGATATCTACTTGCTGTGTAACTTTTTTCTCTCAGTTTTTCTGCTAAGTGATTTTATTTATTTTTTTAAATAGCTTTTTATTTTTCCCAAATACATGCAAGATAATTTTCAACACTCACCTTTGCAAAACTTTGTGTTCCAAATTTTTTCTCCCTTCATCCCCCACCCTTTCCCCTAGACAGCAAAGCAATCCAACAAGTTAAAACATGTGCAATTCTTCTAAAACATTTCCATATTCAAAAATAAGAATATTCATAGTCAATCAAAAATATACATATTCAAAAGGGAAGATAGAAAAATAAATGTCTACTAATTGAAAAAATAAATTGAATTAAAAAGAATTTTTAAAAAGAGTATTTGATGGAGAGTAAAAGTATACGTAAGATGTAAGAAGACTGGAAAGGTAGGGGGAGGCTGACTTATTACAAAAGGGCTTTTGAGTGCTAAGCAAAACATTTTGTATTTGATCCAGAAAGCTAAGAGGGTACCACTGGAGTTATGTTTGGGCAAGAGATGGAAAGGGATAAGGTGTGGGGGAAGTGACATGATTAGGCCTAGAAATTTAGGATCAAAACTTTATAAGGGGAAAAATACCTTATCAAAAAATCAGATCAAAAGGGAAAAAAACCACGAGGAAAAAAAAAACAAAAAAACGAAAAAAAAGATAAAATACTATGTTTTGATCCACAGTCAGTCTCCATAGTTCTCTCTTTGGATGTAGATGGAGCTTTTCCATCACAAGTCTATTGGAATTGCCTTGAATCACCTCATTGCTGAAAAGAGCAAAAATCCATCACACTAGATCATACAATTCCGACTGCTAACTTATTCAATGAGGCCCAAAAGGAAAGAGATGCAAGAAAATCAACTGCAGCTCTCCAAACTGAAATTAAAAAAACAGGAAAGTGTTGAGATGACTTGAAAAATAACTGAGGTTTAGTAGACTAAGGTGAAATAATGGTGTCAGGAAGGTTAGAACCCTGAAAGAACAGAGGAATATCCTCCAAAACAAAAACCAAATCCAAACCATTAAAGAAAAAGCAATTTTTAAGACTATGTTCACAATCCATTCATAGTATGTGACTGATAAAAAGTAGAACTACCCATCTTCTATTTACTTTCATATTCTCCAAAAAGGAAAATGAGTCTTTTAAATTGAAAAGATAAGTCAAATAAAAAGCTGCTCTTTAACGAGGGTCAAATCTTCAAAGCCATATGAAGTACAACCAAAGTTGCAGAACACATGCAGGTCACTAATCTTTAATTCCCTTCTGATAGACTTACTAGATGGGTATATCTTCCAATGATATCTTCTGTACTTAGTTTTACATATTATATGAGAAAATTTAGTTTTACAGAAGTAAAGTCTAAAGTAAGAGATTACAACTAACTTCAAATACTACCCAAGACTGTCCAAAAGAAATCTTAAACTAACCATATCCAAAACAGAACTTTTTCCTCTTTCCACCTAACCCCTCCCACCTTCCTACTGTCCAGTTAGGACAGAGAGTAGCACCATCTTCCTAGTACCTCAGTAGTCATTTGGGATTCTTCATTAATTTTTACCCATCACATTCAAGCTACTGTCAAGGCCTGAAGAATTCACCTTTGCAAAAAAATCTCTTGAATCTGCCCTTCTCTGATTTAACAGAGTCACCACTCTATGCAAGCCCTCATCACTTCACACCTGGATTACTACAATAGCTTGTGAGTGAAACTGCTGTTTGCCTCTAATCTCTCCCCAATACAAACCACCCTCCATTCAGCCACAAATATTTTCCTAAATTCTAGGTCCAATCATGTCACTTCCTCCCTCATCCTTTCCATCTCTTGCCCAATATAACTCCAGTGGTTCCCTCTTAGCTCCTGGATCAAATACATTTATTTTTCTATTTCAATTTTTACTCTTTGACTAAAAAGAAAAAGGAAAAACAAAACATCAAATACTCTGTACCAATGATTCTGCCTCTTTACTGTTCTTAGAACAAAACATTCTGTATCTTGAACTTTGGCTATTTTCTCCAGCTGTCCCTCATACTCTCAAATCTTCCTGACTTCCTGGAATCCCAACTAAAATCTCATCTTTAACAGGAAGGCTTTTCTAATCCATCTTAATTCCAATGACTTGCCCCTGTTAATTATTTCCCACTTAAATTGTATCTAGTTTGTACAAAAAGTTTGTATGTTGTTTTCTACATTAGACTGTGAACTCCTTGAAGACAGGGACTGTCTTTTACCTCTTTATCCTCAGTGCTTAGGCTCAGTGCCTGGCACACAGTCAGCATTGTGTTAACAATAAAATGTTACAAAATAAAAATGTTTATTGATCGACATGATCCCGGACAAGCTATCTTCAATCTCTAAGCTTCAGTTCCCTCATGTCTAAAATGAAGAGATTGAACCCAGTTAACTTCTGAAGTACCTAAAACCATGAGTATACTTGACATAAAGAAATGAGAAAGAATGTGGTAACTAGACTTGTCTAATAATGAATCAAGCTACCTCAAAAAATAGATTTTTCCATCACCAGAAATGTCTAAGTAGAAGATAAAATTCAATGCCATAAGAAAGACTTGCATAATTGAAGTTTGAATTAGATGGCTTCAGAGGTCTGTTAAGATTCTATGATTTTTGATGATTGCTATTCTCTCCAACATATGCAACTAGTGAATCACTAATAATAACTGAAATAAGATATACTTCCAAAGTACTATGCAACATTTGAAAGGAATAAAATCTTTGCAGAGGCTATGATGGTACACATGAAGAATCCTACAAGATCAACTAAAAACCTACTTGAAAAAATTAACAATTTTAGCAAAGTTTCAAGATGTAAATCCACATAAGTCATCAACATTTCTATATATTACCAACAAAGTCCTGCAGCAAGAGATAAAAAAGAGACATTCCATTTAAAATAATTGTAAACAATATAAAATACTTTGTAGTATACACACCAAGAAAAACCCAGGAATTAGAAGAACATTTCACACAAATTAAGTCAGATCTAAACAATTAGAAAAATATTCATTGCTCACACATAGACCAAGCCAATATAAAATGATGACAATTCTATGTAAATTAATCTATTCAGTGCCACACCAATCACATTATCAAAAATTAAGTTATAGAGCTAGGAAAAATAAGAAGATTCATGTGGAAGAACAAAAAGCCCAAGGATATCAATGAAATTGATGAAAACAATGCAAAAGAATGTGGTCTAGCTGTATCAGACCTCAAACTGTATCAATAAAGCTGTAATTATCAAAACACTCTGGTATGGACTAAGAAATAAAGTGGTTGATCAGCAGAATAGATTAGATACAAATTATATTACAGTACATGGACCATAGCAATCTAGTATATATTAAAGCCAAAGATCCAAGCTTTTAGAACAAAAACTGTAGGGAAAACTAGAAGTGTGGTAGAAATTAGGCATAAGCCAATATCTTACACCATATTCCAAAATAAGGACAAAATGGGTCCATGATTTATACATAAAGGGTGATATCACAAACAAATTAAGAAAGCATGAAATAGTTTGTCAATCAGATTTATGGATAAGGGAAGAATTTAGGATCAAAGAAGCTACAGACAACACTACAAAGTGTAAAAGAGATTGATTATATACAATTAAAAAGATTTTACACAAACAAAGCCTATGCAACCAAAATTATAAAGAAAGCAAAACACACGGGGGGGCGGGGGGGGAAGGAGTAGTGAGAAAATTTTCCACAAAGTATCTCTGATAAAATTCTTATTCTTAAATATATACAGAGCTGAGTCAAGTTTACAAAAATACAAATCATTCCTCAACTGATAATTGGTGAAAGGATAAGAATAAGAAGTTTTCAGACAAAGAAATCAAAACTATCTATGGTAATATGAAAAAATTCTCTATTATCAGTATTGACCGGAGACATGCAAATTAAAACAACTCTGAAGTAGTACCTCATACTTATCAGAGTGGCTAATGTGACAAAAAAGGAAAATGTTGGATGTTAAAGGGGATGTGGGAAACCTGGGACAATAATGTACTGTTGAGTTGTGAACTGATCCATTCATTCTGGAGAGCAATTTGGAACTATCAGGACTTATCAACCTGTGCATGCCCTTTGATCCAAAATACCACTGCTGATCTATTTCCCAAAGACATTAAAAAAAAAAAATGAGAAAGGACCTATTTGAAAAAAAAAATATTTAAAGCATCTCTTTCAGTGGTGGCTAAGAATTGGAAATCAAAATGATTCCCATTAACTGGGAAATGGCTAAACAGACTGTGGAACAAGATTTTAACAGAATATTTTTGTGTTATAAGAAATAACAAGCATGATGATTTCAGAAAAACCTGGAAAGATTGTAAATGAACAGAACCAGGATAACATTGTACACAATAAAAGCAATATTTGATGAAAAATTGTGAATAACTTAGCTTTTCTTAGTAAAACAATCATCCAAAACTATCCCAAAGAAGCAATGAGGAAGCATCAACAGAGAAAAAACTAATATTGATTGAAAATAAACTGAAGCATGCTGTTCTTCACTTTTTTTCTTTTGTTCATCTTCTTGTACAAAATGATTAATATGGAAATGTGATATATAATTGCACATGTATAATTATTGTCTTGGGGTGGGATGGGAGAGGAGGGAGGGAAGGAAGGATAGAATTTGAAACTCAAAACTTTAAAAAAATTGGGAAAAAAAAATAACAATGAATATTACCTGGCAACCTGCCTGCTGCAAGTGCATCCCCTGGTAAATGGCCATTCACACCGTTAGTGGATGGATTATTCATCTGACCCAACAATCCACTTCTCATCTCTAAATCAGTTGGGTAGGGTCTCCGTGGGTCCCCTTAAAATGAAAATAGTTTTTAATCTTAATAATATTAGCATTCATGCTACCTTGAATTCTGTGATATGAAATTCATCTGTTCAATGGCATATAAGTATCATTATTTTGAGGTATTTAATAAATTAAATCTAACTCTAAACAGTCATTTTCATGCTTCCTATATCTCTACTTTTTCTCTAAAGAAGTCTGGCATATAGCACTAGATAGGCCCCCCTCAAAAAATAAAGCCCAATATTTTAGGAGATAACTCCTAAGGGAAATTTATAAACAATGGAGGGAAATAAGTCCCCCCCTCAAAAAATAAAGCCCCATTATTTTAGGAGATAACTCCTAAGAAGAATTTATAAACAATGGAGGGAGATGCTTTTTGAACTTATATTGCCTAATATGAGGACGAAAATGATAAAATGTTACTCAACAAAAAACAGAATGCAGAAATTTTGAAAGTGCCATATAAATCTTCCTGATTTAGTCTTGCTTTTCAAAGGATTATTACAATGTAAATATGTCATCACTATCCTTTTAATTTAATCGCAAGAGCCAGCAACAATTTTGTTCTTAAAATCATTGCCCTCCTTGGTCAGGAATAATGGAAAATATGCTCATAATGAATTATATTCAACTAAATTGTAGTCTTAGCACTGTCACCAATTCTAAATCATTCAACTAATCCCCAAGAGGGTGTTTTAAAATAAAGAATGCTTCCATAATGACATACTAAAGGAACATGAATATATCTATAGACCCACAATTAAACAAATAGAGGAAAAAATGCCAGTTAAACCATTTTGAAAAGAACCTGGATATAGAACATGAGCTTAATTTTTATTTTAGAGTCTGGCAAACATAACCAAAATTGATTTAAAAATTTATTTTCAGCAACTTGCTTGAAATAGTATTTCTCTACTTATTAAAAGACATCACACACACACACACACACACACACACACACAGAGGTTTTAAACTACCTAGACTGTTCAAGAATAAATGTTACTCCAAAATGCTGTGTTTTTCAAAGGCCTAAAGCTTTAAATTCCAGAACTTTTGTATTTTACATTATCTAGTGAAAATCTTTAAAAAATACATTATAGACTTCTCTACTTTCCAAACACTGTGACTGAACATAGTTTAAACTGTTTTTGACAACTTGGGTCAATATTAGGAACATTAACCATACCTATAATTGTATTTATGATATTGGAAGATGAAGAGCAATTTGAAGACTTCATGATACAAGTAAGCACTTGGTATCAGTTTATCACCATTTAATGAATAGCCCACTGAGCTAGAAGGGGAGTGAATATTCCCTAAACCCAAGTGAACCCTGTGGGTACTTGTAGAAATGTTATGTATACTATAAAATGTTTCCCAAAAAACATATAGTTCTCACCCTAACACTACCCCCTGCTAGCTTCTTTTCCCCTATCAGCTTATCAGCTCAAAAAGGAAACAGGGAAAAAGTTATTCCTCAAAGGGCAAAAGGACTAAATCTTTCTTTGGAGATGCAGCTTTCTAAATCATTCAGAGAATCCTGCTTAGGAGTATAGACTTCAACTACTGTAGGTGACGATTATCATATTACTTATTTGTTGCCTTTCTTTCCGATAACAATTTCTCATTTCCCCCTTACCTTCTCAAAGTTTAAGACCTTGATCCTATCCTAATACTAATACCATCCAGCTATCCGAACATCAGTCACTGGGAAGTGCTAAAGATGAAGATACCCAGGCCAAAGAGATATCAAGCCCAGGAGTGACCCTGAGACTTTCTCTCTTGAAAGATGCTAGCTTGCCTTAAGATAAAGCAAAGTATATATATATATATATATATATATATATATATATATATATATATATATATATAGTTTATATGATATCACTTAAGTGGCATAACATTATTTCTCTATAAAATCTGTTTTACTGAATCAAAATCTAAGGCAATTTTCTCCTAAATTGCTTTCTTGCCCTGCAGAAAACTATCATCTCATTACTATTGCTATTATTCTTTGTCTGGAAAGAGCCACTAAACACATTACTGATGACTGCTGCATTGCTAACCTAGTAGAGCATAAACATAATCTTCCAAATGTGTATTCAGGGCTTCTATTTCTCTCCCTTGCTGTAATGCTATATTTGAGGAGGCAAGGAAAGATAAGATTTGCTCCAAATCTCAGAATTTACTTCATACAAGATGATAATAATTCAGTATCAATGATACCCAGGGCAAATTTTATCAAATTATCTTTAATGTAAAACTTTAAATAGGATTAAAAAGCAACACTTCCCCCACTCTCCCACAAAATTTAAACAGTATTGGAGAATATGTAGCAGTAAAAAGAAACTTTAAAGTTATGTGATCTAAAGTTTTATAAAATGTTTTTATGATGGATCAACTTTCTCATAAAATCTCCTTTATAGTAACACTTCATCATTTAAATCACCCAGCTTCACTGGCTGAATTAAAAAGATGACATTTGTGCCTAGGAAAATGATATTCAGAAAAATAGATCCCAACCTTGCTTCTTCATCTAGGAACAATTACTAATGAATGAATAGCTATCCCTGGCAGATTATGATCAACAATTCCTTAGCTTTTAGCTGTTAATTCTCATGTTTGCTGCTCACAATCTGGAGCCCTATTACTAGATGTCTGTTTCTCTCTTTATTGGCATTTTTCTGTGCTGGATTCCTTAGTGAGTGATATAGAGAAGTTCTCTTTCCTACAAAAGGGGGTGGGTTTTCCTATTAATTTTTGTTTGTTTGTTTGTTTTTTTACTTCCACTTCTGAAACTACTCTAAGAGTGTGAATTCTAGAAAGAAGGTTCACAGATAACTAGGTTTTCACTATAGTAAAAATCAGTTTCCTATATTGGCCAAACGAATTTGTAAACCATATCTTTCTATGTGATTGTTATATAAGAGGCTTAATATGAGAAACTGGTTTTGAAAAAAGTTATTTCCCGAGATAGATTTTACAGTGTTTTATATGATGCACTTTAATCTACTTTCCTATTTTTATGTAAATCTTGCTGTTCAACACATGAATATCTGATATATAATTTTTTTTTTACCTGGGACCCATGTTAGTGGGGCACACACAGCATTACTTGCACTGATCCTATGTGCATACTTAATTATTTCTTCAGAAGAGATGGCACCTGAAAGAGAAAACCTTTTAACCTAACTGCAAATAAGAAGGTCATATTCAATCAAAAGCAAGTAATCCATAATGCTTGGTTTTCTCGATACTTTAATATTCCCAACATCTGCAAGTGTTTTGTATTAATTTGATTCAAAATGAGCAAATGTTTTTACAAGTGCCCAATAAAACACAATATAAAATATTAGCACAATGAAACTTTCACAGGGTCAAGTGTAAGACCAACTAAATATAAAGACACTCAAAAGATTATATTAAACTGACAGCAGAGTGAGGTGGACTCAATACTGTCAAGAGAGATCAAGTATTAAATGAAAAGAAATCAAGTCAATAAAAGATTTAGAATATTTATATAATTTTATAAATGCAGAAAAATATTCTCAGAATCTACCATATATTTTAACAATATCAAACTATAATCATTATCCTATTATTTCCTTGTCAACCAACAATTATACCTATTAAGTACTTACCACGTGCCAGACACAGTGCTAGGTTCTAGGGATACAAGTACAAAGGTTCAAACAATTCCTGCTCATGATAAATGACATTCTAATGAGGAAGACAAGTAAATATAAAAATACATACACAGCTAGGTTAGTTTTCTCATTGTACAAACCTTTTCTTGCTTTATCTATGGATTTAAGTTTTTCTTTTGCTTGATAAACAGCTGTTGCCTAATTTAAATTAAAAAAAAAAAAAAAGAAAGACATCTTATTTACAGACATTATTAATTTTACTTCTTGGCTCAACACCAAATTTTCAAAAATCTATTATCTTTAATCACATGACATAAATATAGAGAACATTTAGAAACATTCATAACTTTCTAAAAATATCAGCTAGCACACTAAATATCAGAATCAACCTGTAAGAAACTAAAAAAAATTAAATAATCAGTGTTCTATTTATACTTCTATTGTCAAAAATAATAAGTTTTCAATTTAGGTAATCTGTTTCTAGATTTTAATTCTTCCTATAAATAACTAATGCCTGAGAAAAAAGTGGACTCATTTTGAAATTCAAGAACTAACACCCACTCTATGGCATGCAAAAGGTTAAAACAAATAGGTAGCATCAGTATGTCTACCCAAATACATGCTTCAAAATTACAACCATGTAGTCCATATGAGAAAAGTATTTCTCCACCTTTTGAGTTTAATCTATACATATCTCATGTTAATGGAACTCCTCTATGATATTGTGATGAGTCAATGTTAAATGTTCAGAAAACTTAACAAACAAAAGAAATTATGGAGTTGATGTAAATAGTGGGAAAGGGATGAAGTCTATAGACTGAAATATCAATGAGGAAAAAAAGAGTCAGAGAAGGCAGAAAGGAATCTAGGATTAAGTTAGCTAACAGATCCAGGAGGAAAGATGAAAATTTAGAAAGTTAAGATAGTAAACACACTTCAGTTCAGTAAGATTTTGAATTTGGAGAGAAAGAAAAGAGTACAAGACATCAAGAAATCACGTGGAGGGAAGTTTTGCTTTAAAATAAGGAGCTGTGTCAACCAAGAAGGATCTTACTTCTTCAAGGACCAAGAAAGCTAGGACAAACTGTTTTAGTTTGGACTCAAGGAAAACAACATAAGGTAGTAGAGCTGGTCTTCGGGTGAAAGAGACTTAAAGCAGGGGCTACCATGCTTATCCTACTCTTCCTTTTGGAGAACCAGAAAATCAGAAAGAAAAGACTGAAGTTAAAGTTTGAAGGCTCAAGTCACAGATCAGGGACTCTCCCATACTTCCTCTAGCAAAGCTTTCTTTCCTTATTTAGCTTAGCCAGGTGGACAAGCTCATTAGTTCCTTATCTGTTGCTTTCAGATCTCATTTACCTAAAATAAAAACCTCATTAGCTTGAAAAATTGCTAGGCTTACAAATAGAAGATAAGATGAAAATGTTCTATATTCCAGAAGGAAAAAGGAACTGGAGCTTATTTGGATGCTAAAGCCTTCGGGGCAAAAAGAGAAGACAGCTAGCTTGATTAAATTTGCAAGACTGCTCTGTATCATCAAGACTGAGATGTTCCTAGAAGGAAACCATAGTATGGCCCTTATACCTCTGGCTTTCAGAAGTGTCTCTCAATGAACAAAACTTTTCTCTCTCTAGAATAAAAAGTGTTCCTTTCCTTATTTGTTCTCTATAAGAACAGAACTGGGCACTTCCACAAACCAATAGGATTTTTTCTGTAAGTAAATGAGATCTTAATTGTGTAACAAAATGGCAAGCTTGCCCATAGCTCTAGAGAAAGTAGGAGATTCTGCTCTATCTCTTGGGCCAATTCTCATCAGTCTAGAATTGTGGGTCCCTGGCATGGAGGCTCTTGCTTTTGTCACAGGGCAGGATCAGTCCAGCTCTTTGAATAATCTGTCATAGTTTATGTCTGTGTTCCATCCAATTTCATGTTCTACTCACCAATCCCTTCTTCCTGCTTTTCCAGCTCTCCAAAAGAAAAGGAAAGGGAAACCTGGGAGTCCTCTTCTTCAAGTCTCTTTGCCCCAAAGGTAGGTTACAGTAGCTAAAGAGATTGAGACTAGAGAAAATAACCTAAAGCAGAGACATCTTCTATACTGGAAAAGACTGGACACCTTGTACCTGTAGTGTGTTACCTTATGTATTTTAAATCATGAAGAAATTACGTATTTATATATTAAAGGGATCTTTCTGATAAATGAAGCCTATATTTAAGTGTCAATTAAAATTTTAACCACTTTTTAATAGAAATTTCTGAAACATATATTTCTTTGCCTTCTTTGAGAATGTTAAAGTTAACTTTTTCTTGATGATTATTAACATTAATTATTGCCCTGTGCTGTAATTTAACAATATCATCAGATATTATTGAGGTATTTTAATTCAACATTATGTAGCCCCAAGATAATATGCTTTTCTAAACTTAAATCTTTTTAGTTTGCTTTTGCAACCCTTAATGGCCATTTGTCTGTCACTAGTTACTCACTTTAGCATTTCTAATAGCAGAAATGTCTCATCTCTCTTCTACTTTAGTACTTCCAAGCTGATGTGGGCTAAGAAACCATATATTTTTTAAGGAACATAAAGCAAAAAAGCTTTAATGATAACTATTTCTGTTACTTAGAGGTTTTTTCAGAGAGTTCATGCTGTCTCCCCCCAAGGCAAAGAATCTGGAAGTCTGACCTTTGGGGTATTATTGGAGGAAGTAAATTTATCTTGGGAATTTTCTCTATTTAAAATTCTATCCTTTGTTTTATCCCTTGTCCAGTCTAGTCCTTTTTCTCGACTAAAAGTCTGTTCTTTCTAGATTTAGAAAACTAATTATTTCAGGCTATTTATTAATTGGAATTGTTAGGCGAAGCTTCATGGGAAATACAATTTTACATACTACTATGAAGATTCTTCATCTATCACTTACCAATATCTGCTCTGCTTCCTTCAGCTGTTTCTGTAATTGTTGAATGTCACTATCTCTCTTCTCTACTTCTTTTTCTAGTAGTTGCATTTCATGATGGACTTTTCCTTGTTCAAGTGCCAATTTCATTAGTTCTTGAAATTCCCCATCTCTATGAATTAACAACTCTATAATCTGTCAGAAAATATTTCGTTTAATCAAGTATCATATTATCAAGAGCCATAACCCAAACAAATATCTTAAATGTTACTGATTTTGCCATATTTTAATTTCTGCACTTTAAAATAGATACTAAAGTTATAATATTGGTATAGACAACAAGCTACACCAAATGACTCTAAAATGAAATTTCTATGTAAGAAAAACAAAACTTAACTATCTCAAAAGATAACAATATTAATGAAAATATATGTGTGTATATATGTATGTATATAGTGAAGCTCTTTAAGTTCAATTCAAATAATATTTTATTTATTTTAATCCTAACTGCTCTTCCTTAGCCACTTACTTGACGTTATCACACTTAATTAAGTTTTGAAACACAGCACTTTTAAAACCAGAGGCATGAGATTCAAGAGATATTTTATAATTGCATTAAAATCCAGTAAATAGATGTGGTCTGAGATAGCTTCCTTCCTTTTACTGTTTGGGGTAACTGCCATTTGGGGAAAAAATTTGAATTCTGCATTTTAAGTTCATTCTTGAAGCATTCATTATTATTTAAAGATTAGTAAATAGATTTTTAAAAACAAATACATAGCTATTATATTAATTAAAAAATAACATATTTTTAAATTTCAATATGGTCACCCACATTTATTTTAACAAACTAAGTGATTTGCCATTTCTAGGTCTCTTTCTCAAAATTAATAGTCCACAAGATAGTTATAGCCATTTGCTGAAAAGAAGAGGTGACCCTTACAAAAGCTACAAAAGCATACTGAAATCTCAAAGAAATCTAAGGAAAAGAAAAAGGACCTATTTGTACAAAATTATTTATAGCAGCTATTTTTGAAGCAGCAAAGAACTGGAAATAGAAGGGATGCCCATCAATTAGGGAATGGCTGAACAAGTTGTAGTATATGACTGTGATATTATGCTATAAGAAATAAAGAGGATGATTTCAGAAAAACTTGGGAAGACTTGGGTGAACTGGTACAAAGTGAATTAAGCAATACTGGGAGAACACTGCATACAATAACAGCAATATTGTAACAATACTTAACTATGAAAGACAGCTACTTTGGGTAATATAATGATCTGCAATAACTCCAAAGAATTCATGATGAAAAATGCTGTCCACCTCCAAAGAGACATGATGAACAGTGCAGAGTAAAGCACTTATTTTCATTTTTTTAAATTTTTCTTGGTCAACATGACTAATATGGAAATGTTTTGGATGACTTCATACATATAGTGAAGATTATGTTGCTTGCCATCTCAATGAATGGGGGAAGGGGGAAGAGAATTTGGAACTTAAAATAAAAAAATGAATGTTTAAAAGATGCATTGAAATACTTTGTAATTCCTAAGAGCTCATCTAAACCATAGTTTTTTTTTTTTTTACTTCTGTTGCTAAGTATATGATTAGAGGTTGTTCTTAGGTTTTATGCTAATTAAAATGGGAGGAAGCAAGGTGGAATGGGAATTATAAGCCAAATAGGTGTTCTACTGTGGTCTTTATTTTTTCTCTACTTTTCTCATTTTCCAAAGCAACTTGGGGTTTAAAGGCATGATATTTTTAATCATGCAATGATAAACTTCTTTCTGTAAAGTATACATTCAAAAATATCATTTCAAAAATACATTGTTTCAATTTACTTTCCTAATAGGAGAGATCTGGGCCTCAATTATTAGAAGCATAATTACTGATCAAAACAGTGAAACATTTATATAGTGCTCACTATGTGAAAAATAATTGTGCTAATTATATCACAAATATTATCTTGTTTGGTCCTCATAACAACTTAAAGAGACTTTGCTGTTCTTTATTATCCCCAATTTTACAGTTGCTAGTATCTGAGATAATTTGATTAAGTATTATTTGTCCAAGGTCAACAGCTAGTAAAGCATCTGAGACAGGATTTGAACTCGGGATTTCTTGATCCCTGGCCCAGCACTCTATTTACCTTGCCAGCCATTTCAACTGGACAACAATTCATGCCTGTTCCCCAACTTATACAATGTTAATTTTATTGGATTTGGTACAGTGAAGAATACTGATTTACCAAGATTTGGTTATCCTGTTGTCATACATTTCAATAGATTTGACTTCTTAGTGGGAGGTTAATATAAGGTATTGGGTTGTCAGTTTGTAAGTTAACTTTTCTCGTCACTGACAAAGCCTTAATTACCCTGAGAAGAGTTAATATTGTTCAATTTCTATTTTTTCCCTCAGGTTCTAGTATTATCAGGATAATTTTCCTTTGTAATTTCTTAAAAGATGATGGCCAGCCTCTTTTTTTGATTATAATTCTCAGGTAAACCAATAGTTTTTAAATTCTATCTCCTGGTTCGATTTTCCAAGTCAGTTGTTTTCCAAAGAAATATTTAAAATCCCCCCCCCCCATTTTTTGGTTTTGCTTTATTGTATCTTTATTTCTCATAAAGTTATTAGCTTCCATTTGCTCAATTCTAATTTTTTAAGGAATTGTTTTTCTCAGTGAGCTTTTTTATACTTCCTTTCCTATTTGGTCAATTTTGCTTTTTAAGGCATTCTTCTCATTGCTTTTTCTATTTCCTTTTGCACCACTCTCAATTATCTTCCTATTTTTTTTCCTCCGTCTCTCAATGGATTTTCAAAATCCTTTTTGAGCTCTTCCATAGACTGAGACTAATTTTTATTTTTCTTGGAGGTTTTGACTTAACTGTTATCTTTTTCTGAGTGTATTTTGATCTTCCTTGTCCCCACAGTAACTTTCCATGGTTAGCAGCTTTATCTGTTCTCTGCTCATTTCCCTAGCCTAATTTTAACTCTTTGTTAAAGTAGTGCTCTGTTTCAAGTGTTTTGTGTACTTGTTTTCAGAGATCCTTCTAGGGTCCTGACCACAAGCCCTCTTTTTCTGCCCTGGAGATGTTAGGAGTATCCCTGTCCACTGGAGTTGTAAGATTTAGTGTGCTAAAGCAATAGTCCTTCCTTAGACTTGAAGCACAGATAATATCCATCTCTTCTTGTTGATACCAGGGTGATAACTTTGTTCCTCATTTAGAGGTTCAATTGGCTCCAGCATATGCTCTAGCGTATAATGTCTTGAAATCAGTATTTTGAAAACTGTCTACTAGATGAAGATGCTGTTTTTTTGTCATAGGTGCTGTCATTTTTAAACTGTTAATAAAGAATCTGTCAAACAATTATAAACCCCCCCCATTTCCTTTAACGTAATATTCCTAGTTTTTGTTTTAACCAGTCTTACTGAATATCTTACTGAATATGATAAAGTTTAGCAAATGATGAGGAAGTTGAAATTTTAGTCTGTAATCTATCCAAACTGAACAACTTGTTTCATGTTTCCATGTTCAAGTTTGTAGCAAAATTAGTTCCAAATAAAATTAAAATTAAGAATAATTTAAAAAAAAAAACACTGGATTGTTCTAATACTTAAACTCTTAATTAGCCTTCTGTACAACTGCAGTCATTGTTTTTTTTACATCTTAGCTTACTCATTTGTAATATAAAGTGGTTTAAATAATCCTCTTTTTCATTCTAGGTACATTGAAATGTTTGCATTTGTTGGTAATTAAGTTCATAATAAGAAAGAAAATAATAACCAAAAAAGAAAATAAAAGAGTTAAAGCAGATGTGATCTAAGATCTTTCTCACTTTAAGTGAGGGGAAAGGGATGTGTAATCAATAAGCTTTCCAGAGGTCATATCTTCTATAATTTTTCTTTAAACACATTTCCTTTAAAATGTACATATAAGTAAAGGTTATACAAAAATATGTGACTATCCAGGGCTGTGAAGGTAATAGATGGATTTAGTAGTCACAACTGGGCTCCAAAACAAGACATTTAACTTCTCTGTGCCTTAACTCCTTACGACTTCAGATTGTGATTTGTGTTCTGCCAAGGTGACAAAATTGCCAAGGATCACAAAACTATAGGCCTAGTGTTCTCTATCTACTCAGAGCTGGTCACAGGGCAATGAATTTTTTTTTGGTTACATTTCAAACTCTGGAAAGTTATGAAGGGGTTATATTCAAGATGAAGTATATATTGAAAAAAAAATCCAAAGTCCTTGTATTTTAGTATTCTTAAAATATTATACAAAATATATTCTCAAAAAATGATGCAACTAGAAGTTGTGGTTCCATGATGATTTTTAATCCAAAATTACTTTTAAAAATTATTGTAAGATTATATGATAATCAATTCTGATGGACATGGCTCTTTTCAACAATGAGGTGATCCAGGACAGTTCCAATGATCTTGTTATAAAGAGAGCCATCTACACCCAGAGAGGGGACTATAGGAACTGAGTTTGGATCACAATAGCATTTTCACTTTTTGTTATTTTTCGCTTGCATTTTATTTTTTCTCATTTTTTTCTTTTTGATTTTTCTTGTTCAGCAAGATAATTGTATAAATATATATGCATATATTGGATTTACCATATATTTTAAATGTTTACCATATATTGCCATCTAGGGGAGGAGGTGGAGGGAAGGGAAAAAATTTGAACACAAGGGTTAATGTTGAAAAATTATCCATGCACATATTTTGAAAATTAAAAAAGCTTTAACAAAACAAATAAATAATAGAAAATAAAAACTGATGCTTTGAGAAGTATTTATGTGTATGATGGGGTAGGAATTTTTCTTCCCATAATGATATATTATAGCTTGAGCATATCTTAAAATGCTACTATTGTTATAAAATTTTAGGGGGTTCTTTCAAAATAATTTTTTTGTATAAATTTTAACATTTTAATGTAAACATTTGATTATAATTTATGTCTAATGCTATCTAGTTATATCAGTAGCCAGGAATCAAGAAACACAACTTTCCAGGGTCAGCTACCTACTGAGATTAAGGTCATGAGAAAAAATAAGAATTATTTGTATCTTAAAATACTTTATCATCAGAGGGGAAAAAAGTACCATGTAAGATAAAGTGATTATTGTTGTGAAAAGTCTTCAAAAATCTTCCTATAACATAGTTAATACTTTAAATAAAGTCTACAGCAAAGACAGAGAATCCTTCAAAAGCAGTTTAATTTGATCCTGCCTATGGCAAGCTTTTTAGATTTCATCATCTTGCCATAAAGTAGAGAAAAAGCAACTATTCAGCTAACTAAAAGAAAAGAAAAATATTTCCTAATATACTGAAGAACATAAAAGAGGATTCAATATAAACAAATTTTTATTTCAAGAAATCTATATTTTTTTACTGAGGCAATTGGGGTTAAGTGACTTGCCCAGGACATAGCCAGGACATGTTAAGTGTCTGAGGCCACATTTGAACTCAGGTCCTCCTGACTTCAGGACTTGTGTTCTGTCCAACTCCCTCATTTTTAAATTTAATTTTTACTTCATAATCATAAACTTAACTCTAGACTCTAATGTGAGGAAAGAAAAGGGAAATGAAATTATAATCAGAGTAGTACAAAGGTTACATGATAGGACAAAAGTTACAGAATGAACAGTTTGGTGAATAAAAACATTTTTCTAAGTTGTCCAACAGGAGCAATGATGGATGAATTCTGTAATTTCTACTATGTTCATTCCCTCTTTCAACTAGTCATAACCCACATGATTGCCAAACATGCAATTTTAGTAGTATATTAAAAAAATGTATTGTCCTCATCTTTACCTGTTAAATTTCTGTTGTAGTTATTCAGTCTTTTCAATGCTGTCCAAATCTTCATTTGCCATTTTCTTCTTCAGTTCATTTTACAGATGAGGAAATAGGCTAACAGGGTTAATGACCTGCCCAAGATCACTCAGCTAGGAAGTGTCTGAGGCCAGATTTGAACTCAGGAAGATGAGTCTTCCTTATTCCAGATCTGGCACTCTGTCCACTATGCCATGTAGCTGTCCACTGAATTTCTACCCATAATTTAAAGACAAACTCAAATATTTATTCCTTCAGGAAGCATTTCTCAAGACCCTGCAAAGAATCAAGGGCCCTTTGGCTTATCTAATGATAGAAATCTCTCTGCATCTCATTCATATTTTATATCATTTTATATCAAACTTTTAGTAGACTACATGCTCTATGAAAGAAGAGATTCTCTCATTTACATCTCCCCTAATACAACCTTCTGACAAGAAGGCCTTTGGTAGAAAGTGAGAGAATCTATGATTTTGGTACATGGAACTCCTTCATGAGCAAAGTCATACTGATGTAGATCAACAATCTAGAGCACTAAGAAAACAGCTTTTATATGCCAGAAGCAGGATTTAAATCCAGGTCTCCTTGGCTTTGAGGTCATTCAATATGTCACAATACTTTTCAGTAAATATTACTGTTAAATTGAAAACCACAGTTTTATATTGTGTTTTTAATTTTAAAAGCAAGTTAAATATTTCAATTTATTTCTCAAAATTAAATTACATATAGGCAATGTTTAAAATTGGTATGCAGTTCTTGGCTACTTTTTTCCCCTCAGAATAAATAATGCTGGGAGGAGATGGGGGGAGTGAAAAAGATTGCTCAATCCTATTTTATAGTCAAAACTATAGCCCTTCTGTTCCTTAAATGAATTTTGGAAGAAAGTAGAAAAAAGGCAGGGGCATGGGGAGTACCAAAAACAATGAATTTATCAACTACTATCATCTCTTATCACTTGGTATTTTCTCAAAATGTGTATTCTTTCTTTCTTATTTTGCAGTTATATATGATCACTTGCAACAGGAAGAGTACAGTCAAAATGAAACTAGAGCTAGTCCTAGAAATGGCATTAAAAATAAGACTGGAGCAGAGACAGTAGCAAAACTCCTGAGGAACTGGCTGATATGCTATTAAACACTACCATAAAGCAGACTTATGTTGGAAAATCTAAAGATAAATGAGCAAAATTGTTAACAGGTAACAGAAGTAAAAGATTGGAAAATCAGAGCAATAATTTAACAAGAATCTTTTAAATCTTTAGACAAATATTTGCACTTAACTGTTACATTTTTTAAAGAGAACTTTAAAGTTTACAAAGTACTTTTCTCACAATCACCTTTGAGAACATTATCATCTCCATTTTACAGATGAATAAAGCTCAGGATGGTAAAATGACTATTCAAGATTACAAACATTGGTCTAAACTGTACTGTTCTTTTCAATGCATGATGCTGTCTTTCTCTTTAAGTATGTGTTTATTTTGTGTGTATCTTTTTCTATCTTAAGTCTGTACTAAAACATGTACAAACACATGTACGTATATGTATATATATATATAGAGAGAGAGAGAGAGAGAGAGAAATCTTAGATAATTCTAGTATTATGTAAATACTAGAATTATCTAAGATTTCTCAGTTGAAAAAGATGCTACACTGGACAGATAGATGATACATGTATACACAATACAAATCGGAAGCTAAATTTAGGGTTTGGTTTTTTTTTTTTAACTTTTTAAAAATTTCAAGTAGAAACCACTTACCTGGTTTTCCTCTCCAGGTTGAAGCAACTTTTGGCTTCTTGAAATTGCCAGATTCTCTATAAGTTCCCTAAAAACAAAAGTAATTATGATATCAGTAAGTTTGAAAGCCAGAATCATGCTCAAAACTGAAATATCAAAAATTATTTGTAGCACTTATTTAAGCAAGCAACTATTTGAAACTCATTTCTTCACAAAGTAAAACTCTTTCTAAAACGAACAACAATACAGAGGTCACATTTTTCCTAAATGAACAATTTTTCCCTAAAGAACTATTAAATCTCACCCACATATTACCAATAGTTTCAAAACTGACCCAAATTAAGGCACTAAAGTCATTTTCTTGGAGGTTAATATATTCAAAATCTCTGCCATTGTGTATCATTTTTCAAGAAATTATCAAGGGAAATTATCCTGATATTCTAGAACCAGAGGATAAAATAGAAATTGAAAAAAAAATCTACCTATCACCTCCTGAAAGAGATCCCAAGATGAAAACTCCTAGGAATAGTACAACCAAATTTCATAACTTCCAGATCAAGGAGAAAATATTGCAAGAACTAGAAAGAAGCAATTCAAGTATAATGAAGCCACAGTCAGGATAACACAAAATTTGGCAGTTTCTACATGAAAGGACCAGAGGGCTTGTTATATATTCCAGAGAGCAATGGAACTAGGATTATAACCAAGAATCACCTACCCAGCAAAACTGAGTATAATCCTTCAGGGGAAAAGGTGGTCATTCAATAAAAAAAATCAGATTTTCAAATACAAGAATCAGGAGAAGGCTAAGGAGGTAATCAGAAAAGGGAAATCATAAAAGATTAATAAGGTTTACCTGTTTATCTTTCTACAGGGGAGGATGATACTTGTAACTCATAAGAACTTTCTCATTATTATGGCAATTAGAAGGAGTATATATAGACAGACAACACAGCTGTGAATTGAATATGAAGGAATAATTTTTAAAAAAATAAAAGTAAGAAGTGAGACATATATTGGGAAAGAGGAAAAGGGATAGATGGAATGGCATAAATTATCTTCCATAAGAGAAACAAGGAAAAACTTTTATTCTCATAAGAATTGGCTCAGAGAGAAAATAACATACATGCTCAAAGAAATCTATCTTATTCTACAGGAAATTAGGAGAGGAAGGTGACACAAGAAAGGGGGAGGGTGATACAAGCAGGCATATTAAGGGAGGGAGTGGTCAGAAACAAACATTTTTGAGGAGAAACAAGGAGAAAGGAGAGAGAAAATAGAATAAATGGGGAAAACATAATTAGCAATAATAATTGTGAAAAGAATTCTGAAGCAAATTTCTCTGATGAAGGCCTCATTTCTCAAATGTATACAGAACTGAGTTAAATTTATAAATTCCCCAAATCATAAATGATCAAAAGATAGGAACTATGCCCAGAGGTCTATAAAATTATGCATATCTTTTAACCTAATAATAACACTATTAGGCATGAATCCCAAAAAAGATTTTTTTAAAAAGTAAAAGGATCTATATGTACAAAAATATATTTATAGGAGCTCTTTTCTCAAGGCAACGAATCGGAAAATTGAAAGGATGCCTATCAACTGGGGAATGGCTGCATAAATTGTGGGGGTACCATAAATTGTGGGGGTACATGATTATGAGAAACATTATTGTTCTATAAAAAATGATGAGCAGGATGCTCTCAAAAAACCTGGAAAGTCCTCCATGAACTGAAGCAAGCTAAAATCCAAGGCTTCTCTGAAATACTTGAAAAATACTATCAGTTATCTTCAACATAAAGAAGATCCAACTCACTTCCAGTTGATCAATGATGGACAGAAACAGCTGCACCCAGAGAAGGAACACTGGGAAGTGAATGTAAAGCACTACTGTCTATCTACCCAGATTACTTATACCTTCGGAATCTAATACTTAATGTGCAACAAGAAAATGGTATTTACACACATATATTGTATCTAGGTTATATTGTAACACATGTAAAATGTATGGGATTGCCTGTCATCGGGGGAGGGAGTGGAGGGAGGGGGGGATAATTTGGAAAAATGAATACAAGGGATAATATTATAAAAAAAAATTACTCATGCATATATACTGTGGGGAAAAAAAATTCTAAAGAAAAAAAATACTATCAGTAACCTGAGAATGAACTGATTGTATCTGAATCCAGATTGAAGCATATTAAAAAAAAAAAATTCTTGAGAGTTTTTTTTTGGGGGGGTGGGAGAGGAGACCTATGTTTTCTTTTACAACTTAACTTTTATGGAAATGTATTGCATAACCTTACATATGCCTTCTCAATGGGAAGAGGAGAAGGAAGAAAATCTGGAATCCAAAGTTTTAAAAAACAAATGTAAAAAATTATTTTACATGTAACTGGGGAAGATAAAATTATTAAACAAAAAAAAAAAAGAAAGGGTAGATTAAAGAAGGCAGTAGTTATATGCAAAACAGACTTTTGAGGAGGAACAGGATAAAGAGAGAGGACAGACTGAGAAATAGTAATCATAACTGAATGTGAATGGGGTGAACTTACCCATAAATCAGAAGCAGAGAGCAAAATGGACTAGAAACCAGAATACAACAATTTGTAATGTAACAAAAGCAACTTGAAGCAAACAGTTAAAATAAAAGTCAGAGCAGAATCTATGCTTCAGGTGAAATGAAAAAAAGGCAGTGGTAAGCAATCATGATCTCAAACAAAGCAAAAGGAAAAATAAAGATTAATTAAAATTAAATTAAAAAGATAATCAGAGAAACTACATTTTGCTAAAAGGTACTATAGATAATGAATTAGTACAAAAAAGGTCTCTTTTCTCAAAAATATTGAGAAATGAGTTAAATTCATAAAAATAAGAGCTATTCCCCAATTGATAAGTGAGTAAAGAATATGAACAGGCAGACTGAAGAAGAAACCAAAGCTATCTCTAATCATATGCTCTAATGCTCTGAATAAATATTGATTAAAGAAATGAAAATTTAAAACAACTCTGAGATACCACCTCATATCTATTAGAAATCATAAACATTGTAGGGAATGAGGGGAAAATAAGTAGACTAAAACTGCTGGTAGAGTTGTGAAATGGTCCAACCATTCTGGAAAACACTGCATACGTTTAAACCAAGAATACTATTACTAAGTCAGTCTATATTGCAAAGAAATCAAAAGGAAAAAAAGGGGGGGGAAAGGATTAATATGTACAAAAATACATATAGCAGCTCTTTTTGTGGTGCCAAAGAATTGGAAATTATGCAGATGCAAATCAATTAGAAAATAAGTGAACAAGTTTGGGCATATAATTATGATGGAATATTATTGTGCTAAAAGAGATGAGAAGAGTGCTAGTATCAGAAAAACATGGCAAGGCTTATATGAACTGAGGCAAAGTAAAGTGAAAAGAACCAAGAGAGTTCATTGGGCATAGTAATAGTAATGTTATAAGGGTGACCAACTACAAACGACTTGGCTACTCTGATCAATACAATTCCAAAAAGCCCATGCTTTAAAAAAATTTTTTAAATACTATCCATCTCCAGAAAGAGAACTGATAAACTCAGAGTACAAATTGAGACAAAATGTTCTAATTTTTTTTTTTTTTTGCAAAAGCAAAACAATTTGCAATTCAAAATTTAAAAAGAAAAAATGTTAAAATAAATTTAAAAATTTGGGGAAGAATACACACACACATACACACACACACACACACTCGCTCAAAAAATATACATTCACAGCAAAACAATCTATTGCTATTACAATTTTAAAGTGTGGCACAAGGAATCAGTGGAAAATGAATGTTTTACCTATGTCTTGTCCATTTTCTCATCTTAATGTTCTGTACCCTATAATTTTAAAATGTACAAAGATGTTTCCTGCATCAGAAATTTTACAATGCCTGTTTTGACCTGTTTTATGCTGAAAGAAATAATAGTTCTCTCAGATATCCAAAGTTACTGACCAAGACATCCAAAGATCATCTTTGGGTTTCTAAAGATGCTGCCTTTTAAGAAATGTAATTCTATCTTCCAGACATGAACAGCTGTGTCCCCCTAATTTGCTCAGGCTTAAAGTTGTCTTTTTTTCACTTGGGAAGTTACATAATTTTGTCTTAAATCCCTCTTTTCCTCAAATTCCCAGGGCTTTATACCTCAGCATGAGTGTTAAAATACAGTATTCAGACTCCTCCCCACTTCCTAATTCTGATTCCATGAAAGCCTACCTGCAACATATACTTGGTGTGTGTAACACCATGGTTTAATAATAACATACACATAACCAGAGTCCATTACTGCTTAGCAATTCTACTCCAATATCCTAAATGTACACCTGTGAGAAAAGGAATATTAATTATTTACCTGCTAATCATTGTATAGTCTTGTTTGTTCCACAACCAAATCTATTAACATAGATAATTTTTTTAGTTTTTGTTGGTCTTTTTCTAAGAGAAAATGGTGACTATATACAAATTTCAATGAAAACTCTTAAGTTTACAGATCAGGGCTAGGTAACTGGTCTTCCTGGATGAGCACACAATAGGTTTTTTTAAAAAGCCAATCATACTACAGCAATGTAATACTGGTAAAGGGCATAAAAATCCAAAGAAGTTTGAATGGGAAGCCAGAAAGTTTTATCACCAGAATCATCACCACCAAGACTTTACATGAGCAACAATTTTAAAATCTGTTTTTCACTCAGTCTACTAGCAAAGCATAATTCAGAGTTTTGACAGTTCTGTCAGACGTAAGATTTCTGAAGATGTTGAACATATGAAATGACATATAAATGATGAAAACAAAGAAAAAGAAAAAAAATCTCACAAAACAATGGATTATGGTACAGGCAGCAGAACGTCTCAAGAAGGAAGAGGCTTATCATCAATTTGTTAGTGGACTCAGTGAAGATGACTACAGATTAATAAGAAACAAAAATCTTCTTGGCACTCCTGGAGAAAAGACAATGGAGGAACTACAGCTTCTCTTAGATCAAGCAAAGGAAAACTTAGCAGCCCAATCAAATGTATGTAATTTAGGAACTGAAGAAGAAAGCAGCTGCACAGAAATTGAGGAAAATTTAAATGAAGAATCAATACTTCAATGGATAAATACATTTTGTCGCACAGGAATTGCCATACTCAACGGTCAAAATAGAAACCAAATTTGGAGAGCTTTAAGTCAAAGAAGTTCAGATACAAGAGAATTCCAATTTAGACTTAAAATTAACACGTATGATGAATTCCAGAATTTTGGTATCCCAAGGGAAGGATACATAAATATGCCATATTTGAATGCCAACATATGCCAAAACCAACAAATAAATGGGTCTCAACTATCCAATAGCCTAGTAGCCAGACGAAATAGAATCAAGACCTCAAATGTGAATACTGAAATGTTGGGAGTCATGAGAAGTTCTATAAGGGAGCACCCAATAGAAGGGCCTTCTTCCTGGATGATGGCTAGGCTCAGAAATGGAGCCCGGGAATTTAGAGAAAGATTCATAAATTGTCATTCTAGTGCTAGATCTATTCATTTTACTAGACATGTCAATGCTGTCATACTAAGAGAAGCTCATGAAAAAAATGAATCTACAAGGTTCCAGAGGCATAGAATAAGAAACAACAGTCCACTGAGTAATCTAAGAGAAAAAATTGAAACGTTAAGATTAAGACCTACTCAGAATAACAGTAGTCATTCAAGATTGCAAAGACCAATTGATATCATCTCAAGAAGAAAACAAATCAACAAAAAACTTAAGCAGTGTCATCAGCACCATATAATTCCAAATGAACAAGAAATAAAGAGCACTCCACAATTTTCATATTCATCAGCACTTTCAAGAATTCTTTCCACAACTGCAAGAAGTCATCCAACTCTAAGGCTAAATCTTAGGGTAAAAGTTCTCCCAGAAGAAGAAATGGCACAAGGGAATATTTCAAGCAGAACTCGATCTAGTTTTCAAAGACCCAACGGAGCAAATCGGAGTAACAGAGGTATATTTCAGTTAGTCATTTCCCGTTCTGAAAATAATGGATCACAAATCTGTTTTAGGACAACATGGCTACCCCTTCATGGTATTTCAGAGCCTGAGTTTCGTCAGCCAAGGGTTCTCCAGCTGCTTCTCCAGCAGGTTCTATCTGGACTGAGCACACTAAATTTTTCAAATGAAACTCGGGCCTATTTAGAAAGACAGAGAGACAATCAGCACTTATGGGACATCAATTCTGAGGTGAATCACTTAAACAGAATAAGAGCTCAAAGAGCACTAAATGAAACTCTAACTTGGTACACCAGAGAAAATCATGCCAGGCACAACGATGATGTGAGTAATTTGATTGAAAATATCATAATACCGACTCTCCGTCTTGCTCGTACTTTTTTACTAAGTGATGATAGCTGGTATTGCTCTGGGGGACTAACCAATGAAGAAATTGATAAATTTTCTACCATAAGCTACGAAAGCAGCATCAACGGAGAGACAAATAAGGCCTGCAGTATTTGTGTAAACACCTACACACAGGGGAACAAACTAAGACAACTGCCTTGCACACATGAGTTTCATGTCCATTGTATTGACCGCTGGCTGGCTGAAAATAATACTTGCCCCATTTGTCGCCAAGCTGTATTAGATACAAATACAGTCTAACCAGTGGATTAAACATATGCAAATCTATTTAATTTCTGTGTCTTTTTTGGAGTTTTTTAATTACTTTTATTAATATACATAATTATTAATTAAACATTGTAAGTTATTAATGTAGATAGCTCCCAATTTATGGGAAGAAGGAAAGGAAATAAGCATAAATGCTCCTAGTACATGTGCCAGGCAAACATACTAAGTGCTTTACAAATGTTATCTCATTTGATATAACAGTTCTGGGAAATTGGTACTATTATTATTGTAATTTTTTTACTTGAAACTATAGCAAAATTAAGTGCTTTGTCCAGTGTCACACAGCTAGTAAATTTTCTGAAGCTGGATTTGAACTCTGGATCTAGCACTCTATTCATTTTATGTCACCTAGTTGCCATGAGAATCTCTTCTATAAAAATTACTGCTGTCTTAGCATTAATTCACTTTGCTGATGCTTGAAGACCCATTTTTTATCTACATACAGGGAGATATCAGGATGGAATTGGTGGCAAAGGGCGATAACAAGGGAAAAGAAAGAATAAATCCTTCTCTTCATCACCTCAAGAAAATGTTTCTCTTTGAAACATCTCTCCCTTCTACTCTCTATTCTGCTCCAATACTGCCAGAACTCTGGTTCAAGTTCTCATTATTCCTCACCTGAATTACTGCAATAGACTCATAATTGTTCTCCCAGTCTCAGGTCACTTCCTACTGTAGCATATCCTCCAATCGGCTATCAAATTGATTTCTGTAATACTTAGGGGAAAATATATGAAAATGCTTATATCAATAAAATAGAAAAAATGGCAAATCAATGAATTAGACATGTAACTACAAAAATTAGAAAAAGAAACTAAAAATCCCCCATGTAAATACCAAATTTGAAATCCTAAAAATCAAAAGGAAATAAAGAAAATGGAAAATAAGAAAAACATTGAACTAACAAATATAACTAGGAACTGATTTTATGAAAAAATAAAATGGATAAAATACTGGTTAATTTAACAAAAGAAAGAAGCTAAATTACTAGTATCAAAAATAAAAAGGGTGAATTCATCACCAATGAAGAAAAAATAAAAACAATTATTAGGAGCTATTCTGTTCAATTATATGTCAATAAATAAGAATGTAAATTGCCCAGATTTAAAAAAGAAGAAATAGAATATGTAACAAACACCATCTCAGAAAAATTTTTTTAACAAGCTGTTAATGAGCTCACAAAGAAAAAGTCCCTCAAACTAGATAAGATTCATAACAAACATTTAAAGAATAATTAATCCAAATGCCATATAAACTATTTGAAAAAACAGACAAAAAACAAGTTCTACCAAATTCATTTTACAATACAAATACAATACAAAAACACTTGATACCTAAACCAGGAAGTGCAAAAATAAAGAAAATTTTAGACCAATTTCCCTAATGAATACTGATGAAACTATTTTAAATAAAACACTAGCAAGGAGATTATAACACATCACAAAAAAACAAATATTGTGATATTAGAAATGCAAGGCTGGTTCAAAATTTGAAAAACTATGATCATAATTAAGCATATCAATTAAAAAATCCAAATTATGTGACAATCTCTCTTATTTTTTGTTTTATTTATAAAACACATATATGGGTAATTTTTCAACATTAATCCTTGCAAAATCTTCTGTTCCAAAATTTCTCCTCCTCTAAATGGCAGGTAGCCCAATTATGTGATTATCTCAATAGATGCAGAAAAAATTTTGATAAATTATGGCACTCATTAGAAAGTACAGTAGTAAAAAGTTTTCCTTAAAATTATAAGTAAAATTATCTAAAACCATTAGCAAGAATTATTGTAGCAAACTAGCTTTCCCATTAAGATTAGGATGAAGCAAGGATGTTCATTATCAACACTCTACTTAAATACTATACTAGAAAGACTAGCTATATGAAAAAAAAGAAATTGAAGTTTGAGAACATATGAGGAAATAAACCTATTTTTGTAGATGATATAATATAGTTGGAGAATCTTAAGAGAATCAACTAAAAAACTACTTGAAATAATAACTAACAAAAATGTAGGATATAAGACAAACCCATATGAATCATCAGCATTTTTCTGTATTTCTATATATTATCAACAAAGACAAGCAGCAAGAAAAAGAGAAATTCCATTTGAAATAATTGTAGACAATATAAAATACTTAGGATTTCCATACCAAGACAAACCCAGTAACTATATGAATATAATTACAAAACACTCTTGACGCTAATCAGAATTGTACAACTGAAAAAATATTAACTATTCATGATAGCCAATTTAATAAAAAATATAACAATTCTACCTAAATTAATTTATTCAGTGTCATACCAATTAAGCTACCAAAATTATTTTATAAGGAAAAGAAAGACTAGATGGAGGACTGTTGAGATGAAATGAGGAAATAATGTATAAAGTACTTTGTAAACCTTCAAATATCACATGAACAGTAGCTAATATTTAAAAACATTAAAGATTCTAAGCTACAATGAGAAATGTTATGATCAGGAAGTGCTTCTGAACTCTCTCCTACATATTTGTCTATAAGCCCTGGTGTCCTACCTTGTACAAGAAGCCTTTCTCAGACTTTAATGTCTAATGTTAATCTTAATGTCTTTTCTCTGGAACTATCTATCCCTAATTCACAATAGAACATGTAGACACACACTCTTACTTGCATGTAGTTGTCTTGCTCCATGGATTATGCCTTGCTTGCATGTAGTTGTCTCCTCCATGGATTATGCCTTGAATATCAGCTCCCTCCTAGTCACTTGTGTTATCATTTACTAAACTAGTCCTTTTTGAGTAAAAAAGAATGCAAAATATGAAGTGAGCAGATCTGCCTCGCAAACTCTTAAAAAAGCTGTCTTTGCTGGATGCCTCTACTTCCTCTCATTCATTTAAAACAATTTTAGTGTTTTTCTAGCACAGCTTTGCCACACTTGGCTCCTCTGGCCTTTATGACTTCTGGATTCAATACTAGTCACTATTTATTCTGAAGTGATTCAAAGCAACTTCAATAGACTTGTGATGGAAAGTGCCATCAGCATCCTGAGAGAGAGAACTAGGGAAACTGAATGTGGATCAAAGCTTAGTATTTTTATAATTTGTTTTTCTCATGGTTCCCCCCTTCCTTGATCTGGTTTCTCTTGTGCAGCATGATGAATATGAAAATATGTTTAGAAGAATTGCATGTGTTTAACCTATATCAGATTACTTGCTGTTTAGGAAAAGAATATAGAGAGAAAGAGAGAAGTTTGAAACACAAGGTTTTGTAGAGGTGAATGCTGAAAACTGTCTTGGCATGCATTTGGAAAAATAAAATAGTATTATAAAAAACCTATATTCTGAGTTTAGTCTCTGTTTTGTATTTTGATTTACAACATTATGGTTACTAAGTAAGCTGTCCTAGCTCTAATTACTTTATGTCTGCATAAAGATCTCACATTTTTCAGAATTCTCCATATTCACCATTACTTATTGCAAAATATTATTTTATTACATTTGAATGTAATTCCATTATATTCAAATACCTCAATCAATGGGCATCCACTACTTCTAAGTTTTTGCTACCAAAGAGGGCTGCTTTGAATATTTTGGTATATATAGGACCCTTCTTGTTTTCTTTGATTTTGTTAGGAAGCATGCCCTGCAGTGGGATTGCTGATCAAATGGAATGAACAATTTAAAATTTTTCTGCCACAATTCCAAATTATGTTCCAACACTGGACCAATTTATAACTTCACCAATATTCTAATATTCTAACACCTTTTCAAAGATCAATTTGATGGGTGTGATATGAAACTTTCAGTTGTCTTAATTTACATTTATTTTATTATTAATTATTTGGAATATCTTTCCATATATCTACTGATAGTTTTCATTTTTTTCTATAAAAAAAAATATACATGGGGACCAACAAGATGACCAAATAATTGCTTTCTATAAAATTCTCCTACTGTCAAAACCTCAAATGAAAGGAATTGGAAAACTACATTGAGTAATTACATGGAATCCATAAAACTATATACTTTCTCTCACAAAGTAAAAACTTTAGAAATATCAGATGACTTTCATACTCTTATTCCATATCTCTGTCCATATTCTCAACATTAGCTAGGGATCCAGAGTCCAGCTTCATGAATTTCCCATAACAATGATTCTGCCCAAGTTCCCTTCTCTGCAAGTAGACACCGATTCTGCTCCATCTTGAAGAAATGAGAAGGGGAGGAGGAGGGAGAGAATTCAGAAGGGCAGGAGAAAGTATTCAGGCTCATCTGATAGAAAGGGGACTCTCCCCTCAGAAGTCCTCAAGCCAGAGTTGGCCTGCCTCCCATAAACTCCAAAACAGGAAGGACAGCCAGCAGCTCAGCCTACAAGTCTGTACCAATGTAAGGGGAGGAGCTCAGGAGTCAGAATTCTTAATGGTGACTTATGAGGAACACAAGAGAAACTGACAGACCAAAAAAATCAAAAGGGAAAGCCTAAACCAGCACACAGTCAGATAAAACAAATGTGAGGATTTACAAACAGAAAAATGAGAGAACTATTTGTATCCTTTACCTACTGATTCAAAGTGAAATGGTTATTGGGTTTACAAGTCTCTGTTATTTCATCTTGTAATTCAGAGTTTAAACACAAATATGTATGAGGTAAAGATTTTCCTCACTCTGAAAAACATTTTAGTGACAGTTTTATTCATGTAAAAGATTTTAAATTTCATATCACCAGAAAATTTTCATTTTATCTTACATTTTGATTTCTTCGCAATATCTGATTAAGATTGCATTGTCTTAATGTCTTGCAATCCGATTTCCAATTCCCTCATTTTACAGAAAACTGCTTTCTCCAAGGTTATCAAGGATCTATCTCAATTCCTAAATTCAACAGCTTTTGCTCAGATGCCTCCTCAAATTCTCTGCAGCTTTTGACACTGGTCATTATTCCTTTTTTCCCTGGAGACTCTCCCCTCCTGGGTTTTTCAGATATATATTTTCTATCTGTCTGATCCCTCCTCAATTTCAATGAAAGCCCATCTTCCATTTTTAATGCCTGCATCCTAGGGTTTTGTCCTAATAACAATCTTTCCTTCTTTAACTGTCTCTCATCAATTTAGATTTCAGCTATCATCTTAAGGCATATGATTACTAAATCTAAGCAGTGGCTCTCATCTCTCTCCTAAGCCTAAGACAATTTCACCACCTGTAGGCCGGACTGCTCCATCTGGAGACGTCACAGGCATCTTCTCCGTGATAAATCCAGGAGGCCTCATTGCGTTCTTCCTTAAACCCACCAACCCTCTTTTTTTTTTTTTTTCTTTAAATCTGTTGAGTATTCCATCATCCTTCCAATCATATCACGCCCATCAAACTGACTTTTGAAAATGTGTTAGAATATTAGATACTGTTGGTGAAGGTATAGATTGGTCCAGTATTGGAACACCATTTGGAATTGTGGCCGAAAATTTTAAATCGTTCATTCCATTTGATCAGCAATCCCACTGCAGGGCATACTTCCTAACTCTTTACTCTCCCTGAACCTCCCTTCCCACCCCCCAAAACCATCCAATCAGATCCTAATTCTTGTTCATTCCATCTCCACCAACTTTCCACCAACCACCTTCTCGTTATTTATAAAACCACCACGCTGGATCAGGGCTTCATCCTCTGCATCATTTGATTAATGATGAGTGACAGGGGTTATTATTACCCCCATTTCACAGAAGAGGGAACTGAAGCAGAGTAAACGCTGTTGTATAAAAATAAGTAATTTGTAGTACTATAAATATGATATACTACAATATTATAAGTAAATGACATTGTTGATAAATGTGCAAAGCCGGATTCGAACTCAATCCGTGCAGACGTCATCCACTCCGGCCTTCAAGCACAGCACTCTTTTCGAGGGGCGCCACAGCGCTCACAGAACAAGTGTTATTTAAATAAAGTGACAAGAATGTCAATTACCAAAAAAAAAAAAAAAAAAAAAAAAAAAAAATGCGTCGCTACTACTGGGCCGCCTGAATATAACAAGGGCCGGGACAAACCATCAGACGTCATCTAGCGCAATGCCCGCATCTTACAGATGAGGAAACTGAGGCTCAGTGCGGCTCCCGCTTTAGGGGGCGGCTCGGCCCAGACAGCCCTCGGCGAGGGCGGGCCCTGCACCTCTAACCGTCCCGGGAGGGAGCCGCCCAGGGGTCCCACGCCGCGCCGGCCGCGCCCGCAGGCGGCATCCCGGAGGGGGAAGAAGGAGGCACCCGCGGGTTTCTGCCTGCCGGCTGCACTGTCCCGCCTCGGAGCGGCCAGACCTCCCCGCTCCCCCCACCACCGCAGCCCTACCTCGACAGCACCTCCAGGTCCTCCAGCACGGACAACAGCTTCTCCCGCGTGGTGTTGCCGGGCACATTGGCGATGCTAACCGATCCGGGCCTCTCCTTCTCCTTCTCCGCAGCCGAGGACGCAGCCATGGTAGAGGTGGAGAGAGCAGACAGAGCTCGCCGTCACGCACACTGCAGACAGACGAATGCGGCAACCGCAGCAGTGCGGCAAGATCGAGTGCGCAGATAGGAAAGGTGGAAGTGCACGCCGCTTGGACAGCGGCCGCTAGCGGTCAGGAGGAGCAACTGCAGGCGCGGGCGCCGACTCCTCTGCCATCTGCTGGGGGAAGTGGCGACTTGCACTTACTTCTGCGGTGGCCTTATCTCAAATCCAAAAGGGGAAATACATCAGAGGAAAACAGGGACGGAGAACATGCATCTAGCGTGCTTTCTGGGGCATCCCAAGTTTCTACTCCCCAACTCAACCTTTCTATTTTTAAAACGTGGGCCTGTGGGGCAGCTAGGTGGCGCAGTGGATAGAGCACCAGCCTTGAATTCAGGAGGACTAAGTTCAAATCTGGTCTCAGATACTTAACACGTCCTAGCTGTATGACCCTGGGCAAGTCACTTAACCCCAACCTATAAAAAAATAAAATAAAATAAAAAGTAAAATAAATAATAAAAAAAAATGTGGGCCTGTGATTTCATAGGGCTGGAAACTACTCCCTGTATGGAAACTCCCTCCACGGATGCAAATCACAGCATCTTAGGCCTAGTGCTGAAAAGGACCATAGAGACCCTCCCGCTCACTCCTTTCACAAAGGGGAGGGACAGTATTGTCCGAGCTTACTCAACTGCTGTGTGACAGAATTAGAACATAGTCCTGCCTCTCAAATTACTTTTAATATTAGAATAGCTGAGAGCTTTCTAGTCTTGGTTATTAAGTAGTGATTTTTAATTTAATTCAATAATTATGCAATAATGCATAATAAGATAATAGAATATGACCCAGTTTTGCCTAATAAATACTGTATTGGGTGGCAGATTGTGAATTTAAAAATTTTAAAAATTTTCTCCCCAGCCCGACCCTTCTTTGCAGTTTATAATCTTTATCCTAGAGCACTTTAAGAGAAAGTAACTTGCCCAGGTGGGCAAGAGACAGATCAGGGTGACTGGAGATGGCCTGGCCAAAAGGGGGGGTGGTCCTAGGGCAAATATACTGCGTGTCACCAAGGTTATTTAATTTTATTTTAGACCATTTAAAATGACTATATAAGGTTAATTGTACACTATTCCAAAGTCCGATTCTTTTTGTACAACAAAATAACTGTTTGTTCATGTATACATATATTGTATTTAACTTATACTTTAACATATTTAACATGTATTGGTCAATCTGCCATCTGGGGGGGAGGGGGGAAAAATTGGAACAAAAGGCTTGGCAATTGTCAATGTTGTAAAATTACCCATGCAAATATCTGGTAAATAAAAACTATAATAAAAAATAAAAAAATAAAATAAAATGACTGCATACAATATAAAATTCTGGGCCTCCAAAAGAGACTCAGAAACTATATAAAATGTTTTATATGAAGCAAGATTTAAATGAGTGTAGAAATATTAATTTTTCATTGGTAGGTAAAGCTAATATGATAAAAAAAAAAAAAGACAATTTTATGTTGTCTATTCAATGACAGCCTGATTAATTTACAAAGAAAAATTTAGAATTAGAAAAAAATAATAAAATGTATTTCAAAGGACAACAATTTCAAAAAAACTAATGGAAAAGACCTAGGGAGAAGATTCAGCAGTAATAAACTATATTATAAAGCAGTAAAAATCAAGACTAGAGCGATAGATCAATAGAACAGAATAGACACACAATTCAAAAAAGTAAAAAACCATAGTGACTTTGTATTTGACAAATGTGAAGAGTTATATTTGGCGGATAAGAAATTCATTAATAAAAATTATTGGGAAAGCTGGAAAGCTGTTTGGCAGAAATTGAGCATAGACCAATATTTTAAACTAGGTACCCAGATCATGACATCAGGGGGTGATGCCATGACATCCAAGTGAAATGGATTTCAGGGAAGGAGGGCGGGGCAAGCTCACCTGCCTCACTTTCCCCTTCAGAGCCATCTGGGTCCTATGGCAAAATAGACACCAAGATGACTGTATATGGCCTTGGATGCAGTGGGAGGCATTGGCCTTTTTAAGCTAAGGTTCTTTTAACAGGTCTCAGGTTGTACCTACGTAAGGTCAAAATGGATACATGATCCAGATATGAGGGAGATATCACAAGAAAATTAGAACATGGAAAATATTATCTATCAGACTTACAGTTTGGCAAATAATACATGAAAAAATGAGATAGAGAGCATTTGAGATGAACAATGGATAATTTTAATGATATTAAATTAAAACATTCTTGTATAAATAAAACCAATGTAACCAAGATTAGATGGAAAGCAGAAAGTTGGGGGGAATTTCATAGACAGTCTCCCAGTTAAAGGTCTTCTATATCAAATATATAAAGAACTTTGTCAAAGTTTTAAGAATGCAAATTATTCCCCCTTGATAAATAGTCAAAAGATATGAACATGCAATTTTTTTTTTATTCATTTTTCCAAATTATCCCCTCCCTCCCTCCCTCCACTCCCTCCCCCCGATGGCAGGTAATCCCATACTTTTTACATGTGTTACAATATAACCTAGATACAATATATGTGTGTAAATCCCATTTTCTTGTTGCACATTAATTATTAGCTTCCGAAGGTATAAGTAACCTGGGTAGATAGACAGTAGTGCTAACAATTTACATTCGCTTCCCAGTGTTCCTTCTCTGGGTATAGTTATGCAATTTTTTTTAATGAAGAAATCAAAACTGTAGTTATATGGAAAAATGCTCTGAATCCATTAAATGATTAGAGAGATGCATGCAAATTAAACAATTTTGAGATATAATCTTATATCTATCCAATTGATTAAAATGATAGATGCCCTAACAGTGGTCCTCAGACTTTTTATTTATTTATTTATTTTTAAGGCAATTAGGGTTAAGTGACTTGCCCATGGTCACACAGCCAGGAAGTGTTAAGTGTTAAGTTCTGAGACCAGATTTGAACTCGGGTCCTCCTGACTTCAGAGCTGGTGCTCTATCCACTGCGCCATCTGGCTGCCCCAGACGTTTTAAACAGGGGCCAGTTCACTGTCCCTCAGACTGTTGGAGGGCCCGACTATAGTAAAAACAAAAGGTCACCCTCTGTCTCTGCCCCTCAGCCCATTTGCCATAACCCGGCGGGCCACATAAACGTCCTCAGCAGGAACATCTGGCCGGATGGCCGTAGTTTGAGAACCCCTGCACCTAAAGGCTATTGGGAAATGGCTAAACAATTTGAGGTCTTTGATTGTAATGGAATACCACTGTGATATAAGAAACAATGAATTTGTTGATTTTAGAAAAACATGACTTTGATCCATGAAAAAGGATATTATTCACCTCCAGAGAAAGAACTGACAAATAGAAATATATATGTACATATATAGAATAATAGAACAGTCTTACATACATTGTATATGTGTACATGTATAATTGATGTAGGTATATATACATATATATGTGTATAGGTATATATTAATATTTAATTATAGCCTTCTCTAGGGTAGGGTGTGGAGACGGAGTGCAAAACATTAAAATTGCAAGTAAAGAACAAAAGAAAACTTAGAAGGAAGCACAGAAAAGCTGGGTATCTTTGAAAACAATGTATAGTATTCATTACATAGGTTTTCAAAATAATGTAAACAGTTTGAATTATAAATTTATTGTTTTATATTGAATACTGTATGTTCTGCTGTGTGAATGGAAATGTTCTTTTTTTTTTCTTTTCTCCTTTTGTATTTGTTTTAAATGAATTTTAAAAAACAATAAAAAAAGATGAAATTTTAAAGGAAACCATGGAAAGCAGTAGGTGGAGTAAGGAAGAAGAGCATTCCAGGTATTAGAACAGCCTGAGAAAAGCCCTGGAGCTGAGAGATGAACTACCTTGTTTGAGGATCAGCCAGGGAGGGCATTGTCACAAGTACCTGTCAGGGAGGAAGGAGTATGAAAAATGGAAAAGTAGGAAGGGGATAGGTTATGAAGGACTTTGAATAATAGAGGATTTGATCTTGGAGTGGTAAGGCAACAATTGGAATTTATTGAGATGGAGGAAGGAGGAAGGGGGAAGGGAGGGCAAAGATAAAAAGAAAGTATATTCAAGACATGAGGAAGGACCGTCAGGACAAAAAGAACAAGGGCAGGAGATGGAGTGTTGTGTGTGAAAAGCATTAAGACCAGTTTGGCTGAATTATAGAGTGCAAGAAGGGGAATAATATATAATAAAATTGGAAAAGTATTTGGAGACCAGATTATGAAGGCCTTTAAAAACCAAATAAGTGGCTAAGTGGATAGAATATTGAGCCTGCATTCAGATGGACTGATATATTCCTATGTTCAAGTCCAGCTGTGTGACCCTTGGCAAGCCAGTTAAGCCTTTTTGCCTCAGTTCCTCATCTGTAAAATGGGCTAGAGAAGGGAATGGCAGTATTTTTGCCAAGAATATCTTTGCCAAGAAAACTCCAAAACAGGGTCACAGAGAAGCAGACAATGAAACAAACTCAATAACAAAAACCAAAAGAAGATTTACTATTTTATCCTGGAAATTTCTGGGAGCTGCTGGAATTTATGGAGTAGGAATATTATATGTTTAGATATGTATGTTAATAGGTCACATTGGCATCTATAGTCAGATAGATTGAAAAGAGAAAATAATTGAGGAAAAGAAATCAATGTGGAAGCTATATATGTAATAGTTAAGGATTTTTTTTTTTAAGAGAAGGAAAAAAAGGTTTGACAAAAGCACTCAACATATCAGCTGGTATATTTCATATTCATAGTTTTCTTTGCAAGAAAGGAGGAAAATCCATTTTTTCTATTTTATATGATAAACTATTTATATATAGTTTGCATAACAGATTATACAAAATTATTTGCCAAAAATTATTAGTAACCATACCTTATAAATGGTCATTAAGAGTCAACATTCTCACTGGGGTAGCTGATCATTTTCATGGTTCAGTGGAAAAGATGATATTTTTGTAATCAGAGATATGCATTTAGAATCCCTGCTCTGTTACTTAGAAGCATGACCTTTGGCAAGTAATTAAATGTCTGTGTCTTTTTTTTTTTTTAATCTGTAAAATGACTTGAATTAAATGACTGCTAAGGCTCTTTCTACCTCTAAGTCTAATGTCTTGTGATCTTAAGTATAAACCATTTTTCATTTTGATTTCAGTGCCTTAATAAATTGTATAAGAACAAAATTGGTATTGGTGATTTGAGGAGTTTTGACCTGTGAGTTTTCGGAGGAAAAATTGGGGAAAGTTATTAATTTTTTTATTAAAGTTTTTTATTTACACAACATAGGCACGGCAATGTTTCAACATTGACCCTCGCAAAATCTTCTGTTCCAAATTTTCTCTCCTTCCCCCCCATTCCTTCTCCAGATGGCAGGTAGCCCAATACATGTTAAACATGTTTAAATATATGTTAAATCCAACATATGTATACATCTTTAGATAGTTATCTTGTTGTACAAGAAAAATCAGATCAAGAAGGAAGAAAAATAAAAACTGGGAAAGAAAATAAAATGCAAGCAAACATCAACAAAAAGAGTGAGAATGCTATATTGTGTCCACACTCAGTTCCCATGGTCCCCTCTCTGGATGCAGATGATTCTCTTCATCACTGAACAATTGGAACTAGTCTGAATCATCTCATTGTTGAAGAGAGCCATGTCCATCAGAATTTATCATCATACAATCTTCTTGTTTCTGTGTATAATGATCTATTGGTTCTGCTCATTTCACTCAGCATCAGTTCATGTCTCTCCAGGACTCTCTAAAATCATCCTGCTGGTCATTTCTTACAAAATAATAATATTCCATAACATTCATATATCATAACTCATCCAGCCATTCTCCAACTGATGGGTATCCACTCAGTTTCCAGTTTTCTTGCCACTACAAAAAGGGCTGCCACAAATATTTTTGCACATGTGGGTCCCTTTCCTTCCTTTAATCTCTTTGGGATATATGCCCAGTAGTAGCACTGCTGGGTCAAAGGGTATGAATAGTTTGATAAGTTTTTGAACATAGTTCTAAATTGCTGTCCAGAATAGTTGGATCCATTCACAGTTCCACCAAACAATGCATCAGTGTCCCAGTTTTCCCACATCCCTTCTAACATTCTTCATCTTTTCCTGTCATCTTAGCCAATCTGAGTAATGATATATCAGAGTTGTCTTAATTTGCATTTCTCTGATCAATAGTGATTTGGAGCATCTTTTCATATGACTAGAAATAGTTTCAATTTCTTCATCTGAAAATTGTCTGTTCATAACCTTTGACTATTTATCAATTGAAGAATGGCTTGATTTCTTATAAATTTGAGTCAGCTCTCTATATATTTTAGAAATGAGGCCTTTATCAGAACCTTTGAATGTAAAAATAATTTCCCAGTTTATTGCTTCCCTTCTAATCTTGTCTGCATTAGTTTTGTTTGTACAAAAACTTTTTAACTTAATAGAATCAAAATTATCTATTTTGTGATCAATAATGATCTCTAGTTCTTCTTTGGTCACAAATTCCTTTCTCCTCCACAGGTCTGAGAGGTAAACTATCCTATGTTCTTCTAATTTATTTATAATTTAGAATTCTTTATGTCTAGATCATGAATCCATCTTGACCTTATCTTGGTATACTGTGTTAAGTGTGGGTCAATGCCTAGTTTCTGCCATAATAGTTTCCAATTTTCCAGAAGGTTTTGTCAAATAGTGAATTCTTATCCCAAAAGCTGGGGTCTTTGGGTTTATCAAACACTAGAGTACTATAGCCAATAATTATTTTGTCCACTGACCAACTACTATGCTTCTTAGCCAATATCAAATGGTTTTGGTAACTGCTGCTTTATAATGTAGTTTTAGATCTAGTACAGCTAGGCCACCTTCACTTGCTATTTTTTTTTTTCATTAATTCCTTTGAAATTCTTGATCTTTTGTTCTTCCAGATGAATTTTGTTGTTATTTTTTCTAGATCAGTAAAATAGTTTCTTGGGAATTTGATTAGCATAGCACTAAATAAATAGATTAGTTTAGGTAGAATTGTCATTCTTATTATATTCACTTGACCTATCCAAGAGCACTTGATATTTTTCTAATTGTTTAGATCTGACTTTATTTGTGTGGAAATTATTTTGTAGTTTTGCTCATATAGTTCCTGGCTTTTCCTTGGCAGATAGATTCCCACATATTTTATACTATCTGCAGTTATTTTAAATGGAATTTCTCTTTAGTATCTCTTGTTGTTGGATTTTGTTAGAGATGTATAAAAATGCTGATAATTTATGTGGACTTATTTTGTATCCTGCAATTCTGCTAAAGTTGTGGATTATTTCTAATAGTGTTTTATTTGATTCTCTAAGGTTCTCTAAGTATACCATCATATCATCTGCAAAGAGTGATAATTTGATTTCCTCATTACCTACTCTAATTCCTTTAATTTCTTTTTCTTCTTTGATTGCCAAAGCTAGCATTTCTAATACAATATTGAATAGTAATGGTGATAGTGAGCCACCTTGTTTCACCCCTAATCTTTTTGGGAATGGTTCCAGTTTATCCCCATTACATATGATCGTTGCTGATGGTTTTAAATAGATGCTACTGACTATTTTAAGGAAAAGTCCATTTATTCCTATACTCGCTAGTAAAACTGGGGAAAGAAAAATTTGAAGGGGAGACATTTCTAGGTCCATGTGGGAAAGAATGTTGAAGAAAAGGGAATAGAATTAAGGAGGATCAATAGGGAATTAATAAGTAAGGACTTGAAACCACAGAATAAAAAGAAAAACTCAAAAGGGAAAAAAAGGATTTTTTTTTGTCCAAGGCAATTGGGGTTAAGTGATTTGTCCAGGGCCACACAGCTAGGAATTGTTAAGTATTTGAGGCCAAATTTGAATCCAGATCCTCCTGACTTCAGGGTTGGTACTCTATCCACTATACCAACTAACTGCCCCAAGAAAGAAATTCTGAAAGCAAGATAAATAAGGAAAGAAAAGTGATATCAAGTAAGTTAAACAAATTGATAAAATAACTTCATCAGGAAAAAAGCAGTGAAATAAAAGGTTAATCTGGAAAAGGTCTGTGTTTGACTTTAAAATTGCCCTTGAAACAAAGGAAAGACAAAACCAGGGACTATATGAACATACTTATAAAACACTTTTCACACTATTAAGTCAGATCTAAACAACTGGAGAAATTTGATTTGCTAATTTGTAGCCAGCATAATAAAAATGAAAATTCTACTAAAATTAGTTTACTTATTCAGTATCATTCAGTACCAATTAGCAATAGAATTATTTTATAGAGCTGGAAAAGCCATAACAAAATTTATCTGAAAGAGCAAAAGGTCAAGAATATCAAGGGAATCATAGAAAACTATATGGAGGTGAAGAAAGTGAAAAAAAAAGAAAAAAAATATATGGCGGTGGTTCAGCAGTACCAGATGTCAAACTATATTACAAAGTAGCAATCATCAAAATGATTTGGTAGTGGCTAAAAAATTAGAGTAATGGATCAGTGGAATAGAATAGGTACACAATGCACAGTAGGTATTAGCTATAGTAACTTAGCATTTAATAAATTCAAAGATATCAGCTTTTGGGATAAGAAAACACTATTTGAGAAAAACTATGGAGAAAACTGGAAAACAGTTTGGCAAAAACTAGATATAGACCACCCTCTCATACCATATACCAAGATAAAGTCAAAATGGGTACATGATTTAAACATAAAGAATGATATCATAAGTAAATTAAGGGCGCTTGTAATAGTTTACCTCAGATCAACTGATAAGGAAAGAATTTATGGTTAAACAAGAGATAGAGAGCATTATGGAATATAAAATGGACAATTTTTATTACATCAAGTTGTTATTATTGTCGTTTGTCCTTCATTCTAGAAGGGAAGTAATGCCATGACATGCCAGTGAATTGGATTTAAGTGAGGGATGGTTGTGCAAGATCACCTGTCTCACTTTCCCTTCCAGAGCTATCTGGGTGCAGTGGCAGGATACAGATCAAGATGACTGAAGATGGCCTTAGACCACATCAAGTTAATAAAAAGGTTTTTGCACAAACAAAAGCTATACAGACAAAATTAAAGGGAGCAGGAAACTGAGGGAAATTCTATTTACAAGTCTCTTGGATAAAGGCCCCCTTTTTCAAATATATGAAAAACTGAATCAAACCTATAAGAATACAAGTCATACCCCAGTTGATAAATAATCAAAGACTATAAATTAGTAGTTTTCAAATGAAGAAATCAAAAGTATCTATAGAAAAATTTTATAATGCTCTAAATCATTAGAGCATTATATGCTCTAATATATGCTATAATTATAATTATATTATAATATAATATATATAATATGTCTAATTATATGCTATAATATATGATTAGAGAATTTCAAATTAAAACAATATCACCTCATACCTATCAGATTGGCTAATATGACATAAAAGGAAAATAACAAATGGAGTAGAGGTGGAAAAACTGGGACACTAACGTGCTATTGGTAGAATGCACAATTGTGCATTTTGAACTATGCAGAAAGGGCTATAAAACTGCATATCATTTGACCTATCAACAGCATTATTAGGTCTATACCCCAAAGAATTCAAAGAAAAAGAAAAGGACCTATATCTACAAAATTATTTATAGCAGCTCTTTTTGGAGAAGTCTATCAACTGGGAAATAGTTGAACAAATTGTGGTTTATGATTGTGATGGAATACAATTGTACTATAAGAAATGATAACAAGAGGGCTTCAGAAAAACCTAGAAAAACTATATAAACTGATGTCAAATGAAGTGAGCAGAACCAGAATGTTATACATAGTAACAACAATACAATATTGTCACATGATCAATTGTGAATGATTTCTCTGTTGTCAGCAATAAAAAGATCTAAGTCAATTTCAAAGACTTATTATGAAAAATGCTATCAACCTCTGGAGAAAAAATGGATAGAATCTGAATGCAGATTGAAGTGTACGTTTAAAAAACTTATTATACTTGGGTTTTTTTGGTCTGTGTTTTCTTTTGCAACATGAAAATATTTTTTTCCATTATGAGAAATTTTTTTTATAACTACATGTTTGTAAAACTATGTCAAATTGTTTGCCTTCTCAAGGAGGAATGAGGCTAAAGGAGAGAATTTAAAATTCAATTTTTTAAAAAGAATACTAAAATGTTTTGCTTACATGTAATTGAGAGAATTTACTGAAAAGAATTTAAAAATTATAAAGGTTTCTACAAGTTATAAATCTATAACTGGCTTTTAACTCAGATGTTCTTAACAAAATGTGAATATCCAAAAATAATTCAAAAACAAAAGTCTGGGAATCTAGTCATTATGATGAATAGGAGAGATTTTTGTAAAAATTTGTTTATTTGATGTATAATTGGGCCCCAAATAGTACAAAATGGAAAACTAAGTATAGTGTCCAATCATGTCAAAATTATTTGAAGTGTCAAATCATTTGAAATATTTTAAGTTTATGATTGTATGTTCCAGCACAATGGAAACATAATAAAAATGTTTTTAAAATGTTTTTAAAAAATGTTTTAAAAATGTTTTTAAAATCAATTATTAACATAAAAACAAAATATAAAAATATTTATGACTCAAATTTATTACACAGTAAAGATTATAAAATAAAGTAAAATTTTTAAAAATTAAAATTAATTTATTTACCTAAAGATAAGCTACATTGATATTATGACTGTCATTTGAAATATTTTGATAGCTACAGATTGAACTATTCTCACTTTCTTTACATCTTTGGAGGACCTAGGGCACTATCAAAAATCTGGAATGCTTTTAACCCTTTATTATTGTCCTTGAAATATTTTTCAACATCTGAATTAAAATATCATAAAAGCTAGTTCCTAACTCCTGGGGGGATATAACACATAAGAAAAATATATTCCTGGATAGCTAAGTCTTACACAAAAGAACAGGTGGGGTAAAGAGCTGGGGGGGGGTGGATTTGAGGTAGCATTTTATATTAAAGAGATAGATACATATGAAGAAATCCAGGAGTTAGAAGAGGGGGGAAATAATAGCAGAGAGCATTTCAACCAGAAGGGAGGCCGGAAAGCCATTTTATCATTGGAGTACATTATAGACAAAGAAAGAATAAGATTTGCACATATGCATGACAAATTAGTGATGTCAATTAACAATAAAGGCTAGCATTTATATAGCATTTTAAAGTTTGCAAAGCATTTTACAAATATTGTCTCATTTTCATAACATCGTTTGGACTTAAGTATTATTATTATCTTCATTTTCTAAATGAGGAAAAACTAAGTCAGACAGAGTTAAGGAACTGTTCAGGGTTTCACAACTTGTAAAACCTGAGGCTGACTGAATGCAGGACTTCTCGACTGTGCTATCACGCTGTTTTTAGATATTCCTCAACTTGTCTTAATGGTATTTTCACCTCTAAAGCTTCCCATCAGGGGAAACTATGTTAAATCTGATTCTCAGTAATAAGAAGGAACTGGTTGCTAATGAGGTAATGATATGAATATTTGAGGGAAGTGAACACTCTCCCTTAGAATTCACAATAGAGAAGAAGAGGAAAGTTCTTCTCAGAATACTCAGAAGTGCACTCCAGTTAGACAAAGATTTCAAAGAGATCAGAGGAAAAATAAATTTGTTGCCAGGGACTAAAATTCCGCTGAGGAAGTCAGTAGAGAAAGGATGGAAAACTTTTGAGAATTTCTGAAGACATAAAAGAGAAAATTCCATTGAGAAGAAAAAATAAGAATGCTCTGAAGAGCAATCAAATGAGATGCTTTTAAAATATGTACATGAGTATGCATGGATTCTCTGATGGTTTTGCTAACTTTGGCTTGATAATTAACTCTAAGAAAATAAAACTCTACCAGCTAGCATTTTGTCATCCATATGTGGATATGGATGTATTGAAACATACGTATACATATATACACACATATACACACACACACATGTAACGTGCTCTCCTGGCAGTTACAATTACTAGTCTGTCCTAGACCCACCAGAGTACCTTTGACCACTGTCCTTTGCAGTGTGAGCTCTACCCGGCTTGCCTCCTCTGAGGCCTTCCAAGGTCTCTGGCCACAATCTCTTGAATCTATAGCTTAATAACCGGTAGCGCACTCAAGAACAGCCACATGTAATCTTAAAAGCCTTTATTATACCTACTCACATAATGCCCTAACTGATGCCCTGACTTGTTGGTTCCCTGGTGAACACCTGGTCAGAAGACCCATGTGTTCACTACCAAAACCCTTACCTCTTTTGGGCGCCATTTGTAACGTGCTCTCCTGGCAGTTACAATTACTAGTCTGTCCTAGACCCACCAGAGCACCTTTGACCACTGTCCTTTGCAGTGTGAGCTCTACCCGGCTCGCCTCCTCTGAGGCCTTCTAAGGTCTCTGGCCACAATCTCTTGAATCTATAGCTTAATAACCGGTAGCGCACTCAAGAACAACCCCGTGTAATCTTAAAAGCCTTTATTATACCTACTCACATAATGCCCTGACTGATGCCCTGACTGGTTGGTTCCCAAGTGAACACCTGGTCAGAAGACCCATGTGTTCACTACCAAAACCCTTACCTCTTTTGGCTACCCATCTTGGCTTGGCCACCCAGGCTGGGGAGCCAGGGTGAATAGCAGGAGGTTAAAGAGGGCGGTTGCTGCCTGCAGTGGGCTTACATAGGGCCTGTGAGGTCACACACACAGCCAATCAGCGAGAGAGTCACCCATTATGAAACTATCTCAATATGGCCAGGATCCCGCCCAAGGGCAGTCCTAATATCCACAGAAATTACTTCTGGGCCTCAATCTCCCGATGCACTGTGTCCGCCCATTTAAAGGGCCCTTACACACACACACATATATATATATATGTATATATATATATATATATATATATATATATATATATATATATATATATATATATATATATATATATATATATATATACATATATATATATATATATATATATGTATGTATGTATGTATCCATATACAATGTGGCGAAGTTTTGAACACTGTTTACCAGGTTGTGACCAAGAATCTCTTATCCAGCAAAACTAAATAAAATCTTCAGGGAAAAAAAAAAATGGATATTCTGTGATAGAAGGAAGATGATGGGGAAAGGGTGATCACAAACAAAAGACAAGGATAGACAGGGTAAAAGGAGAGAGAAGGCTAAAGAGGGGAGGAAATAGGATAGAGGGAAATACACAGGTAGGAATCACTGTGAAGAAGAATCGTATGAAATAATCATCAACATTAGCTAAGTTGGAGAAAATAAAATAAACTCACACAAATCATCGGCATTTTTGTATATTACCAATAAAGTCCAGTAGCAAGAGCTAGAAAGAATAATTCCATTAAAAAAAAAACAAAAATTAAAGAGATGAATAGAATCTTGGAAAAATTAGATGTGATACATCTCTGGAAAAAAATGAAGGGGAACAGAAAGGAATATATCTTTTTTCTCAGTAAGACATGACATTTATACACACACACACACACACACAATGGATAAAGCAGAGAAGCAGAAATATTAAGTGCATCCTTTCTTTTCAAATAAAAATGCAATAAAAATTACATTCAATAAAGTCATTGAATGACCGATTAAAAATCAATTGAAAACCCAATAATCTGATTCTAAAGAAAGAACAAGTCAAAAAAGAAATCATACAAGTGATCAATAATTTAATTAAAGACAAAAACAATAATGACACAACATACCAAAATTTATGGGATGTCAAAGCAGTGTTAGGGGGAAAATTATATTTCTAAACACTTGTTCTAATTCGTTTTCTGTTAATTTGGGCATGTAGCTGAAAACAAAGAAAACAAAACTAGAAAAAGAACAAATTTTAAATCCCCAATTAAATACAGAAATGGAAATCCTGAAAATCAAAGACGAAATTAATAAAATTGAAATTAAGAAGACTATTTAACTAATAAATAAAAATAGGATCTGGTTTTATGGGGGGGAATCAATAAAATAAACCATTGATTAATTTGATTTTAAAAAAAGAAGAAAACCAAATTATTAGTGTCAAAAATGAAAAAGATGATTCACCATCAATGAAAAATAAATTAAAACAACTATTAGAAGTTATTTGACCCAATTATATGCCAATAAATCTTGCAATCTAAGAAAAATGAATGAATATTTGCAAAAATTTAAATTGCACAAATTAATAAATTAGAATATTTAAATTACTCCATTCTAGAAAAAAAAAATTAAACAATCCCTCAATGATCTCCTTAAGGAAAAATCCCCAGGACCAGATGGATTCACATTCTACCATTCTACCAAACATTTAAAAAACAATTTGTAATGCTATATATGTTATTTGAAAAAATATGCAAAGAAGCAGTCATACCAAATTTCTTTGATAACACAAATATGTGTTATATAAATATATCTAATAGAGCCAAAGCAGAGAAAGAAAGCTATAGGCCAATTTCCTTAATGAATATTGATGCAAAATTTTTAAATAAAATACTATCAAAGATATTATAGCAAAATGTTACAAAGGTTATCAATTATGACCAGGTGGGCTTTATAAGAGGAATGCAGAATTAGTTCAATATTAAGATACCTATCAGCATAATTGACCACATCAATAACAAAACCAATAAAATCTTGTGATTATCCCAATTGATGCAGAAAAAGCTTTTGCCAAAAGACAATATTCATTCCTATTAAAAAACACTTGAAAGCATAGGAATAAATGAAACTGTTCTTAACATAACTTGAAATGATAAATGATATTTATTTAAAACTATCAACAAACATTATCTATAATAGGGATAAATTGGAAACCTCAAGAAGGTTAGGGTAAAGCAAAAAATGCCCATTACCATTATTATTATTATTGGAGAAAAACCAGAACAAAAGAGAAAAACTATGAGAAAGAAAAAAATAAGAAAGGTCAAAATAGTGTGCATTGATCTACATTCACTCTCCATAAGTCTCTCTCTGGATATGGGTAGGGTTTTCCATTCAAAGTTTATTGGGATTGCCTTGGATCACTGAATTGCTGAGAAAAACCAAATCTATCATAATTGATCATCACACAATCTTGTAGTTGTGTACAACATTTTCCTAGTTATATTTGCTTCACTCAGCATCAATTCAGGTAAATCTTTCCAGGCCTTTCTAAAATCAGCCTGTTCCTTTTTATATAGAAAAAATTTCATTAGTTTTACACACCATAACTTATTCAGCCATTCCCCAATTATTGGGTATCTACTCATTTTTCCAATTCTTTGCTACCATAAAAAGAATTGCTGCAAACATTTTTGCACAAGTGGGTCCTTTCCCCTTTTTTATGATCTCTTTGGGATACAGACCCAATAGAGAAACTGCTGGATCAAAGAATATACATAGCTTTATAGCCCTCAGCATAATTTTAAATTGCTTTCCAGAATAGCTGGATCAGTTCACAACTCCATTAACAATGAGTTAGTGTCTGTTTTCTCACATCCCCTCCAACATTTATCATTCTCTTTTCCTGTCATCTATTGAGATTGTCATATTATTTCTGTTAGTTAATCTATTATTATTGACATGGTCAATTATGTCAAAAGTTTCACCAGTCCTGCATTTCTGGTATAAATATATCATCAGGGTGATAAGTTTCTGTAATCTCTTTGTTAATATTTTATTTAAGATATTTGCATCAATATTTATTAGGGAGATTGGTCTATAATTTTCTTTCTCTGTTTTGACTCTTCCTGGTTTAGATATCAATATTAGATTAGATTGATTAGATATCAGTTTATGTCATAAAAGGAATTTGGCAGGACTCCTTCCTTGTCTATTTTCTCCAAATAGTTTATATAGTATTGAAATTAATTGTTCTTTAAATGTTTGGTAGAGTTCATTTGTAAATTTATCTGGCCCTTTGGATTTTTTCTTAGGGAGTTAATTGATGGCTTGTTCAATTTCTATTTCTAAATTAGATGAGGTTATTCATACATTAGATTACTTGCTGTCTGATGGAGGAAGTAGGGGAAGGGAGGGAGAAAAATTTGAAACACAAGGTTTTGCAAGGATAAATATTGAAACTATCTTTGTATATATTTTGAAAATAAAAAGCGCTTATTTAAAAAATTAAATAGGGTAATTTAGATATTTTATTTCCTTTCTGTTAATCTGGGCAGTTTATATTTCTGTAAACTTCATTCATTTCAATTATATTGTCAGATTTGTTGTCATACAATTGGGCAAAATAACGCCTAATTATTTCATTAATTTCTTTTCCATTGGTAATAAATTTACCCTTTTTAATTTGATTTTGGTTATTTGGTTTTGTTCTTTTCTTTTTCTAATTGAATAAATCAAAGGTTGGTTTTTTAAAATAAAACTAACTTAGTTCTATTTATTAATTCAAAACTTTTCTTATTTTCAATTTTATTAATCTCTCCTTTGATTTTCAGAATTTCTAATTTGATATTTAATTAAGAGTTTTTAATTTGGTTTGTTTCCTAGCTTTTTTAGTTGTATGCCCAATTCATTGATCTCCTCTTTCTCTATTTTATTTATGTAAATATTTAGAGATATAAAATTTCTCCTAGGAACTGTTTTGGCTTTATCCCATAAGTTTTTATATATTGTCTCATTATTATCATTCTCTTGATGAAATTATCGATTGTTTCTATAATTTGATGTTTAACCCACTCATTTTTTAGGATTAGATTATTTAATTTCCAATTGGTTTTTAGTCTACCTTTTCTTTATTGAATCAAATTTTTATTGCATCATGATCTGAAAAGGATGAATTTCCTATTTCTGTCTTTCTGCATTTGATTGTGAGGTTTTTAAGTCCTACTACATGATCAGTTTTTGTGTAGGTGCCACACCTCTGAAAGAAGGTATATTACTTTCTGTCCCTATTATGTTTTATCCATATATATATGTTTTCTAAGGTTCTATTCACCTCCCTAATCTTGTTTATTTTGTGGCTAGATCTATCTAATTCTGAGAAGGAGAGTTTGAAGTTCCCCACAAGTCTGGTTTTGTTGTCTATTTATTCCTGTAACTGACTTAACCTTTCTAACAATTTGAATGCTGTACATTTGGTATATATATGTTTAATGTTGGTATTACTTCATTGTCTATGATACCTTTTAACAAAATTGTAGCTTCCTTTCTTATCTCTTTTAATTAGGTCTATTTTTGCTTTTGCTTTGTATGAGATCAAAACTGCTACTCCTTATATTTTGCTTTAGCTGAAGCATAATATAATCTGCTCCAGCCTTTTATTCTTACTCTATGTCTATCTCTGTGTTTCTTGTAAACAATATATTGTAGGATTCTGGTTCTTAATCCACTCTCCTATTTGCTTCTGTTTTAAGGGAGTTTATCCCATTTACATTCACAGTTATCATTACTAGCTGTGTAGTTCCCTCCATCTTATTTCCTCCCCTCTTTTTTTTTTAATCTCTTTCCACTCTGTCCCTCCTTATTTAGTGTTTGGTTTCTAACTAACACCCCACCTCCAACTTGCCCTCCCTTCTATCATCCCTTCTCCCTTTTCTTATCCCTTTCTTCTAATGTTTCTGTCCTTTCTTCTAACCAAACCCTGCCTTATATATTGCTATACCTGAATATGTCTGTTATTCTCTCTTTGAGCCAAATCTGATGAAATTAAGCTTCAGACAATGCTCATCTCCTTCCCTTTTTTCCCTCTACTGTAATATGTCTTTTCTGCCTCTTCATGTGATCTAATTTACCCCATTTTATGTCCCCTTTGTTCTTCTCCTTTATATTTTTCCACCTCTTAATGTCTTTTTCTTTAATATCATCACATCAGAATCAATTTATAGTCACAGTCTATGTCTATGGACCCCCTTTAACTGCCTTAATAAAAGATGTTGAGTTACAAGTATCTAGGAGATCATTATGTACATCAACAACAATACTGTATGATGATCAATTCTGATGGATGTGGCCCTCTTCAACAATGAGATGAACCAAATCAGTTCCAATAGAGCAGTAATGAACTGAACCAGCTACACCCAGTGAAAGAACTCTGGGAGATGACTATGAACCACTACATAGAATCCCCAATCCCTCTATTTTTGTCTGCCTGCATTTATGATTTTCTTCACAGGTTAATTGTTCACTATTTCAAAGTTCGATTCTTTTTGTACAGCAAAATAACTGTTTGGACATGTATACATATATTGTATTTAACTTATACTTTCACATATTTAACATGTATTGGTCAACCTGCTATCTGGGGGAACGGGTGGGGGGAAGGAGGGGAAAAGTTGGAACAAAGGGTTTTGCAATTGTCAGTGCTGAAAAATTACCCATGCATATATCTGGTAAATAAAAAGCTATAATAATAATAATAAAAGAGTTGCAAGTATTATTTTTCAATGTAGAAATGTAAATAGTTTAACTTTTTTATTTCTTTCCTGCTTACCTTTCTATGCTTTTTTTGAGTCCTGTATTTATAGATAAATTTTTCTGTTTAGTTCTGACCTTTTCAGTAGAAATTATTGAAAATCCCCTACTTTATTAAAGATTCATTTCTGTCCCTGAAAAATGATCAATAACATGACTGGCAATCAGTGGCCCAGGCTCCCATTGAAGAACCTATAGTCAGTTGAAGATCATTCAAAGAAGTTGAAAATTCTCTCCTTCCCAGGGCAATTTGTTCTAGTGCTAGGCCTTTCCCTAAACACAGGAAAGAATAAACACAAGAAAGAAAGAAGCCCCAAGAAGAATATGTCCTTACGATTTCATATTGACCCTTACTGCTGCCCCAGAACTTTCCTCTCCTGGCAGCCTACAGCAGTCAGAGTCACCCCAATGTAGCCAGGAGTGAAGTCAGAATTTGAGCTATCTCTTTAAGATCATTTTGTTCTACTCTGAGTGGAGAGCCAGGCTTCTCCATTACATTTAAGGACAAACTTCCAAAGAAAGGCTTACCAAACTCCAACATTTCCACATGCTCCCAGAACCAGGCGTTCATTGGCCAATATCCAGGCACCCTCAGGCTCAGCCAAAAATCTCTCTTTTTCACCATTGCTCCAACTTTGGTATTTAAAGTCAAGAAGAATAAACATCTTGTCCATGATGACCAGTAAAGTGCATTGTAGCAGGGGACCTGGGGGAGGTAGAAAAGAATCCCTAGATCTTTAGTCAGAAGACCTGGGTTAAAATCCCAGCTCTGCCATTCATTTTCTGTCTGACTTTGAGTAGATTACTTAATATCTTTTATTTATTTTTTTCATGAGGCAGGTGGGGTTAAGTAACTTGCCCAGGATCACACAGTTATGAAGTGTTAAATATCTGAGGTCAAATTTGAACTCAGGTCCTCCTGACTTCAGGGCTGGTGCTCTATCCACCAAGGCACCTAGCTGCCCCTTACCTGAGGAAATTTTTACATGATCCTGGGTATATAGGTATTATAAAATACATAAGAAAATAAAAAATTTCCTGGTAATAAATCCCCCACATTCAGTTACAACACCCCATATGGGGCTGCAAATCACAATTTAAGAATCACTAGTTTTCTGATAAAGGCCTCATTTCCAAAATATAGAGAGAATTGACTCTAATTTATAAGAAATCAAGTCATTCTCCAATTGATAAATGGTCAAAGGATATGAACAGACAATTTTTGGATGAAGAAATGGAAAATTTCTAGTTATATGAAAAGGTCTTCTAAATCATTATTGATCAGAGAAATGTAAATTAAGACAACTATGAAATTCCACTACACACCTGTCAGATTGGCTAAGATGATAGAAAAAGGTAATGCTGAATGTTGGAGGGGATTTGGGAAAACAGGGACACTGATACATTATTGGTGGAATTGTGAATAGATCCAACCATTCTGGAGAGCAATCTGGAACTATCCTCAAAAAGTTATCAAACTGTGCATACCCTTTGATCCAGCAGTGGTACTACTGGGCTTATATCCCAAAGAACTACTAAAGAGGGGAAAGGGACCTGTATGTGCCAAAATGTTTGTGGCAGCCCTTTTTGTAGTAGCTAGAAACTGGAAAAGGAATGGATGCCCATCAATTGGAGAATGGCTGAATAAATTGTGGTATATGAATGTTATGGAATATTATTAATCTGTAAGAAATGACCAACAGGAAGATTTCAGAAAGGCCTGGAGAGACTTACATGAACTGATGCTGAGTGAAATGAGCAGGACCAGGAGATCATTATTCACAGCAACAATACTGTATGATGATTAATTCTGATGGACAAGGCCCTTTTCAACAATGAGATGAACCAAATCAGTTCCAATTGTTCAGTAATGAAGAGAACCAGCTACACCCAGAGAAAGAACTCTGGGAGATGAGTGCGAACCACTACATAGCATTTCTGCTCCTTCTGTTTTTATCCATTTACATTTTTTATTTCTTTCTCAGGTTATTTTTACTTTATTTCTAAGTCCTATTTTTCTTGTGCAGCAAAATAACTGTATGGCCATGTATACATATATTGTATTTAACATGTACTTTAACATATTTAACATGTATTGGTCTACCTGCTATCTAGGAGAGGGAGTGCAGGGAAGGAGGGGAAAAGTTGGAACAGAAGGTTTTGCAATTGTCAATGCTGAAAAATTACCCATGCATATATCTTGTAAATAAAAAGCCATAATAAAAAAAAAAAAAGAATTGTTAGCTGACCTCTAAGATCCCTTCTGACCTTAGAGCCATGATCCTATAAATATTTCAGATATTTGAAGACAGAGATACCTTCTTCCTTAAGCCTTGTTATAAGCAGAGATAAGGGAAGGAATAAGAAGAAGCAAAAAATATGGCAGCAGTGAGCTCATTGAATAGACAAGGCTGGAGGAAGCAGAAAAATTGTGTTGATAAGTGCTAGGAAATGAAATTAGAAATTTAGCTTGAGAACAGAGAGTCCTGGGTCTTGAATTTAGCCAGTAGGCAATCATGAGTCACTGAGGGTCTTTAAGCATATTATACAATAATAGATGGTGTTATGCAAGTTTATATGCCTGAAGATGGGTTTCAAAGGGATGAACTCCTTGGACATTAATAATCTGAAAAATTGCTGACTGCTTAAAGTGCCCATAAGGGAAGAAGGAGTTTGATATATTAAAGAATTTCTGCACTAGTGAATTTAAGAATAAATTGTTTCTTGACTTCCAAAAAGGCAGGAATCCATTAAAAATGACGGTCCCAAATGCCTAATGTGAAATGAAGCAGATTACATTAAAGAACATCAGACTTCAAACAAATATTTCCATTTTATATTTAAGAGGGTAGGGAAATTTGGGACAAAGGATAAGGTTCAGATTAGGATGGAATAAGTATCAGTATAGGTGGAATAATACTAAGTATAATAGAAGTGTTAATATATCATATTTACATACAAAAATGTATAAAGGGAAGAGAATGAAATCCAGTTGTATTTCCTTGCTTCCTCGTATCATACCACAGAAATTTGTCCTTAAAGGATCTGTATTACAATAGATGAATAAAGTTCTGATCTGTTCTCAGATGTAATTCTTTGTAGACTATTTACAAATCTGTCTTTAATTCACTGTTGTACTTTTAGTAAAGTATGAAAGTAAACAACAAACAAACAAACAAATAAGTTTGATTTCTAGAGAAGTCTAGGTTAAATCTGTAAGAGAGACTACAACAGGGGAGGAAGGCTACCTTTTAGCCATCATACTTTTTAGCTCTTAGGACACCATCTTATCAGGTATGCTAGTCTCATTCTACCAGAGTTCTCAAGGGAACAGAGATCTAGCCCAATCCCTCATCATACAATTGAGAAAACTGAAGGTCAGAGAGATTGAAATGATCTACTCTAAGCCATTTGGGTAAGAAGTTTAGAGAAGGGGATTTGAACTTAAGTCCTCTAAAGCCAAATCTGGAACTTTTTTCACTATATCAGATTTCATGAGCAATCTGTGAAAGACTAAAGAACTACTGAATAGCCGCCAACCTCACCCACTCCCCTGCAGGGAAACCAAGTCAGGATTGCCCTAAAGAGGGATAAAAGAGCCCGGAGAATGACCATTTGCACAGTTTTTCCTAGGGTTAGCCAGTATTTTGTTTCACTAATAATGCTTCTGGAGCTCTGAACTCTGCAATTCCCTAACAAAAATAAAAGGAATTTGTTTGGTTTGACTGTATATCTGTTATAAGGACTTTGCTTTTCTTTCTTCTGGGTGAGGGTAGGAGTAGGAAAAGAAGAGGGAGGGAGAAGAGAAATGAGAAGAGAACAGAGGGAATGCCATAAGGAATCACAGGCAAGCAGGGCAACTTTGAAAAGTACATGTTGAATTATTTATACATGTAAAAATGAAAGCAAGCTATATGTAATAGTGATTTGTGTGCAGTCTTCTTTATTCCACATGGTACAGGGAAATGTTAAATTCATTTAGTGTTTGTTGAGTTCAGAATAAAAATAAATAAAAAGAAAAAAAATTGCTTTATATTTATATGCATTTTCATATGATCTTATTTGATTCTTAAAATTCTGTGAGGTGGGCAGTAATTATTGCAGAGAAAACTAAGGCCCTTAGAGATGAAATGATCTGCTCACAGTATCACCTGGCAAGTGGAAGAGCAGATTAGCCTCCAAATCCAAAGGAAGCTTGCTTTCTCCTACCTCTCAACTGCCTCTTTTCCACCAGAGCTCTTTAACATTCATCATGAATTTAAAAAAAAACAACAACACTAATCCACACAAATACCTTTAAGACTTTCAGTTCTTAGTGTTTTGTCTTCTGCATACATACATACATACACATATGTGTCAAGATACATATGTGTATGTATATTTGGTGAGGCAATTAATATTAGGTGACTTGCCCAGGATCACACAGCTAGTAAGTGTTAAATGCCTGAGATGAGAGTTGAACTCAGATTCTCTTGATTTCAGGGCTGGTTTTCTATTTACTGTACCATCTAACTGCCCCTCTTTTATTCTTTTTAAAAAATTAATGAAAGACAGGAGGCAAATAGTAGAAATTAGTATTAGCCTTCCTATGGCAAAGTGATAGAAAGAAGCAGCCTCTTCTAATTCAATAGTTGATTTGATACTTTGGAAACCAGAAAATTTCTGACTTTCAGTCCTTGCTCTTTTCTTCTGCCCCCTTCCCAAATTATCCAAATGGAAATGTTTATTCATTTCCTTTCTTCTTTAGAAAATACAGGCCTTAGATCTTCCAAAGCATATCCCTCATAAGACTTCACAAAATCCAAGGAAAGACAATATTACATTTAGTTACCTTTTAGCGTTAAATCTAAAACCAGGCACTGGCCCCCATACCTTCAATTAACTGCTTGGTCCCTGTCAAATTGTTTACAGACCCTTAGGGAACCAGCCCCGACTTTCAAATTGATTACAAAGCCTCAGAACAAGTTAATTTTGGCAGCTTTTAATTTTTCAAATCCAATTATCTCATTTAAATCCAATTGAGGCTGTTTTATAGTGAAAGTTTTACAGACTAATGAGTTTTCTCATCTCACTCATCCATCTGTCCTAATTAGATTGTGAGACCTTCCATCAGAGTCCTATCTTGCTGTACGCAAAAAAAATAAAAAACCACCATACAAGATCACTTAATATTAATTAAAGTCATTAGCTTCATTGTATATGTGAAGCACTTGACCTGTACTTCTCCCACTCTCAATCTTTAATAAGTGATTTATTCACAAATCCATTTAGATTGAACCCCTTATGCTCTTCAAATTTATAGAGCTACCTCTATAAATATCCACGACAACTGAAATAAAAGGCTCGTTTTATACCTGAAATTCTCTATGCACCATTAAAAACTCATAAACCCTCAAAACTTCTTAAGAAAAATGGTTGACGGCACTAGCCCCATTTGTCAGGAATAGAAATTGAGGCAGAAGATGAATGCTAGGAAAAACTATGATAAAACCTCACTAATTCAGTCTTACACTCAAGGACTGCTAGGTGGCCACAGTGCACACAACATTGGGCTTGTCATCAGGAAGAACTGAGTTCAAAGTGACTTCAGACACTAGCAGTGTAATCCTGGGCAAGTCATATATATAAAGTTGTTGTAAGGATCAAATGAGCTAAGTTGGGGGGTTTTTTTGTTTTTGTTTTTTTTTTTTGCTGATTTTCTAGTGACTTGAAGAGGCTCAAATATCGTCCCCTTGAATTTCTCCCCAATGCCTTGTAAATATATAGTCTTACCAAAGTTTACAAGTTACTTCTTAAACAATCTAGAAAATTAATGTTCTTTCCTGAATTTCCATGATTATCAAAGCTTGTGGGTCTGAGGATTACTCATCAACAAATTCAATGGACATAGGCTCGATTCTACAAAATTCTCATAGGTTACTGGTGGTCTCGGTGCTTCCAAAGGCCAACCTCAACTCAGTAGGGAAAAGGGGAAAAAGAAAATCATGTTTCCCCTGTGCAAGAAGAGCTGGCTTCATTAAGTCCCAATAAAGCATCTGGTGTTGACTGGAAGTCACCCCCTCACCTTCAGGAGAGAAATCAGATTTCTGTGGGTAAAAGTGAAGCACAAACTCAATGAGTCAATAACGGGCTCCGGCAGCCAAAAAAGCTAATGCAGCCTCAGACTACATTAAGAGGGGCTCTGCATCCAAGAATACTTGCTTTGGTCAGACCACACACATAGTAATGGATTTAGTTCTGGGTACCACATTTTAGGAAGGATGTCAATAAGCTGGAGAGTGTCACGGAGGGCAAACAAGTAGTGAGTGTCCTCAAATTCATGAGCCACGAGGATCAGCTGAAAGCACTTTTGGTGTTTTATCTGGAGAAGGGATGATGGGGAGTGGAATGGGGACTTGAACAGCTATAATGGGAGAGATTATATTTGTTCTATTTGATCACAGAGGGAAAAATTGGAGTAATAGGTAGAAGTTAGAAAGAGGCAAAATTAGATGTTACATAAAGAAAAATGTCCTAACAATAAGAGCTATCCATTAGGAGAATCAGCTGCCTTAGAAAGTCATGGGGAAATTACAGAAAGTTGGATGACTATTTGTCAGTTGTAGGAAAAAGAGGATTCTTATTCAGATTGAACTAGACAGTCTCTGAAGTAATTTTCAATTCTAAAATTCTGAATTCATTGAATTAATCAAGTGTGAATTAATGACTCATCAATCATTCAACAAGCATTTATAAAGCACCTGCTTTGAATAGGGCATTGTAGAAAGCTTTGAGGATGTGAGCACAAAGAATGAAATAATCCCTTCTTGCAAGGAATTTATTGTTTAATGGGGAAGAGAAGAAGATAGACAGATAATATGTGATACAGTTATGTAAGCATGCACATATATGTATATACAGTATAAAAATTTTAAAAATATATAGTAGTTACAAGGTAATTTGAGAGGCAGGACACAAGCAACAAAATGGATCAGGCAAGTCTTTATATAGAACAAATAAACAGGAAGGAAGGAGGCCTAACTGAATCAGATCTCAGACTACTCCTACACTCAAAGGGTTTCAGGTATTGTCCAGGCAATAGAATAAGCCTATTGTCTATGGAGAGGCTCTGCAGCAAAAAGCTGACCAGAAGGGGGAGAATTTTTTGGTCATGATAACTCTGATAATTCTATTGCTTTTGTCTTAAAAAAGAATTTGATAGGACTCCTTTTCTTTGTCCATTTTTAAAAAAACTTTTATACAACACTGGAATTAATTGTTCTTTAAATAATTGGTATAATTCATTTGGGAATCTATCTAGCCCTTGGAATTTTTTCTTAGGAAGTTCACTGATGACTTGTTCAATTTCTTTTTCTAAGATGAGGTTATTTTTACTTCCTTTTCTGTTGATCTGGGGAATTTATATTTTTATGAATATTCATCCATTTCACTTAAATTGTCAGATTTATTGACATATAATTGGGCAAAATAGCTCCTAATAGTTGCTTTTGTAAATAGTATTTTATTTTTCCAAACACATGTAAAGATAGTTTTCAACATTCATTTTTGTAAAACTTTGTGTTCCAAATTTTTCTCCTTCTCTTCATCATCTCTCCCCTCTCCAAGATAGCAAACATTCTAATATAGGTTACATATATGCAACTGTTTTAAATACATTTTTTTATTTTTGTCATGTTGTGCAAGAAAAATCAGATCAAAAGGGAAAAAATTATGAGAAAGAAAAAAAAACAAGCAAATAAACAAACAACAATAACAACAAAGGTGAAAATACTGCTTCAATTCACATTCAGTCTCCATAGTTCTTTTTTTGAATGTGGATGGCATTTTCAATGCCAAGTCTATTGGAATTGCCTTGAATCACCTGATTATTGAAAAGAGCCAAGTCCATCACAGTTGATCATCACATAATCCTGTTACTATGTGCAAGGTTCTTTGTACTTCACTTAGCATCAATTCATGTAAGTCTTTCCAGACATTTCTGAAATCAGCTTGCTAAGCATTTATTATAGAACAATAATATTCTATTATATTCATATATCATAACTTATTCAGACATTCCCCAGCCACTCAATTTCCAGTTCCTTAACTCTACAAAATTGTTATTACAAACATTTTTGCACATGTGCATCCCTTTCCTTCTTTTATGATCTCTTTGGGATACTGATTCAGTAGAGACACAGCTAGATGAAAACATGGTTTTATGTTCTCCAGAGCATAACATGCTTTAATTTAATTTCCTCTTCATTGGTGACAAATTCATCCTTTTCGTTGTTAATGTTAGTAATTTGGCTTCCTTCTTTCATTTGTTAAATCCAATTAGTCAATGGTTTATCCATTTCATTATTGTTTGTGTGTGTATGTTTTTCATAAAATCAGCTCCTAGTTTTATTTATTAGTTCAATGGCTTTCTTACTTTCAATTTTATTTAATCTCTCCTTTGATTTTCAGGATTTCCCAATTAGTGTTTAATTAGGGATTTTAAATTTGTTCTTTCACTAGGTTTTTGTTGTTGTTGTTTTAGTTGCATGCCCAATTCATTAATCTGTTCTTTTCTTACTTTATTGGTTTAAGTGTTCAGAGACATAAAATTTCCCCCAAATACTTCTTTGGCTGCATCCCACAAATTTTGGTATATTGTCTCATTGTCTTCATTCTCTTTAATGTAATTTTGATTGTTTCTATGATTTCATACAATTGTTTATAAATAGGATTCACAAATACGTTAGCCTCCATTACAGATGTCTTTTTCTACCTTGCAGGATCCTGACTTCTAATAGTTGGGGAAAGGCCTGCAGTGTTCATTGAGATGAACTAAGGGATCTCAAAAGTCCTCTCGTCCAAAGGAAGCCTTTCAGACAATTCCACTCCTAACAGGTTCTCCTCCTGCCTTCACTTGAAGTTTGAGAATGTCCACTATCTTCTGAGTAGCCTATTCTACATTTTCTGTCCATTTGATATTTGATATTTGAAAATATTTGATATTTTCTGTCCATTGCTTCTCATTCTAATTTCTGAGTCTAAGCAAAACTAGCCTTTCTTCCAGGTGACAGCCCTTGTAATAATAATAATTAAAGATTACTATCATGGCCCACTTAAGACTTCTTTTCTCCAGGCTAAACATCACCAGCTCCCTCCCTTATCATCACTTGGAGGTTCTTTTGATCCCTGATGGCCCCATCTGGCTTCTTTCCAGTTCCTCAATGTCCTTCTTTATTTGTTATGTCCAGAATTAAATGCAATATTCCAGGATATATTCACCAGTACAGTGAGTTTTTTGCCTCCTACATTGGAACATTACGCCTCTCTCGTTTGCATTCAGAGATTTGGCTGTAGATAAAATTGTGAAGAAGATGAAGTTTGAATTCAGAGTCATCCTGCATCTTAATAACTTTTCCCCCTTCACCTCTCCTATATCGTTCAGGTCCCTAAGGTGTTTTTCTGTTTGCTCCCACTATGCTTCATCTCTACCTTTGTTGGAAAAAATATTGAAATATTTTACTTAATGAACCACAAATTTCTTTACACTCTAGAAAGCCATTCTTTAAGGAAACTGTCAAGGAATCTGCTAAGAACATCTGTCTTGAAAGCATCTCTCAAAGAGGCCATGACTTCAGGGAGGTGATATCATGATGTGCAAATAAGTTGGATTTAAGTGAGGGAGGACTGGGCAAGGTCACCTGCCTTACTTTCCCCTCCAGAGGCATATGGGTCCAGTGGTCAGATACAAATTAGGAAGACCGGAGATGGCCCTTGGTGATGGTGAAGATGAGAGGGAACAAGGGATATTTGGGAAGAAGAAGAATGACAGAATTAAAAGAAACCTGGGACTCAAAGTTAAGACAGATAGACCTAGGCTTAATCTTAATGTTTGGTCAAGCATTTGTTAACTGTGGGAGCTCAGACCAGGTGAGGAGGTTGGGGTAGCAAGACCTAGTTTGAAATAAACATGTGACAAATTCACAGTGGCCATTCTCTTTGACAAAAGGAAGGTTTATTTAGAAGAGTTTACAGATAAAATGAGAAGTAAAATAGGCACCAGGAGTGGTAAATTTAAAATAGAGTTGAGAGAGCATATAATTAGAAAGGAAAGGAATTTGTAAGAATCCATTAAAGGAATGTACCATGAGTATATAGGTATGACATTGACTGACAAGGAGTTTGCAGATTAACCAGATTTAGCTAGAGTAAGGAGAAAGATGAGGTTAGAACTGGAAATTCATTATTATATTTTGAATCCTCCCTGACATTCTGCTGGGCACATGACAGTGTTCTGCTTTGTTTTGTTTTATTTTTCTTTTCTCTCTTTCTATCTTCTATTAAATTAAAAAATAATAAATAATTTTAAAAAAAAAAAGAAAGAAAGAAATGCACCATTAAAGAGAAAGTACTATGAGGAGGGAGAAAGAGAGAGAAATGTCATAGTGGGCTTAGTCCTGAAAAGAATTTAGCAAAGATATTCATCATAAGCAGATCTTTTTATAGGGGAAAACAGTCTTGGGGCTTTCTCCAGGAGACCAGAAAAATAAAGAAGGGAACTCAGAAGGAGGGTCAAAGAAAGAGGAAGTGCCAGGAAGTTCAAAGGTAGAGGAATCTAGGAGCCAGGAGGAATGCACCTGGCTGACCAAGTCCCAGACCTGTCTAAAGATATGCTGATCAAGATCTCCAAGATTGTGTAGAGATGCACAGAGGTTGGGGGGCTAGACAAAAGAGTTCCATCCTCACAATCACTCTATACAAACAATAGTCTGAGAATTGGTTATATCTGATGATAATAATCAGATGGGCTTCTTCCTGATAGGAAAGATAGTTCACATCACAGTCACTTAACATCTCTAAGTCTCAGTTTCCCCATCTGTAAGTATGCACTCATTGACCACCCCTAAGGATGAAGGGGGAAAAGTACATGGCTCAAAGAAAAGGCCCTGGGATGTCTTTTGCCATCACACATCCTCTGGAGAAAATTTCGTTCCTCAAGCCAGAAGTTTAACCAGCCTCCCTCTAGGTTGGAAACGCAACTCAGCGAGATACAAGATTCAGCTATTATATTAGATCTACTAGTGAACTGAAAAATACGAAGTTCTGGAAATCATGAATTCTTATACAGAATATTAGAGCTGAAAGGGAATTTAGAGATAATCTCATCCAATTCTTCCATTTGATGGACAAAGAAACTGAGACTCAGGGGATTTTAAAGTACTCAAGGTTATTCAGATAATAAGTAGAGGCTGGAAAAGGAAAATTCAGCTAAGTCTGAGGGGAATTTAGGCTGAAATACAGAAGAGTGTCTAGTCCTTCAACGAATAATTCTAGATCTACATGATTTCCCAAGAAGAAGAACCATGTAGAGTCTCTAAAGATTATAATAGTCTCTCTGCCTCAAGGGGAGTCTGCATAAGTGGAGAAGATAAAAATTCTGAGAAACATTACTTCAGAGTTAGTATATCAGGTTGGCCTTTTTTATTTCTGGATTTTTCCATTACAAATAATGTTAACTCTTGATTTTAAGTAACTATTGTTTGTATTAAAGAAAGGTGTTTTCTTAGTGTTTGTTTAACCTAAAAATGAGTGTTAAATTTTGGTTTCCCCTAAATATCCCTCTTCATTGTTCCCTAAATACGCCCATTACATTCTGAGTTTCCCTTGCCAGAAATATATATGCTCCCACTTTTTCCTTGGGGAAGTCGTCTTCTCTCTTCCAAGACTCATTTTCCATACAAAGCTTTTTCTCATTGCTTCCGCCTTTCATGATCATTCACTGGGCTAAGTTCTTATAACACCATCGTTGGCACTTAACATATTATTGTCTTTTTTGTTCTATTTTATTCTGAATGAAATTGTGATCTCCATTAGGTTAGGGACTGCCTCTTACTATCTAGATTAATCATCATAATAATAACTGCTATTTATGTACATTCCTCACTTTCAGGTTTATAAGTACTTTATATATCCGGTTTGTGCCTCAAAACAGCCTTGTGAGGTGGCTATTATGTATATTATTATTGTTCTGGTTTTACAGAGAAGGAAACTGAGGTTCAGAGAGACTGTCACCTGCCAGTGGTCCCACCCAGCTCTTCCAGGCTCCCTGCCCAAGACCCTTTATGTACCATGCTTCCTCTCCATGATTGGTGCAACCTTGGTTTGTGGATGATAACTGTGGTGATTCTCATCAGGTGCTGCCGTCCTGCTAGAAATTCCAGTAGAAATACAGCCAGATTCACGTGCCCACCATCAAGGATGGTGATACCTTGGACCTAGCTGAACCAGCTGTGGAGAAGATCCCTCTGCTTAAGAAGAAAATGGAAATGCATTAGGACAAACCATATAAGTTTAGAAAAACCTGCTTTCTAGGGATCCAGAGTCATTTTAGGATGATAGTTGAAATCCAGAGCAGATTCCATGAATACAGAGTAGATATGCACGATTAATTGTACCTTTAAAGTCAGATTATCTCCAGACCCTCAATTTTCCCCTTTTTCATTGCTCATTCTTGAAAATGGCCTCTATCTTTTTTTACTCCCTTTTGCCATTTAAACTTTCACATTTTTTCAAATTCAGGTTGCCTAGATCTGAACCTGGACTGAAGGTTTCTCCAGTGAAATCATTTGATGAAGTTCCTTGTTTGACATTTGCGGGGATGAGCATTTCCAATGGGGTTAAAAGAGGTTTCTTGGCACTTGTCAGCACAAAACAATAGAATCTCTGTTTGCAGATTTTACACAGAATTCTGGCCTTTGCCTCTTCTTGGGTAACATGTTATTCTCAGACATGTTGGGTTTTATCCAGGTCTGGTCTTCAAGCCTATTCATGAGTTATTCCCTTTGTGCAAATGAAAAACACCAGTGGCCAAAATGATTCTGAATATCTTAAACTGTTATGTTTCCTGTAAGATGAACAACCATTTTGAAGACTTGGCACCCATCATTATATTTCTTCATTCCAAATCCCCAAGTGTCCTTGTCTCCCCGTAGTGCTGCAAACTGCTTGCTCAGCTATTTAAAGCCTTTTATTTTTTATTGGAAATCCTTTGCCAAACTTTGGTCACATTTCACCCTGGCTGATTCATGCTTTTATCCTTTCTCCACCAGACAAATGTGTAATGCCTTATTTTGCTAGACTACTAAGCGGAACAATTTCCAGGATTCAGCTTGTTCAGAATAGGCCTACCACGGTAATGTGCTGTGTAAAGAATCCCAAATATATTTTTTTAAGGAAGGCCTGGCAGGACTTCCTTTACACTTCTCAATAAAGCAGTAGTGGCTCAAATTGCATTTTAATCACCAGATTTTAAAGTTACTGGTGGTTCTCCAGATCTCTTGGATACCGTACAGTGGTAGGACTTTCAGTGCTGCATCTAGATACCACATCTTGGAGTTTAGGAATACTAACATTCTAACACTTATCATAGTGTCTTCTTTCTCAGAGCAGAAATCTAGTAAATGCTAGTTTAATGGAATTGAATGGATTCCTTCGGAAAATTACCACTTAGACAGCAATGAGCCTAAATTGCTACAAAATCCTGTTGTTTTTGTTGGTTTTTTTTGAAACTCTTTTGCATTCTGCAGGATTTGTTAACATATAAAATTAAATATCAAGTCTTTTTTTTTTTTTAACAAAAATTTTCTTTATTTGTATTCATATGCTTTTCTGTGGGAGTCACCTGATATGTATTGTTAGTAAAAAAATAATAATCAATATTCTCCCGATTTCAAGCCCCTACTTATTCTGATCCATCCTTCATATAACTGCCAACATGTTTTTCTTTCTTTTTTTTAATTACAGCTTTTAAATTTTCTTTCTTTCTTTTTCTTTGTTGAGGCAATTGTCCAGAATCACACAGCTAGGAAGTGTTAAGTGTCTGAGGTCTCAGGTCCTCCTGACTTCAGGGCTGGTGCTCTATCCACCTAGCTGCTCCAAAGCTTTTTAATTTTCAAGACATATGCATAGATAATTTTCAACATTAACTGTGACAAAACCTTGTGTTCAATTTACCCCCCCTTCTCACCACCCCCTCCCCTAGATAGCAAGTTATCCAGTATCTGTTAAACATGGTGAAAATATAAAATATGATTTTTTTAAAAATTTAATTTATTTTTTTTATAAATTTTTTTGACATTATATATGCATAAGTAATTTTTTTATAACATTATCCCTTGTATTCATTTTTCCAAATTTTCCCCTCCCTACCTTTATTCCCTCCCCTAGATGACAGGCAATCCCATACATTTTACATGTGTTACAGTATAACCTAGATACAATATATGTGTGTAAATAACATTTTCTTGTTGCACGTTAAGTATTGGATTCCGAAGGTATAAGTAACCTGGGTAGATAGACAGTAGTGCTAGCAGTTTACATTCACTTCCCAGTGTTCCTTCTCTGGGTGTAGTAAACATGATTTTCTTAAAGTGAAGATGTGGTTGTGTCACGTCCCTACTCAACAAATCCCAATGGTTTCCTGTTGCTTCAAGGATCAAATATGGTCAACAATCATTTATTTGGTACCTTTTGCTAAGCACTGGGGATGCAACTACAAGCAATAAAAAGATTGTACCTGACCTCAAGGAGCTTCCCTTCTAAAGGGGAAGATAACACATAAAAGGGAAGTAAAAAATAGGTGGGGGAGAGGGCAGAGGAACCCTGGAGCATGATTGATCTGGGCCCTTTCACAACCTGAAAAGAAACCCAGGAATAGGGGCTTCCCAGGAATTTTGATGGGAAAGTTCAAAGACACTGCTTGACATTTAAATCTCACAAGCTGGCTCCTTCCTGTCTTTGTAATGCTCTTACTCTGTGATCCAGCCCTAAGGCCCCACTCGCTGTTTCTACTCGTGATTCAGGAAGACTTTCCATTTCCTCCATCCTCTCAGATGCACAGACTTTTCCCTTTAAGACCTAATTCAAGGACCACTTTCTTCATGAATCCTTTCCTGGGCTCTCCCCAAACTACCTCAAATTCATTGTATAAAGGGTATCTCTCCACATGCTTGTATGGGGAAGGGGGGGGATTACTCATTACTTCCCAATTAGATGATAACTCCCTTCAGGGCAGGGTCAATTTCACTTTTGTCTTTGTTCAGTGCTCAAGGTAATAAGAGCCTTAAATGTTTATTAATTAATTGATTAATCCAATCAATTAATTAACAAGCATTTGGGGGCTCTTATTAGGCTCCTTTCCTATATTAGACCAGTGCTTCAAGGCCAGAATGCTTTTTCTGTCAGAGAGAGAGCAGGTTTTTATTTTAGAGAAAATAACATTGAGTCAATTTGATGCTACAGAGAGAATTAAGTGGTATTTGCAACCTGGCACTAGAGTCAGAAGGCAAGGGATCAAATTCACTCTTATGACCTTGGATAAGCCGAGATTTCTGTGCCCTCAGTTTCTTCATTTGTAAAACAGAAGAGTTGGATTAGCCGGCCCCTGATGTGTCTTCTAGCTGTTCATTTATGATTTTATGAGTCTAATGGTTCCTAACAGTCAGGACCAGGCCTACATGCGACACCCCCCAACATGGCTCCTCCATTGTATATAAAGGTACCTGAAAATCTCAGGTTTTGGAGCAAATGCTTTGGGTTTAAGACCTGAAATCTGGGACACATCTGTCCTAATGCAAATATTACTACCTGGAAAGTAATATATTAACTAAATCTTTACCATCTTAATGAAATTCATTTACCAAATTAACTATTCTCAAAAGCCAGGACTAAAGAAGGGTCAAAAAGGTTTGGTAAGTTTTGATGGAGAAGACAGGGTTCAGCCAGAAGTGTCAAACCTAGGACTGGCCAGCAGGGGGCATAAAGGTCCACAACACTCTGGAGTGCCCCTCTTTCCTCCAACTGTATGATAATGTAATGGGGAAATATTTAACAAAGTAAATAAAAACACAATAAAACAGAGACCCCATTACATTTTTTAATTTTGTAATTTTTTAAATGAAAGCGTTTTATTTTTCAAAATATATGCAAAAATTCGTTTTCAACATTCACCCTTGGGAAACTTAGTATTCCAAATTTTTTTTCCCTCCTCTTAGACAGCAAATAACCTAATGTAGGTTAAACAGACCACATCACATTTTTTTTATTTTTTATTTTATTTTTTTTCTGATCACTGAACATTATTATTATGACAAGGAAGATCAAAACACACACTAAGAAGATGATAAAGTCAAAGCTTCTACATTCAAAGATTCTTTTTTTTTGTTCTTTTTTTCTAATGAATCTAATTTTATTTATTTATGCAGTATATATGCATGAGTATTTTTTTATAATATTATCCCTTGTATTCATTTTTCCAAATTATCCCCTCCCTCCCTTTCTCCCTCCCTTTGATGACAGGCAATCCCATACATTTTACATATGTTACATACAGTATAACCTAGATACAATATATGCGTGTAAATACCATTTTCTTGTTGCACATTAAGTATTGGATTCCGAAGGTATAAGTAACCTGGGTAGATAGACAGTAGTGCTAACAGTTTACATTCACTTCCCAGTGTTCCTTCTCTGGGTGTAGTCCACATCATATTTTAAAACTAAATCAATATGCACGGATTAATTGCCCTCATTTCTATCTGTTTGATATCCCAGCTCTAATCTAAAACTCAGGGAATGTACAAGCAAATTGTATTTTGGAAAGGGATCTAAACATGACACTATGGACTTGACATTTTTGCACAGGTAGTGCAGAATCATGGGCCAGCCCTTTCTCTTGGATATTCTTGGATGATTGACAGTTTTAAGAGGAGGAAGAGATTAAGTATTTACATAGTAGGGGCTATAAACATACTACTACCATCTGTCAGACACTGTGCTAAGTTCTTTTTTTTACAAATATTATCTCACTACATTATTACAACAATCCTGCCAGGGAGATATTGCTATGATCCCCATTTTACCTTTATATTTCATTTACATTACATGATCCCCATTTACAGGAAACTGAGGTAAATTGAGGTTGTGACTTGCTCAGGTACTCACAACTGATAAGTTTTTGAGGCTGGATTTGAACTCAGATTTTTCTGACTCCAGGCCCAAAACTTTAAACACCAAGTCACCAGCTGTTTCTATAATAATAGCTAAAATGTATATAGAGATTTAAGGTTGGCAAAGTTCTCCACAAATATTATCTCATTTTATCCTCATAACAACCCTGGAAGGGAGGTACTCTCATTGTCCCCATTTTACAGATGAGGAAACTAAGATTAAGTGACTTGCTCAAGGTCAAAGAGCTAGCAGGTGTCTCAGACTGGATTTGAACTCAAATAATTCTGATTCTGGGGCAGCTAGATCATGAAGTGGATAGAACACTAGGCTTGGAGTCCAGGAGATAGATGTGAGTTCAAATCCAGTTTTAGATACTTCTAAACTGTGTGATTCTAAGCAGGTCATTTAGCCCTATTTACCTCCATTTCTTCATCTGTCAAGTGAGCTGGAAAAAAAAATGACAAACTACTCCATTCATGTCTTTGCTAAGAAAACCCCACAAGGGGTCATGAAGAGCCGGACATGACTGAGCAGCAATAACAAGGATGCTGATTCCCTATCTAGCACTCTCACCAGTGAACCATTTAGCTGCCTATCATCTTGACAAGATTACAGAAGGCAGACAAGCATCGGGAGGTAATAGCATCCTAGGAGCAACAGCAGCTACCCTCTTCTTCAGATCTCTCCCTCTGTTCCATATGAGTCAGATGTTCTATATGGGCAATACTAGTAAAATTAGGCAACAAAGCAGGGTGCATTTTTAAGGTTCATTTTCCGTATTTGTCTGAGAGTCTGAAGGTATTCCAGTCTGAAATACTAATACTGTCTCCAGCTCATTTGGTAAATCCACAATATACCTAACCAGATATTCCACTGTCCTAAGAGGCAGAGGGAAAAGTAGAGAAACACTTTATTTCCTCATCTAAGTGTGAGACTGGCTTTAGAAGGGATGTATAGAAGGTAGATGCTGGTCACTGTCTTAGACTATAGAAAAATATATATGACAGGAATGAATTTAACTTGCAAGGAGGCAAGATGCTACAGGAGGCAAACATTGAATCGGAAATCAAGAGATTTGAGTTCTAGTCATTTATTTTCTGTATAACTCTCTATAAAATGTGCTGAAGAAGGGAATGGGACACCACTCCAGCATCTCTGCAAAGAAAACCCCAAAGAGGGTCACAAAGAGTAGGGCATGACTGAAATAAGGGAACAATAACAACACAGACACAATTAGCTCAAAGAAAGGCATTTATTGGTATAACTGGGACCTGGCACATGCATACACTGGCATGTACATGAATCTAAATGGAGTTGCAAGATGATAATCCCCTCAACTGTAAAAGGGAAGTTCAGAAGAGGTGTGAGTAGTAATCAACTTTTATTTATTTATTTTTAACATTCATTTTTTTTTAAATTTTGAGTTCTAAATTCTCTTTCTGTTTCATCCCTCCCTTACCTATTGAGAAAGCAAGCAAATAAAATATCAATTACACATGTGAAGTCATGCAAAACATATTTCCATAGAAGCCATGCTATAAAATAAATAAATAGACAAACACAAATAAAGAACAAGAAAAGTAAAGAAAGTGAAAAAAGCCTGCTTCAATTTATATTCAGAGTTCATCAGCTCTTTCTCTGGAAGTAAATAGTATTTTTTATTAGATCTTTTAGAATTGTCATGGCTTGTATTGATCAGAGATTTTTCTGAAATCATACCCTTCATTATTTCTTACAAGAGTATTCCATCACAATCACATACTACAACTTGTTCAGTCATTCCCAATCTATGGCCATCCTCTCAATGCCCAGTTCTTAGTCACCTATAAAAAAGCTGCTATAAATATTTTTGTTCAAATAGATCCTTTTCCTTTTTCTCTGATCTTTTGGGGATATAGACCCAGTAATGAGACTGCTGGATCAAAGGGTACACACACTTTTATTACCCTTTGGGCATGGCTCCAGATTGTTCTCCTGAATAATTGGACCACTTTATAACTTTATATTGTGCATTAGTATGCAATGAGTCCTGCTTTGGACATATTGAGTTTGAGGTTTCCTGCATCAAGTTGGAAATGCAATAGACAGGAAATGGTATGGAACTTGAGATCCTCAGAAAGACCAAGGCTGGACATGTAGACCTATAGAGTCATCTGCATTGGGATGATAATCTCTATGAATCCTTAGGCAAGTTTAAAAAATGAGAAAGTCAAACTATATAGTCTCTAAGAACCCTTCTAGTGCTGTTATTGAGTCATTCTGAAATTCTGTCCCTGTTCCCAAGTGACTATGTAGGGGATAGAACAATAACTGTCTTGTAAGGTGGCTAGGGACTAGTCCAACACAGTCCACAATGCACTTCAATCAGCATTTATTACAGATTTGTCAGGCTTTGTTCCAAGTGCTAAAGGCCCAAAGATGGAAATTGGACACAAGTCCTATTCTCAAGGAAATTACAATATAGAGGAGACACATGGGGCAGCATTCTACATCACCGGTGCCATGCACTCTCTAATTGGAATGGTTAAGGTTCCATCCAATCTTGCTAAACACAGAACAAAGGTGTTTTTATTTGTTTCAGGGAATGAATGTAGGTTGAGGGTGAAAATCTGATGTGTCTCTAATGAATGGCTGTAGACAATAGGTGCGAGTCTACTGAAAAGGTGGACTTCTAGAGTAGCTATGAACATGTTTATCAAATTCTGCTATGGGCTGCAGAGGGCTGGAATTCTGGAGAAGTATACTTGAAACAAGGTGTTAACTCAGTGGAACTGATGAGATGATGGTTCTCTAGTTCACACATATACTTGGTACTTAGCATGGTGATGCAATGGTTCTCTAGTTCACACATACTCAGTATGCTGTAATGATGTAATTGTAATAGGGTATTTAAGGGCTGAGAGGACTGGAAATGAGACATTTTTGACCATCCTCCTGGTGGCTCTCCTGCCTCCTGCACTCCCCCACTAAGATCAAGGCTGGTCCCGAGGACCTCCAGAGAGCTAGCCCGGATGTTACAATGGGCAAAGAGAGATGCAAACATTGCAGGAGAGATGTTGAGGAATGTAGACAAGAGAAAGATTTGTGGATTCAGAGTCAGAAGGTTTAAATCAGGGATTCTCAAACTATGGTCAGTGGGCCAGATGCAGCCCGCTGAGGATGTTTATGCAGCCGCTGGGTTATGGCAAATGGGCTGAGGGGCGGAGACTATAGTCCGGCCCTCCAGCAGTCTGAGGGACAGTGAACTGGCCCCTATTTAAAAAGTTTGAGGACCACTGGTTTAAATCTTGGTCCTTCTTTAGTCAAGTCCCTTTCTGGGCCAAATTGAGAGGGCAGCCAGGTTGCATAATGGTTAGACATGGCTTAGAATCAAATCCAGCCTCAGACACTTAGCTGTGTGACCTGAGCAAGTCACTTCACCCTGTTTGCCTCAGTTTCCTCATCTGTCAAATGAGCAGGAAAAGGAAAGGTGAGCCACTCCAGTATCTCTGCCAAGAGAACCCCAAATGGGGTCAGAAAGAGTTAGATCCAACTGAATGGCTGAACAACAAAATGAGAGGATTAGATGACATCATCTCTAAGGTCCTTGGGCTTTTAATCCTATGTGTGAGCCTATAATCTTAGTTGATCCACTTGACTTACACATTCACCTGTGGAAAGTGTAGCTTGGTCAATAGAAGGTGGTTGCCTAGTAACAGGTGCAGCCTGCGCCAAAATCCAATCAACAGTAGTCTTAAATCAAAAACAATCTGGGCTGAAAGCCCATGCAAGTGAACTACCTCATTGAGGAAATAATGACAGGGCTGATATCAGCTGAAGGCACGGACCCAAAGCACACAACTGGATAAGTGACCCACAGTTCCTGTAACGCAGAAGCAGCTCCAGCCAGTGGCTGAGATCCAGCCTCAACTGGAGCAAGACCTGGATTCAAGTCCTGCCTCTGAGGCTTTCTAGCTGTATGACCTTGAACAAGTTATTCAGGCGTGACCTCATATACTTTTTTTTGTTCTTGGGGTTTTCCAGGCAAAGATATTAGAGTAGTTTGCCATTTCCTTTTTTCACTGTATCTCCATTTTATAGGTGGTTAAGTGACTTGCCCAGGATCACACAGCTAGTAAGTGTCTGAAACTGGATTTGAACTCAGGTTTTTCTTATTCCAAATTTAGGGCTCTATCCTCTGCGCCTCCTACCTGCCTCTCTCAGAGCTTTAGGTCAAATCTTAAATTTCAGGGAAGATGCTGGCCTTCTTGGTTACCACCCTGGTGTTTCTGGCAGTTCCCTTTACTACAATTCTCTCTATTACTGTAAGGTTAGAGGATAATGATGTAATGAATGCAAACCTTCAAAAAAGGAAAATTTTTGCAAAGTCTAAGGAGTAAACAGGAATGGTTTTCAAAGCTTGCAATGAATTCTTCGGCAGGTTGGCCCATCATCTGCTATGGGAGCCCCCAGTAGGGATGCCAAATGAGCATCTTCAAACTGCAGAAGCCAAGATGTCCACCCAACAGTGTCCGAAGGCTTTCTTTGTGAACTGAGGAAGGATCCATCACTGGTCATTTTCTCCAAAGGGAAAAACCCCAGTGGAAAACAGTAGAAATACTGCAAAGAGGGCCTTGGCCATTAATTCTGAGCAGTAGCAGAGCATGGAATGGTATGTATTAGATAGGAGGGCTACAGTGGGGAAAAGCATTATTCCTAGAGTTGGAAAAGCTGAGGTCAAATCCCACTCTGGTGCCTGTGGGATCTGGGGCAAGTATCTTTTTTTTTTTTTAAATTAAAGCTTTTTATTTATAAAACATGCATGGATAATTTTTCAACATTAACCTTTGCAAAACCTTGTGTTCCAATCCCCCCCATCCCCTATCCCCTCCCCTAGATGGCAAGTAATCCAATATATGTTAAACATGGTAGAAATATATATTAAATCCAATATATGTATACATATTTACCTTGCTGCACAAAAAATTAAAACAAATAGGAAAAAAAAGAGAAAGAAAATAAAATGCAAGCAACAACAAAAAGAGTGAGAATGTTATGTTGTGATCCACACTCTGTTCCCAGGATTGGACGGCAAATATCTTTACCTCCTTGTACCTCAGTTTCCTCATTTGTAAAATGAATGGCCTTTGAAGTCCCTCGATCTGTATCACTGAGATAAAATACACCATCCACCTCAAAGAACCACCATTTCTGCTAGTAGATCCAGGTCTCTCACTGTATAATTTGTCTTGCCATTTCCAGCTGCTAGAAATCATAGGCTTGTGGATTGTGGAGATTTAGTGACTGTCGGTTTAATGATCACCCTTGCGGCTGTGTGAGAAGCAAGCAATGCCGGTGCCTCTGTGTCTCCCTGCAATCAGAAGGTGACATCTGGGTCTAGGGAAGGGCTAGTCCTCGCATGCTTGTGTCAGGGGCTTTGGAAGAGTAGCCACACAGCAGGGTTCCTGGGACCGCATTTCGCAGGAGAGATACCGAGCAAAGGATGGTGCGGGCCTCTAAAGCAGAGCGGTGGGGAAGGCCTCCTGCCAGAGACAGAGTGACAGGCGAAAGGAGTCACACTCTAGTGAGAGAAAGTGCTGTTGTTGAATGAAATGGGCTGGAAAGGGGCTCTGTCTCTGCCCCAAATTCAGCAGTAAGGCCATGCTTCCCATGAGCTCATTTTCGGGAGACAGAGTAACCCTCCTACTGGGCTGGTTCAGTAAGGTTAGGAATGGAGAGGGAGGCTTGCATTCCCTTCCTTGCTGAGGATCAGTTCTTTCCAATCCCTCCTGCAGCCAGAGGGAGAGAGGATTTTTCTGAGACTACAATATGGAGACCAGCCATCTCAGTTCTGGAGAACCCAGAGGGAGCCTCAGGGAGATGGGTTATTCCCATAGCCAATGAGTCAGAGCTGGGGAATAAGAAGAATTTCGGCACACATGATCAGCTTTGCTTCCTATGCCCGTCCGTTCTTCTATGGATGTTTGTGTGATTCCCGGGAGGAATCCCCTTGGTAAATAAAGTTTTATTCCATCTGTCTGTGCTCCAGAAGAACAGGGGACCTGGTAGGAGTCCTATTTGTTCTGGTCTGAGGGCAGGAGAAATAATCCAGGAATCTACAGTGGCCCGGTTTCAGGGCACTATGAAAATCACCCCAGATGAGCCGCGGCCCCAATCTCATTTGATTGAGGCCATCCTGGTACAGTGTCAATCTGAGACTCTTTATTAAGGAAGTAGAAATCCAAGGAATCAGCAGCCTTGGGCCATTTGACAAAGACCCATTAGAACTGAAAGGAATCTTAGAGATCATATGCAACCTCTCCATTTTACAGATGGGGAAACTGAGGCACGGACAGGAAATGTAATTCGCAGAGATCACACGGGCAGTAACAGAGCCAGGATTCCAAGTCGGGGCCTCTGCTTCCAAATTTCTGGATTTTCCTGCTCCTCCCCCTCTTCCCTTCAGCAATCAGGTGAAAGGCTCTGTTAATTTAGAATACAATGGAGTAAATTGTGGGTAAAAGTTTGCTGTTGTTGTAATAGAATAATATTATGAGATGAGAGGCAAAATGTAGTGGGTAGAAGGGAAAGGGAAGGGAACAAAATAATCCATTAACTCATCAAGGTCCTTAAGCCACTTCACTCTGCTAAGCACTTTTACCACAGCCTCTTTTGAGCCTCACAACCACCTGGGAGTACATTTTTACAGTTTTATTACATTTTTACAGTTGAGGAAACTGAGGTACCCAGGTCACACAGCTAGTCAGCTTCTGCGGCTGGATTTGGGCTGACTCCAGGCCCAAGGCTCTAACCACTACGCCGTGCAGGCCCGCCTCGAAGCCAGGAGGACCGGTTCCTGACCATCCTGGCTATGTGATCCTAGACAAGTCATTTCAGCAAGTCACTAACCCTCTCAGGCTATCAGCTGCAGAGAAGGCAAGGCCCCTTGCTTCAGGTTGGAAGTTCTCTGTCCCAGTGAAATCGAAGATCAAGTCTTCCATCTCTTACCACGAGATAGGGAAGCTAAAAGGGGAGATTTTCACAAACGAATGCCGAGTAAAGGGAGCAGAGCCAGAGTGACGCGCAATAACGATCTGCTGTCATGTGAATGAAAAGGAGCCGAGTGATCACAAAGATCAGTCTCATCTCGGGAGAAGAGGCGGTGGCGATGAGAACGGATGCCCTGGGAATGCAGAATATTATGTAACCAACTGGGTCAGCTGGTTTGCAGAATAGTTTTTCCTTGTTACAAGGGAGGTGCTCCTTGGGTGGGAAGGGCAAATCTGTGACCCAAAAACAAAAGCCCCATAAGGCCCTACTTGTATAATGCAGTGGGATAAATTATCAGTAATATCTTCTTGTTTCCAGGAAATGTTGGAATGCATGTGTGTACTAAGCCTGGCTCCCTCTGGTTAGTTCTGATTTATTTTCTGTCCTTGTGTGCCCGGGATAAACTTCCAGCAAGACAGAAGAGGCCTAAAGAAGTGGCTGCTTCTCTATGTCACAGAATACTGTGGGACTTGCCAACATTAGTCCCACATGGGTGTGTGTGTGTGTGTGTGTGTGTGTGTGTGTGTGTGTGTAAGGGAACAAGGCTTGGAACCTGACTAGGCCCAATGCCCACAAACATTTCCCACACACACCACATCGGGGACAAGAGAAAGAGCAGAACTGTACAAACACCCCAACACTCCTCCCACCACTCACTCCATCTTACACCCATTAATTAACATGCTGTTTCTTCTATATCACATCTTCCCACCTTCAGGTCAACAGCTGTTCTTTCCACACCAAGAGCAACAACCACTGCGGGCCCACCAAGGTAAACCTGGTTTTCAATGGTCTCTGAGATCGCTTCTAGCCCTAGATCTATGATCTTTTGATTCACTTGACACAAAAGGCCAGGTCTATCCTATGACCAGTAACTTCTCTGGCTGGCATGTAGAATCTAGAACAAGGAAAAACACTAGGAATCCTTTCATCCAATTCTCTTATTTTGAAGATGACACAATGGAGGCCAGAGAGATTGTTCAACATTAAAGGTAAAAATGCATAGGAACTAAGTTATCTTAGAGGTCACCTTGACTTAAACTCCTCTTGTTTTAGTAAGTGACTAAATTTCAACTGAGGCCTCCTAATTAAGAAAACAAAACCAGCATTTTTTTCCACTAAAAAGGTGGCTTGTTGCCTCCATCTACATAGGGAAACATCATTTTTCATGGCTTTTATCCTAAGGTCCTCCCCCAACTTCCCCTAAAAATATTAACCTACAAGCTTCAAAGTACGAATAGGTTTATTTAAATGATTAGGGTTCCTATGCCCAAAGGACTATAAAATTTTCACACCCTTTGATCCAGCAGTACCACTTCTGGGTCTGCATGTCAAGGAAATCATAAAAAAGGGAAAAGGACCCACATGTGCAAAAGTGTTTGCAGCAGCTCCTTTTGTGGTGGCAAAGAATTGGAAAATGAGTAGATGCCCAAAATTGGGGAATGGCTAAATAAGTTATGGCATATGAAAGTAATGAAATATTATTGTTCTATAAAAATGACAAACAAGCTGATTTTAAAAGGGCCTGGAAAGATGTACACAAACTGATGCTGAGCAAAACAAACAGAAGCAGGAATACATTGTACACAGTAACAAAAAAATTGTGTTTATAACCCTCAATTCTTCTAGTTCTCAGCTCCAGCAGATAGAATTTGCTGTTTCTGTGCAAGTCCTGTTGCAATGCAACATTACATTCCACCTCTACTTCTAGTACTTCTCCTCAGCTCCCAGTAAATAAAATTAATTTCCTTTCCCAGGGGACCAGCTCTTTGTCTCTTAGACCCCCTGGTGCATCTGTGTCTTAGTTAAAAATAAATTCTGGGATACCTCTTTCATTTATTTATTTATTTATTCATCCATCTATTTATTTATTTATTTATCCATCTATTTATTTATTTATTTATCCATCCATTTATTTATTTATTTATTTATTTATTTATTTATTTATTTATTCATTTATTCATTCATTCATTCATTCATTCATTTATCCATTTATCTATCTATCTATCTATCTATCTATCTATCTATCTATCTATTTATTTATTTATTTATTTATTTATTTATTTATTTATTCATTCATTTATTTATTTATTTATTTATTCATTTATTTATTTATTTAAAGGAACAGCCTCCCCATGGACCTTACAAGTGGTCCTCTCTCACTAGTTCTGTGTTGGATCATGCTGGCTTATGACATTTGACATTGATACAGTTGTCCTTGGTGCCCAAGGTCAGTGTACCTCCGGCCCAATATCAGCATTTCCCCTACAGTCTCAAGGATTGGGAGATCATTTTGATCTCCTCTCAATCCTTCCTTGGGAGAGAAGAGCAGAATTATTTAAATTGCCTGAGGCTGTTTCCCAAACCATTCCAGATTAGAGGTTTCTAATTTAAACTGCAGGATCAGAGATTTCAGGAGATACTTTAACTTGGATGAGGAAATAATTGCATCTTTATTTTCACTAACTTCTATTTTTTTTTTTATTAATTTTATAATTATAATTTTTTTTGATAGTACATATGCATGAGTAATTTTTTTTTTTACAACATTATCCCTTGTATCTATTTTTCCAAATTTTCCCCTCCCTCCCTCTACTTCCTCCCTTAGATGACAGGCAATCCCATACATATTAAATGTATTTTCACTAACTTTTAACTGATATTTAGCATTTTCTTAAATTATGAATGTGGGCAATAAACATTCTGAGGAGTCCAAAGGTACTACCAGATTAACAATGGACTCCATGACATTAAAAAAACAAAAACAAAAACAAAACAAAACAAAACAAAACAAAAAAAAAAAAAACAAAAAAAAAAACGGTAAAAGGCTCTGATTGAGAAGAAGTTGGGGGCAAACAATAAATGCCCTGGCACTGTTACATCCTGGGAAAGGAAAAATCTGTGGTCCTCACTGAACCAGTATCAAAACTCTAATCTTCATACACTAAAATTAATCTCCATCATCCACCTAGCTCAACAGCAAAAATACACTTCCTGAGGAAATAGCTCCTCAGGGCTGTAATCAGGTCTTTCCATTCACATCTACTCCCACGGTGCTAGGAGCCACGGAGGGAAATTTCCCAAACTGAGGAGGGTGGCAACGGCGCCCCTCCCAGATCTATAAATTTGGAGCCTCCCCCTGTAACCCAAAGCCTCAGGCCGTTTGGCCCAGGGCTCTGCCCCTTCCTGGTAATCTAGGTAAGGGAGGGAGCCAGGGCCTTAGCAGGGAGGCTGGGATATCCAGGGCCTCAGGTAGCTATTCATTGACTGACGTTTTTCTTTGCTTATAAGACAAATTATTTTCTTCCATCAAGGGAATTATACAATGCAGCCCTTCCCAGTTTCCTAATCATGATGGAAATTTGTGCGTGGTCAGCTGAAAATATGTGGGGCGGCTGATTGGAGAGTGACTGAAAGAATCGTGGAACATGAGTGGAATGGAATATTACTGGAAGAAATGACAAGGACTGATTGAGAAGCAGATTTACATGAAATGTGAGGTGGAGCCCTAGGGCACGTGGGTCTGGAGTCGGGAAGAGCCTGAGACACTGACTAGTAGGTGACCGAGCTCTGCCTTAGTTTGTTCATCTGTAAAATGGAGCATCTCCTCTCAGGATTGTTCTGAAGATCAAATGAAATAGTATTTGTAAAGGTCCTAGCGCCGTGCTGCCACATAGTAGCTATTATTACTTATCCTCTTTGAGCCTCATCTGTAAAATGGGAACAATAATAGCATCTATCTTGGGGAATTATTGTGAAGATCAAAGGAGATAATAATTGTAAAGAGTTTAGCACACTACTTGGCTAGATAAATCCTATGTAAAGTGGCAGAATCAAGAAACTGATATACATGATGACAAGAACAGCAAAACAATGGAAACTGAAAGCTGTGAAATTAATATGGCTTACATTTATAAAGGGCTTTAAAGATCACAAAATGCATTACATATATTATCTCAGTCTTCACAACCCTATCATGCAAGTGGCTTTATTATCCCCATTTTTTAGCTGATGAAACTGAGGCTGAGAGAAGTTGTGATCTGCCCAGGGTGACAGCTACAGAGTGTCCGAGGAGGATTTGAATTTAGGTCTTCCCGCTCCAAGACCAATGTACTAACCATTATGCTACCAAAGAGAAATATGAGGTGTCTCATCCTACTTTTTTGCAGAGGTGAGGAGTAATGGTTGTATAATATTACATATGGCAGACTTTGTGGATATGCTAGTTTTGGGTTTTTTTTTTTTTTTGTTAACTGTTTTTCTCCTTTTTTTATTCTTTATTATGAAGGATGGCTCTCTGGAGAAAGGATTCTGAGGCAATTCCAGATATATAGTGAGGAATGTAATTGACATAAAAACAAAAAAGTATTAATTAAAATTTATGTTAAAAGAGAAAGAAAAGTCCAGCATGGTGGTGTATAAAACCTATAATTAACTGTTACTAGGAAAGGATAAAGCTTGTGGATTATTTAAACTAAGGAGTTCTGAGTTTTAGTTCATTTAAGCTGATGGGGTGTCCATCTTAAATCCAGCACCAGCATGCAAGTTTGCCCCTACTTCTTCTCAATCAGAGACTTTTACCTTTTTTTTTTTTATGTCATGGACCTCATTATTAGTCTGGTGGATCCAACTCCTCAAGAGCAGGAGTTTAGTAAGCTGCCTAAAAAGAAGCACTTTAGCTCAGATCAGAAATGGAGTAGGTCAAATTTTCCAAAACAATTTGCAAGGTGAGGGTGTTGAGCCTGAATTACTATTACATTTCCAGACTGAAAGATATAGGGAGACCCAATCTCAAAAAGAAAAAAAAAAAGGAAGGAAGAAAAGAAGAAAGGAAATAAGGAAGAGAGAAAGAAAGAGAGAAAGAAAGACAAAGAAAAAGAGGGAAGAGAAAGGAAGAGGAAAAGAAGGAGGGAGAGAGATCCAATCTCAAAAAAGGAGGAAGAAAGAAAGAAAAGGAAAGAAGAGGAGAGTAGAGAAAGGAAAATAAAAGAAAAAAGAAGAGAAAAGAAAGGAAAGAATTCTATTGTACTGAATACTATAGATGAGTTGCTACTGTTCTAGGAAAGTTATCGTTTTCTCCATTTTTTGAGGAAAAAAAATAAGTAAAGGTATGATCCTTGGCTATTGTGACTCACCTAGTAAGGGGAGAACAGATAGGCTGACTGCCCAAGGCTATCCTTAAACCATGACTCTACAGGTCACTGGGACTTTCTTCAACCCAACACTCATCTTTATGAATAGAAACAACAATGCATGAAGGCATCTCTGCCTTTTAGGCCCCTACTCTTCCAATCTCCTTATAGAGGCAGGTAGCCAGCTTAGAAGTCTTTGAGCTCTTCACTTAAGCTTCCTAATGACCTTGAATAAGTCCTGCTCTTCCCCTAGTCCACAACCAAGTGCAACTTCAAGAGTCAAAAATATAGTTCAATGATGGCTATTCCTACAGAAAGAGATCCAGCCTAACCACTGGATGGCAAGTATGGATCTCTCAGTGCAAGGCAAAGAGCTCTCTGTGAACTCTGTGAGAAGCTCACAGTAATAGTTAGCATTTGTAAGACACGATCTGCTTCCCCAGGAAGGAGTGTGATATGGGGGTAAAAGTGCTGACTTTAGGCAGATGGCCTGAGCTGAAATACTGGCTCTGCCACTTACTAACATGACCTTGGACAGGTCATAATATCCCTGCCCCTCATTTTCCTCATCTGTACAACAAGAGCATTGGACTAAATGTCCTCTAAGGTCCTTCAAGCTCTAAATTTATAATCTAAATCTATGATCCTGTTAAATTACAGGTTCTTAACCTTTTTTCAGGTGTCACGAGATCTCTTTGGCAGTCTGCTGAATTCTGCAGGTCACTTCTCTTTTTTAAATGCATAAAATAAAATATACAGTTTACAAAGGAAACCAATTGTCTTGAATTACAATTTAAAAATCTTTGTTAAAGTTCATGGATCTCAGGTTAGGAATCCATCTATTGAATGGTAGGCTAATTTAATGCTAAATCATTGAGAGATGCTATTATGCACATTTCTAAAGTCTGGTTTATCGCAAATATATGAGTTAAATGTTAAAAGCCAACTTACACTTCCCTAAGAATGCCTGCACTATCTTATAATAAAACTGAAAAATATTAACAATATGAGGGCTCCATGGGAATGTCAATTAGTGAAATCTGGAATTAGGGTCTTTGCATTTGTATGGGCCCGATGTTGCGAGCTGGATTCCTAGATCTGTTACTTTCTGTCAGTCAGCAAGTTAGTCAATAAACATTTATTAAACACCTAGTGTATATATACCAGGTACTCTACTAAGTGCTGGGATGCAAATACAAAAAAGACAATCCTTTTCTTCAAAGATCTTATGATCTAAAGGGGGAATAGGTCTGGAGGGTATCTGGCAGAGGGATATCAGAGCAGCTGGATGAGCAATGAGGAGACGAAAGCCTTCACTAAAAGAGAGGCTTTGGGTCCTCCCAAAAAGCTGACTCTAGTCAACACTTTTCCCCCATATCACAATCCTTCCCGGGGAAGCAGATCGTGCCTTACAAATGGTAGCTACTATTGTAGCTTCTCACAGAGCTCACAGAGAGCTCTTTGCTCTGTCAGAAGGTAATGAGAAGACTTGAGCACCAAGTTTGATGCAATCTTGCAGGATGATGAGGTTCCTGGGGTCAGGAGGGAGAACTCCAAGGAGTTACAGCTGGCAGGGGAGTGAAGACTGGGAACCACTTACCCAAAGCTTTTGTAAGCCATCTGGGGAAGAGAGGGGCTTAGCTACCCATGTTGGGCTATGATAAGCGTTAATGAACCTCTTCCTTTAACCTCAGCAAGAGTGTCATGTCCAATTAGGAACAACTGTTTTAAGCACCAGCCTATAATGAGAAGGTAGTGTTTGCTAATTAGTCCCATCAATATTTCCATGTAGAACAACTTAAATCTCTCTCAATATTGACAGAAACAGGACCCATGCAGGGAAACCTACTAGCCTAGGAAACCCTAATAACTCTATACAATACTATCTCTCTTGCAGAGAATTAAGAAATACCTGTGAATGAAACAATCACTTGACTTGTGCTAAAGAAAAACAAAAATCCTCACTTTCTCAGGAAAGAAGGATGAGAGTAAGCCAAAATCTGAATTAAAGTATAGACCAGAGGCAGCCTATATCAGGAACCAAAGTTTCTGGGCAGCATCTAGCGTGTAGTGGAAGTTAGGACCAAAAGAGTATTTGAGCTGCAAAAAGTTGAAAGGAAGTCAAAAGGGATTCTGTGAACTTCTAAGGAAATGACTAATGACTGCTACTTCTCTTCCTCCTTGAAACTTAATGTAATGACATATTATTATGTTATATTATTTATAAAGGACCTACTATGTGCCAGCCACTTTACTATTTGGATCTCCAGAATACACATGTCTGGAATACACTCTTTGGACAGGAGGTCTTCTAGTGTTCTGGAGCTTCTGGTAGTAGGTGAAGATAGCAGTTTCCTAATTGACTATTTTCCTCTCTTTGCAATTTCATGTTTCATGCAGAATTTAAACTTTTTACGAATAGGAATAGTTTTTTCCTTTGTTTTTATAACTCCAATACTTAACTACAATGCCCAGTACATGGTAGGTATTTGATAAATGCTGGATGATTGATGGATTGAATTAGTCCTTTTACTATTGGGGATGGGGCACTAAATTAACATTCAGGCTGCCCTGTTGTTTTCTCTCGTTTTCAATGCATGACAGACCTGTTTCTTCTTTTACTTACATATATTCTGGATGACATTTTTTATGGCACTTCTTAATTATGAGTAATCATTGGTATAATGCTTTAGGCTACTTATACCTACTGCTGGCCTTTCGATGATCATTTGAGTTACTTGTATTTTTTATTTTGAATTGAATTGAATTGAATAATTATAGTAGCTTGCATTTATACTGAGTTTTAGGGCTTTGAACTATCAGTGAGTTATACTACAATATTGTTACCCATAGTTTTGATTTTTAAATATCTCACAGAAATACCTTGAAAAAGGCTTCTTGGGACATGAGAAGAAAAAAACAAGTTTTTTGATGATATATTTTAGGAACAAGTTAGAAGGGAAGGCTAATTTCTGAGGAGCACAAAGCTGCTGTAGGAACAATAAAAATACTTCTGAGTATGCTTGTCTAAGGAAGTATATTCTGGACTGACTACAGAGGGTTCTGTTAAGAAACAGAAAATGATTCAAGAGAAATGTTTTATGGGAAGTCTTACCAAAACTGGAAGAATCAGAGGATAATGCCCTATGGCTTGTTTTTCAATGATATTCAAAATTTACATGCATAGGAAAACAATTGTTCATCTCATGCTTGGGGACATGTATGTACTCTAAATAAGGAAGCTTGAAAAGTACATAATAAAGATATTTATATTTAAATAATCATTCAAAATACTTGCTATTGCAACACAATCATTTTCTCTCACACCAAAGATGGAAGAAGAGAAGAGGGTTGTTTTTCTCTCCTTCAATGGAAAAGAAAAAAACTTCTTAAGTTTAAACACAGGCTGTAGCATGTCTTGCATCTTCAACCCCAGAATTCTGCCATTGCCAATTGTCTGTCAGCTTCAGAGCTTCAGAATTGTTGTATGTCCATCAATATCCCTAAGTCCTCTTGCTCTTTCACAATTTACTTGAGATTTTAATTTGGCTCCTAGAATGAAATGCTGACTTATTAATGATGCTTGCAGTATCTTTCACTATTTCCAGAAGAATACAAAGAAAGACAAAAGACAATTAGACAAGCCCTGCTCTCAAGAAATACAGTCTAATAATGGGGAAGACAGTACAAAGGAGATTATAGATATGGATACATGCATTTGTACATATATGTGTGTATATAAACATACAAATATATACATGTATGTATAATATAAAGGTGAAAATTTAGGATAGTCTCATAGGGAAAGTACTGAGATTTTTGACTAGAAAAGGCATCTTGCAGAAACTTAAAGGAAGTCAAGAGGCACAAGTAAAGTAGAAAGTTCTAGCCAGAGAAAATGCCCAAAGTTGAAAGATGCTGTCTCTGTTATAGATATATTGTGGGGTTTGAGATTTAATTTTAGGGTTTTGCAGAGTTTCATTTTGTGTAATTAAGCCTTCAAAACACATGCATTATTTTTGTAATTCAGAAGTTTTAAATGTGTATTTGGAATGTTTATTATTTAAAATTAAATAATATTATCCACAAAGATGACTGATTTAAAAAAGAAAAGAAAAATAGAATCTGTAATATAAGGAATAGCCAAGACACCAGTGTCCCTGGATCGCTGAGTATGTAAATAGAGGTCAGGTGTAAGAAGCCTAGAAAGACAGGTTATGAATAGTTTATATACCAGGGTAATGGAGCTATACTGTTTTGTAATCTGTTATCTAAGATACAAGCTTCTAAGGCATTTGCTCTAGGCCACCCCTGGCTTAAGTTGTGGTCACTGGTTTGACCAGTGTTTCCTGTTTCAGATGAAAATACAACGAGATATTTGGAGAACATATAATTAAAAAGGAAATTTACTTAACAGTAATATGGTAAGAATATTCATCATAGTCACAGAATTTATTCAATGAGCTGTTGTTTTCCATGCCTCTGAATTTGTCACAGTGGTGTACCCAATTAAAAGAATACTTTGTCCCTCAGCAGAAAGTCCTTCAAATCTCAGGAACACTGTGGACTGGGATTTTATGTTTTGGACAACCTGGAAGTTACATCAGTGGTTCAAGCCTTGGACAAATTAAGTCTTTGTGATCAGTGAAATTATCACAATTGGGAGATGGAAGGAGGCAGCTAATCTATGTAGTAAAGTGAAAGGAAAATAAAACTTGGATTGCAAAAGAAAATTCTTGTGTTTATGAAAGATTTTACCAAAATGTTTCTTTATGTGAAGATCCTGTGGCTTCTGACTTTGACATACCCTAAGGAAGAGGTTCAGAAGATAGTGTAGAGGATATAGCAATTATTAATCTTGTGACCCATTTTCTTTTGGTGATGGTTCTCTGACTTTATACCTCAAAGGGGTTTTTGAGATATCTTTGCTATCCTCCCCTGTTTCAGAAGAAGAAAAGACCCTTTTCTTTACTACTTTTCTTCCTCTATGTGTACCTTTGAGCCCCTTCTGGGTACTCTAGGACTCTCAGATATTCTTTTTCTCATATCTTTGATGCTTCCTTTTTTCCACTAACTGAACACATTTCATTTTCTCCTATTCTTAAATAGAATATATAACAGGATAGAAAGAGACAAATGAAAGAAATATCGTATAAGTTAAATTTATAAAACTGCCTTCACTTGCCCCTGACTATTTCTCAAGCTCTCTATCATCTTATATATGTTTTTGGTTTGGTTGGTTGGGTTTTTTGCCACCAAAATCCTACATGGTCTATATTGCCAGGCTCCATTTCCTTTCCACCTTCTCATTTCTCAATCCCTTGCAATCTGGAATTTTTGACACAAGACACTCTTTGCAAGGTTATTGATAAAATCTTAACTGCTAAATCAGTGGTTTTTCCTGTATTTTCACCCTCCTTAACCACTTTGGTGGCTGTTGATGACCTCTACCTTCTGGATAACTTGCCGCTTCTAGGGCTTTCATGGATCTCATCTCCTAATTCTCCTCTTGACTACTGGGTTACTCTTTCTGACTCTCATTTATTAGCTCACCATCCATTTTCTGAACTTTTAGAAAGGATTCTGCCCTTGGCCCTCTTCTCTCTGTCTCTATACTTTCTATCATTGGGATTTCAACCATTTTCATAAACTTCAGTTATCATTTTTGCATAGGTACCTCCCCAAAATATAGGTCTAATCCTAATATTTCTCTTGATCTTCAGTCTCACATTCCCAAATATTGACTGGTTTCCTCCCAGATGTTGCACAAACATCTCAAACTTTACATAGCCAAAATGAAAAGAATTCTTTTCATGGCTAAACTTGAACCTCCTCCAAAATTCTCCTGTTCTGTTAAGGGAATCACCTTCCTTCCATTCAGCCAGTTTGGAACTTTAGCATATTTCCTGACTGTTCCTCTTCTCCCTTGTCCCCATATCCAATAAATTGTTCAGTTTTGAAAATTTCATCTACATAACATCTCTCTTGCTCGGCCCTTTCTATCCTATTATAATCATTTCTCTGTTCCTCTTTCCATATCCTTTTCATTGCTCCCCAAATAGTCTTTCTAAGGCTGTTTGATCAAGTTACTTCCCTGCTCAAAAATCTTCAGTGACTCTCCATCATCTCTAGGGAAAAAAACCAAATTATTTAGCCTGGAATTTAAGGCTCTCTACAATCTATACCCAGTTTATCTTTCTGGGCTTGTGTTTTACATTAGTTTCCTTCATGAATTCTATAGTCTAACCAAACTATATTATGGAGGTTTCCTGGATTTGATATTATCTTTTGTGCCTCTTTGTACATCCTGGCAGTTTCTACTTCTTGTAATCTTGTCTTTCATCATCACTCAGCCCAGATACTTCATGTTTCCTGAAGATCCTAAGATGCCATCGGAATAGGTTTCCAAAATGTTTTGATGTAGTGAAGTCTTTTTTATGTAATAATAATTTGTATAGCATTTAATATTTACAAAGCACTTTATATATATTATCTCATTTGATTCTCACAATAGTCCTAAGAGATAGATATTGTTATCCCCATCCTACAGATGAAGAAACAGAGAGAATTAAGAGAATTAAGAGCTGCCTGGAGTCACACAGTAAGTATCTCAGGCTGGATTTAAATTTAGGTATTCCTAACTCCAAGTACATCATTTTATCTATTATGCTTTTTAGTGCCATTCTAGGATAAGGTTCTAGATTGAAAATCTAGACATAAATCAAGAACCAGAAAGAATCTCTGAGATCATCTAGTTCAATCCTTTCAATAAAGAAACCTTTTTTTATTTATTTACCAATGAAGAAACTAAAATAATAGAGGTAAGATTTGAACTGAGGACTGGAAATGATAGACTAAGACATGAATTAAATAAGCCCAGACTTTCTATATGACCTTGAACAAGACACTTAAATTCTCTGGGCTTCAATTTCTCATTTATAAGCTTGGGATAATAATGCTTGAGATATCTATCTTATAGTACTCTGAGGAAATCACTCTGTATATATATTTTTTTTCCTTAATAACTTATTTATTTATTTGCAAAGCATATGCATGGGTAATTTTTTCAACACTGACCCTTGCAAAACTTTTTGTTCCAAATTTTTCCCTCCTTCTATCCACCCCCTCCCTTAACTGGCAGGTAATCCAATACATATTATATATGTTAAAATACATGTTAAATCCAATATATGTATACTTATTTATATAGTTATCTTGCTGCACAAGAAAAATCAGATTAAGAAGGAGGGAAAAGAAAAACTGAGAAACAAAATAAAATGCAAGCAAATAACAACAGAGAGAGTGAGAATGTTATGTTGTGGTCCATACTCAGTTCCCACGGTTCTCTCTCTGGGTATAAATGGTTTGAATTATCTCATTATTGAAAATGGCCACATCCATCAGAATTGATCATCATACAGTATTGTTGTTGAAGTATATAATGATCTCCTGTTTCTGCTCATTTCACTCAGCATCATGTCAGTCTCTCCAGGCCTTTCTGAAATCATCCTGTTGGTCATTTCTTACAGAACAATAATATTCCATAATATTCATAAACCACAATTTATTCAGCCAATCTCCACTCAGTGTCCAGTTTCTGACTACTACAGAGGGCTGCCACAAACATTCCTGCACATACTGGTCTCTTTCCCTTCTTTAAGATCTCTTTGGAATATAAGCTCCATAGTAACACTGCTGGATCAAAGGGTATGCACAGTTTGATCATTTTTTGGGCATAATTCCAGATTGCTCTCAGAATGGTTGGATCTGTTCACAACTCTACCAACAATGTATCAGTGTCTCAGTTTTCCCATATCTCCTCCAACATTTGTCGTAATCTTTTCCTGGCACATACACATACACATTCAAACAATTTGACAAACTCAGTATGAAGAGATTCTGTTTTTAGCCATGGTCAATGCAAGTATTTGCTTGGCTGTTCTTATTTGATATAAGGGTTTTATTTGTCTGTTTCTTAGTTTGGGGTGAGGGAAGGATGTTGGTGATAGCGTTACCTGATGATAAATGATTCGTCATCAGGTTGCTAGGGGTGATGGTATCTATCAGATTGTCCTGACTTCCTATTATCAATAGCGTTACCAAAATGAAAAAGAAGGAAAGAAAGAAACATTAGAAAAGAAGGTCATTGAAACATTTTTAAACATACAGACAAGAATAGAAGGAAGGTTAGGAAGAAATACACATAAAGCAGAACAGCTTTAAAAATAACCCACTGAATTAGTGATATACTTGGAGAGGGAAGTGAGGGAAGTGTGATACTACTTCATGGCTACATGTTCAATTCTCTTTTTCAGTTCTGCTTTATATTTGGAAATTCTTTTCTTATTTGATGTTTGTGAAGTTCAAAATGAAGTTTGTTTAAAATTTAAAAGTTTGTATTATTATTATTTCCCCTAATCTAAAGGTTCTTAATCTTTTTTTGTGTGTTATGGATCCCTTTGGCAGTCTGATCAAATTGAAAGACACCTTTTTAGAATAATGTTTTTAATTTAATAAGATAAAGTTTTAAAGGATTATAAAGGAAATCAATCATTTTGAAATTGTCAAAATATTCTCCCCCTCCAAGTTCAAGGACTCCCCCTAAAATATCCCAGGCATTTGTGGACCCCAGGTTAAGAATTTCTATCCCCAAAGTATTTCATTGAACCCCAAGCACTATGGAATAAAGTTTGGACATTGGTGCATTCTTCAGCTAAGCTTGAGGATATATGGATCCCATAATGTGCAAAGAAGTATTTTGCAATTGGGCATATGCTACATAGCCAAAAACAATTTAGAAATGCTGATTCAATGGAGCCAAGATGGTATAGTACAGATAGCAACTCAGATGAACCCTCCCAATGTTCTCCAAACATCTTTAAAATAAATCCCCAAATCAAATTTTAGAGTTGCAAAACCTGCAAAAAGTCAAAGTGAGACATTTTCCCAGTCTAAGACAATTTAGGAAGTGGGCAGGAGAGTTCTATGACACTGGGGTGGAATCCAGCAGGGAATCCAAATGGCCTTGGAGGTAGCTTCAAGCATCAGTAGCTTTGAAAGTTCTTCAGTCCAGAGATGGTGAAGGGCTGGGACAAGTGATCAGGAAGAGGTTTCAGGGAGTCCTTTGCTGGGACTAGGTAAGCTGGTGCTGATTGGCAAATCTGTAGCTCATACACAGTTTTGGGCCACAATTCCAGAAAAGAATGCTTTGGTTGGTTACAAGGGAGCTGGAACCCTGGTTGCAGTTTCAAGGCAGAGAAAAGCATCACTTGGAGCTGCAGGGGATCAGGAGCTGGCCATAGCTCCAAGGCCAACAGAAGTGTTAGTGCTTGCAGCTGCAGGGGAACAGAGGCCCCTCCTAGGTAATCACCAGAATACAATCCAGAAGAGCAATGATCATGAATGACACTTCCTTGGAAGAACTGAAAACTTGGAAGAAGCTCTGAAAATAGCAGCATGAAAAAGACTGAAGGGGGCAGTGCCTCCCCAAGTCCCATAGGGCAGATCCCAACTTAAGTTCAAAGTCAAGAAAGAAATAGGCTAGAAAACTAGCAAACAACAAAAAAAGAGAAGTTGACCCTAAAAGAGTTACCATGGTATAAAGGAAGACCAAGACACAAACTGAAACAAAAACAACGATATGAGAAAAGGTACAAGCAAATCATCCAAAAAAAAAAATGCTGCTTGGACCCAAACTCAACAAAACTTTTTTGAAGATTTAAAGAAAAAGATAAGGGTGATAGAAGAAAAATTCTGAAAAGAAATGAAAGTGATGCAAGAAAATTACGAACAAAGAATTAACAATTTGGTAAAAAGAGGCACAAAAATTGAAGACAATCAGAGAAGAAGAAGAAGAAGAAGAAGAAGAAGAAGAAGAAGAAGAAGAAGAAGAAGAAGAAGAAGAAGAAGAAGAAGAAGAAGAAGAAGAAGAAGAAGAAGAAGAAGAAGAAGAAGAAGAAGAAGAAGAAGAAGAAGAAGAAGAAGAAGAAGAAGAAGAAGAAGAAGAAGAAGAAGAAGAAGAAGAAGAAGAAGAAGAAGAAGAAGAAGAAGAAGAAGAAGAAGAAGAAGAAGAAGAAGAAGAAGAAGAAGAAGAAGAAGAAGAAGAAGAAGAAGAAGAAGAAGAAGAAGAAGAAAGGGGAAGGGAGAAGTAGAATGGGAAAATTTTTCTCATAAAAAAGCACATAAGGATAAGCTTTTATAATGGAGGTGGTGATAGGCAATGCTTGAAACCCACTCTCTTTGAATTTGCTCAAAGAAAAGCAAATTTAGTTGGATATAGAAATCTCACTTAACCAATAGGGAAATAGGAAGGGAAGAAAATAACTGATATAGGAGAGGGAAGGATAAAAGAGAGAATTATTATAAGGAGGTACTGATCAGAAGCAAAACAGATTTTTGAAGAGGGTCAGGATAAAAAGAGAGAAAGAAAGATAAAGAAAAGAAAAGAAAGTACAGGAAAATACACAGTAATTATAATGGTAAATGTTACTAGTAATTATAACGGTAAATGTTACTGGGATGAGTTCACCCATAAAATAGGAGATAGCAGAATTAATAGGAAACCAGGATACAACAATATGTGTTTACAAGAGACACACTTGAAACAAAAGATATTTACAGAGTTAAAACAGCTGAAGTAAGAAGTCAGGGATATCAATTATCATCTCAGACAAAGCAAAAGTAAGAACAGACCTGATTTTTTTTTTCCAGACCTGATTAAAAGAGACAATCAAGGAAACTTTGCTAAAAGGTATCATAGGCAATGAAATAATATAAAAAAAAATTCAGTAGGTTTCTCTGATAAAGGTCTTATTTCTTAAATATATACTGAGTATAAAATTGAGTCAAATTGATAAAAATAAGAGCCATTTTTCAATGATTAAGGGCCAAAGGATATGAACAGAAAGTTTTCAGAAGAAGAAATCAAAGGTCTTTCTAATCATATGAAAAAATGCTCTAAATCACTATTGATCAGAGAAGGGCAAATTAAAATAGTTCTAAGGTACCACCGTACATCTATTAGAAATGACAAATAGCAGAGGGGATGAAGGAAGGTAGATACACTAATAAACTGTTAATGGAATTGTGAACTGGTTCAGTCCTTCTTCAGAAAATTTGGACCTAAGCCCAAGGAGTTATAAAACTGTGCATACTTTCTGTCCCAGCAAAATCATTACTAGAGCTATAAAGAGATCAAAGAAAACAGAAAAGACCTACATGTAGGAAAATATTTATATCAATTTCTTTTTTGTGTGGTGGCAAAGAATTAGATATTGAGAGAATGCTCATCAATTGGGGAATGGCTGAACAAATTGTGCTATATAATTATGATGGAATACTATACTTGTACAAGAAATGATAAGGAGGTTGGTATCAGTAAAAACATAGCTAGAATTATATGAACGATGCAAAATGAAGTGAGAGAACCAGATCACTGTGCACAGTAATAACAATATTGTAATGATGATACACTCTGAAAGATTTAACTATTCTGATCAATACAATGATCTAAGACAATTCTCAAGGATTCATAAAAAAATGCTATTCACCTCCATAGAAATCGCCAAGTACATATTGAAGTATAATTTTCTCACTTTTTTGCCTTTTTTGATGATGTGGAAATATGTTTTGCATGATTTCACATATATAATTCCTATCATATTACTTATCTTCTAAGTGGGTGTGGGAGATGGTTGGAGGGAGTAAGAGAATTTGGAACTCAAAATGTAAAAAGAAAGGGATATTTTAAATAAATAATAAATTAAGGGGATAAAAGAAATGCAGATTCTACTGAAAAATAACTTCTCACAACTGTGCTTTTATGAATAGATATATTCCTGGTAATATTTGAAGTCTACACAAACATGCCAGCCATCAAATACAGAGAAGACCTAGAAATTAAATGAGAGAAAATGAAATTAGTTGCTCTTGAGATTCTGTGATCAATAGACAAAGAAGCTTTAGCTCAAATAATAGACTGTTGATGAAGTGACAAAAATATGGCTTAGGTTCACTGGAATTGCACAGAAAATAACAAAGACTAAGGTTTTAATATAAAACAAATGAAGTTAAAACATTGCAGGTCAAAACACAAAGGATTAATGAATGACTATCCACCCCAAGCTTTCCCAGTGCCAGCAATACAGGGAATCTTAATAATAATCCAGTAACTCAGTCAAGGACTAATGCTTCTAGAGAATGAGTCATGCTATTTAGGGCACAATGTGAGAAGCCCAGTAGATGGAAAAATGGTCTAATAGTAAAGAAGACCTGGTTTCAAGTCCCAGTTCAGATATATACCGTGTGATTCTGGGCAAGCCCCTTAACTTCTTAGTCCCCAAGCAATTCTAAAATAAGAAGTTGTTTAACTTCATTTATAAAAGGAATTCCAGGATTTTCTAACCAGGATTTCCTGCAAACTTGTGCAGAAATGAATAGTTTATTTAGTGCAATAATCAAGTCAAACTTTAAAATATATTAATTTGACATATGTCATAATAAATGTAATTGTGATTATGTTACTTGGTACTTCAAAACATGAAAGATCCATTATTGCTCTAATGTGGAAACTCTATCTTGGGATAAAGATCATAACCCTTTGAATTCTGAGAAATAGACAGCTTTCATAAGTTGTTATGACTACCCAGTTACTAAGCAGACATAGCAATCATGAAACAATCAATCAACCAATAAGCATTTTTAGGTATCTACTACATGGCAGCCATTGTGCTAGGCCCTGAAGATGAAAATACAAAAGTGAGACTTAACCTCTAAAGGTTTACATTACAAAGTAATAAATGGTAAGTTTCTTCTTATTTCAAAAGATGAATTATTATGTCACTGTACACTGTCACTGATACACTTCATAGCCCCTCCATCAGCCCTTCCATGCTTTAGTAGAAAGATTAAATTTCATTGCCTAGTCCCAATTTTTTGGTGATGAATTTAAATACATTGGTCCCCAATTAACAGATACATTGTCTGTCCATAGGCCCAAGGTAGAACTTGTTAGAACTAGACTCTGGTTTCCTAGAAATCCTAGGATTATTCCCCAGAACCAGAGGAGGACTTAAACGAAGGGAACAGTAAGAACTATTTACCATTCCCTTCATTAACTATCTGGCATTAAAACTATAAAAACATGATTTAGTTGTGTCACTAAATTCTTTCATCTTTTCACTTTGATAGTTCTTTAATAGCTATAATTGTCATTAAAATTTCCCTTGATATTGTGAGAAATTATTGTTAATAACTGATGATTTGGGGGAGTTTCAGAATTCTTCCCTTCTTCCAAAGTCCTTTAAAATTCAGGTCTTCAGAAGGACGTTACTGGTAATGAGATTGCATCAACTCTCCTCTATCTTGGTCAGAGACAACCCAAACTTAGGAGGTTTCAGTGAGTATGCATTCTTTGAATCGATTGCCCAAAGCCATGGATTTTCTTCTTATATAAAGATACTTTCCCTATCAGGAGATAGGGACAACTAATTAGATTTGATTACTATTTGATGGACCCCTTATAAAAATTTCTAACTGTGAGTCCCACCATAGGACTTGATAGTCAGTCTTTGGTCTGGGAGAGAGGAATAAATGGCCATCCTTTTATTAATAGCTTGCTGGCCTTATTAATATATGACTAAGTTACCCAGAAACTGTCTCTCAACCCTTTTTAAAATCTGTACAATCTAAGTTATCATTACTTGGATGTGTATACTTATATATACATATACATACACACATACATATAGACAAGAACAAAAGTTTTAGATGTTTCTTCAGTAACTGGTGTTCTCAACCCTCCTGTAACCTTAGCCCAGAAGCTACTGATTTTTGCTCTCTCCGTTTCTGTTCTTGTCTTTCCCCCAAATCTGCAAATTGTCCACTGGCTTCTGGTTCCCCATCCTGATATTTTAGAAGTAAGAAGCACATTAACATAGGCCATAATTACTTAAACACTTGACTGGTATCCCTTTTCCTCCTTAATACAAAAATCTGTTATATGTCTCTCTTTCCTGCTCAATTGTGTGAGAAATAATTTTAAGCTACAAATATTTTATTGTACAATTAGAGATAGAAAGCTTAAAATGCAAATATCCTGGGAAAAAATAACCTATAAACAAAACTCATTCAGACTAAAGAGTAAATGACTCATATCAGATATTTTCCTGTTTTGCCAGTTGGGAGGGAGCAAGGAGCTTTCTATATTAGAAACATGGAGGAAGGAGCCTACTGAGAAGAAAAGAACATGGAGAATACTGAGGGCAATGGGTTCCAAAGATAATTTTCCCACACTCCATTGCTGTCTAGGACCTAACACATTTACCTTCACCTATCAGAGGACAGTTAAAAGCCCATGAAGAGACTCATATTGGATATAATTTAGTGGGAACATGGGTAGCTTTGGAACATGGATAGAACATGGAAGTTTTTGGAACATGGGTAGAACTTTACAGCTATTGATAATAGGTAAGTCAGGACAATCTGATAGATACCGTCACCCCTAGCAACCTGATGATAAATGATTCGTCCATCTCCTATCAGCATAACTCGATTGTTGAATCCTGCTGTAATCATTTGATCTTACTTAACTTTTACAAACATTTATTAAGTCCATACCATGCATTCAGTGTTGTATCAACCCAGTTCATTGATTGACATTGATCCTTCATTTGGAAAAATAGGCCATGTGTCAGCTCTCTGCATCAAAAGAATATAGAAAGTTAATAGGCTGGCACTGTAATTTGATTGGGGTCATAAATTAGTACTGAGTGAACTTCTGGTGTACAGGATGGTCAGGATGTGGGATTTTACTTGAGTCAGATTAGGAGAATGTTCCTCTATTCATGTCCTTTGATGTTTTCAAGACAAGTAGAACAAGCTCCTGGATTTATCTTTGTTCAGGAGCACGAGAGACAATTAAAGGTCTCTGATTTTTACTCGGGTTTTTAACCGGAGTAAATGTCTTGCAAAGACACAAGAGAAAAAAGTAATTACACATCTCCAGACTGGAGGAAAAATGTCAGATGCTTCCATTGTCTGGGATTTTTCCACTTATTTAGAGATAAGGCTCCCAAATTCAAAATAAGAATCTTCAATAAGTATATTGCATGGGCACCCACTTATCAGAAAGAAGCCATTACTCAGCAGCTGAACCCATGCCAGGATAAGTTTATTTAATCACAGATACCATGCCCAGGCATTTGATTCAAATGATATTCATCTGATTGTTACCACCCTAGCTCAAGGGTATGTAATACTAAGCTTATCTGCCTGAGTCATGAGTAACAAGGGGAGTAACAGAATGTCGGAAGTCATAGGTCTATGTAGGGACAAGGCCAGACTCAGCTGGATCACAGTGTTGGATTAATAAGGACAAATTGCTACCAAAAGCTATGGGAGGCAACAGTTTATTGGGAGAAGAAAGCTAACTTAAGGTCTAATCAAAAGTGGAACAGAAAGATTCCCCTACTTAACAAAAATAGACACCATCAGTCACTAGGCCCTAACAATAGCAAATCTGAATATACGCATATACTATTTTTGATGATTTGGAGTGTTAAGCATGTGGCTTAAAAAAAAAACCAAAAAAAAAAACTGATTTCAGAAAGGTTCTCTTCTTCTGATGGACAGGCTCACATCTTGATCTATGTATAGCCTATCCAAGCTGAGAAAAAATCCTTCTCTGACCTAATACACAAACAAAATAGGACATATTTATTAAAAGAGGCTTGAGAGGAAAAAAGAAATTGACTCAGAAAAGGAAAATGGTCCTTTAATACTTGTACAAAGTGAACACAAATCCCTTAATCTTACAATGCTGCACAACCTGAATTTTCCAGTGTGTTGTGTTTGACAACTTCACAAACCGTGAAGATATTTTTCTTCAGAGCTCTCTTACCACATCCCTTTTGAATATCTTTTTAAAAATGTATTTGATATTTTGTTTTTCCTCAGTTACATGCAAAAACAATTTTTAGCATTTATTTTTAAAAGTTTGAGTTTCAAATTTTCTCTGTTCTCTCCCTACCCTCCACTCCCCATTTAGAAGGCAAGCAGTTCAGTATAGGTTATACATGTGTAGTCATGCAAAATATTTCCATATTAGTCATGCTGTGAAAGAATACAGAGAAAAAAAAACTCAAGAAAAATAAAGTTTAAAAAGTATCCTCCAATCTGTGTTGAGATACCATCAGTTCTTTCTTTGGAGTTAGATAGATTTTCATCATAGGTCCTTCAGAGTTGTCTTGGAGCATTGTTTTCCTAAGAATAGTTAGTCATTCATAGCTAATCATCCAAGTAAATTGCCGTTATTTTGTACAACAGTACATTTCACTTTGCATCAGCTTGGTGCAAGTCTTTCCAGATTTTTCTGAGAACATCCTGCTCATTATTTCTTATAGAATAATAGTAATCAAACACCACAATTTGTTCAGCTATTCCCTAATTGATGAGTATCCCCTCCATTTCCAATTTTTGCCACCAAAAAAAGCTGTTATAACTATTTTTGTACATATAGGTCCTTTTCCTTTTTTTTTTTTTTTTTTGGATACAAACCTAGTAGGAGTATTGCTAATTTTGGTTTTATAGCCTTTGGGCATAATTCCAAATTGCTCTGGAGAACAATTGAATCAGTTCACAACTCTACCAAAAGTACATTACTCTCTGATTTCCCCCCACATTCTCTCTAACATTTTTCATTTTCCCTTTCTTTTCTATTAGGCAATCTAATAGGTATGAGATAGTACTTCAGAATTGTCTAAATTTGCATTTCTCCAATTAGTAGTAAGGGCATTTTTTCAGATTTTCAGATTTTCATGGATTACTGATTACTGATTACTTCATCTAAAAACTATTCATTTCTTTTCATTATTTATCAGTTGGGGAATGGTTCTTATTTTTATAAATTTGAGTCCATTTTCTATGTGTTTGAGAAATGAAGCTTTTATCAGAAAAATCTGCTTCAGATATTTTTAGTTATAATTGTTAAATGTATTTCCCTTCATCTTATTCCCCTGCCCCCATTTATTCTCTTCTCTTTCTCCTTTCACCCTGATCCTCCTCAAAAGAATTTTGCTTCTGACTACTGCCTCCCCCATTTTGCCTCCCTTTTATCACCACCACCCCCATACACATATTTTTCCCTTCCACTTTCCTATAAGGTAAGGTAGATTTCTATACCCAACTGAATATGTGTTATTCCCTCTTTGAACCAATTCTGATTCATTCATTCCCCTTCATCTGTCCCATCTTCCCCTCCATTGTAAAAAGCTTTTCCTTGTTCTTCTATGTGAGATAATCTATCCCATTCTACCTCTCCCTTTCCTTTTCTACCAGTGCATTCCTCTCACCCCCTTAACTTAATTTAATTTTTTAATATATCATCCCTTCATATTCAACTTACAACTGTGTCTTCCGTCTATATATACTCCTTTTAATTGCTCTAATAATGAGAAAATTGCAAGTATCATCTTCCCTAGTAGGAATGTAAATAGTTCAACCTTATTTAGTCCCTTATAATATTCCTTTCTTGTTTATCTTTTTATATTTCTCTTGAGTCTTATATTTAAAAGTTAAATTTTTTGTTTAGCTTTTCATCAAGAATGCTTGAAAGTCCTTTATTTCATTGAATATCCATTTTTCCCTGAAGGATTATACTCAGTTTTGTTGGGTAGATGATTCTTGATTGTAATCCTAGTTCCTTTGCCCTTGAAACTTGAAACACTTTTCCTTTGCCCTGTGGAATTTTCAAAATCCTTTTTTAAAAAATTTTTTCATGAGCTAAAACCAATTCACATTTTTTCAGAGGCTTTGGATGTAGGGGCTTTGACTTTGCTTTCTTCTTCTGAGTGGGTATTTTGATCTTTTTTTAAACCATAGTACCTTTTTCTATGATCAGAAATTTTTTCTGTTTTTTGTTTGTTTGTTTTTTCTCATTTTCCCAGCCTATCACTTTTTAAAGTAGAACTCTTCTCCCAGGGTAGAAGGTGAAGTGTCTTAAGTTTCAAGGGTTTTGTGAAGCTGTTTTTATGGATACTTCTAGGGACCTGTAAGTTTTTAGTTCTTCCAAGATGGTATAATCTAAGCAAAGGTGTATCTACTACTTTCCTGGTCTGTGCTCTTGTCTGAGAGTGACCACAAACACTCTTTTCTATGGAACCATCATAAGAGTTCCTATGGCCACAAGTCCTGGTGTCCTAATGTTCCTCCTTGCTCAGAGACTGCCACCCAGACCCATACCTGGCCAAGCAAGAGACTCAGTGCTAGCAAGGAGACCCCAAGTTGTTCAACCCTCTCACCACTTGTGAGCTTAGAACTCGAAGCAGCTTATTCAACATCTTCCAAGCTCTGCTCCTTGTTTGGTCTCAGTCTGTGTTGGCAAGATCTCTGCTGGACTGTGATCACTCAGGTGTGACAGAACTTTCCTATTGACCTGAGTTGTCTTTGGCTGGAAAATTATTTCTTTTTAAAATTTTCTTTCTTTTTCTTTTTTATTTCTTTTTAAGCAATAAAATAATATTTCATAATATTATAAAAGTTAAAAATATTTCTTTTTATTCCTCTTAAGGGTTCAACTATTTCAGGAATTGTTTCCTGGCATTATTTAAAGAGTTTAGGAGAAAATGGCCTTTTCTCTGCCATCTTGGCTCCCCCTTCTATATCTCTTGCAGCCTTCCCCACTTCCTATTCAGAGACCCATCTATTAAAATTTTCTCTCAACAAAGGGGGCTACTAGTAGCTATGTATGGTATGGACTCAAGTCAATGCTTACTTCTTCCAGAGTTGTTTAATTGTAAATCAAGGTAACTCATCATCATGTATAAAGTGCTGAATTCAAGTCAAGAAGACATGGGTTGAAATCCTGCTTCAGACACTAACTGGGTGACTCTAGGAAAGTCATTTAACCCAGCAAGTCTCAACTTCCTCATCTGTAAATTGGGGATAATAACGTCTCCTTGACACTTTTATTTTTCATGTTTCTATTATCAATCTGGCATATGTAGGTAATAAATGCTTGCTGATTTATTGATAGAACCTTTTTTGCCGGGTTTTTGTAAGGCATAAATAATATAATATGCATTCATTCAACCATCACATACAATTTGTAAACCTTAAAATGCTTTATTACTCTTTGTTAATATTTATTCACTGTTAAAGGAATTTCAAAATCAAAGTCATTTTGTTAGGCTTCAGTTTCCTTATTGTAAAACTAAGGGTTGGAGCAGATGATCTTTCTTAATACCTTCCAGTTCTAGCATTTTATGTTATGAGTACAAAACAATGCTGTGAAAACTGGGTCATCACTGGTAAGGAACCTCCATCCCTGAGCTTGATTTCCCTATTGCTCTTGCAACCAGATTACAACCTTTACACAGGCCAATGTTTTTTAATTACCATAAAAACTTAATATATTATTTCACAGCAATGAAAGGCTTATGTGAAGCTCACCACTAAATTAGGAGATTCATAGTTCCTATATTTTTATCCCCATTTCATAGATGAAAGAATTGAAGTTTAAAATAAACTTGTTCAACCAAGATGAGAAGGAAAGCAGAAAACTGGGGGGGGGGGACAAAACTATATATCCAAGGATTCTGATAAAGGCTTTATTTCTAAAATATGTAAAAAATTGATTCAAATTTATAAAAATACAAGCCACTCTACAATTGATAATTGGTCAGAAAATATGAACAATTTTCAGGTGAAGAAATTAAAGCCATTTTTAGTCATATGAAAAAAATGCTAGAAATCAATATAGAGAGAAAAATGCAAATTAAGGCAACTCTGAAATACTACTTCACACATCTCAGATTGACTAAAATGACAAGAAAAGATAGTGATAAATGTTGAAAGGGATTTCAACAGTTCAACATGGGAAAACTGGGACATTGATGCATTGCTGGTGGAGTTGTGAAATGATCCAACCATTCTGGAGAACAATTTGGAACTGTGGTCAAAGGGCTAACTATTGTAAAAATAATAACTTGCTCAGGGTCCCAGAGTTAGCAGATGACAAAGCTAAGACTTAAAATCTGGATCTTTTGCCTTTAATTCCCATAGTCTTTCCCCTGGAGAAACCATTTTTCTTTGTATTTTAATGTTACTTGTCTTGCCCATTCAGCTGAAATATTATTGTCTTTTACATGGACTACCCAGGAAGGAGATTTTATTTTGATACAGAATCACAGAAACTGGGTGAAGAAAAGACTCACTGAAGAAAAATTAGACAATTTCATACTTTGAGCATACTGTGGGATATTTTGGCATTGTTATACCAGAATTATAATGAGATCACTGAGGGCATGAAGTCAAGAAGTAACATCCAAGGGAGACTATTAACAATTTAATTGAACAATTCCATTCCACGTGGGAGCACAAAAACTTGAATCGCCGCACTCTTGGAGAGGGAGGCGGTGTTGTGACAAATCCAGAGATTCGGGATCAGAGGGACTGCATTCCAGCTTCCTCTCCGCTGGTACTCCCTGGGTGACCTTAGACCAGCCTCTCAGCCCTCCCTGGGCCTCCTGAGGTGGCAGGACCGGCTGTGGCAGAGATCCAGCAGGAGCCTCCCCGGCTTTTTGTTTACTGAAAAGATCCATTCCCCACCCACACACCCACTCGGCCCGAGTTGCTCCAGAGATTGCTCCATCAGAGCCCAAGGCCCAGCCGGAAGAAAGGGAGGAGCCCTCTGCACACAGCCACAGGCTGGCCCTTCTTTGCACCAAAATATCCCGTCCTACTTCCTGCTCTTCACTTCCCACCAAATCTTTCATAAAACAACCAGGCAATTAATTCTTCCCACTTATTAGACCCGAGGCCATCAGGCCCTCGAGAGAAATCCTTTTGTTAAGGAAGGCGGTGTCTGTGGTTCCTCTGTAATTGTGGGGGATTTATTTAGTAAAGCATGGTGCAATGCAAAACCAGATTAGGATTTGGGACAGAGGTGTCAAGGCTCACATCCCACCCGACCAGGGCCTAAACCAGATTAAAATCCAATCAACATGTGTTAATCACCTATGAGTGAGGTGCTTCTACCCTCAAGGAGCTCACAGTCTAAAGGGGAAGAAAGCATAAAAATGGGGAACACTGGGGGCACCCCACAGGGTAAGAGATGTAAAGTGGAATGAGCTAAATCCAGTCTCCACAGTCTGTAAAGGGAGGCATGGGGAGGATTTTGTACTCCATCCTCCAGCCCTCCAAGGGGAGAGGAGGCTGAGGGAAGTGCACTTGTAGCGTGGAGGTGAGTGTAGAGGTGATGAGCTTATTGTAGGAAGGACATCTGGTTCCCCAGAACTGAAACCAGGCAGAGCAGCAGATGTAGAGAGAAGTGTTATATTTAAGGAAATAAATAAAACTAAATTAAAAATACAAATAATGTTATTATGTGGTTTTCTAAGTTAATATGTGAACACAGGAATACTTGTATATGGTTTAGTGAATCCAGTTTCTGTATGAGTTGAGTTCTGTCATTGATTTAGGAGATCTAGGTGACCTATGAGACAACTTCTTCATAATTAAGAAGAAGGGGATTGGGCAAGATTATATGGTGGGGTGGAAAGGAGTAATGTAAATTCATTGAGTGGAAGACCAGAGTTCAAATCTCAGCTCTACCACTTAACAACCTGTATGATCTTAGTCAAGTCATCAACTCTCTAGGCCTTATTTCCTTATCCATAAAATGAAGTCACTGGATTGGAGATCTCTGAAGTCATCTTACCTCTGAATCCATCGTGATTCTACGATCCCTTCCAGATCTAAATTCAACGATCCAGTGTTTATTCTCCACAAATCCCCCTACCTACGCATCCAGACCTGACTCCCCCTACTCTTCCTTGAGAAGTTTCTACTCAGACACTTATTAGTTATATGACCCAAATCACAGCCTCTGTCTGCTTCCATGCCCTCAATCTGTAAAATGAGAATAATAATAGCTCCTATCTCATAAGTCTGTTGTAAGGACCAAAAGAAGTAATATTTGTACGGTGCTTAGCAAAGTGCCTGGTACGTACTAAGCATTGAATAAATGCTTATTTCCTTCCTTCCACTCTAACCACATCAGTCTATCCATGATTCCACCCATATCTCATTGATCACTTTTTTGTTTACTTTTATCATAGGTTGAATAAATTAAGTGCCTTCTATGTGAAAGGTACTATATTAAGTATTGAGGTTACAAAGATAAGATATAATTTCTACCTTCAAGAAAATTATACTTTAATATTCAGTGAATTTGGGGTCCCATAGACATGGGTATCCACTCCAGTAATACAGAGTGCATTTCATCCATAGTTTTTCATTGCGTCTAACTCTTTTTCATGACCTCCCATATCTCTTTTACTTGGGCCCTACCTGAAGTACTGAGAGCCTTCTTTTAACTTTCTTGACACTGCATGTGTACCAGAGGAACACATGAACTCTCCATCTGTTCCTTCCCCACGTCCTTTGACAGTTGCTCATTTCTCTGATAACATTTTTTTTACACTAGTACTTCTGCAGAAAGCCCAACTCCGATGGGCTGGTGGTTCAAATGTCAAATGTACATTTGCCTAAGAGACTATATTACAGAGAATTCACACAAGGCAAGTGTTCACAGGTAGGTCAGGCTAAGCAAGACAAGGATGCTTTCAAGGTCTCTGAGGAACTTTGGAATCAATTGGAAACTTGGGAGTTACTGGCATGGGACTGTCCAGCATGATCTGCCTGCCTCAGAGAAGATTGTGCTCTATGATAAAAGCATGATTACATGAAAAACATGAAATGAGCAGATTTAAAGACATCTCTACTCCAAATGTTTATCTGCATTATTTGTTCCAAACTTATATTAATTTGCTCAGTCATAGTTGGACACACTGTACATTGACCTTAACAAAAATTGAGAGATATGGAAAAAAGATTTTGAAAGGAAATGAATAGTTTAGCATTACCATTTTGGTTCTCTTAAAGCAGGAAGGACAACAAACTTCTCTTAAACTTCCTTTTTGATAATAGGCAACCTTCTATTTCCCTTCCATTGCTCTGAAATTTATTTCTCTCTACACTCTCCTTTAGTAATCCCACCAAAGCTTCCATGACTCCAACTATTACTTCCTTTTAAATGGATGCCAAAATTACATATTCAACCCAAATCTTTGCTCTGAGCTTTAGACCTGTAATACCAACTGCCTGCTAGATGGATATGTCTGCCTGGAAGTCTTGCTAGCACCTCATACTCAGCATGTTCAAAATTAAACTCATCATCTTCCCTCCTCCTAACTTCTTTATTTCTGTTAGTAACACTGCCATCACTTAGAGAATATTGGTATAAAAAGAAAGACCCAGATTTGCTTCAGGGATAATATTGAAGCCATTAAAAGCAATTTCCCAAAATGTAACCCAACCCACTCTCCTCTCATTCAATCTTGGGCTCATTTCATTTTCAACCTATAGTGTCTGTACAAGACATGCATACTGACGGACCAACTCTGCAGGATGTCTACCCAACTGCATATCACAGCTTAGATAATAGGCATTCTTCATTCATTTGTTTTTCTCCTGGTTGGATAGTTAGGCTGAACTCTCTTGAGTGATTATAGATCTCATTTAGCAGGCTCTGCAGGGTTCCAGGGTTGATGCAATCAGCATAATGTCATCTATAAACAGGAATATTTAAAGAGAGGAAAGACCTCACCATATGGAAACTCTCTTCTACCATTTGGATCTTTCACTCTGTCTCCTCCAAGACAATGCTGAATGTCTTGGTAAAAATAGTTTTTATGCTTCATTTGACATTAATAATTAAAAGCTCATTGAACAAAGTTATTAATGTTGTTATATCTTTCAGGGGATCTTGTGTGATTTTGATGTATTCCTGAGAAACAACATGTTCAGACAATTTCTTAAAGCAACACTGTTAACTAAATCAAATTGTAGTTCTGGTTAAGATGGAAGAAAGAGCAGAATGAAAGCCCTCACACAACCACTATACCAAAGATGAGGAAAAAAGAACATTAGCTCAAGAAATGATCAAGAAATCAAGGGAAAATCTACACAATATACCGAGCTTTTCCTTTACAAAAAGTCTTGTTCAGAGCAAAATCAGTAAATAGAAGAAAACACCGATAATCAATAAATGTTATATTTAGATATGTTCAAGCCATATATCTAAGAGAAGAGAATAACTCTACAACAATTCCCAGAAAAGGACACAAATTCAACTAGAATTCCTTAAAGAAATGGAGTAGGAGTTTTAAGAAGGATTTTTTAAAAATGCTTTTATAAAAGAAAATAAAAGAAAAAATTATAAAAAAATGAAAGGAAATGAATAGTTTAGCAAAGAGGTATAAAATCTTACTCAAGGAATAGACTCTTAAAATCATGAGACCCCAAAAATTAATGATTCCATAAAACAATAAAAAATGTAAGAAAATGTAAGCTATCTCATATGAAAAACAACTGACCTGGAAAACAGATTTTTTAAAATTTAAGAATCATTGACTACTTGAAAATTATACCCATAGGGAAGAAAGAAGAAGGAAGTGAGGGAGCAGAGGAGAACCTATCTCACTTAACAAACTAGAAGATTACAAATGAGGAACAAGGGATGGGGACATCACCTGAACCTTAAATTCATCTGAACAGGTTAAAGAAAAGCAGAACACAAAGGTAGTGTGGAAATATATTCAACTTGAGGATGTAATATGGTGGACTCACAACATTCCGGTCAAGAGCACAGAAGCTTGGTCTACTTCTGTACTAGTGATTGAAAAGATCTTCCTTCTCTCCATTCCCCCTTCACAGATATCTTCTAGCTGCTTTCTCCTGGCTCTGATGACTCAGAGATTTGTACTGTCTGGTGACTGGTTGCTGAGCTGGTACTTTATGGCAACACTAAGTTGACAGTTCCAACCCATCAGATTTCCTCTTCTGCTGACTGAAATACAGAAACAATTCTGGGAGCTTCCTAGAGTGGACTTCCCTATGAAGGGTGTGAGCTCATGGCCCCTCATGCAAGCTGCCCTGTGATGTAGGGACCACTTCACCTGTATGTGCGTTTTTACCTTTGGTCCATAGGGACTTGTGAGATCTCAAAAAAGGCCACTGGCCTCTTCCCCTTCCCAGGCAACTGAGCATCAAGAGTAGCAGGGGAATCTGGCAGGCAGAAAAGATGGGGGGGAGAGAGGGGGGGGCGGAGAGAAAGACAGAGACAAAGAAAGAGAGAGAGAGGGGGGGAGAAAGACAGAGACAAAGAGAGAGAGAGAAAGGGGGGGGAGAGAAAGAGAGAGAGAGAGAGAGAGAGAGAGAGAGAGAGAGAGAGAGAGAGAGAGAGAGAGAGAGAGAGAGAGAAAGAGAGAGAGAGAGGGGGGAGAGAAAGACAGAGACAGAGAGAGAGAGAGAGAGAGAGAGAGAGAGAGAGAGAGAGAGAGAGAGAGAGAGAGAGAAAGAGAGAGAGAGAGAAAGGGAGGGAGAGGGGGAGGGAGAGGGAGAGGAGAAAGGTCACTAGGAAGAAAAAAGTTTGCTACCTGTTCTTTGGACTATGCTCAGTGAAAGTGAAATATAAAATGACTAATTAGCAGACCTCAGGAAGAAACTTTATAAATGTCCCAAAGAAGCCTGAATAAGCCTCCAAACTTATTGTGTTCATGATGATAAGTGACTGGATTCTATTCTTATCATTCAAAGATTTCACTGTTGTTGTTTGGTATTCCCGTTTATCTATAGATTAAAGTACCAACTCTATACATGCATACATACATACATTTATTTATATCCTTTACTTTCCCCTTTTGGGGCAGGACAAGAGAAGAAAACCCTTAAACATAGCACATAACTATTTCTAAAATAAGCCACTTTCTCTGGAATAGCTAAAGTGAGAACATGAGCCAATTAATTGTGAAAAGGGGGAAGTCTACCTGAGCTAAACCCAGGCACTTAAAGGAGGGTCACAAGACATCAGAAAAATGGCCTCAGCTGAGTGATGATTGGTTAGCCATTGTGCAAGCCCCCAGATCTCAGATTCAAAGGGGCATCAAAGGTCCGCTAGTCCAATCCCCTCATTTTACAGTGGAGGAAACCTGAGACTCGTCTAAGCTTAATGACTTGCAGAAGGCCATGCAGGGGGAAGGCAGAGTTTGCAGACAAGAACTCTGATGTCTGAGGCAATGTTCTCTCTTGTGCACCAAGGTCTTTAAGAAAAGGAAAAACCCCAACTGATATTAAAACAAATATTGAAAGACTTTTCAGACAAGCGATGTTCATTGTCTAGCTTCCAAACCATACAGTATTTCCAATGGGTTTTTAAATTTGAAAGGCTTACATCATTAAGAGATAAGTAGAGTAGAGGAGCGAGCCTTTGTTAAAACTGGGAGTTAACCCAAGGATTCTTCCAGTTTTCAGAGCTAGGTGTGGAATCTGCAAAAGCCTTATAGTTAATTAAGAAATGGAGAAGTGGGATGATGCTCCAGATGCTCCATTCCGAAGCAAGTTAAATACACATTCGGTAGTATGCTGCCCCTCTGGGTTATCTGATCTGGGAATTGAACTTTCTAAATCTCTCACTGTTCAGATATCTACCATCACTTTGCCTACATGACTGGGTTTTTAATGGCCACCCCATATCATCTGACAGAAAGCAAATTGGAGGTTTATAGGAAATTATCTCATCCACCTTAAATCTAAGAGAAATCTGAGAGAACCAGAAGAGATATAGGACCAGAGAGAAAGCAATAAAGGAACTTGCTTTAATAGAATGTTTAGCTTGATGTGGGGGAGTTAATAAAAAATGATAATGATTCTTAAGAGTTCACAATTATATAGTGCTTCATCATTTACAAGTACTTTCCCTATAACAACTCTTTGAGTTAGGTAGTACAAGTGTTAATTATTATCCCCATTTATATATGTGATCCTTCATAAAGAAAATATCAACTTTAAAAGAGCCAGGAGTTCCTTGTCCTTCCTTCCATACCTTTTTTTGGAGAAATTCAGTCTACAACATTGCCATACTATCTCACAATTTCTCATCACAAATATACGATGGGATATTGTTTGGGGATGAATCAAAAAAAGAGAAAGATTTGAGGACAAATGTGGGAATTCATAATTAAGTATACCAATTTCATCTATGGAATGGATGTACCCTCACAGTGAGTAGAGACTACTTCTGGTGTGCTTGTTTCAGGGGAGTTGTTTAATCCCTGTGCTCCAAACTCTTTGAGAAAACAAACATAAACTATCCCACCTGTCACAATAAATCTCATAAATCACAACCTTCCCATAAAACAAACATATTGAAAGGACATTTTTTTGGGGGGGGTGGTTTTTTTTTAAAACAATCTTAATAAGCAGGGTGTTTTTCTTGTTAAAAACTTCAAAGTGCTTTGAGATCCTCCCAGATGCAAGATTTTGTGTGAGTACAAATTATCATTATGCCTATGAACTGCATACACTATAAATTCAGGAAAAGTACAAATGCCTTAACTCTACAAACTGCAGTGTCCTTCAGACACTTTGATGTGTCTCCATAGCTATCAATTATTTGAGAGCCTCTTCTTTCTAAATAACACGCATCAAAGCATTCTCATGCACTCCCTTGTCCATCCAGCTGTTCCCTCAGAAATCATTTCCTCTAATTAACTCCTTGTTTTCTCCCTCCTTGATGAGGGCAGATTGCTGATGTAGCCTTATGAGTCTAGAGAAGGAGACAGATGCAGAATCTGGTGCATTAGAGGTAGTGGGGTGGTCTGGACTCAAGAAGACCTGAGTTCACATCTACCTCAAACACTGATGAACTCTATACATAAATTAGCAAAACCTCCAACAAGCAACAGTCCTAGAATGTCAAGATGGAGATGATGTACTTGGAATTACAAAATGGCTTTGTGAGAGAATGTCAGCATCTTTATAGTCATGGAACTCCTAGCAGCTCTGGCTCCACAGTCCCTCTGTGAATGGATACTTGGCCACATGTCACATCTGTGTGCTGGTCACACATATTCTTGCAGTGAGACTATGTCATACCTGATCATGTATGTTCCGTCTCTACTGGCAATGGGACAATTTGTGGAAAAGTTGCCCCAAGTGCACATGGGGGACTTTCTCTTGTAGCTATATTTTCTGCACTTTTAAATTCTTTTTTGTTTGAACTTACAGGCCTCCAACCTAGCTTTTTGAAAGTTAGCAAATAGATGAGGACAAAAGAACAATGGTCTTGAATGGGTTCTAGCCCATAAAATGTCTTGAATTAGGGCTGGATTTTCTGGAAGTCCCCATGTGAAGAGGGCTCCCCCAAGATCTGCACTGGAAGCATCATCTCTGAGAGGGATGCTGTTCTTGGCTGTACTTCTCCCTGCTTCTGTTCTCCAGTTCTGTGGTGCTCTTCTGCTCTCTACGAGGCTCCCAGCTTCCATTTGCTAACATCAGTAATTAAAAAGCCCTTTTCTGAAATGGGAAGGGTAATAACTCTTTATTCCACTGCTGAGGCAATGAGTTACTACATTTTTCTGGTTAGTGAAAGAACGCTTTCTAGAAACCATTCAGAATGTTGGAGGTTAAAATTAAGTCTGCTCTTTTGACTATATCTAGTGCTGATTTCAAGTTTGTATTAAGACTTATGGTTAGACAATTCCTTCTAACTCCCAGTTAATCTTTTATGGGGATCCTATCCCCTAACCTCATCTCAAAGACTTAAAAAAATCAGGTGTTGTGGGTATGTGTTGAACAAAGTTACTCTTACTATATTTTCCAAGAATTCTTGAGTGATGGGAGACACCTTTTTGGAGGAGAGACTTTAAAACGTACTTTGCGGTACCAAAATGCAGTTTTACAAGCAATAAATATAGAGATATTATATTCTCTACACCTTTCTGCCAGTTGTGTGATTTTTAAAGATGTGGAACACTGTGGCAGAGACATGTTAGAACCAGCTCCAATAAGATCTCAAGAGTCAAGTGTTAAATTTTCATTGTGGACATTTATGCCTCCAGAAATTGGCAAATGCTATAATTAGGAGTTAAATTATTATTTGTGGTGTATCTAAATCTAAGAAAGTGATGAATATGTTAATAAAGAAGATTAAACTTAAAAGTGTCTAAGGCATACTTTTGTTTGGAGAGCTGGTTGTTCAACATTTATCAGCACACCTCCTGACTATGGAATATAATTTCAAAAATCTTCTTTATTTTCTTCTTTGTTGGGAGAGGTTTTTTGCTGTCCAGAATACAATGTAATCAAGGGGTTCGTTGCTGGCAGATACAGATAACAACAAAAGTAGGAGAAATACTGGAAATCTGGAAAAGGACAAAGGTTTTTTCAGTTTTCATAAAAGAGAAGCATAAAAATTGGAAGCTGGTGGACTTGACTTTAATTCCTGGGAAAGTTCTAAAACACCCATAAAGTGACGGTTAGTGAATATCTGAAAAAAAAAGTAATGAGTACAAGGAACATCAAGATTTCGTCAAGAAGAGATCATATGAAACTAAGTTTCTTGCCTTTTTAACAGTATTAATAATTTATCAGAACAGAGGAATGTTGCAGATAGGCTTAACTTGGATTTTAACAAAACATTTTATAAAGTATCTTTATATTGGTATTATGAAGATGGAGGAATGTTGACTAGATGATAAAGCATTTGAAACATTTGAATAAATTCAGAACATATTGTAAAGTCAGACTTAAAAAGTAGCAGTTAATGGTTAGATGTCAATATTTCCAGAGATCTCCAGTGGAATGCCCAAGCATTTGTCCTTCATTCTATACTGATTTATACTTTTATTAATTTGAATTTTATTTATTTGAATGAAGGTAAAGATGGCATTCTTATCAGATTTGCAAATGACACAAAGCAGAGAGGGATAATTGACACATTAAATAACAATGCTGGCTCTGGATTCAGATGACATGAATTCAAACAGAACCCCCATTGACTTTTGGCTGTCATTTAACTTCTCTAAGCCTCAGTTTATTATCTATAAAATAAAAAGAGTGGACTAGATAACCTTTGAGGGTACTTCCAGCGCTATATCTATGATTCTAGGATATTCTGTTGAGGTTATTGATCAAAAAAAGTCTACTCAGGCTAGAGCACTGGATAATCTAATAATATAAAATCAGTGGAGCTAAATGTAAAGTTTTACAATTAAGTTTTAAGAAATCATCTTTAAGGTTATCCAACTGAGCATACTCTTTGATCCAGCAGTGTTTCTACTGGACTTACATCCTAAAAAGATCTTAAAGGAGGGAAAGGGATCCACTTGTGCAAAAATGTTTGTGGAAGCCCTTTTTGTAGTGGCCAGAAACTGAAAACTGAGTGGATGCCCATCAATTGGAGAATGATTGAGTAAATTATGGAATATTCATACACCTGGGAAGTTTGAGCCCAGAGAAAAAGAGATGTAATAGTTATGCTCAAGTGTAATCTGTAGCCTGGGCGACCCCAAGAGTTCTGAGCTCAGATAAATTAGACCTGTCCTAGGGACTTGACCCAAAGAGTCAAGTCAATTTCTCTTTGGCTTGCTGACTCTACCCAGAGTTCTCTGGGGGGCAATCTCTAAATAAAACTTTGGTAAATTCATGTTTTCTCAAATGTGGATAAGAGGGTACCCAATGCCTGCCTATGTACTCTATGTACAATATAGGTACTGGTTTATACCAGGCTTTATTTCACTCTCACAAAAAAACAATTAAATATAAAGGATTCCCAAGGATCCAAGATATAGAAACATGTGAAACCTCTAAATAATCCATGGAATTTCTGTGAAAAATAAATTGACTTTGAAGGTGAGAAGAAAGAGCTGTTGCACAGTTACCTTTCCCTAGACCTGCAAGATCTACGAATCCCATGGTGAGATCTGGCTTGTCAAGGTCTACATCTCTTCCTATCTTAACTTCTGCCCCTTACCCTGGACATTACTTTAGTTCCTCAGCCACATGATTATGTCCTATTGGCTTCCTTTTCCAACAAGCGCACCCCTGAGGGAATTTCCCTCTAGAAGGCTTGTGCTTGATTGTACAGACTTAGGAACCCTTAGATTAGGGATTCCTCCTAAAATACCTATCAAAGTTGGTACAGTCCAGGAAAATACCTTTTTTTTTTTTTTCTGGCTAAAAGAGTAGGAAACTCAAAATACCCCTTCTCCACCCAGGAAGTTATGATTCAATCCTTGAATTCCCCGGTCAGGACAAGGACAAGCACTGTCATGTACTTCTACGCCATGGCCATCATCTGTCCTTGGTTGAGGGAGTGTTCAGAAAAGGGCAACCACAATGGTGGAAAAAACGAGAGCTGATCAAAGGGACTTGGGACATTTAGTCTGGAGAAAAAAAGGCTCAAGGAGGACACTCAACCTGCCTTCCACTATCATTTGGAAGGAGACTCAGTCTTGTACTGCTTGGCTCCAGAGTGTATAACGAGGAACAATGGTGAAAATTATAAAGAGGAAAATTTAGACTTAGTGACTGGGAAAAGTTCCTGTCAACTACAGCTACTCCCAGATATGAAAAGTGGAACACACGTTTATAATATAAGGTGTGAACATATCTAGTCACTGCCAACCTAAGGAGGCATGAAAAGTATATGTTCCCAGAAGATGAGTCCTTTAACATTTTTATTGGTGACCTGGAAAAGGCAGCTTGTTTATTAAAGGTGCAGATGACACTAAGGCACAAAAAGAATGGAGCCAGGCAGCTTAATTAGCTATGGCATTGGAATGAAATGCATCTTCACTGAATGTTCAGGTGATAGTATGACCCAGAAGGAATGGATGGAGACAGTACTTTGCATAATAATATCAAATTGGCCCTGGGAAATTAGAGAGTTGAGAAACCAAGAGAATGAAATTCAGTGAGGACAGATGCAGAATAATATATCTGGAGAGGCAAAGGAAACTAATTATATGAGGATGAAGAAGGATTTTGGACAAATTGAAGATGAAATAGTGGATTATATACCATTCATCAACAATGTAACATTCCTATTCCATAATGAAATATAATTTTAAAATCAAGCTTTAATGAGTAGAGCTATTAAATTTTTAAAAATTGTTTTAAAAATTGTTAAGTATCTACCTTTTTTTGCAGAGTACTATTTCTAGGTTAGTTTAAGACATGATCACCATCTTTATGAATCTTATAGTTTAGTAAGGGAATATGACACATAGAAAACTATAATGTATGATTAAAATTATATATAAACTGTACATTAGAGAGGAAAAAACAAAATCTTATATATGGGAAAAGATGTTACCAGTTAAGACTTCATTGAGGAGGGAGCATATGAATTGGGATTTAAAAGATAAGTAGCAATTCAAAAGTATCATTCCTTTCTGGTGTCCATTCCTGTCTCTCTATGCTTCTCATATTCCCCAGTTTCCTTTTATATATTGCCTTACTCTATAAGGAAGTCACTTCTGGAGGCAGCGACTATCTCTATATGGGTATTTTTGTATTATGTGTATATAATATATATGCATACACACACACATATATATATATATATATACACATATAGCCATGTGTACTTGTATATATATGCATGTATATTCCCAGTGTTTATCACATAGAAAGTGCTTAATAAATCCTTGTTGATTTGATTTGGACTAAGGAAAAAGGAAAAGGAAAACATTCCAAGAATAGCAAATAATATGAATAAAGACATTTAGGGTAAAGGGCAAAAAGCAGGGCATGTTAAGGGACAGAAAGTAGTCCAGTTTAGTTAGAGTGAAACTTGAATAAAAGGACAAAGCTGGAAAATTAAAGTGGTTTAGGATTATTAAGGTCTTTAGTTTCCTTCTAAGTAGATAATTTAAACTTTATTTGGTTGGCACAAGAAACTACTGAAGATTTTTGATCAAAGAATTACCCTATCTAGAGCTATGCAGAAAGAAGATTAATCTGTTTTTTAATATAGCAAACTACTTTGCTGTGCTCCTGATAGAATTAATGAAGTTAGGAGGAAAATCAGCTTTAAGAGAAAAAAATAAGCTCAAATTTGAGGTGCCAAAGGGACACCAAAATGGCGATGCTCTGTAGGATGTTAGTTAGCAAGGTGGATCTACATCTGAAAAGAGATCAGGATTGGATAAATAATTTTGGAAATTATCTTTTTAAAACCATCATTTGGCACTATGGATGTGAATGAGATTATCAAATGGGAGAACATAGAGAAAGGAGGGAAAGGATCAAGGATAGAGACTTAGGAAATGAGGAAAAGAGGGGATGGGAAAAGGATAAGGAGTCGGAAGAATAATTAGAGAGGGAGGAAGAAAACCAAAGGAACATGTTGCCTGTGGAGCCAGAGAAGTCACAATCATCCTAAAGGAGGAGATGATCAACAGCATCAAATGCCATAGAGGAGTTATAGAGGATGAAGACTGAAAAAAAGAGCCTTCGTTAAGGAAGTCATTACCAGAGTAATGGTAGGGATGGATGTCAGATTCCTAAAGGGCTGAGGAAGAAGGTAAGTAATGTAGTTGTAGCAACAGCTGGGTGATGTGCAAGTGTAGTTGTAGACAACTTTTCAAAGATAGTCTGTAAGAACAATGAAATTTTTGTAATTTCTTCAATAAGCATTTGTTGAGTCCTTATGATAAGAAGGCTATGATACCATGTACTATATGTGTTGTGTGATTTTTAAAAGGAGAAATAAAGATTAATGTTTTTAAGGAGCTTACAAAGCAGTCAGGGAGATAATATGCACATGAAAGGACATAGAAGTAATACAGAATAACTTTTAGAGGAAAGAACATTACTCTAGGTGCTGTTGCCGAGCTGTTTTTCAGTGATCCATTTGGGTTTTTCTCGGGAGTGGTACATCATTTCCTTCTTCAGCTCATTTTACAGATGAGGAAACTGAGGCAAACAGGGTTAGGTGACTCGCCCAGAGTCATACAGCTAGTAAATGTCTGAAACCAGATTTTAATTTGGAAAGACTTGATTTCCTGACTTTGGGTCCTGTGCTCCATCCATTATAGCTCTACTAGGAGCCAACCTGAGTTCTAATCCCAATGTGTCACTAACTGGGTACATGACCCATAATATGATCCTCCCTGGGTTTTACTCTATCATCTGTAAAATTAGAGCAGATGGTCTCTAAAACACCTTCCAGTTCTAACATTTTACCTCACTGAGCTCTCTAGCTGTGAGTACAAAGCAATGTCATGCAAGCTTCTCCATGCAAAGAACCTCTGCTTCTGAACTTGATTTCCTCTAATCTTTGGGACCATATTGATTTGGTTATGATCGCTGCAGTTCAGAGACTAATTCCTACTTTGGTGAGCTGCTCTGGTTAGCCAATTCAGACAGTTTCTAAAACTTCAAGGCTTAATAAGGAGCAGTAGAAGTTCAGAAAGCAATGGTCAATCAGTTAATCAGTGTGCTTCAAACATCGAGGTGCTTATGCCTTCTCAAGTGAACTTCAGGGTGTGCCCTCAGACTATTACTCACCCTAAAACCAACTAAGCCTTTCTTCCTGTCTCATTCTCTTTCTTTTTGTCATTGCCTCTGCCTTTCTCTCTTTTCTTACCTTTCCTCCTCCACCCTCCCAAACCTAAGCCTAGGATCAGCGGGAGCTAAATTTGCTGGGATTTGAGTTTCCTGATCATTTGGAAGAAGATGCACAGCCAAGAGTTAGCTATATTCTCCTCTTCATAGTGGTTTTCTAAGCAAGCCCAGGCAAGAGTCCTAAGATCTTGGTTGCTATGTATTGTCACCTGGGAGCACAAATTACACTTGCTTATTTGCTACTAGGGAAAAAAAGGTTGTGACCAACAGGAAGGGAAGGTAACCAAGAGGGGCAATCTGCGGTACCCAAATCTCCCAGGCAAAAAAGCCTTTTTTGGGAAGAAATTGTGACTCTGGGAATGAGCTGGAAAAGAAAAAATTCTATTTATAGTAAGCGTGGGACAAAGAAACACAGCTACAGCTCGCATCCACATTTAAAATTACCAGCTGCCCCCAACCACAGGAATTTATTCTCTCTCCATCTATGTCCAGGAGTCAGAAGCTTTTTGATGCTCTGATTTGGCTTTCCTGAACAGGTTGCCAAGGAAATTTCTGTCTGCAAATTTCACTTCATTTATGTGTAGGAAAGTTTTTAAACTTTGAAAATTCCACTGGACAGGAAAATTAGGACAGGAAATAAATGACTTTTTACACTGGAGCTAGGTTATGTCCACTGAACTCCAGGATGATATTATTTCTGTTCAAAACAAATCATTGCCCCAAAACAATATGAGATCCTCTGGTGCTGAAATTGTCGTTGACCCTTAAAAAAAAGAAGCTCAATAGAGATCCAGAGAATCCATTCTACCCTCTCTGGGAAATATTAATATTAGTGAGTGAAAACGCCTATCTCACAGGCATGAAGTATGTGGAGGAGTGTAGGTGCTCTCAGGGAACAGCAATTAATTTAGTCAGTGGATGGCTAGTCATAAGGGGTGGAGCTGTCCCTAAAGACTTGTGGGGCCAGAGCCAGAAAAGCTGAGGATTGCAAAAAGGAGAGGGAGGGGCCCCTGAAGCCAGGCTCTCCTCCATCCCTAGGGCCACTTCATGATTAACACATAGCAAGTACCAAAGTGCTACAGAGGAAACCGAAAGGGCATCCACAAACCCCGGCAGTCTGGGGAGGAAGTTAGGATCAGGGGATGCTGGATGAATACCACCAAAAAGTCTTCTTTATAATGAAACGATCTCTGCTCTAACTCTATGAAGATCCTACAAAGGACACTGTTTTGTAGACTGGCCTAACTGTAGATGTTTTTAATGCTAACGTAGGTGAATATCTATAGAATATGTTTGGAGAGACACTAGACTACCTTATTTCCTTGTCCAGAAAAAATGGATGGATAAAGGAAGGAATAAATGAGTGAAAAAGCATTTATTAAATGTGTATCATATATCAGACACTGTGCTAAGTATTAGGGATACAAATACAGGCAAGCAAGTCCCTGCCCTCAAGGAACTTATGTTCTAAAAGGGAAAAGATGAGGGGGAGGGGAAACAGAAGGGGAAGAGAATTACATGATTCTGCATGTAAAGTGACTAGGGAGCTTGATCAAGATGAGACAAAAACTCATTTATGAGAGCCCATAGACCCCTTTTTGGTGGGAGGAGGATGAGGAGAACCACTGGGGTGTATAGGCAGCAAAGTTTGTAAATGGCCAGGAAACGACAAATAAATGTTTGTTGTTATTATGACATCTGAATCTATCATTACAGATTCATATCTTTGGATACTTTGAGAGAATTTCTGATCTTTGAAACATACAGGTTTAAAATGCAGACATTCTTTATTTTTAAAAAACATCATAAAATTTTGTTTTTTATTTAATTTTTTTCTTTTTAAATTGTGAGTTCCAAATTCTCAGGTCTCGTCTCTCTCCCACCTCTTCCCACATCCACTAAAATGTCGAGCAAAATGATGTCAATTATACATGTGAAATCATGTAAACTATATTAGCCATTTTTAAGAGCAAGAGAAATAAAAAATGTGGAAATTATTCTTTAATATGCTGTCAGAGTTAATCAGTTCTCTTTGTCTGAAGTGGATAATTTTTTTCATCATGAATTGTTTGAAATTATTTTAGATCTTTGTATTGCTCAGTGTAGCCAAATCTTTCACAGCTGATCATTACAACATTACTGTGTATAATAAACTCTCTGTCCTCACTTCGCTTTGTATCAGTTCATGCATGTTTTGCCATGTTTTTCTTAAATCACCCCTTCATAATTTCCCATAGCACAATAATACTCCATCACAATCACATGCTACAACTTATTCAGCTAACCCCTCAAATTCCAATTCTTTGCCACCACAAAAGGATTTAATAAATATGCTTTTTATATATAGGTCTTTTTCCTTTTTCTTTGATGTCTTTATTATATACTCAATATATATTTAAGAAATGAGGTCTTTATCAAAGAAACTTGCTAGAAAATTTTGGTACCTTTTAGCAAAATAGTTTCCCTGATTATCTCATTTACTGAGATCTAGTTTTGTTTTTGCTTTGTCTGACATCATGATTGCTACCCCTGACATTTTTACTTAAGCTGAAGCATAACAGATTCTGCTCCAATCCTTTATTTTAACTCTGTTTGTGTCTTTTTGTTTCAAGTGGACCTTTTATTAGCAGCATATTGTTGGATTCTGATTTCTAATTCATTCTTCTGTCTGTTTCTGTTTTTGTGGGAGAGCTCATTTCATTCAGTCACAGTTATAATCATTCTGTATTTCCATTTTCTTCTATTTTGTCTTCTCTCTCTTTTTATTATTTCTCTTTAAAAGTCTATTTTGCTCCTAACCATTGATTCCATTAATCAATCTTCCCTTTCACCATTTTCCTCTCCTCTTTTGTCTTATCTCCTTTCCCTTCTATTTCCCTTACATTTTATACATTACTGAATGTTTGTATATTCTTCCTTCTTTGTACAAGTTCCAATGAGAGGGAGGTTCAAGCATTGCCTGATACACCTGCTTTCAGGTATAAAAGCTCTTCCTTGAGTGCCTCTTCTGTGTGAGAAAAAATTTCCCCATTTTACCTCTCTCTTCCTTTTTCTCCCAGTATATCTCTCACACCCCCCTTTTTTGAGATCATTCTTACATAATTAACTCACAACTATGCCCTTTGAGTGTTTAGATTCATTTTAACAGCTCTAATAATGATAAAGTTCTTAGGAGTCACATGTATCATTTTCACATATAGAAATGTAAATAGTTTAACTTTATTGAATCATTTATGATTACTATTTCATGTTCACCTTTTTAAGCTTTTCTTGAGTCTTGAACATCAAATTTTCTATTAAGCTCTGTTCTTTTCATTAGGAATGCTTGAAAGTCTTTTATTTCATTAAATACCCATTTCCCCCCCACCCCCCATATAGAATATTCTGTTTAGCTGTGAAGGTTATTTTTGGTTGTAATCCCAGATCTTTTACCTCTTGGAACATCACATTTCAAGTCCTGTGCTCTTTTAACATGGAAGCTGCTAAAAAGTACCATAGGCAATAAAATAATAACAAAAAAATTTCTCTAATAAAGATCTCATTTCTCAAATATAAACTGAGTATATGAACTGAGTCAAATTAATAAAAATGAGAGCCATTCCTCAAATGATAAATTGGCAAAGATATGAACAGGCAGTTTGCAGAAGAATAAATCAAATCTTGTATTATCATAACTATAGTACCACAATATTCGAATTGTTCCTTTCTGGCTGCTTAAAATATTTTCCTCCTTGGCCTGAGGGCTCTGGAATTTGACAATAATATTCTTAGGAGATTTTCTTTGGGGATCTGTTTCAGGAGGTGATTGATGTATTCTTTTGATTTCTATTTTACCCACTGAATCTACCATCAGATATCAGAGCAGTTTTCCTTGATAATTTCTTGAAATAGGATGTTTAGGTTTTTTTTTTTTTTTTTTTTTTATCATGACTTTCAGGTAATACAATAATTTTCCAATTATCTTTCGTCAATCTCTTTTTCTGTTTAGTTGTTTTTACCAACGAGATGTTTTACATTTTCTTCTATTTTTTGGCCTTCTTTTAGCTTTATTTGACTATTTCTTTAAGTCTCATGGAGGCATTGGCTTCTAATTACCCAGTTCTATTTTTTAAGGAATTCTTTTCTTCAATGAGATTTTGTACCTCCTTTTCCATTTGGCCTGTTCTTCTTTTTAAGGAGTTCTTTTCTTCAGTGAATTTTTATGCTTCTTTTGCCATTAGACCAGTTCTGTTTTTTAAGATGTGATATTCTTCAGATATTTTTTGTGCCTCTTTTACCGAGATATTAATTCTCTTTTCATAATTTTCTTGCAATATGCTCATTTATTTCCCCAATTTTTTTTTTACTAATTTTATTTTTTCTTTAACTCTTCCTCAAAATTCTTTTTAGGTTTGGGTTCAAGAATAAAAATTTATTTTTTTTTTGCTTTTTTTTTTTTTTTTTTCACATTTTATGTCTTTTTCTGAGTTTATGTCTTGGGCTTGCCTTCCAATAGTAGCTTTTGAATGATTAAATTCTCTTTTTTAATGATTGTTCATTTTTGCAGCCTATTTCATGACTTTGAATTTTCATATTAAAGTGAGGTTCTGCTTACCTGGGAGTGGGGAGGCACCGTCCAACTTTTGGATTTTTTAATGCGGCTGTTTTTAGAGCTGTTATCAGGATGTCTATAGGTTTTTCAATGCTGCCAAGGTGGTGGGATCCTAGGAGAGATATGGTCATGTTCTTTTGGTCTGCACTCTGATTTTAACCCAGGAAGGACCCCCAGCTACCCTGAAAGCCTAAGCACTCTTTGCCTTGGAACTATGACCAGGGCCACTGCTCCCTTGTACCTGACTCCTTCAATACTCCTCTCCACCCTAAAATTGTGACCCAGAAACACATATGCCAGAATTCCCAATCAGAATCATCTTATTACCAGCAAAGGATCCTTATAATTCCTTTTTTATCAATTGTCCAACCTTCTTAATATCTCTGGACTGAGAGCTCCTGAGGCTGCTGAAGTTACTGTTGCTCCTGTCACATGAGCTCCAGATAGGCTTCCACCACAGAGCTATAGGCTTTTCCTGCCAGCCTCCTGTTTTCCTAAGCCAGAAAAATGTCTCACCCTAGGTGTCATCTTTTACGCTTTTCCCTTCTTCACCCCCTATGTTTAATCAGTTGCCAGTTATCTCGAGGTGAATAGCATTTTCCTTCATGAGTCCTTTGCACTTGTCTTGGATCATTTTGTTGGTGAGAAAAGCTAAGTCATTTCTAATTGATCATTGCACAATGCTACTGATGCTGTGTATAATGTTTTCCTGGTTCTGCTCATTTCACTTTGCATCAGTTCATATAAGTTTTTCCAAGTTTTTCTGAAATTTGCCTATTCATCATTTCTCATTGCCTAATAATAGAATTCCATTACATCCACATACTATAGCTTGTTCAGGCATTCCCCAGTTGATGGATGCCTCCTCAATTTCCAATAATTTATCACCACAAAAAGAGTTGCTATAAATATTTTTTGCACATATAGGTCTTTCTTCCTTTTTTATTTCTTTGGGATACAGACCTAGGAGTGGTATGGCTGAATACACAGTTTGGTTCCCCCTTTTTTAGGTCATATCAGCCAATCTGATAGGTCATACTTCAATCTGAGATGGTTCCTCAAACCTCTGCTCCTTTGGCCTCTGTTTAGAGATGTATAAGGCAGAACCTATCCTCTTGAAGAAACCCATTCTATTCATGACCAAACAAAATTACATTTTTTTTGGCAATTACAAAATATAATATAGGTATATTTATTATTTATAAATAATACATTATGGAGGTTGGTCTACATGGTCCCTCTCAAACTCTCAAAGTCAGTGATTTTGTGAATGTGAATACAAAGATCTTTGCAATCTATGTAGAAAACAGGCTCTTCCCATTGTGAGGGACGAGCACACTGGAAAATTGGACAAAAGTAGGGCAGAAGTAGAAAAACAATTATTGTGGCCTGGTGGTTGTGAAGGAGTTGAAGGAAATGTTTATTAAGAAACTTCATCTATATCATGTCCACTAACTATGAGAATCCCATAGTACTCTATTCTGGATCCTCTTCTCTTTTTTCTCTCTTTTATCTCCCTTAGTAATCTCATCAGTTCTCATACATTCAATTGCTATCTCTAGATAGATGGTTCCTAGACACATATCCAGTCCTTTCCTGAGCTGTAGACCTATATCACCAACTAACTTTTGGACATCTCAAATAGATGTCTTTTTTAGGCATGTCAAATTTAGCATTAATATTAATATCAATAATTAATAATAATAGAAAAATGACAGTATTTATATCACTCTTTAAGATTTGCAAACTGATTTTACATATGCTATTTTATATGATTATAAGAATAAGCCTGTGAGATAAGTGCTATTTCTACCCCTATTTGATCCCATATAAATGGAGAAACTTAGGCTAAGAAAGTTTAAGTGATTTGTTCAATTTGTAAGTATTTGAGGCAGGACTGGAAATCAGGATTTCCTGTCTGCAAATCTAACATTCTAACTACTACGCTGTCCAGCTGCCATTATTTTTTCTTCCGTATGCTTCCTTCTCTCAAGCTTCCCTATTACTCTGTACTATCATTCTCCCACTCACCCAAACATATAATGAGATTGTCATCCTTGACTCGTCATTCTCTTTCATCCCATATATCTAGTCTTGTCATTTCTACTCTCACAGTATCCCTCACAGTATCACATCTGTGAAATAAGTCGGTTGGACTAACTGGCCTCTGAGGTTCTTCCACCCAAAGAACCTTTGACTCTCTTAAAATAAAAACTAATAATGCTACTGCCGCCGCCACCAATAACCTATCCAGAATGGCATCGTGTGACCTCTTCCTTGTAATGGATAATAAACCTCCTCGAGAAAAACAATAATCAGTTTCTTCATCATCCTAAGGTCCTTCTATAAGATGTGGAAGGTGATAGCTGAGCTAAAACAAATGACCTGATATGAAGAAAATGCTACTGAATTTGGAGGTGGGAGAGACTTGAATTGAAGTCCTTCCTTTAACAATTGTGACCTTGGGCAAATCACTTAATCCGCAAAAAAGGGAATAATTATAACTCCATCTTGTACAAAATTGTTAGGAATAGGGATTGGGACTATGACATCAATATATAGGGAATTCCCAAGTGAAGAAACATTCTCTCCAAATAGAGTTGTCAGCTTCTCTGCCATTTATAGCTTTACAGTTGATTAGAATCTTGAGTGTTTAGGTGACTTAATCATGTGGTTTGGAGGCACCTTTCTCAATTCACTGCATAGCTCCCCCCAGACGCAGCTGCTTCAGTCTCAGTCTCAGGAGCCTCTTTTTTCCTCAAGCAATGATTCTTTGCTTATGATGTACAGTGTCAGAGAATGCTATAAAGGGAGAGGTCTTAAGACCCTCCCCTTTTTGAAGACACAGGACCTCAGTGAAAAAGGCCTTGATTTGGGGCCTTTATGTTTGTCCTTTTCCATTCCATTGTTAAGGCAGGGGATTCTCTGACCTTTAGAGTTTGGGAAGTTTGGGAAAGAACAACCATAGGAATCTATAGAAGTCAGTGGGTAGACCAGATTCAAAGCCTCGAGGAGCAAGGAGCCACCTTTAGAGTAACTTTTAGGGACTGTAACCCAGCAGTAGCTGAGATGCAGACTTATGTGGCAGTCATGCTGCATCTGGACATGAACTAGGTGAGACTGATGCTCAGCAGAGTCAACTAATTCTTGAGCCTATTCCAAAAGAGAATAAGAATTTTTTTTGGGGGGGGATACTCTCTTAGATATTGGGAGGGAAAGATTTGTACATTTGTTTTTTGCTATATATTTTTGAAGCAAATATCTCTTTGTTAAAAATAAGTCAATGATGGGGGCAGCTAGGTAGTGCAGTGGATAGAGCACCAGCCTTGAATTCAGGAGGACCCGAGTTCAAATCTGGTCTCAGACACTTAACACTTCCTAGCTGCGTGACCCTGGGCAAATCACTTAACCCCAGCCTCAAAAATAACTAAATAAATAGATAAATAAATAAATAAATAAATGTTAAGTAGTTAAAAGGAAATGGAGTAATAGTCACTACAGCTTAATAATAGGGGAAAACAATTAGTGAGGACTCAAGTCAATGGCAATAGAGAGAAACCAACTGCAACCACTCAGGGTTATCCCCCTGAGGAAGATCAGAAGTCTAGAAAAGAGAATCAAAACAACACTATATTGAAATGATTGGGAACTCCAATATTCTTAGTTTCTTTCTCTAAGTTCTATCCTTCACTTCTGCCGGTTTTGCTTATAAAATTTTCAAGACTTTCTGCGTGTGATTTGTCTTTTGATCTAGCTTTGATGCTTGTTCTATCATTTGCCTATTCACCCTCTAACAAAACAATTTTATTTCTCACTGATTCATGTTTTTATTTATATCTCCCTTTATTTCTTTATGTTGGTGATTTTCATTAACCTTTTGTTCTGTTCCTTCTTAATTGAAGATAAGCCTTTCTTTACAAATGTGAGTTTTTTATTTTTCTTCAAAGGGGTTATTACCCAAATTACCCTTTGCTGATTTTAGTTTATTTCTATCTTATTGTTAAAGTTAATTCATTATTTTTTCTTTCTGGTGACTTCTCTTCAAGCTGTTAATCTGTAATATTCATTATGCTAGAGGAATTCTCCCCCAAAATTATTTATTACTTTCTCACTTCCATTTCTTCATCTGAAGGTCTATTCCTTTTGAGCCTCACTGATTTCTTCCCTTCTTTTCAAACTTCCCCTTTTCATTTGGAAACATCTCTGTCTCTATCTTGTGAGGAGTATTTGGAAGCTGGGCTCTTATATTATTTCTCACCATCCACCATCTTGTTGGAACTCTTTTTTGATTGTCCTTCTAACTTCACTATTACTACCAATTAGTTACATCTGTAACATCCTCACATCTGTAGTCTTGGCAGTAGCTTTGATTCTTTGCTTTCCCTTACCTCTCATATCCAATCACTTACCAGGTCCTTTCAGTTCCATCTCCCCAACATCTATTGCATTTTCTCCTCCTTTGGATTTCCCTTATCACTTTGCTAATACGATCCATCTTTTTTATGTGAATATGGATTATATTACAAGAGTACACATCCCCTCTCTAATCTAGTCTTCCCATAACCGCCTTTCTAATTTTCCTAATATACAGCTCTGGTTATATCATTCCTCTGTTCAGAAATCTCCATTGGTTCCTATTGAATAGCAACAGCAGATCACAAATTTGCAGCATTTTAAGGTTTGCAAAGCATTTTCTTTACTATTATGTACTTTCTTTCTATTCTTTACTATTCCTTACTTTTTATTCTTTCCTATTATGTGCAAGTGTTTTTATCTCCATTTTACAATTGAAGAAATTGAGATTTAAAAAAGTTCAATAACTTATTCATGGTCACACTACTCATAAATGCCAGATTCAAGATTTAAATTTATGTCTCCTGATTTTAGTCCAGTGCTTTTCCTGCCATCCTTGGCGCTATGCTTGTTTTTATATTCAATCTATGTAGGGTTCAGTCAAATGGTGCTTTAATCCCATCCAACCCTAATGTCACTCTACACTCTTCCACTTCTATGTGTTTATTTATTATATTCAATATTTCTTTCCCCTTCTTTGCTGGCTGAATTACAACCTGTCCTTTTAATGATTTCTCAAATGCCACCTTCTTCATTATATTTTCTCCAATCTCTTCAGTTAGTAATGACATTCTCTTTTGTAGTGATTGTTCCAATAGAATCTTCCTTTATAATAAAGTACTACACTATGTCTGACAACCTATAATTCACCTTTTTGCCAAGATAGTACATTAGTAACACTGGTAACAAATAGAATTTTTAAAGATAAACCTCATTAAGTCATTGACAATCTGGGGACTAAAAGAAGTCTCATTGATTCTGATACCCTGTTTTCCTTTATCAATAACAATGGACTATTTTTATATATTATTTCTATAAGAAGAGAAATTTGTATTTCATTAATGTTTATTATATAGCTCTTTGTTTTTCACTATGTTAATATATTTGTCATGTATTACACATTATAGTCACCACTGTTTGTATGTTACTCCCTATTCACATCCTTTGGCAGGTCCAGATCTATGGTTTCAACTACAATTGATTATTTGTTATTCTATTTGCTAAAATGTCTTTTGTTAGAAAGAATGTGGCATCTGACAGATAACAACAATAGAATTGGCAAGGGGTCATCAACTGTGGCTTTTGAGTGAATATAAGCCCACTAAGAACCTAGAACCTAGCAGCTTTTCTATAGGTCACATATATGAGGAGGACTACTTCAAGGGTTAAATCAAAAAGAAAGGGGACTAATTCAATAAAAAATTGACATAAAAATGATACTACCTATCAGAGAAACTACTTGAATTTTTCCTTATGCTCATCAGTGTAAGGATGTGGTTCCCGCAAAACATGCCCTCCTGGCAGTTACACATCAGAGTTCACATACTTTTAAAAGGTCTCTGCTGATTATTTCTTTTTTTTTTTTTTTTTTTTTTTTGGTTTTTCTGAGGCTGGGGTTAAGTGACTTGCCCAGGGTCACACAGCTAGGAAGTGTTAAGTGTCTGAGACCAGATTTGAACTCGGGTCCTCCTGAATTCAAGGCTGGTGCTCTATCCACTGTGCCACCTAGCTGCCCCCGATCTGCTGATTATTTCAAAGAAAAATTCAGGATGAGCTTGAGAAATGAAAATAAAATCCTCCGCTTAAATTCTTCAAAGTTCTTTTACTCCTTCTACTCTTCCAAAACCTAATAAAGTAACATTCAGTAGCCAGTGGAAGTCTCAGGACTATTATCAGACCACAGGAAAAAAAAAAAAAAAAAACATTCCAAACCACAGAGATACTTTTTAAAAGTGATTCTGTCCTTCACTTCCCTGGAGTGGCTGCCTCCATTAAGAACACTGTGTTTCTAATGAAAAGCTTACTGTCTAAAATAAGAGATCACCTTCTCCAGTGTTCCCCTTCAGTAATGTCACTGATTTTTGTAATAAGAACAAAAAGATCTAAGCTCCTTACCTCATATCTTGGCAGGTTAAGACATCTTTCAATTCATCTTTAATCTCATCTTGGCTCGGACTGCATTTGCCAAGTCATCCTAAATATGATTAAGGAAATGCACATTTTCCCCCTTATATGGTCAGTAAAAACAGATCCACCCTCCTGGTAAAAGTTAAGTGGACTAGTAGAACAATGAGATGATCTCCACCTCCAACCTTACCACCAGCTCAGGAAGCATTTTCTTTGAAAACAGTATTCACTAGGAGAAAAAAATGGAAAAACCCCCACAAACCAGTTGCAGAATCATAATATTAATCATTTGGAGTTGGAAGGAACCACATGACCAATGTCTAATCCACCTTTCTCCAAAACCAGCACTTACTGTACCCAGTTATCTCCCTCTTCTTTGTAAAGACATGGTAGAATGGAGGTTGTCAGACATGGTTTTAACTGTACTTTCTGTATTTTAACTAGTGGCAGGGGACAGCAATCATTGGGAAATGACAGATTTTTTTTTTAAGAATACCAATAAGGGCAGCTAGGTAGCACAGTGGATAGAGCACTAGCCTTGAAGTCAGGGGGACCTGAATTCAAATGTGACCTCAAACACTAAACGCTTCCTAACTGTGTGACCCTGGGCAAGTCACTTAACCCTAATTTCCTCAGGAAAAAAAAAGAACACCAATAAAACACTTGTATTGATCACTTGGATACTACTTAAAGTTGATGCATAGCTTCCTTATCACTGATTACTAGCAAAGGGTTCTGTCACTGGCCACTGTTTCAGAGCCATGACTCCATTTACCATAGCAGGTTCCTTGGCTCTAGCTCTTGATCCAGTTCATCCCTGGATTTCATACACTTGAACCCAGGGCCCCATGACCAGTGATGATTGACAAGTTTATTGCCATTAAAGGAGATGACAGTCACAGAATTGTTCAGCTGAAACTGACTTTAGTGATCACCTCATTCATTTTTCTTATTTTATAGATAAAGAAATTGAGACCCAGAGAACTTATAAGTGACTTGCTTCTGTGGCTACACAGAGAATGATGGAACTAGGACCAATTCTCAGATCCATTGCAATATTTTGTAAAATGGATTTCAAAATCAGGTTTTAAGGAAATAAAGAATAGTTGCATGCTGCAGGAAATGTTTTAATTCCTGCCACATACTTCACATGAACTTTTAAATTCCCAATGGCATGAATGTTAATCATCAATAGATCAATCAATCAATTAAGAAACAAAGTATTGTTCTAAGTAGTAGGGACATAAAAAGAAGCAAAAGACAGTCCTTGCATTAAAGGAGCTCACAATCTAATAAACATGTCAATAGAATGCATGAATAGGGGAGAAAGGGATGAAGCAGCTCTTAACTAAAAACTAAAATACAAGAGATAGTTTAGGAATTAAAAGGAGTAGGTTAATATAGAAAGAGAAACTCAAAGGGACAAAAAGGAACAAAGGAATAAAAATTATATCCATAGGAAAAAAGGCACTTATTAAACATGTATTAAATGAATGTTAATTGGATGGATGAATAAATGAAAAATCAGCTCAATAACCTTTATGAGTGACTAATGTATAGAGCACTGCAGGGGGAGTCCTGAATGAATTCAGGGACAAATATTCTTTGCTATCAAGGACTTTACAATGAAATTGGAAAGACCAAATACAAATAAAAAGAATTCACTTTTACAGAGCAACAATTTTAAAAGGACAAATTAATATAGCATAAACTAACAGCTACATGTGGTTAGTGCTCTGAGTAAAGGAATAGTCAGGGAGGCATTAGATTAGTCATGGAAAGCTTTCTGGAGAGGATGAGTTTGAGTCAGTATTTGAGGCCTCTGAAGAAGCTCCTTGCCCAGAGGAAGAGAGTACCTGGGTAAGTAAGAGGTGACTCAGATAAATTGCTTGGAGGCTAACAGGAATCACTGGTATTCACATTCTCCAGTGATCCCCACTGCCCTGGTCTTCAGGTGATTGTTCTCATAGTCCTGAGCAGCTTACATTGATGATACAATTAAATGTCACTTTCTTGAAGCAAACATAGACTCACAACATATACTCTGGGCATTTGACTGAAGTAACCTAGCCACCTAGAAAACCTTTGGAAATCTCAGTGGAGATGAAACCATAACCTTCCAAGACTGTGATACCTTCACTACATCTCATTTTAGCTCCCCTGTCTCTCTTGAACTCAACACAATGAAGATACATTTCAGAATGATAGTGGGATAGTTTCAAAACAATTGGCAGTTGTATGCCCCAAGGAGGGCAAAAACACAAAGAAAAGTCCAATATATTTCAAAATATTCATAGCATCACTTTTTATGGCAATTAAGAATGGGAAGGACAAGTAGGTAGCTTGTGGATAGAATGCCAGCTTTGGAGTCAGGAGGAGCAGAGTTCAAATTTGGCCTTAAACCCTTACTTGCTGTGTGACCTGGGCAAGTCACTCAACCCTGTTTGCTTCAGTTTTCCCCATCTGTAAAATGAGCTGGAGAAGGAAATGGCAGCATGACTGAAATGACAATAGAGAACAATCAGAGCTAGGGAAGGGGAAGGGAGTGGGGAATGGGAAGAGGAGAGGATGGATTTGCAACCTGGAGTAAAAAGTGATCAGGACCAGCAGGATGATTTCAGAAAGGCCTGGAGAGATTTGCATGAATTGATGCTGAGTGAAATGAGCAGAACCAGGAGATCATTATATATTGCAACAGCAAGATTACACTACAATAAATTCTGATGGACGTGGTTCTCTTCAACAATGAGATGAATCAGACCAGTTCCAATTGTTTAGTGATGAAGAGAGCCATCTACATCCAGAGAGGACAGTGAAACCCAGAGATGAATGTGGACCACACTATAGCATTCTCACTCTTTCGGCTGTTGTTTGCTTGCATATTGTTTTCTTTCTCATTCTTCTCCTTTTTGATCTTATTTTTCTTGTGCAGCATGACAATTGTGGAAATAGGTATAGAAGAATTGCATGTTTAACATATTTTGGATTACTTGCCCTCTAGGTGAGGGGGTGTGAAAAAGGGAGGGAAAAATTTGGAACATAATGTTTTGCAAGGATGAATGTTGAAATTTATGCATACCTGTGGAAAATAAAAATCTTTAGAAATAAGAAAAAAGATCATCAGGAAATATCATAGGTTTAGAGCTGGAAGGAATCTTACAGATCATTTAATAACTAGTGTATCTTTCCCTAAATCCCATTTTAGAGAATACAGAAACTTAAACACAGAAAAATAATATTAAATAGCAGAATTAGGATTGGAACTCCTCTGGGTCATGCTACTGCTCTTTTTATTGCCCCACACTGACACTCTTAGCTAATGCCATGAAGAGAACAGCATCAATTCTTATGCAAAACATCCTCTCCAGGTGAAGTCCTTTTATTCCATTAGAATATTAGCCATATCATCTTCTTATCTAGTTGCATTGATACCCCTTTGGTCCTGGACATTTTGTTCTCAATGAATGTATAATCTAATTTACATAATGGGTGTCTAGATCCTGATAAATTCTATCTCTACCATATGCATCACACCTGACCTCCTTTCTCTATGCTTTTCTGTATTCATCTCTATTTGGCTGTTTGGTTATCTGTGTTCTGTCTCAGCTACTTCCCTGGTGCAGGAGCTCATTACCATTTGCTTGGACTATTTAAGTAGCTTCTTCACTGTTCTTCCTGTTTCAGTCTCTGGTCCTCTTTCCTCTATATATCCTTCATTCCACTTTCACACTAATTTTTTCTCTTGCATGAATGTACTCTGATACATTAAAATTTTTTTAATAATAATTAAACTTAATCCAAAGATGCAATTCAGTGTGAACTAATGAAAAAAATAAGTATTTGCATTATTAAGGGTTTTTTTAAGCTTCAAAATATAAATCACTTTTTCATGTGCTCTTTTAATTCAAACAAACTGAAGTTTGGCTATGTGGTAATCACTACTAAGGACAAGAACAAAGAAATGTATAAATCTCTAAATTACACAGTTGAGAACATATAATAGAAAAATTTTAAAGCTGAACTCAGGGCATTTTAGGGACGTTTCTATTATAGGAGAGTCTAACAATTCTTTTTATTTTCCTTCTTTCCTTCTCTTTTTTCTTTTCTTTTTTCTCACTTTCCTTAGTCTATCCCTTCATTCTTTCTTTCATATTTCTCTCTTCTTTTCCTTCCTTCCTTCCTTCCTTGTTCCTTCCTTCCTTCCTTCCTTCCTTTTTCCTTCCCAAGGAAATACAAATTAAATTTCACATATGGAAAGAAAATATGATGTGGGAAAATTAAATTCAGACCCACCCCACGTCCCCAAAAGAAAAAAAAAAAATTACCATCTTTCAGCGTGAGAATATAAACATGACAAAATCAGCAAATTCAAAAGGCCAAAGTGAAGTTAATAGCTGAGCCTAAGTATAAAAATCCCTAACTTTTGGGTGTTTAAAAAAATCAGTGGAGAAGGTTCAGCAGTTTTATTATAATATACAGACTATAGAGTTTGGTTCCATATTGCTAGAAGAATCTTAAATTTGAATTTTCCATCTTTTGCATTCTTCTAGTTTATACTTACATATGCATTCTTCTGAATATGGCCAACTGGGTCAGTGGAAAACACCATATTGGAACCACTTCCCATTAAAGGAGTTAAGTCAGCTGATGGAACAGGTTTTGTTATTGTCCCGTATGCTTTGCAAAACCATGCTAAGGCCATAACAAGAAACTTGAAGCTGTTAGAATATGCTATAGTCAGTGAAATTTAATGGGCTGAAAATGTCTTTAAGAGTCCTTGATCATCAAAAACATTTAAGTGCCTATTTGTGCATTGTGCTATGCTTGGTACTGTTCAAAACAAGTAAGCATAATGTTCCCTTCTGGTTCTATCACATTTTTAACTCTTCAAAGCCTTCCATGTCATTATCTCATTTCCCTAAGCTCCTGAAAATTAAGACAGTTCACTATTATATGGCAATGATGATGCTCCCAGAGCACAAATATACTAGTCATGGCAGAGATTAGAGGCAATAAAGTGACATGATCTGGCAGCTAGCCTGAAGAAGACCAAGGTCATGTCCCAGCCTGCATTAGGAAAATCCTACCGACAGCCAATGATCCTCACTGGAGATACGGGGCTGAAAGTCTTCATTGATTTTATACTGCCTCAGCAGTACAAGGACAGTTGATGCACTGATCAACAAAGGAGAAAACCACAACCAGGAGACCGAGCAAGTCCCCTAGGAGACTAGCTGATGGATTATGGCTTCAAATTTCAGATTAAGCTAAGGGGAAATGTACTTAGTTTTCCAAGATACACAGAGGGACTTATATTCAAATGGCTCTATGCAAAATATTGTAGATTATTCAAGTATATTTTTATTTGTATTTGAAATTCAAGGCCACATAGTGCTATTCTAATAGGAAGAAGTTTGAAGTAAATTACTACTGTAACAGAAGCAAAGGACCTGAAAGCCACATTCCTTTTGTGATTACTGATTTTACCATTACTTCCCATGTTTTTTGTCTTCATTGGTTTTGGTGGATAGAGTCAGAAAAAGTCTTTATTTGTTGTACATATAATTATCCATTACCTGGGCAACCAGAGAGCTGAAGTAGTTGTCTTTTAAAGGGAGAAAGAAGAAAGGAAGGAAAGAAAAAAAAGAAGCAAGGGAAGGAGGGAAGAATAAAAGGAGGGAGAGAGGAATGAAAGGAGGGAAGGAGGAAAATGAGGGAGAAAGGAAAGAAAAGAAGAAGGGAGAGGAAGGGAGGGAGAAAATGTAGGGTGGGAATGAAGGAAAGGAGGGAAGAGAGAAGAAAAAAGACTAAGGGAAGGGAAGGGAAGGGAAGAAAAGGGAAGGGAAGGGAAAGGAAAGCAAAGATGGAAGAGGGAGGAAAGGAACACAGTTAAATGAAAAGTTGGATGGGAAAGTTATTCAAAATTTGCTTTGCAGAGAAAATGGAGGCACAGAGAAAGTACCTAAATGGGCAGATATATTTTCATAACATAATATGACTTCTGTACAATGAATGGGATATAGAGCAGTGTAAAGAGATTTTGGATTTGGAATTAAGAAACATAAGTTCAAATATTTTCTGTCTCACTTAACAACCTGTGTGACCTTGGTCAAGTCACTCCATTTCAGTTTTCTTATCTGTAAAAGGAGGAAGTTTGGATTTAGTGATTGCTAAGATTCCTTCCAACTCTAAATCCTGACTTTTTATTTTTAGGCATCATAGAATAAAAGTTCATACTCAATTACATTTTAAAGAATAAAGAATATTTACCCATCAGTTTAACTTGATCAAAAGTCCAGAATTAGTTTAATTTCTTCACCAAGAAAACAGTATTGAAACCAACAACTTACAAAATAGTAAACAATTTTTTTCCTTAGAAGAAAATATCTCTAATACTAATTGGTTCGAAGTTTTTACTTTTTATTCTTCTAAATCAGCTGTCCAACTGATATTGTTATGGATAACCCCAACATATCATGAACTCATGAGTCTATCTTATAACTGCAGCTATCTTTATAAATCTTGAGGCCCAAAGGTTATAAAAATCTCATAAGTCCAAGTCATAATTCAGTTGAAATAGAGATTATTAATTCCACCCATGATCTTTGCAGAATATTATGAGAGCTTTCCAAGACTATTTTAAAGCACTGTATTTATAAACAACTATTTTAACTGAATACTTTAAACTTGCAGAATTTACCCCTTCACCAAAGGTTATGTTTTCTTATGTTTTCTGTGATTTAGAAGTGTTTTTCCTTCACTAGGCCCTCAAAACACTTTGGGTCCACAAAAGTAATATTTATTTCAGAAATTCATTGAGGGCTAATTATTTCCTGATTCACATAGGAAAAAATCAGCAGAGAACAAGCAGAGTCCCTGTCTTTGTACCCTTTTCTTTCTCTCTGTCCCTTCCTCCCTCTTTTCTTTCCTGTCTCACTCTGTCTCTGTCTCTCTCTGTAGGTCTCTCTTTTATGTATGTCTGTCTGTCTGTCTGTCTATGTCTCTGTCTCCCCATGCCTCTCCCTCAGTGTTTCTGTCTCACTGTGTATGTGTGTGTGTGTCTGGCCTGTCTGTCTGTCTTTGATTCTAGTTCTTTCTGGCTCTCTGGCTAAGGCTCTGGCTGTCTTTCACCTCCCCCTTAGGTGGAAAGACCTCCTAAGTAGTTCTCACAAGGCAACAAAGAGCAAAGGCCTCAGACTTCTGGCTGGGCCATTATGTCACTGCTATAGGGCTGCCTGCTTCCCCTAAAGAAGTGTTTAATTACCTGGAGATATGCCAGGATTTTCATTACAAGTTCCTGCATTGTAATGAAATGTCTTCACTGCTCTGCATGGGTAAAGATCTCTGTCCCAATTAGTCACTTCCTGCTGTCAATACTTTGATCCGTTCAGTGTATATGGATAAATTTTAATTTTAAACATCAAGAATTTGAATCAATTCTCCCAACTCAGTAGCAAGAAAGGTTTTTTTTACTTTCAAATCAGAACTTTTATGTAGGAGGCAAATAACTCCCCACGCATATCTTAAATTTAGTATAAATTCCCCAATTTTCTAGCTGCATTATGTTTCCCCAAGACAATTAACTTAGACTGATAACCTCGTCAATCTTTTTAAAAAATCTTTTTCAATTTATTTATTATGGAAATTCCAGTCTGTCTCACTCCTGTCCATGTCTCAGTTTGCCAAGAATAAGCTCTTTGATCCATTTGTCCCTCTAATTCTGAGTTTAAAAGTTTATAACCATATTGTAATAGAATGAAAACTGCCCTGAACTGGGAGTTGAGGGTGAGGAGGATTGGGGGATATTTGTGCTGGCTTTTTTTTATTAAATAATTGTGTGACCTTGGGAAAGGGCATTAAAATTTCTGGCTCTAGTTTCTGCACACACACACACATATATATATACACATATGTGTTTGTGTGTGTGTGTATATATATATATATATATATATATATATATATATATATATATATGCAATAAAACATAGGGAATAGATGAACCCTATATCTGTTCTCTGATAACATAAAATATATGATCTCTATGATTTCTAATATGATATTAATCATAAGACTGATGTGCCACTCATGAATGGCTGTCAGCTAAGAATAACTCTGAGGATTTGCAATATTCATTTCTTTGCCTCTGGTCTTAGTGAATTGTAGAATGTTGAGCCAGCAGGTATTGCAGAGATTGTCTAGCTCGGGCATTTTTGCAGATGAGGAAATCCAGGAAGAATGGTTAAATGAATTGCTCAAGGTCACACAACTAATTAGTGATAAGATATAAGACTAAATCTATAGCTTTCCTGGCCCATATTCCTTCTACTATATCCCATCATTCTTGCCTCTAGAATGAGTTTTGTTTTTTTTTTTTAAAGAAATCAAGCACATGAAAATAAAACAAACAACCCTTGTCTCACCCTTGACCAATGTCATCACTATTTCTAGCCTCTCCCATGGTGAGGAATTAGTAAAGCACACTTTTCCATTAAGTGTCCAGAACAGAAACTTTTACTTTTAAAACCAAAATCATACTCCAATAATCTTTTTTTCCATTGAGTCATGTTTTGTGACAAATAAATAATAAAAATTTTAAAAATAAAATAAACAATAAAAAATAATAAAATTCCCTACCTCTATTCTGAAGTGCCTCATTAGCTCATTAGTCTTCAGACCTTGAACTCAGTCTGATGTTCAGTCACATGTCAGGGCTGCTTTGGGGTTTCTGTGTGTTGCTGTAATCATTGCTTATATTGTTCTTTTAGTCATCCACATCACTTCTTTCTAATCCTCCATGTTTCTCTGAGCTCCTCGTATTTATCCTTCTAATGAGGCAATAACATTTCAATAATCACACAGCGTGATTTATTCAACCACCCCCTAATTGATAGGCTGCCACCGAATTTTCAGTTTCTTAGTTTAGGCCTAGATTTCTGAAATGTTAAAGTCAGAACTGACAGATGTAAGTTGTAAAATGCCAGCATGGCAGAAGAGGAAAATCAGCCTGGCCGTGTTTCACTTTGAGATCTGAAAGGTCACCATATGTGTGCTTTCCCCTGTTATCAGGAAGGCAATGTGCATGCTCGGCTCCAGGGATGGCTCCACCTAGACTCCTATCAGTGACCAGGTGGAAAGTCCCTCCACAATCTGCGGATTCGGTTTGCAGAAAGAAAAAGAAAAGAAAAACCGAAAGAGAAAGAGGCAAACAATGTCCTGAAAGCAGAACTCGTTTTTTCACAGACAGGGATGACTGCTCTCAGAATGTCAGGATGGCTGGGCGGTGGGGATTTCGGTGGTAGTGCTGCTCAGGGGGCAGGGGCAGGGGGCCCACTTAATGGTTAGCTAGTTCTTGTCCCAAATAAGAACGGAGGGAAAAGGTGAGTCAGGAATTCTTGGATTCCCTGATTTTCTTGCTGTTATTCACTGGCTTTAAGAAGATTACTGTAGCTTTTTGCCTCCGTTTCTGCTATCAAAATGGGGGTAATTATAGTTATCTCACTGTATAATTAGGCACTGATTATAAAGTATGCATGAGATTCAGCTTGTAAAGCTAAGCATATACTGTTATTAAGTAGCACTGAACTCACCTTACATGGGAGCGGGCAGGACTTTATTTATTGCCAGCTAACGTGGTGCCCTGTTCTTCTGGGTTGTACGGGAAATGTAGGGAAAATAACTGAAGGGGGGAGGTCGTGTGGGAGGGAGAGAGGATTAGGCATAGGGCTCCCCTTCCCCCCAGAGAGAGAGAGAAAATGAAATAAAAGGAAGCCTCCTCCACATGTGGCCCTGGCCCTGCTTCTTCCCTGTTGTGTTGGTGCTTTCCTGCCTTTGTAAAGGAGGGCTGGGAATGGAAGGGGCTAGGCTGCAACCTTGTGATGTTAGGAAAGTGGGCAGAGCACTAGGAAGTGCGTTTATTATCTCTTTTGGTCCTCACAACAACATGATGAATTAGGTCTTACTATTATTTCCTAATATTAGGTGTAAATATGATGTTAATTATTATTAATAAAAAAATTTTACTTAAGAGGAAACAGAAGTAGACATAGGTTAAGTGACTTGCCTAAGGTAATACAGCTAGTCAGACCCTGGGCTGGATTTGAACTCAGGGCTTCTATTAGCTAGGTCACCCGTTGCATAGTGAGAGTAACAGCCTAAAAATGTGGTGAGAGGAAGGAATCTCTGATGGGGGAGGGGGCAACACCTCCGGAGCAGCTGCAGTTGTCCCTTTTTTGCCTTCAGGAGAATAAATACCTTTCTCTGGGCAAATGTCCTAGGGTCAAGGGGATGGGCTACCTGTTAGCTGAAGTTTTTTCACTCCTTCTTAGATTGGGAAAGTGCCTGGGAACTGAAAGTCCATTAGTCACAGAGGTGATCTGGGGAGCAAGCTAAAGGTGCAATTTTGCCTATAAAGCCGTTAGTGTCCTTGCCCTGATCCTTATTATATCTCCTACATGCACTTGGAGCAGAAGGGAGCAGAGTCAGGAGAAGCCAGTAACAGGAGGATGGGGAGTGAGAGGAGCGCTGGAGGAAGAGGAGGGAATAACATTGGGAGGGGAGTTAGGGTTATGCTGGAAAAAAGCCCCTCTACATATGTTAAGATCCTAAACATCAATTCAACAATAAAAAGTTTTAAATTTTAATTAATTTTAATTTAGGTATTTTATTAAGCATCTATTATGTGACTGGTTGTCATGGGAAGGATAGCATGCAACCCATTTTTCCCTTCCTCCAATTGGTTACTCCTTGAGAGCTTGCTACAGCTCCCTTGGAGTCATGTTATAATCCACTGGGATTACAAGGCCCCCATTTTGGAAACCACTTCTTTACATAATGCAAGAAGAGTCTGGGAAACATCATTATTCTGTTTGGCTGTTGTCCAAAGAATATCTGCTTAATACTGAACTGAAAGCATTAATAGCAGAATGACATATACATTTTATCTGTTAAACAACTGTAGAAATGATAGAAATGTAGAAATTAAACAAATTGTAGAAATGAGACATATATTTATTTTTATAAAAACACGAATTTCTTTTAAAAATACAATGAAAATACCTCCCATACTTTTACAGAACTATAATTTTATTAAAGTGATATCACCCACCACAGATGCAACCTTCTAATTTTTTTTAATGCAGAATTATTCTCATCTATGTTTTCTCATAAATCCTCCAGAAAAGATCCACTCAACAGGCAGGAGACATTCCATTTTTGTTTTTGTTTTTATTATTTATTTTTAATTTATGGAGTAAAACAAGCATTTCCATAATATAGAAAAGATGATTGTATATAAAATCAGTTATTTTATATATAATAAAATATATTTTTTAATATATTTCGATTCATCTGAATCATCATCCGATAAGTACGAATGATATAATTCCAACTCCTTCTCACCCAATGAAGAGTTGTTTGCAGAAATGAGACTAACTATAGTAAATAGGAATGTGATTAGGTATTTGAAAAATCACTGTATTTAATAGCATTTTATTTTTCCAATTAAATAAAAAGACAATTTTCAGCATTCATTTTTTAAAAGCTTTTGAGTTGCAAATTTTTTTCATTCTCTTCCCCCTCCCTAAAATGGTAATCTGATATAAATTATATATGTGTGTGATCATGTAAAACATATTTCCACATTAGTCATGTTGAGAAGGAAGAAAGGACAAAAAGGAAAAAATATGAAAAAAAGGAAAAAAGGTAAAAATAATATGCTTTAATCTGTATTCTTTATCTGTTCCCCCTCCCCCTTTTGTGGCTGGGGTTAAATGACTTGCCCAGGGTCACACAGCTAGGAAGTGTTAAGTGTCTGAGACCAGATTTGAACTCGGGTCCTCCTGAATTCAAGGCTGGTGCTCTATCCGCTACACCACCTAGCTGCCCCTGTATTCTTTATCTGAATATGGATTGTATTTTCCATTATGACTTCTTCCTAATTGTCTTGGGTCATAGTAATTACATAGAAAAGCTAAATCAATCATAATTGATCATTGAACAGTGTTACTGTGTATACAATGTTCTCCTGGTTCTGTTCACTTCACTCAGCATCAGTTCATGTATGTCTAAGTTTTTCAGAAATCTTCTTATCATTTCTTAAAACACAATGGTATTCCATTACAATCATATTTTACAACTTGTTTAGTCATTCCTTAATTAATGGGCATTTCCTCAATTTCCAATTGTTTGCCATCACAAGTAGAGCTGCTGTAAGCAATTTTGTGCATGTAGGTCCTTTTCCTTTTTTATGGTCTCTTTTGGATACAGATCTATTGGTGGATTGCTGGACCAAAGGTACATATGTACTGTTTGATTGATTAGGGGGCATAGTTCCAAATTGCTCTCCAAAGTGGTTGGATCAGTTCGTAGATCTACCAGCATACATGTATCCCAATTTCCCCACATCTTCTCCAACATTTTTCTATTCCTTTAAAATATATAATAAAATTATAATGAAAATTTCTGCCCCCCTTTTTAATATTTGAGGGGTGCCCTTTCCCAACACTTCATTTAGTTGCTATACTTCACTCTAACTACATGATTGGCTCACTTCCTTTACCAGTCATTCATATACTTAATGGTATCTTTTGTTACTTTTCATACATGAATCATTATTGATAATAAGCTGCAACTTTCTGACATCCACTTTGAGTCTTTTCATGTTTTTTGTTGCACCTTCAAATGCAATTCTTCTGACATCTTGGTGTTCCTTGACTCATAGTCAGTCACCAATATTGATAATATCAGTATTCTAAAATAGGTTTTTGGGGGCCTAACTTGGGTACATTTAAAGATCATTGTGATTTCCTACATGTGAGACCACCCAGTCTCTTCCTCCTATTTGATTTTGAGTCCACCTCATTTTGCAGTTTTAGTGTGCATTTGCAGCTCCTGTGAGAGGTTTGAATTCTATCTTCAGTGATTTCTGCCTGTGAGACATTATAGAAATCACCTGGCCTCCTTGGGCCTCAGGCCTCTCAGGTCCCTTTCAGAATATATGTATGATATGTACATACTAATGGAGTAACTCAATGGACTAACTTTCCTATTGTAATCTGAGCAACATGTGAGTTTCTTTTACTTGGTTGGACCTCTTCATTAGAAGGGAATTGTTTTTATGAGTGTTGAATTTAGAAATCTTATAAACTTATAATCTACATTAGCCCCTGAACTTTTATGATGAAATTTCATTTTCTCCATCTACACTAAGAAATGGTTTCTGAAATCCCTTTCACTTCTAAAGCTATAATATGACACAACCACGAGTGAATTCCTCTATAATAATAGGAATAGAGCCCCTTGGATAAGCTACGCTGTGATGTTGGTATTTGGTTGCTAAATCAGTGCTCAGCACAGTTCCCTAGAACATAGGGAGTTAATAAATGTTTATTGATTGATGTTTCAGTAGATAGTTGAACAAAGTCGTTATGACCTAAACTAATTTAAAATCTTGTATGACTTCAATAAATGTATGAGACATTTAGCTTGAGGAGAAATTTAGCTTTGTTCTCCTGAAGGGAAGGTTTCTTTGAAATAAAAAAGCCTTAAGAACAAGATGATCTGATACATTCTATATCTCACTGACAGTGTAAGATTGTAAAATGTGAACTGATACAGGAAATCATCAGAGAAAATCTGCTTGCTCCCTAAAGATGCAAAGACAAATCTTTTTTGTCTTTTAAAAATATTTATTTATATTATATATTATGATATTTGTATTATATTACCATATTTATACTAGAAATATTAACCTATTGTCTGTGAACTTTTTTCTCCCTTCAAATATTTTGATAGTTATATTTCAAAATAAGTGGTTTTCTTTGCAATTCATTTTTGTTTTCTTTTGCAGTTAAAAACATTATTTAGAGAAGTGGTCCAATTGGCTTCATCAGACCACCAAAGGGGTCCATGATACCAAAAAAGGCCAGTAGGCACATGGTTTAGTTGCTTATGTCTTCTTGATTACCTTTTTTTTTTTTTTTTTTTTTTGGTGAGGATTTCTTCCATTTTTTTTTGGTTTTTTTTCCCTCCCCTGAGGCTGGGGTTAAGTGACTTGCCCAGGGTCACACAGCTAGGAAGTGTTAAGTGTCTGAGACCAGATTTGAACTCGTGTCCTCCTGAATTCAAGGCTGATGCTCTATCCACCTAGCTGCCCCCTTCCATTGAAATCTATGGGTGCCCTTTACAATGGTGCTGTCTCCAGCCCAGATTTCTATGTGTTTTCAGCTTAGTCTGGCTGCTCGTCTTGACTTGATTGATCTTCCATGCTGTTTTCACACAGAACATGTGATTACTGATATGGTAGAAAGCAAACACGCAGATCATATAGGAAACACTTGTAGACTTGTTCCATTTCTTCATTTATTAGCCTGCTTTCAGTTTCAGCTAAAACCATTGTTGGGATGATCTGGCTTAGCAGATCTAACATTATGTGTAAGAAATACAGTGGCGAGGGGTGGAGGGAAGGAATGGGGGAACTCCTCATTTGCTAGATTGGAGACTGCCATGGAGCTGGACATGTGTTCTCTCTCCTTGCTGATAAAAATATGCTCTTCTGGGATGACAGAGGAACCCGACTGGTCTTCATCGCTTCACTGAAGATGATTGATGACTGAGAGTCAGGAGCACAGACGCTTTTTAGGCTCCAAGAGCTGCAAAAATAGCCCTGCCTTCCTTTTTGGGACCCCCTTCCCTTTTCACGTGCCTTCTCTCCCACAGACTGCCAGCCGAGGGGGAGAAGCCTTCATTCTCCCTTCCCTCTTCCCCGCCCTCATCCCCATCCCACAGCAATGGCAGCTTGCAGCACCAAGCAGATGACTGAGAGGGACATATTTACTTAGGGATGCTTGACTGCACCTCCCATCTCTGCCTGCCTTCTTCTGCTTTCACAGTTTCTTCCCTTTCTAGGTTTGGTGTTCGAATATGGACTCTAGAGCTCCCGATTTGAAATCTGGTTCTTGTCCAGCCAGGGGGAGAATATTTATTGGAGAAGGAGATGATCCAGGATCATCCTTCAACCATGTCAATCCTCCCTGCTGGGCACATGGCAATGTTCTGTTTTGTGGTTTTAAATTTTTTTTCCTTTTTTTGTGTTTCTTTATCTATTCTGTTTTTTTTTCTTATTTTATATTTAGTTCAACAAAAAAAAAGAAGAAAAAAAGAAAATGAAAGCCATGCCTTTGGCTGACCAGAACTGGACCTCAAACAAGACCTTCCTCTGGACTCTGGGCATTTTCATTGAATTTCCCTTTTGCTTGCAAAGCTTTCCCTCTTCACCTTTACCTCCTAGCTCCCCAGTTTCCTTCGAATCCTAGCTAAAATCCTGCCTTCTACAGGAAGCTTTTCCCAATTCCTCTTAATTGTAATACTGTCCCTTGATTGATTATTTTTGATTTATCCCGTATACAGTTTATTTGTACATAGTTTCCTACATGTAATCTCTATTTAACAGTAAGTTACTCAGGGGCTTTGTTGGAGGTATATTTAACACATAGTGACTGGCACATAGTAGGTGCTTAATAAATCTTTATAGACTGGGCTTATGAATTTCTCTGATAATTTAGATCTGAATATGAAATAGCTCTTTAATAATATCACAATAATATTACTTTCCTGGGGAAATATAATGAATGCAATTGTCTATTTGAGTGTATTGTGTTTCATATATTTGTTTTTTGAATATTTTTCACCTTTTATTTTTCCTGTGAGTTAAAATAAAGAGTCTCTCATACCTGATATCCATATTGGATGCCTTTTCTAGGGAAATACTGTTATCCACAGATAGGGACAAACTCTTGAAGACTAGAGTCACACCAAAGTTTTTTTTTTATTGATTTTCTCCCAATTACTCCAAGGTAGGCAGAGAGCCAAAGAAAGACCAAACAGTATGATGTCCAAATGGGATCAGTCCAGCCCCTGAGGATTATTTCCAATCCAAATAAGCCTCAAATTCTTTGAGTTTTAGGGTACCTATGATAGAGTCAGAAGTGTGCTGACAAATGTTTAGCAGCTAACTCTCTAGGGGGAAATATATGCACAACAAATTTTTTATGTTAATTCACACATTTTTCTCCATCACTTCTTAAGTAAAGACAATCAGCAAAACAATAAACCAATCCTCAATTTGAAGCATTTTCTGACTCCCAATATATAAATGCTCACATTGAAAATGTAACATTGGTTCTTAGGATCCAGCTTGAGCTTCCTTCAGAACACTCCTACATAGAATTCATTTCTTTTCTTCTTTTTACTTCCCATTTTCCAGAGTTGACAGTTTGGTTAATTGGGTCTGGTCCTAGATATTATAGTCAAATACAATGAGGATACTTTTATACTTCCTTGATGCTTGCTCTATCATGTTAACAATCTGACTGTGAATTGGTGATTGGTTCTAAAATGAGTATTTGGTCAGTAATTTATCATTTCCTGTCTATTAAAATAGAGTGCCCTATATTTGGGAAAGGAGCAGACCTTCCAAGTTATTTAACTTTTTCATTTTACTGATGAAGAAACTGAGATCAGAAAATTGAAGTGAGGCAATTCAATTCAATCAACATGTACTAAGCACCTAGTCTGTACCAGCCTTTGTGCTAAGCACCAGAAATTTTTTAAAAAGGCAAGAGTCCCTGTCCTCAAGGAGCTTACAATCTAACTAGAGAGAAGATATACAAATGAAAATTGTATAGACATGTTTATACAAGATACTTTAGAAAAGGAAGATACTGGAATTAGGGGAGGTTTTAGCTGGGATTTAAAAGAAGTCAGACAGATCACTATTCGAAGCCAAGGAGGAAGAGTGTTTCAGACATTGGGGACAATCAGAGAGAATGCCCAGAGCCAAGTAAGTGATGGAGAGTTTTGTTTGCCAGGAGGCCAGGATCACTGGATCGAAGGGTATGTGTTGGGGATTAAGGTGTTAAAATTTCTGGAAAGGCAGGAGTGGCCTAAGTTATATGAAGGACTTTGAAATAGGGATTTACCTAAAATTGTACAGGTAAAACTATGATAGAGTACTGGACTTGGGAGTGCAAATGAAATAATTATATGATAAGCACTTTGCAATCCTTAAAGCACTAAGTGCTAGTTATTATTATTTTTGTGATTATGATTATGATTATTACTAAAAATCCTGCCTCAGGCACTTAATAACTGCCTGAACCTGGGCACATCACCTTGCTTACTAACGTTAGTTTTTTCATCTACAAAGTAGGTATAAATAATAGTACCTCCTCTACCAGGGTGTTATAAGATCATATGAGATAGCACATGTAAAATGCTTTGCAACCTTAAAGTCCTAGATAAATGCAAGCTTATTAAGTACTAGAATAAGGAGTTGAATTTAGTTCTTCCAACTCCAAACTCAGCATTCTTTATCACTGTATTTTAATGCCTTGGTAGTTATTTTTGTAAAACGTTATTGAATCATCACATCCAATGCCTTCTTTCTTGAAGAAAGCATTTGTTGTTTGTTTTTTACAGTTTCATAAGCAATAAGTTTTTTTTTTTTTTTTTACTTATGGAAGTGCTTGTTTTATTCCATAAATTTAAAATAAAATTTAAAAGATAAAAGGAAAAGATAAAAGTAGTTTGACCTTAATCAGTGACTTATAATGAGTCTTTAATGTTTTCTCTCTATTTCTTCTCTTTTACATTGAATTTTCCAGTGAGTTCTGACTCTTTTGTTACAAATACCTGAAAATCTTTCAGTTCATCAAATGTCCATTTTTTTTCATTCATTTTTTCATTTCGATCTCATCAACGTCCTTAACAAGTCAGTCTTTGCCTGAAGATCACTGTTGAAAAAGAACCCCTATGTCCCAAAGCAGCCCATTCTGTTTGGGGAAGAGAGTAACTCCAGTTGTGTTTTTTTTTTCACATCAAGAACAAATCTCTATTTCTACAACTATTCCCAACTGTTTCTTATTCTGCATCAATGGGTTAAAGAATACCTCTCATTCTGCTTTTATATGACAGACCTTAAATTACTTGAAAACAGTTTTGTGATGCCCCTGAGTCTTTTCTTCACCAAAACAAACATTATGAAACATTATACTCTTGCTGAATAAGTTACTCTTGAATGCAACCCCAGACTCTTTGAATTTCAAAATATAATGTTCCAAGACTTAGGGTCTTTTAGTATTAGCTTTTTGATCTTGTTAAATTCTGATTGGTTTTTTCCCATTTAAATTTTTTTTCTTATTGCTTACAATATTTTTTCTTGAACCTGAGAATTTTGAAATTTAACTATGACGTTCCTGTAAGTTTTTTTTTTTAATCCCCTTAGTATTTCTTTCAGCTCACAAGTCATGGAGAAGAATGCATTTGTGACATACAGTAATTCAATTCTTTCCATTTTTAGGTCCTGAACCACGTTTTCCAAGAGTTTTCATGGCCCTCTCCTTTGTTCATCATCACATTAAAGACCCTGAAAATGAAGTAATATTGAGTTAGTTTGGACAGTCTTGCCAAGTCATGAATAGAATTTCTCTACTTTGTCATCCACAATGGATATTAATGAGTAAATTGCAATTGTCTTCATAGAAAGTCTTTTTTACTTCCTTTCCCTTTCATTCCTTTTGAGCTCGGCAAAGTAAGATGACCAAATGTTCCATAAATAAAATTTCTTTTCATCGTTGGAAACATGAGAAAGTCAACTCTGCTGACTTCTTTATTTACATTTCTGAGTAGAACTGGGGAGCCATCTTTCAAATTAGATGCAAACCTTTTATGAATTCTTATTCTACAGAATCATGGAATTTAAAAGGATCTCAGAGATTTTCTCATAGAACCTCTACCTGAAGAAAAATCTCAACAACAAAAATAACATTCTTAACAAGTGGTCAGTCAGCCTTTGCTCAAAGATTACTGGTGAAGAAGAATCCCTGCCTCTCAAAGCAGTTTATTCTATTTTTTGGGGGGGGGTTAACTACAATTGTGGTTTTTTTCCCATGCTAAGAAAAAATTTCTATTTCTATAACTATCCCCAACTGTTTAGCCAGTGGGCTAAAGAAAACCTCTCATTCTGCTTTCATATGAGAATCCTTAGATTACTTGAAAACAGTTTTTGTGATGCCCTTTTGTCTTTTCTTCACCAAAATAAACGTCTCCAATGCCTCTAACTGAGTTTCCTATGGAAAGATCTCCAAGCTCTTTTCCATTATGGTCACTATTCTGTAGATAATCTTTAGTTTATTTAGTTAATCATCTAGTTATGTCTTAAAATGTGATTTCCAGAACTAGAAATAGCCCTCAAGATGCGCATCCTCTGCTTCCTGTAATGTTGGCTTAAATCAGACTGGCTTTTTTGGTTATCATATTGAACTTGTAGCACAATGAAAACACAGGTTGTTTTTTTTCCAGGCAAACTATATATCTAGCCATAAGTCCTTCATTTTGGACATTCGAAGTAGATATGTTGAACCCAAGTTGGAGGAGGTGGGTGGTGTATTGGATAGATTACTGGGTCTGTGGGCAAGAAGACTTATCTTCTTGAGTTCAAATCTAGCCTCAGACACTTACTGGCTGAGTAACCCTGGGAAAGTCACTTTACCCTGTTTGCCTAGTTTCCTCAGCTATAAAATGAGCTGGAGAAGAAAATGGCAAACCATTCCAATATCTTCTCCAAGAAAACCCCAGATGGGATCATCCAGAATTAGGGGCAATTGAAAAATGCCTCAAAGTGATACTTTATATTTACATGTATTCATTTCACCATATATACATTTGGCTCTGTTCTAGTCCATCAAGATCTTTTTATTTCCTGAATTTGTATTATTGTACAAAGTGTTAGCTATCCTTCCTAATTTTGTATTATCTGAAAATATGACATGTTCCTTTGATGTATTTACCCAAAACACTGCTTAAAATGCTGAACAGAACAGCAGCAAAGAGATTTTCATTCCACTTCACTAAAAATCTCCTTCTAGTTAAGATAAAATTATTAATGACTCATTTAGTCATTCAACTAGTTCCAAATGCACTTAACTCAACATCTCTCCATTATTTCTATAAAAGTAGTAAGTTGTTCAAGTGTTTTCCTAACATCATGGTAAACCATTTCTATAGCATTCTCTTGATCCTCCAACTTACTTTCCTGTCAAAAGGAACATATCCTATTCTAGCCAAGTTGCTTTCTGTAATCAAGAATTCCTCCTCAAAATAATCATACATTTAATAATATAGTCTATGACTTCAGAAAAGCCTAAAAAGACTTACAAGAACTAACTGATGCTAATTGAAGTGAGCAGAACCAAGAGAACATTGTATACAGTAACAAGATTATGTGATGATTAATTATGATTGACTTGGTTCTTTTCAACAATGAGATGGTTCAAGGCAATTCCAATAGAATTGCTATACAAAGTGCCATCCACATCCAGAGAGATAGAACTATGGAGACTGAATGTGGATCAAAGCATAGCATTTTCACCTTTGTTGTTGTTTGCTTGGTTTTTTTTTTCTTATTTTTTTTTTCGGCAGCATGATGAGTATGGAAATATGTTTAGAAGAATTACATATGTTTAACATATATCAGATTGCTTGCTGTTTGGGGGAGGGGGGAAGGAGGAGAGAGGAAAAATTTGGAACACAAGGTTTTGCAGAGATGAATGAGAAAACTATGTTTGCAAGCATTTGGAAAAATAAAATGCTATTAAAATTTTTTTAAATATCATAAAAGATAATTTTGCCTTATAATTTTGCCAGAAACTTGGAATCATGCTTAAAGACTTCACTCAACTCTCCTTTCAAAAAATCAAATAATATTTTCCTTTTTCAGTCCTTCGATGTCTCTCCCCTTCTCTATTATATTTCAAAGATTGGTAGCAGTGCTTAGCAATCAGATCTGTGGATTTTTCCCTTACCCTCAGATGGACCTTGTCTGAGCCTAGTGAAATGAACTGGTTGAGAGAAGAAAAGTGCTCTTATCTTGGGTTTCACTCCCAATTAGTCATTTTAGATCCCTTCCAATCCAAAGGTCATTCTGAGCTACTTTTATGGATCTCTTCAGTTTGCATCCTCTATCCCAGTGCAGATGATGGCCCATTTGTGCCTTCTCATCCTGCCTCTGATCATGTCCTGCCATAAATTCATTTGAAGGCATCCACCAACATATGCAGCCATACTCTATATTTTGACATTGTGTGAGTAGTAATGGAACTATCTGTCTGTCATCTCTTGTTCTTATGGCCTGCGTGGTCATTTCTTCTATGATAATATCTTTTACATCACTTCTATATGAATTTTTATTGATAAAGTACTGCATCATACTTACACTGAACTAGTGTTTTTTTGCTTTGACCTTTGGATGACTTGAAACTTCAATTCTTTTAAGAGTTAAAAATTACCCTATGACTCACAATAACATAGCCTCACTGAATAAAAATCCAGTTCTGGGAAGGCAGAGGGACCTATATGGGTGGTTGGTGAGCTTGCTTAGGGTGATTTGTGATGATGTGTAAAGGAGGGGTCTGGCTCTTCGTGTCACAGAATGTGCAGATATTTGTTGACTGTACTTTATGCATTTAGTGCCCTGTAAATAAAGGCTTTTTGGGTGACTGTACAACCAGACTGAAGAATGGATCCACAAGAATGAAGAAACCTTTTCTATTTCCTTCCTGGAAGTGCTGCTGTGTTGACTGGGATAATGGGCCAATTAGGAAGGAATAAAAGGACAGCTTTGCTGCTGTGAAGGCATCAAATAGCCCCCCAGAAGCCTTCTAAAGCTCCCTCTCTTCCTACGTTGTCAGCAAGGTTGCCTCATATTTCCCTGAAAAAAAAAACAACAACAAATAAACAAAAACTAAGGCTATTCATAAAGAGCTCCCTTTTCTCCTTGTTCAACAAGTCACTAATGGCCCTACTTAATTGCCTAACCTAATAGCCTTTTCTCAATCCTCATTTTCCTTGTTCTCTGCTTTCTCCTGGATCTCTTCCCAGTTGTCTAACTGGTCCTTTCCTTGTCTCATTTGCTGGATTTTCATCGTCATTCCTGCCAATATTGGGACTTTTCTCTCAGCCCCTTCTCTTCTCCCTCCATACTTAGTGACCTCAGTAGCTTCCAGGGTTTCAATTATCTCTGTGCACATAACTCTCAGGTCTCCTTGATCTTTCTCCTTACCTGTAATATCACAACTCCAATTGCTTTTTAGACATCTCAAATTGGATGTCCCAAAACAGCTTAAGTTCAGCATATGCAAAACATAATTTATTATCTTTCCCTCCAAATTCTACTCCTTTCCTAATTTCCCTATTACTGTTGAGTAACATCATCTTCCTGTTACTCAAGCTCATAATCTAGATGTCATCCTCAATTCTCTAGTCTCTTTCCCTCTCATAGCCAATCAGTTATCAAGTCCTATCTCTTCTGCTCTATTGTACTTCTCATATATACCTCCATCCCTCCCTCAGCACCCTTGCCCAGGTCTTTATCATGCTTGGACTGCCACAGTGACCCGCTGGGTGTCCTCTCTGCCTAAGTCTCTCCCTTTTAGGCCATCCTCCATTTAACTGTCAGATTAACCTTCCTAAAACACTGGTCTGATCTTTTTATCTCCCACACCCTCAGCTACTTCCAGTAGCTCCCTAAAACCTCCAGGGTTAACTATAAAACCTAACTATCAAAGTCCTTCATCATCTGGCCCCTTCCTACCTTGCCAATTTGGTTACTCCCTTGCGGTACTCTGCAAACCAGTGACACTGGCCTCCTTACTATTTCTTGCATAGAACACTCCATCTCTGAACTCCAAATATTTTCACTAGCCATATTCTATGCTCGGAACGGTTCCCCTCCTCTCTGCCTCCTAGTTTCCCTGGCTTTCTTCATTTTTCAGCTAAATTCCTACCTCTTGCAAGAAGCTTCTTCTAGTTCTTAATCTTTGTGCCTTCCCTCCGAGTCTACCCCCAATTTATCCTGTTTATATGCAGCTGTTTGCATGTTGTCTCCCCAATTAGAATATTAGATCCTTGAGAGTAGGAATTTTTATTTACTTATTTTTGTCTTTCTTCGTATTCCCAGTATTTAGAGCAATTAATAGACGTTAATAACCGCTAGTTGATTTGGCTAATTGACTTGACATTTTAGCTACTCTCTGCTGTTTATTTTGGTAGATATACATAGGCAGATTTCTCTCCTCCTACTTCCTTTTCAGTTTAAAGTTCTTTTGATTTATTTTTCTTCATGACTCTGGGGAAATACATTTTTAGAGATATCCCACCATTGGCCAAGGGTCCATTATTTGTATATTTTGAGCTATACTCCAGATACATCTTCTTAACTATTCTTTTTATAAATCTGCCTTTCTCTGATGACAGACAGCCCTTACCTTCCATTGGCAGCAGAGATGAGAAAACTGAGATTTAAGGCCTCAAATCTTCATAATCTTTAACTACATCTCCTAATTTTCTTCTGGAAATATAATTTGTGCCTGTGTGAATCACTAAAAATAGACAACAGTCATCAGGTTGGACAGTTATTGGGAAGGTCTGGATACAGGTTCCAAGAAGATAACTGACCTGTCTTTTCTTAGTGTCAGGTCAAGAAACACATTTTTCAGAATTCTCCCGCAGAAACTACATATCTCTGACCCAGACCCACAGTAGTGTCTATGAATCTGTGTCCATCACTCCTTGGGAGAACTGTTTCCTCTACAGATGGTCAGCTGCTCTGCTTTAGGAAGTCAAAGGTGTTCTTTATGTTTTTTAAGCCTCAACTATTCCTTTTTCTTCCCTTTCTTCTCTGTAACAAAGTTCTCCAGGGAAATCAGTTACAAGAGCTACAATGCAAAAGGAGTGAGGATCTCACTTCTTTCATATATAGAAAGCAAGAAACATGCTGCATTGACTTACATAGAGGGCACATAGTATTAGCAGCACAGGTGTGGGTCAGTTCTATCAACAGGGTCAGTCATCTCAGTGGTCAGAAAAAGAAGTTACACAGAGTGCTAATAGGTAAATAAATGTCTGTAGGTGTTCTAAGAATTATGTAATTTTTAATATCTTATGTTCCACCTTTTTTGACCCCAAAATTATTTTATGCATTTTGTAGTTATTTGGAATGTGATTTCCTTACTAATTATTTTCTCTTCAATTTGGTTAATTATGCAGAAATATTGATATTTGTGTTTTATTTCCAATCTGAAACTTTGATGAAACTGTTGTTTCAATTAGTATCTTCACTGATTCCCTAGGGTTTTCTAAATAAATTATCACGTCTTCAGCAAATTGGGACAGTTTTATCTCTGTTTCTCTACACCTTGAATTTTTTTTGTTAAAAGAAAATCCAAACTACTCTAATATATTGGTAACAACTATATTATGATGACATTAAATGTTTTGTTTCTTTTTTTTTTTTGCTAAGGCACTTGGGGTTAAGTGACTTGCCCAGGGACACACAGCTAGGAAGTGTTAAGTGTCTGAGACTAGATTTGAACTCAGGTCCTCCTGAATTCAGGGCTGGTGCTCTATCCACTGCACTATCTAGCTTCCCCAATGACAGTAAATCAGCCCCCTTTTTCCATCACTCTGCCCCAATCACCTTTAATGAAAAATTTAAAATATAATATTGGGGGGAAATACTTGTGGCAAATATAAAAGACACAAATAAGCATCTATATTTATAACTGATAAAATATTCAAGGAAACATTTAATCTATAGTGAATATGTATATTCACTGGATAGGAATAATTTATGAAATGATAAATAGAAGTTGCCAAAAATCACATGAAAAATGATTAACCTTGATAATGCTTTTCAATACACATTTAAACAACTTTGAGATACCACTTCATACCATCCAAATTGGTAGAAAATGATTAAAAGTGACAAAATCTAATACTTGCATTGTTATAGAAAAACGGATAGTTATATTGCTAGTAAAATTGTAGATGGATAGAATATCTGGCAGTAGACTGTAAGAATTAAAAATAACTATAACCCATTAGTAATCATCCATTTTTGGGGAAAATACCATATAAAAATTGTAAGATAATTAAAACTATCAAAAGTACTGTATGCACAAAGATATTTAGGACAGTTAGGTGGAGCCAGCAGGTAGCATGCTGAACCTGGAGTCAGGAAGATCTAAATGTAGATTCTACCTCAGACATTAGCTGTGTGACCCTGACAAGTCATTTAACCTCTGTTTGCCTCAATTTCCTCATCTGTAAAATGGGGTTAATAATAGTACCTACCTCACAAAGTTATTAGGAGGACCAAATGAGTTAATATTTGTAAAGCACTTTATACACTGTCAAATGTTATAAAAATACCAGCTATATTTATAGCAGCATTACTTGACAGGATGAGTGAACTTAGAAATGAAAGTGTTTTCGAGGTCACTTGGTCTTAAACCAAGAGATTTCATTTCAGAGATGAGAAAAAGGAGGCCCAAAAGGAATTAAGATGCTTTGAAAATACAAAAAACTGGAAACAATCCAGAAGTCCAAAGGCCAGGGAATTCCATTATACCCATATAATGGTATTCTTTAACTCAATTAATATTGCTAAATATGAATAATGCCAAGAAATGTGGAAAGATATTAAATAATGTGAAACAAGGAAAAGAGAATATGAACTACTCTATACATTGGTCATAATTGTATAAAAGGGGAAAATATGCATAAATATAGCAATGAATGGACATTTAAAAAGGACTGTCATATTGAGCCCTCTGATAAACAGACTTAGCTCCATTTCAGGGACTTCTTTCTCAATTTGTCATCCACAAGCATTTCTTGAACACCCACAATGGGCCAGGCTCTATGTTAGCTGCTGGAGATACAAAGGCCATTCTCCAAAAATACTTCAGGGTGGTTGAGAAGTGATCTTATATAACAACTTCTCCTTCATGAGCAGCGGGTGACTTTTGTGGGCTCTGGCTGGCAAGGAAGGTTGGCTGCATGCTAGGCTGGGCATCGGAATGCTCTGGGCTCACATTTCCCTCTCTGACTCTTCCTCAAAATAGGAAGACTGGGTCCAAGCCCTAACTGAGTGATCCTAGTTGGGCAACCTATTTAAGCTTTACACACCTCCAGGAACTCCCTGGCACTGGTCATAGTCCAGCTGTGGGAGGAAAGGGAGTTCCCTATGGCGTCCACCCAAACCTGTGGTGGTCAATGCCGAGTGACTCAAGTTTTGCTCTTTGTTCCTCAGTGTCCCATATCTTCTTCACACTAACCAAACTTTACCCATTCATCCAGACCCAGCATGGATCTGAGATAATTTCTGCTTTCCTTGCGCTCCTGTATTACTTAATGTCTGTTATCAGACATTTGAATGTACCCTCATTTAGACTGTCTCTGTTTATTGTTACACACCTGAAAGCTATCTCTCCAGTGAAGGGATTATTATTTTTTTTTTCATTTCTTTTGTTTTCCCACCAACCTAGTACCTATTGTCAGCAGAAAAAATGCTCAATAAATACTTGTTAGAAAGCCCTTAATGAGAGGCAGTTACATGGGCTTTGGGGGGCAGAACAGGCTAAGGGTGGGAAAAGTTGGGGGGTTTTATATGTAGAGGAAATGAATATCAAGTTCTCGAGGGAGAGGGGAAAATCTGTTGGTTCCACTAGTTTTAATGACTCTGACCATATCATTTTTTCCTATTCAACTAACTCTGGATGGCTCCCTATTTTATCCAGGATCAAAAACAAAACGTTCTGTTCTTATTCAAAATAACCTTTCCAATATTCTTATTGTTTTCATTTCTTTTGCTTTCCTATCAACCTAATGCTTACTGTCAGCAAAAAAGATGCTCAATAAAAGACTTGTTAGATAATCCCCAATTGATGACAAGTTACATGGACTATGGGGGCAGAACAGCCTGAGGGTGGGAAAAGTTATTTTTTAAAAATATATATGGGAAATAAATATAAACTTCTTGAGGGAGAGGGGAAAATCCATTGCTCCCACTAGCTTCAATGACTCTGACCATATCATTTTTCTACTCAACTGATTCTGTTTGGCTACTTATTTTATCCAGGATTAAAACCAAAATGTTCTGTTTCTTAGTCAAAGCCCTTGACAACCTTTCCAACATTCTTATACCTCACTCTCAGACAGGTGCTCTTTGATGCAGTGACACACCTCCCAGCTGTTCTGGGAGCAAGACTCTCCATCTTTCAGCTCCGGGCAATTTTCTCTGGCGGTCCTCCATGACTGGAATGCTCTCCCTTCCTGGTTCTGACTATTGACCAATTGGCTTTCTTTAAGTCCCAACTAAAATCTCTTCTTTTATTGGAAGTCTTCCCCAATCCCTCTATATTCTACTACTGCCTTTTCTCTGTTCATTGCTTCCTGTATATTGTTTGCATGTTATTCCCCAACACTCCCCACCCTCCACACTCAGCCTTTAGACGTAAGTCCCCTGAGAGAAGGAATTATCTTTTATCTTTTTTCAAATCCTTAGCACTCAGCATAATGCCTGGCTTATTGTAGGCACTTCATAAAGATTGATTGGTTGCTTGTGGAGGACAACTTTATAGCACTTTCTGTTTTCTGATCGTCCATTTCAGCTTCTCTTACATATTCACCACCAAAACTATGTTATGGAAATTATATCAAGATGGATTTCATACCAGGGATTGCTTGTGTTACTGTTAATTATTTCTGAACACATGTTTTCATCAGAGTGGGGAACTCCCTACGAGGAAAATCCTTTAATCAATGCAAAGCAGCAACTCATCTATAAGTTTAGTCTTAATAGTTGTTATAGTTGTTCAGCTGTGTCCAACTCTTCATGACCCTGTGGACCCCACTAACCATAAGGTGTTCTTGGCAAGGATACTGCAGTGGTCTGCCATTTCCTTTTCCAGTGGATTGAAGCAGACAGCTTTTAAGTGATTTATTTGTCCAGGCTCACAGAGCTAGCAAGTGTCTGAAACAAGATTTAAATTTGTCTTTCTGACTCCAGGCCCAGTACTCTATCCACTGAGACATCTAGCTTCCTCAGTCTTAGTACTGCTTAGGGCAATGGAGTTCAGTTGTTTTTGTTTTTCTATAGTGTCAAAATATTTTCTTTTAAACTTGATGATGTCATAGTAATCAAGTTTGTTTCTTTTCACGGTACTTTTCTTTTTTTCCCATTTTTTTTTATTAAAGCTTTTTAATTTTCAAAAGGTATGCATTCATTAACTCTTGCAAAACCCTGTGTTCCAATCCCCCCCTTTCCTCCACCATCTCTCCTAAACAGCAAGTAACTCAATACATGTTAATCATGGTAAAAATATATGTTAATTCCAGATAATATGCATACATATTTCCACAATTATCTTGTTGCACAAGAAAAATCAAATCAAAAAGAAAAAAATGAGAAAGAAAATAAAATGCAAACAAACAACAGCAAAAAGAATGAGAATGCTATGTTGTGATCCACACTCAGTTCCCACAGTCCTCTCTCTCTGGGTATCCACAGCACAAGTGGAACTGGTTTGAATCATCTCATTGTTGAAGAAAACCACATCTGTCAGAATTGATTGTCGTAGATCTTTCTTGTGCAACAAGATAATTGTATAAATATGTACATGTATATTGTAGTTAACATATACTTTAACATATTTAACATGTATGGGACTACCTGCCATCTAGAGGAGGGGGTGGAAGGAAGGAGGGGAGAAAGTTGAAACAAATTTTTGCAAGGGTCAATGTTGAAAAATTACCCGTGCATATGTTTTGTATATAAAAAGTTCTCATAAAAAAAAGAATTGATTGTCGCAGAGTCATGTTACCACATATAATGATCTCTTGCTTCATTTCACTTAGTATCAGTTCATGTAAGAGTCTCCAGGCCTCTGAAATAGTCTGAAATCATCTGAAGTGGGTTGTGGTTTCAGATTGATTTATTCTTTTCTGATTCCCAGCCCCTCCTAGGGGAAACATTATCAATTTAGGAAGCTAGGACCTTTGATTCACACAACCTGGTCAAAAGCACCCTTTTGAATTCCAATAGAAGATTCAGGCTTCCCAGCCCCACCAGATCTGAGCCAATTTTTGACTTCACCCACAGGCCCCTTTAGCTAAATCTCTCATTATAAAAAGAGCCAAACTAAAACCCTCTCTTTGGTTTTTTTTTTTTTTTTAATTTATTAAGTTTATAATTATAATTTTTTGACAGCACATATGCATGGGTAATTTTTTTATATTATCCCTTGTATTCTATTCCCTTCTGTAGATGACAGGCAATCCCATATATAATAAATGTATTACAGTATATCCTAGATACAATATATGTGTATAAAACCAAATTTCTTGTTGCATGGTAAGAATTGGATTCCGAAGGTATAAGTAACCTGGGTAGAAGGACAATGGTATAAATATTTTACACTCCTTTCCCAGTGTAAAACCCTCTCTTTGTAGAGGTTCCAAACATGCCAGCTCCATGCTTAGCATGCCAAGGGTTTCTGCCCACTGGAATCCTGTTTCCAGTGCCCTCTTTTCTTTTTCCTCACCTATTTCCTTAACTAGACTATAACCTTACTTCCAATCCCCATAATAAACCTCTTTTATCAATCTAGGTTTGAACATCTGTAAATTCCTTTACAGAGAACTGCTTGCTCCACTAGAAGGAACTCCCTACCCTTGCGCCGAATCCCAAGGGATGCAGGGGAACCAAACCTACCCTGTACCCCGAACCTGCCACTAGACCTCATTTAACTCCCTGACCACCAGAAACCCTAATTTCATTTGGTTACCCCAGATCTAAACCTCATCATTTTGGTTCCCTGACCAAATTCCCAAAACCTAGACGTAATTTGGCGACCAAACTCAGAACCAATTTGGATTTTGAGGTGGTGGTGCAGTATTCTTCCAAGAAGAATACCTGTGTTCCTTCTTTTGTCTCACCCTATCTCTAGAGGTAGTGGGCACCCAGACAGGGTCTGGGCTGAGGCAGTGTTCTCCCATGAAAAGTATTTGCATTTCCGGTAAAAAGGCCTCTTTTTGTCACACTCTATTTTTAGCGATAGCTGGACCAGGAAATCCAGAATTCTGGACGAGGTAAAAGATTTCTTTCCTAAGTCTGTAGTGAACACTCAAGCCACCCGAGTCAGGCTTGGGTCGTTGTTAGAGCTCTATGCTCCTGCACAATTCTTTCTCAAGGGATACTCTATGCAAATTGCTGTGGATTGACAAATGGCCTCTTTTTGTCTCACTCTCTGTCTCTAAAGATGTCTAAATACATGAGAGATGCTAAAAGAATTTGGGAAAACTAAAAGCTTTCACCTGTCCACAACCTAGAAACACTTTGGCTTCAGTCCTGCTAGTCGTTTCTTACAGAATAATAATATTCCATAACATTCATATACTATAACTTATTCAGCCATTCTCCAACTGGTGGGCATCCACTCAGTTTCCAGTTTCTGGCTACTACAAAGAGGGCTGCCACAAACATTCTTATGTACAGGTCCCTTTCCCTCCTTTAAGATCTCTTTGGGATATAAGCCCAGTAGTAACACTGCTGGAGCAAAGGGTATGCACAGTTTAATAACTTTTTGTGCATAGTTCCAAACTGCTCTCCAAAATGGTTGGATTCCTTCACATCTCCACTAACAATGTATCAGTGTCCCAGTTCTTTGTCATTGTTCTTTCTTGTCGTCTTAGCCAATCTGAAAGGTGGATAGTGGTATTTCAGAGTTGTCTTAATTTGAATTTCTCTAATCAATAGTGATTTAGAGCATTTTTTCATGTGGCTAGAAATGGTTTTGATTTCTTCATATGAAAACTGTCTGTTCACATCCTTTGACCATTTATCAATTGGAGAGTGGCTTGAATTATTATTATTAATTTGAATAAATTCTCAATTGAGAAATAAGGCCTTTATCAGAAGTTTTGAATGTAAAAATGTTTTCCCTGTTTATTTTTTTCTAAGGGCATTTGAATTGTTTACAAAATCAAAATACCTTGTATTGCCAAAGGGGAGGGATATTCAGATTTTCTTCTTTCTTGGCCTTCAAAGTCTTTGACTAGATTTTTGTCTAAGGAGGGAATAAACATTTCTTTCTTTGCCTTTGGCTCCATCTTGGAGAAAGGCAGTACTGAGAGGTTATATTACTTGCCTTAGGTCAGAATATGATCTTGAATTCAAGTCCAGGGGCAGTCTATCCCACTCTCTATTACACCTGCTATTTCTTATCATTTTTATTGGCTGATATATTAGTTAAAACTCCAAGTCCAAAAATCTTAGAATTGTTCTTATTCACTTTTATCTAAGTTTTTGTAATTCCATTTGGAGTTTCCTTAGCAAAGATATTGGAGTGGCTTGCCATGTCCCTCTTCAGCTCATTTTACAGATGAGGAAATTGAGTCAAACAGGTGTAAGTGATTTATCTAGGATCATACAACTAGTCAATTTCTGAGTCAGAAGGATGTCTTCCTGACTCCAGATATACTCTGCCACTTACCTGCTTTAAAAATCTTAAGAGTAGGGAGATTTTCTCCAGATGCCTACATTTTCATTACAGGATACAAGAGGACGTCTCTGCTACTAGCATTATTCTTGTAGGATATTCAGGGCTCCTAAAAATGATCATTATGTAAGGTAGAACTGAACGACTGCTGAGAAGTGACCTAATGGTAAAGTTAATCAGTTGAGTATCCTCTATGATAGTTTATTCAATAAAAGCATTAGTTTAATTCTGCAAATTTGAGAAGAATATAGAAATGCTGAAGTTCAAATCAAGAGATGAAGTGAACTACCTGGCCTTAAAATGCTAATTGTATGAAGCACAAAAATGGAATGCAGTTATACAGGAAAGACTTGTCATTTATCCACTCACAGATATTCTCACTTCACAGAGTGTCTTTGTGTGTAGAAGCAAGTCAGGCTGGGGGCCCTGTAGGCAGTGAAAGGTGGAAGGCTTCATTGTCTTTCAACCCACCTCTGATTTGTTTTTGGCTTTTTTTTATAGCCAGAAAATTGCTTGTGTTTCCAGGGTCATTATTTAATTATTTTACCTGCTTCTTATGTTTCTTTTCCTTACTATATTGTCTTTTTTCTTATTTTTTAAGCCTAGGGAGTAGAGGAGGCACAGAAACAACTACAAACACTTTTATTTTTCCAAAAAGTGCCTAAAAATAGATTAATAGACTAAGATGACCTTTCTGGTTTCCTTTGACTTTCTTTGCTTTTTTCCTTTCTTTCCTTCTTTGCTCCTTGGAGCAACCAGATCCCTCCAAAAGCAATTTTTTCTTTTTTAAGTTTTGGCTTCCTTTGGAAAGACAATATTCAATTGTTTCCTTAAAGAGAAGATTGGGATTAGCCATAAATGTCTTTTGTAGCTCATATTTTGTCACATGGACATCTTCAATCTGATACTGGGCTCTAAACAGTTTTTTCTTGTTTTCCATTGGATTCATATTTGACCTTTATCTTCTTGGCTAACTGGATTCTCGTTGAGGGCAACAGCTATGTTGTAAGCTGTAGATATTTCCCACAACACCTGGTGTAGCACTGGACACCTAAGAGAATTTTAGGGCAGATTTGATGAAGTGAACCAAATTTCAGAGCTCAACTATGCCTTTTGCCCTTGAGAATCAAGTTTCCAAAGATGGAAATCTTTATGGCTATTCAATTTGCATTTCAGTCCTCATTTTATTAAGAGTTTTCTCAGTATCCTGTGTCCAGAAAGCTCTCTTTCATCTCTGCCTTCTGACATTTTATACAACCTTTCATGAAGTAACTAAAATGCTCTCTTCAATTAAGCCTTCCTTGATAAATTCATTTAGAAATAATCCTCTCTCTCTCTCTTGAAACTTTCTCCATACTTTGTACCTTTCTCTGTACTAATCATATTCTATTTTGTATAAATGGTGGGATGTTTTATGCTAGTCAGAATACAGTACAAAATCAAGGTTGATTAATAGGAGATAGACAGAATAATAAAGGCCTGAATGTGGATCATCAAATGTGGAGAGCCATCAAGGAGGCTCTTGCTGTCCCTGAGCAAAATCTACTGTCTCTCTGAATAATTACCTGCTTATAACTTATTCCTCTTACTAAATAAGTCAGTTCCTAAAAGAGAGGTACTTTATCTTATTTATCTTTGTATCTCTTTCATTACCTAGCTCACTGCTTTAAATAAAGCAATGTGCTTAATAAATGTTTGTTGAATTTAAATTTGAACATGCCATAGGGTCTCTAGAGTATCTTTTTTTTCATAGCAAGAGAGGTAATTTCATGTTGGTGGAAAGAGCTTTGGATTATTTCCTTAGGGAGCCTCTAGACCTACGTTCTAGTCCAGGTCCCATAAATTGGGTGACCCTAGTTTCTCTAGGGTTCAGCTTTCTCATCTATAAAATGAGGGGATTGGACTGGATAATCTCCATAATCCCCTTTAGCTGTGAAAAAAATGAATTTGACTATTCCTGTTGTCTAATCCTCATTCCACCACCAGCTATGAGAAAGGTAGCCCATTTTTAAAAATCTCTTTCTTCCCTCCAATCCCTGCATTCCCTACAGGTACAGCAGATTTGGAAACACACCACTTCCCACATTTTTGAAGAAGAGGGTCCCTTATAAACACTAAAACATAAAGTTATTAGAAAGCTATATCTAACATGGATGGAAACATAGCTGTTTATTTTTCTTCGTGGATGTAATCCATAAAAATCCAGGTTTTATTAGTTCAAACTCCTAATTCACAGAACTACTTGTTCTTCCTGACAAGGTCTCCTTTTTTTCTTTCCCCCCTTTCTTATTTCTTTCTATTTTTTTCCTCTGTACTCTCTCTGGAGACCACCCATCATTAACCACAGACCTTTCCCAACCAATTATGACTGATGTAGCTTTTGTAAAGTATGGAGGTGTTACCACAAACAAAGACTTTAAAGGGACCTAATTGAATGGCTTTGATTAAATATCTTCAAGGCTTTTTCTGAATGTCTGCTCTTCTTAGCAACCATAGCTATAATTTTTACTTCAGTTCCTATGCACTGACTTTAAAATGAACATTATCTTAATGTAACAGAAGTGTAGTTGGGTTGCTCTTCATGTAATATTTGTACCACTTTACCATTTACAAAGAGACTTTTAGAATGAAACAGAAGGATGAGAAAGAATAGGAACAGTGACTGTCCTGAATAAAGGAGAAAACTGGCTAAAAGATTCATCTGATAATTCAAACCAGTTCCAGTTGTTTAGTGATGAAGAGATCCATCTACACCCAGAGAGAGGACTGTGGGAACGGTTTCACAACATAGCATTTTCACTCTTTTTGTTGTTGTTTGCTGGCATTTTGTTTTCTTTCTGGTTTTTTTTCTGGTTTGATTTGATTTTTCTTGTGCGGCCAGATAATTGTATAAATATGTTTGCATGTATTGGATTTAACATATATTGGACTACTTGCCATCTCAGGGAGAAGGTGGGGGAAAGAGGTGGGAAGTTGAAACACAAGGATCGATGTTGAAGAATCATCCATGCATATGTTTTGGAAAAAAAAAACTTTAATAAAAAATAAAATAAAAGATACATCTCTGGGTGATTTTGACCCACAAAAGTTAATAGTCATTTGTGATGCAAAGGGAGCTAAACAAGATGGCCTCATTACTGGAGAAGTGAGCATGCGAGTGCAAGCACACACACACACACACACACACACACACACAACCACAACAAGCACACAAAACAACCTTCTTCACCAATTTTTGCCTTCAGTGCTTGCATGATTCCTCTATCATTAAATCAGTTTATTCTCCTATAGCCTCATAGCTAACCTCCATGGAAGTACCTCTTCACTGGCTGTTTCTTGGACCACCCCCAATCTTGATTTTTCCAGGTTGACTAGTCTTTCCTTTGCAGAACCAGCAATTTGATTCCTTTTGGGAATATCTATTATCTTTGTCCCTTCAAATCTCATGTGGATTAAACAATCAGCTCAGAGCATTTAGGCAGAAAGGGGGAGGTATTGGTGGTTTTTATTCCTTTTTCTTTGCTGCTGGTGTGTGTGTGTGTGTGTGTGTGTGTGTGTGTGTGTGTGTGTGTGTGTGTGTATGTGTGTATTAAGCCACAAGCAGACCACATCCTCAGTAAATTGCTGGCATCTTACCAGACTTTGTTTTATAAGTCTTTCTCCTCTGGTGTGGTCCCTTAAAGTAAATGGCAGTCTTTCTTCAGTAGTTTAGCTGCTGCTTCTGGCCCTGATTGTACACTTTCTCTAGAATGGAATTTATAGACCCATTATACTCCATGATTAGTAAGCCCCAAGAATTTCCTAAGAAATAGCTTCCAGTTATGGGCCTTCTAACAGGTCTAGTTTTCCTTTGACCTTCAGAGGTATTTCCTACTGTGCTACTCATTTTATTGCCCTGAAACACTCTTTAGAGAAAAATGTTTTAAAAAATTCTTTCACATAAAAACTTGTCTTTGTTCTCTAGTTTCAGCAAAACTCAGTCTCATTTTTTCTTTTTAAAAATTATCCAGAGGAAAATTAGATGAAAAATCATATAGAAGCATTCTCATTAGATGTTCTCTGCCCTAAGAGGTCACATAATTTTCTGAAAAACATGAGTGATTTGGTGCAAAACTATCATCACTACTGCTGGGAAAACTCCCAAGTCTCCCAAAATATACCTAGAAGCATTGGGATTACTACTCTCATCTTTGCCATCAAAGCACTCCAATGCTAAATGCTATGAGAGAGCTGAGATTTCATGTTTCCTTTGTCCTATTTTATCTTTTAACTGACCCCTAAGTCTAAGAGGCAGAGCTGTGGCTAAAACAAGACAATGGAGTTAGCCTTTTACCAAGACACACAGACTTGAAGAAACAACTGAATTTAACATATAACATAGTTATTTCTGCAGTTCTCACTTGTATTGTCCATCCAAGTGCCCAAAAGGCAAGGGACTCCGAGGGACTGAACTTTCTGCTATTGTTGTTCCTAAGTCCCCAGTGGTGGATTCTTCAACAACCACCAAACAATAGATTTCATGATCTTTTATTAAGTAAAGAAGGAATAATGGGGGCCATATATTCTCCCAAACCCAGGATTACACTGTACCCTGCCCTCCTAAGGTCTCTGAGGATGAGGGGCCCAAGGCACACGTATGTAGAACACCTGACTCTGGAAGCCTTTTTCCCCCTTTGTGGAGTCCTCATGAAGTTCACTGTGGGTGTGGTATGGGGACGGGTGAGTCACTCCACTCAGAATCTCAGGCTTTCGGGAATGGGCCAAGCTATTGCCACGACAAGCCTTTCCACCTGCTCCTTTTCCTGAGGTGGAGTAAACCATTCCACTGAGGGCTAGTCCGTCCTTTCCCCGAAGGGTTCGGGTGCTAGGAAAGGAAGAAATGCCCGTTGTTACCCTGCAATCTCTCTGCACCTTGCCATGCTCACAGGGTCATTTCTGGGGGCAAGCCCATTCTGAGTCACCTAATGACTATCCACTGTAAATCAGGCAAGCAAACAAAAGTGAAGAAGTGTTTGCATGCTTGAGTGGAGAATAATGTTGCTCCCTCCATCCCATCCAAATCTCAGCAACGGCCCTTGGTTGTCTTCCTTCTTCATAGCCACAAAAAAGAAGGCAAGGTGTCCATCTTATCCCATCTGTGTGCACGCTGAGTTCTAGACGATCAGATTTTTCCCCATCACAAAGTATCAGCCTCTAAATCACGAGATCCACTGTTGTACTTATATTTGGAGAGGAAGGCCAAGGGTGGGTGGTGGGGTGATACTATAATACTCAGTTTGAGACCAGTGCCATAGTTTCCCCACAATTTCCTCTGCTGTGTGTGTTGTTGTGGGCCAGGACCCATGAAATCTGCATACAGCCCTTAGTTGGAAGATCATTTGTCCTTAACAGCTGCTGCCAGACCAAAAGGGACTTACAGTCTCCCAAGCTGGAAGCATTCAACCACCTCCTACTGCCTTTGGCCTTGGGATGAAGCCAAAGGACCAAAAGGTTACTAGCTTTCCTTTGATACTTGACATTTTCAAATGATCATAAGAGTTGCAATTTTTGTTATGAGTTTGGTCTTTTTTTTTCTTTTCTTTTTTCCCTCAAATAGCAATGTCTAAACTACCAAGATGTTCCCATTAATCTGGAGTTCAGAGGCAGAGGATGAAATAGTCATTAGAAGGCCTTTTGATTTCTTTTTCCAGTCCTAATATTCCGTGCTTGATTAGCTGGAACTTGGAACACAGAGAAAACTCTGATAGTGATGATGCCATACTTCTGAGAACTTGAAGTTCTTGAAATCCTCTGATTTATGAATAGTCTTTTTTTCCTCTAGATGGCTTTACATTTAATTTGATTAAAAGTCTTTAGATGTCGACAGTGAGCATATACACTACTCCCTTCCACATGTTTTTCAATAGACCCAAAGAAGTCTCCTTGTTGCTCCTCAGAGAGAACATTGCATTTTCTGTCACTGTGCCCTTGCATAGAGGATTTCCTATGTCTTGCATGCAGGCCCTTCTCATCTCAATCTCTCCTAATCCCAAGTGTCCTTCAAGGCTCAGTCCAAATGCCATCCTCTTACTGATCCAATCAACCAAAAAGCATTTACTAAGTGCTCGCAATGTGCCAGGCTGGGTGCTGAGTGCTGCAGATGCAAATGGGGTGAATGAAACAAAATGCAAGAAGCTTACATTCTAACAGAATCCTCAGCTGTTGGTACTTCAGTCTGGCCCCTCCTCCACCATTACCGTGCAATTTTCTTGTATGTATATATCATGTATTTGCTTACTTTGTACGTATTGTTATATGTACATGTTGTCTACCTTGGCAGAATGAAAGTTCTGTGAAAGCAGGGCCTGCTTCATTTTTTGTATCTCTAATAATCTAGAGCACTGTCTGGCACAAAATAGGTGCTTAATAAGTGCCTGCTGATTAACAATAATAATAAATATAATTTATTATATTATATTTATATCACATATAAATATATACATTATATATAAATAAAATAATAATCTATATATTATAAATAATAATAATAAAAGTCCAAGGAGGAAATGAACAAAATGTAGATGTTGAGATGTGGTGAAATTCAACTATTATTGTATAACATGTTTTTCTCATAAATGCCCTTTTAAAATTGGGACTATACAGAAGAGATGAGGTTATAGAGATATCCCTTATGTATGTTAAAATCCACATCTATCAAAATTCAGTATCTTCTCCCTCCCAAGTCCTACCAGTTTCCTAACTTCTCTATTACTGTTGAAGACTCCACTGTCCTTCCACTCACCAAGTTTACCTTAGAGTAATTCTAAAATCTTTTCTTCTTTTCCCACAACTACTCATATCCCACCAATAGCAAATCTGGTCAATTCTCTAACATTTCTCACATCTGTCCCTCTCTTTTCACCATCTCACTTCAAACTATACTACTCCCCAGACTACTCCCTCAAATCTTTCCTCTTCAATCCATCTTTTACATTCATACTAAATAGATATTTCTAAAGTACATGTCTGACGAGGTCATTCTCCTACTGGAAGAAGTCTCAAAGGCTCCTCACTGCAGCTAAGAAAAAACATAGATTCCTCTGATTATCATTTAAACTTCTTCAAAACCTTATGATTTGGAGAAGACTTTAGGTTTGGCAATCATCAGATAGTTGAAATCAAGAGAATGAATTCGATTCAGGAAGGAGGCACAAACAACTGAAAAAAATTGAAAAGCAATGACAGGCTAAAAGAATGGAGTTACAAGAAGGGGTCATGGAGTAAAAGAAGAATGAGAGTGAGAATTCCCAGCATCATGAAAATCTGTGTTTGTTTGGGTTTTGTTTTTGGTGTTGTGGAAACATATTAAAATCCTCTTTTTTAGTCCTATTGAAAATATTAAGAAATAAATCTTTTTTTCTTCTGAAGTCATTTCCATACTTTTTAAAGATAACATAAAAATGTTTGGGAACAAAAGCTAAGGTCCCAGGAATATATATTAATGTTTCTAACAATTTTAACATATACAAAAAAAATCTATTGTAAAATTAACATAATTGGTTTTTTTTTTTTTTCCTTAAAAGAAAAAGGAACACAGGAAGAAAGTCTTTTCATTACTTGAGGAGTGTTCAAAGAAATTGAGTAGTTTCAGTTAAAGATTAACTAAAACTGTATCTTAACACATTATAACCTTTTCTTTATTCAAAATTCTAAAAAATGTTTCCTCACATTGCCTTGAGGAGCAAGATATCCAAGGACGCATACTGCAAAAGGAAGGAGGACTGTATCAGTTTGGACATTTCTGTAGATAAGCTAGAAATACTTGGATTTGGAATGACATTAAGTTAATAAATTTGTTTCTCATAGAAATGCCTACAACACAGAGGACAATATTAATTTTTTCTACAACGTATTTCCTGTTGAAAATCATTTTATTTATGTCCACTTTTCCAATCTGTTAAATCAATTCTGATCACTAATGAGAGCTTCCATGGTGCTGAAAATATTTGTCATAGTTTATAGCACCCATTTCCTTAACTTATTGGTAAGGGGTTTAAAGGTTAAATGGAAATAAAGTATATATTTTGGCTTATTTGATGTTTTATTTTTGCTCTCTTTCACCTGAAAAGCAGTACATGAAAAATAAAGACAGTAACAGTTGCATTAAAAGGACCTGTCACCTAGAATCCCAAGAGAAAACAGGGGGAAAGGTAATGATATTATTATATAAGAGACACTGCCATTACTAATTACCATGTAAATAGAGCTAAAGAAAGACATAAGTTCAAATTAAAGCAGGCAAGTTGACCCCGGAAATATGAAGTTAGGGAAGAACCAATGAAGAAAACCTAAAAATAGATATATCAAGTATGACTATAAGAGTCCCAATTTAACATGGGTCTAGAAAAGCTTACTAAATTATACTTAGAGGATAGTAGTCCCAACTCCTCTACTCATCCATTCTTGTATTACTAGACCTTATGATATAATTCAATTTCCACTTTTTTAAAAAATTGTTTTTACTCAGTTATGTGTAAAGATAATTGTTAACATCATTTAAAATTTTTTTGAAGTCCAAATTTTTTCCATTCCTCCTCTTCCCTCCCTGAGACAGTAAACAATTTGATATAGGTTATTCATGTTCAAACATGCAAAACACATTTCCATGTTAGTCATATTGTGAAAGAAGACACAGACCCAAAGGGAAAAAACACACACAAAAATACAGAAAATGAAAAATAGTGTGCTTCAATCTGTATGCAGAGTCCACAAGTTATTTCTCTGGAGGCAGATAGCATTTTTCATAATGAATCCTTTGGAATTGTCTTGGATCATATTGCTTAGAAGGGCTAAGTCATTCATAGTTGATCATCATACAGTACTTCTGTTCTCCTGATTCTGGTCATTTTACTTTGCATCAGTTCATATAAGTTTTTCCATGTTTTTTCTGAAAGCATCCTGCTCATTATTTCTTATAACACAGTAATGTTCCATTACAATCATATACCTTAAGTTGTTCAGCCATTCCTTTATTGATGATTATGCCCTCAATTTCCAATTCTTTCCCATCACAAAAAGATCTGCTGCAAATATTTATGTACAAATTGGTTCTTTTCCTTTTCAGTCTCCATTTTTAGTAGAAGAGAAAGCTGTGGTTTTGGAGAGGTTCACTAATTGAGATTAGGACCTGAATTTCTCGTGTCCCTCGTCCAGCATTATTCTGTTTACCCACAGTGTACAACTTTCTCTTGATTGAAATACTGGGTAGAAGTTTCACAAAGGAGGGAAGAGGCATTTTTATCACTTGTTAATTTGTATGCCTTTTTGTTCCTTATATAACAATATTACCATATGTTTTTAAAAGGCATGTTCTATAGTATTTCTATTAGCAACATTATATTTTTATGGCACCTTTCAATCTAAAAATGCAGAGGGGGGGAATCATAAATATTTGTCTTGTTTATTTTTATAATATTCCTTTGAACAATGAGCAGACTAGTATAACAGCCTTCTAATGATTTCACTCTCATACAGTGAGAACCTGGAAGACCATTTAGATTTCTCTTTAGATGTTATTCTTTGCCTCTTTCAATCTCTCTAGTACAAAGCTACAAAGTTAATCTTTTTTACATCCTTACTTTGATCATATCACCTGATCAAATAGTTACAGAAGCTACCCATTACCTACGAGATAAAATCCAAACTTTTCACGGTGTTTGACTCTTGGTATTATGACTCCATAACAGCTACCTTCCCTTATTTTCCTTCTGCCTCCATTGTGCTGGTCCAGGCACGTCATCTTTTCCATAGCTTCTTTCATCGATCACTCTATGCTATATTTTTAAGTTTCCTCACCATCAATCATTCTCCAATTTGTCTGTGTCTTTGGGGAAGTTCAGGCTGGAATCCAGGTTTTGGATTCCTTATCTTGGGCTCTAAATTGTCCATCCTCTGGGTCATTACTCTTCCTCTCACAAGGTACCTATTTCTAAATTCTGCCAGGATGAGGTTTGAAAGCATGGAAGAGGTTTTCCTATTATTCTTCTAGATTCCTTGTCCTGGGCAGAAGCTGGGAGTCTGCTTGGGACATGTCAGTGTGCTTCCCAGGCTTTTATGAAAAAAGCCCAATGAAACGCCTCCAATCGTAGCCCACAGCAATGCAGCCAGGGCAGCTCAGATATTGTGAATATATGTGTCCCCCAGACTCTGCGAGTTCAGTGACTTCAGGATGGGGGCTCAGAATAGGGGTTCAACTGTCCTGGATGTAAAGAAGAAAAGCCTATCCAGAAATCCTTTGACACCATGGTCTTTTAGAGAGAAAACTGAGGTATATAAAATTTTTGAAAAAATAGAAATTTTTGTGTGTTTTAACTGCCTCTGGCAAATGAAAGCTATAGTACATAATAACAGTTAATGTTCTCACAGTAAAAGGTTTACAAAATGCTTTCTTTGCAATAGTGTTGTTAAAGTCATCATATTTGGTGGGAGCCATGTGGTGGGATGATAGCAGCTGGGCTAATAGTTTACAGGGGCCAGTGTGAGAGTCCAGTGAGACATTTATAAAATGCTTAGCACAGTACCTGGAACACAGGTACTTGATAATTATTTATTTCCTTTCTTCCTTTAAACCCAAAATACAATTACTGGATTTGGGGGTTTTGTCCATTTCAGTTCTGGTAATGAGTAGTTGAGTCCCTTGACCTCAACTATAGCCATGGTAACCTTGGAGGCAGGATTCTAGGCCAGATGTTGCTGTCAGACTAGAAAGGAAGCCTTAAAAAGCCAGAGTTCTCAGACTTTTCCCAAGAGTTTTTGAACTTAGAACTTGGTAGGACTGTATCAATATAAAGAAATTGAGTTAAACTACAAATCTAATCCTGCTCTGTCCTCTAAAACTGAGGTGATATAGGGAGGGATTATGACCTTTAAGTGTTGGGACAGATGTTTATATGTTCATTCTGCACCTGTGAAGTAAATATACCTTTTTAAATATAAATTGTCGTATGGTCAAATAAAAGTGGGGTACAGAAGACTCCTAAACTGAGGGAACACAGTTGGTGAGAGTTTGAACCACTAGCAGAGACTAAATGCTTCTAAACCTCTTTAAGGACACTGGAGAAACTTGGGAAAAGGGGAAATGCAACACACCTGACTATAAAGGCATTAAGGAACCAGATAATCATGTTTTATATATGTGTATACACACATTATGCACCCTGAATCCATTGTTTCTGAATTAGGAGGTATATATAGCTTGCTTCATTATCAGACCTCTGAAATTATAGCTAATCAATGTATTGATCAGAGTTCTTATAGTTTTCAAAGTTGTTTGTTTTTATGAGTTATGATTGTATAAATTGTTCTCCTGGTTTTCTTCATTTCACTCTTGATAAGTTCATAAAGGTCTTTTAAATTGTTCATTTTTATGTAATTGATGACACAGTAAATTATTTTTCTAGTTCTGATTACTTGACTCGACATCAATTTAAACAAATCTTTTCCAAGTCTCTTTGAAACAATCTACTTTCTCATTTCTTACAGCTCAATAATATTCCATTATGTTTATATTCTATAATTTGTTCAGTAATGTCAAAGGGAAGATACTATCATTGAGGCAAACTCAGAAAAATTTTCTTAAAGAGCAGGAGATTTTAGCTGAAACTTGACAGGGAAGCCAGGAAGTGGAGAGGAAGGAAAACATTCCAGGCCTAAGGAAGAGCAAATTAAAATCAAGGAAGCTGGGAGATGACATGTCTTGTTTGAGGAACAGAAAAGAGGCCGATGCAACGTCATATTAGTGAGTGTGGAGGAGAACAAAGAGTAAGTCTGGAAAGATAGGAAGAGGCCAGATTGTAAAGGAGTTTAAAAGGCCAACAGAGGATTTCGTATCTAACCCTAGGGATTTCCATACAAGCAAATAAAATCAGGCCTGGAAAGATTTACATAAATTGATGCTGAGCAAAATAAGCAGAATCAGGAAAAAATTGTACACAGTAACAATAAGTTTGTTTGATGATCAACTATGACAATCTTGGCTCTTCTCAGTGGTTCAGTGATCCAAGGCAATCCTAATAAATTTTGGTTGGAAAACATCATTCACATCCAGAGAGAGACTAATGGAGACTAAATGTAAATCAATACATGCCATGTTCACTTTTTTCCTATTTTTTTTCCCTCTTGTGGTTTTCCTCTTTTGTTCTGATTTTTTTTCTCTCTCCAATCTCCTAAGAAAATAAGCAAAAACAAAACAAAACAAAACAAAAAAAAAACCAAGAATGTACATGTATAACGCGCCCCCCCCCAATGGTTTTTACATGTAATTGGGGAAAATAAAAATTTTAAAAAGAGAAAGACGCATCTTCTATATATTTTAGGGCCAAGATTAGGCATAAAAACTTTGTAAGTTTATAACGTTGAGAGGCAACATAGCACTCTTTAGAGTGTTGGACTTGGAATCAGGAAAAACTAAAGTGGGAATTCTGCTATAGATTCTTACTGGTATCCTCAAAGAGAAGTCATTTAATCCCTCTCTGAACCTCAGTTTTTGATAGCTATGGTACATATGTCACAGGGTTGTTGTAAAGATTAAATGAGAAAGTATGTTTGAAGTACTTTGCAAAAATAAAATTATTTTTAAATGTCAACTATTATTTTTAAAAACTTATTTGGTGGGAGTTGGTGAGGCACAGTGAATGGGTAATGAATTTGGAGAACCAGACAGACATCAATTAAATTTCTTTTTTTTAATTAAATTACTTTTTTCAATTAATAAATATCTATATTCCTCCCCTTCTCCCTTCTCTCTACTAAAAAAAAGAGAGAATAGAAAAAACCTTATAACAAATATACATCATCAGGAAAAATAAGTTCTAGTATTTGTCAAATCCAAAAAAATGTCTCATTCTATACTCTAGCTTTAACATCTCTGACATCAGCTACATTTTTTAAAAGTTAGAATGAAATTATTTTAAAAACTGTGGTGGGTAACATGACAGTGATAAGCAGAATTCTAAACATGGGAGGAAGGCAGGCAATGAGAAGGTGATTTCAAAACAAAAAAAGAATATTCAAGATTATTGAGAAGATAATAGGAATTGGTTGAGAAGAGCAGACAAGTTGGAGAGTTATTCTTTTTCTTTTTTCCTTTTTAATTATTTTATTTTAATAATATATTACTTTTCTAACTACAGGTAAAGATAGTCTTTAACATTCAATTTTCTAAGATTTTGAGTTCCAATTTTTTTCTCCCACCTTCTTTTACCTAGCTTCTCCCCAAGACAGCAAGCAAATTGATACAGGTTAGATATGTACAATCAATTTTTAACATTTTCATATGAATCATGTCGGGAAAAAAATAACAAAAAAGAAAAAACAACAACAAAACTTTGAAAATAGTTTGCTTTAATCTACACTCACTCTCCATAGTTCTTTTTCTGGATCCAGATGGAATTTTCTATCCAAAGTCTATTGGAACTTAGATCATTGTATTGCTAAGAAGTCTATCATAGTCCATCATCACTCAATCCTGTTGATATTGTGTACAATGTTTTCCTGGCTCTACTCACTTCACTAGGCATCAGTTCATGTAAGTCTCTCCAGGCTTTTCTGAAATCAGCTTATTCATTTTCCAATTCTTTGCTATCACAAAAAGAGCTGCTATACATATTTTTGCACATGTGACTTCTTTTATCTCTTTTATAATATCTTTGGGATACAGATCTAGCAGTAGTATGGCTGGATCAAAGGGTAATTAAATTCTAATCTTGGCTGCATTGATTTTGTTTGTATAAAAACTTTTAAATTTAATTTAATCAAAATTATCCATTTTGCTTTTTATAAGTCTCTATTTCTTATTTGGTCACAAATTCCTCCACTGGAGAATCATTCTTAGTTTAAAAGAAATATATCTATCTTTAGCTTTATAGAAGTTGAGGTAAAGCTACAAAATTACTTGCTTAAGCTAAAATTATTAAGGTCAAGGAGGAGAGGTATCAACTAAATGTTTCAAAAGTTATTCAACCATGGATTTTACATTTATATGGATTTACATTTACATTTTCAAGTCACTTCAGCAAACCTCCAAAATCACTCTCGGAAGACAAGAATCACTTTTAAAAGAAGTCCTTGAAGGAATGGAAACAGAAGTAAAAAACAAAACAAAACAAAACAAAACCAAAACTACACTCCTCCCCCAAACCATTCCTCAAATCAGAGACACAGATCTGGGATTTTCTTTGATTTAACTTCCAAGGACCATCTTGTTCTCCTTCTCAGTTAAATGTAAATATAACACAGAATCAAGGTCAAATACACTAAATGGCTCCTTTTAAAAGTTGATTTTACTGTTGTCCTAAAATAAACCAGAAGATAAATGACTACAAAAGCACTCTGAATTGTTCTTTAACATGCATGTTTTACATTACCAATCTGTATGCAGTAAACTATTATTTTTTTTTCCTCCTTCTTTTGCTGCTCCTTTACTGCATCATTTCTTTTCCATCTCTCCTATAGCTTCCAGGGACAATGGCCATGGTCCCATAAAATAAGACTGCTTATTTTAGCTGTAAATGTCTTTTCTATGTTATACTTGAGATACAAAATAAAATACAAACACCAAACCAGAACAGAGTACTTGGACAGTTTGTCAACTAGTTTTAAACAGGAACAGTTACAAGTCATCTTTAAAGTTTTTTTTAAATTTTATTTTTTTCAACTAACAAAAATTTATTTTCTCTACCTCCCACTTCTCCTTTTGATGAGAAAAAAGAACAAATTCTTGCAATAAGTATATATATATATATATATATGTATATATATATATATATATATATATGTATATATGTATATACTCAACCAAAACAAATTATTTTCTTGACCTGTCCCCCAAATATATAACTCAATCTTCACCCTGAACCTATCACCTCTATATTAAGAGGTCATCAAACCAGCACAGAAACTTGGTCACTTATTTACTAGAGAAACTTCAAGAAAAGTATTTTACTTTGCTTTAGTATTCTCATCTGGGAAATAAATGCACATAACAATTTCTGTAGTATCTATCTTCCAGGTGTATTCATAAGAAAATCTTAAGATCTTTGAATTTTGAAGAATCATATAATGTAAGCCATTATTATTTGTGAGTCTTAATAAGTAAAGTCTAAGGTTCCATTCCTGGGTTTGACAAACTTATCTCTTTTACCTTTACCTCAATTTATTCAGCTGGGAAATGTGACAACTTTCTTTCCAGCCCTTACACAGTGTCTGGCACTTAGAAAATGCTTTATAAATGCTAATTGATAAATGTGAGTTGATTTCCCTTTATTTTCCCAATTCTCCCAAAATGGTTAAAAAAAATGCAATTTTTTGGAACCTCTAAAAGACTTAGTAAACATTTCTTGAACCAAATTGAATTCTATAGTCATCCATGTTTTCCTTACAAGACTTCTCAACCTTTGGAAACAGTAGCATTCAAAGAAACCTGTCCTAACTTCAGCATCTTACGTGAGAGGCTCAGATTCATGTTTTGGCTAAGAGTTTGGACAGTGTGATCTTTGAAGTCCCTTTCTACTTTGAAGTACTACAGTTTTGTTGTTTATCTGAGGTTGGGAAAAACACATTACCAAATAAAGAATTTAATTGAAGGTTGAAAACTGTTCACAGGACTAGAGAATATTGGAGCGGAAATTGGACTATAATGCTTTTCTAATTCACCTTTCTTTTCATAATAATGAGGAAAACTGACACCCAGGGAGACAGTGTGGTCTATGGAAAGAGTCCTGGATTTGGAAACAAAGATCTGCATTTGAATTCTAGTTCAGATACTATCTGTGTTACTCCACCCTTTTTCTGGCTCAGTTTTCTAATTTGGAAAATAGGGAATTCTTATAGTCTCTTTAGCTCTAAACTCTGTGATCTTTGATCTACTTGATTGTCACTTGCTAAAGGCTATAGATTGAGAATAGTTTAGTGGGCTTGGAATTGTCGATGCCCAATCTTGTACCATTTTGACTTTGCCGTCTGAATTCCAAAATGGCCTGAGGACTGAAATCTACTCTAGTGCTGGGTATCCAAGGGAAATAAACCTAGCTGAATTATCCCCAATTTGATAGACCAGTTCAAATCTAAAGTTGTTCTTAGGATATTCTAGTCTACTCTTTGGTACAACTAAGAAGCTTTTTTGGGTTGGGACCTTCACAATTACCTTAAACACATTATAGATGCCTCCCAAATTCAAAGGACAACACACTCAACCTGACCTTTCAGGAGTCCTCCAGCTTAAGAAGGGCCTAGGATTTAGCCAAATCACCCCAGATGGTCTGGGATACATTATATCCCAGCACTCTACTAGATCAAAACTGAAGTCTTTGGCGTAAGTAGATAATGGTAAAGTCATAGAAATTCAGAGCTGGAACTAATCTTGGAGACTGTTATCCAAATCTTGCTTTTACAGATGAGGTCAGATAGACATTAGAAAGTATGTTTTAAGTACTTGCTATGTGCTGTCACCAGAATTTTAAATGTAATCTGTACTGGACCTGTCTTTAACCTGAGAATGGCTGGAGGCAAACCGAGTAAGCTAGAGGCAGGTGTGTCTGAAATCAAGTAGTGATTTAATTAATTTCACATTAAGGATGCCAGATTTGCAAATGAAGTCTCCTTAGGGAGGGCTGCTCTTGCTGGGGCAAAGGCAGAACTTATATAGATCTATAAAAACACAAGGGGTGTGGATCACAACACAATCATTCTAAGATCTTGGAATAGTTCCCACATGTACAGGCAATCACACAGGTGCTCTTGAGTCCTGTGGGAACTGTTCTTAAATTGATTGTCTCGAATCTTAAGAGTGCTTGAGTCTTGTGCTTATTCAGCGGCATACAGAACCAGAGTTAGCAGGAAGAGGAGTGCAGTAGCTTGGTTTGGTTTATTTGGCAGTTATAAGCTCTGGAATGCAGCAATCGTTATCGTTTCAAAAATTCTTGGTTTATCACTTTCTGCTGCAGCCTGTCGACTGTATCTCTGACTCCCAAGCCAGAATCTTCCGGGAAATAGGTTCCAACAAAATTAGATAGTATAATCATTATACATAATATCTCAATAAATATGAGAATCAAATATCCTCTGACATTCCCTCCTTTTGGTCAAAGGCCAGAATGGGCTGCAGACTGAGGGGGAACGTCCACCTAGATCCCGGAAATAGGGATAATTTGTACATGGTGTAGACAAGGGTGCAGAGACCTTCCCAGAAGGGAAGGAAGCTGCAAGATAGAAAAAAGTCACATGAGAAGAACTGATCTAGGGAAGGGGACCATTCAGCAGCTAGAGTACAGGTACTAGAGGGAGTGAAGCTCAAGGAGCAGAGTGCCAGGCTTGGGTATTCAGCGCTGGTATTGTTAGGGAACAAAAGACCATTCTGGGACTCCCACACTAACAGGGAAATTGAATAGATGCCTTTACAATTGCTTTTATTCTGGACAAAGGTCAGGGGTCTGATGCCTGATTTGTTAGGGCAAGCCTGGACACTCACTCCACTTGCGACAGAGGCCATTTGTAGTGTTATAAGTTCTGCTCAGGAAAATCTGTGGCTGCAGAAGCTGGCCAGAGGAGTCAAGTGGAGCATTTAGAGGAGCAACCCATGAGGAGTTCAGAATGAAGACAGAATTACATTGCATGAGATTTAATGACCCAAGATGGGGGCCTATGTTGCAGTTTATGTTCAGGATGCAAGGTGAGCTTGAATTTCCAAAGAGATGCCCAAGTGTAGTGGAACCCCTATCTAGAAGTCCTAAAATCTGTGGTTAAAGTTCTCTGTTTCTTAGTTAGGGTGCTCCTTTTCCCCACAGGCAGATTTACTTCTGGTTATCCTAATGCTTGTGACTGTGACTCTTTACAAACAGATATCCACTGCTTCAGACCCCTTTTTATTTTCAAGGTCAGATCCCCCAAAGGTTCCACAATCCCCAGTTGGTGGTGTTGCCCTTTTGAGATGTGAAGTGGATCCAGAACTCTACTCCCCAGACTTGGGAGACAATAGGAATAGTAAGCAGGATTTCAAATGGACCTTTCCACCATGGCTCCGAGGAGTGTGTTGGGAGAAGGTATTTACAATAAATCCAGTAACTGGGTTGAATCAGGAGCTGACTCTCATTTGGAATTTCTAAGGAATGGGGCTGTGAGACAAGTTGGTGAGTTTCTGAGATTTTTTTTTTATTCCATTACAGGATGGAATCTTTGGCTGCTATACTTCCCACCCGTACAATAACATAGGGCATCCTATTATTGTCTCATAAGGATTGAGCTTGTGGGGAGATCTAGATCTAAAACCTAACAGAACTAAAGGATGGATTTTGGGCCAAGGGATACCTAGCTCCTCAGAGAATTTAACAAGAGAGGTCTTAAGTATTTCATTAACGTTTTCAACCATTCCTGATGACTAGGGGTAGTAGAAGCAATGGAGATGCTGAGTGACTGCCAGGATGAAAGTAGCTTATCAAATGAAACTTCTGTAAAATGGGTGCTTCTATGCAATTCCTTAGGAAGCCCTCCCCCCAATAATGAGATGACTTTTTTCTAAGAGGATTTTTCCTAACTCAAAGGCTGTGCTAGTACAAAAAGAAAACATACAGATCATAACCAAAGCATATTTGCAATCCCAGACTGCTGGCAATTGAATAAAGTTGATCTGTCAGGTTCCAAAGAACCTCTAGGACAGGAAACTACCCATCAGCTGGCTTCGGAGGTTTGGATGCATTGTGCCTGGGGCAGGTGAAACACATCTTGTAAGGTGTGAAAACTCCCCCATCAATATTTTCAGGAAAGCTCTACTAGCTGGTTAGGTCCTCAATAACTAAATGAATGATTTCCATTTTAGGAAGAGATAAGACCTTGGGGAGTATAAGTTCATTTAGATAGTCCTACAGTCTTATCGAGTCTACATCCTTCTTGTGAAGTTTCTTCTGCTTTGTAATGGGCATCTTTTTCCGGGCTGTAGCTATTTCTTCTTTTGTTAGTCTAAGAGGCTTAGACAGGCCTTAAGGGTGAGAAGAGAATGCTAATAAGTCTGAGCTTAAGCGGCCGAGGGAGAGTTCCTCTGGGACCCGAGCTTTGGGAGCCAGATCTTCAGTAATAAGGGGAGTTAAAGCTTTGGTTTTAGCTTGTTTGGTCAGCTAAGTCCTTTCCACTGGCATGGATGCTGTTTTCTCCACTTTGTCCTGGAATTTTAATTATTGCTGTATCTTCGGGAAGCAATAAGCAATCTATAGAAAGAAACCAGTTTCTGATTCTTAATGGGCTATCCTGAGGAGGCCTCAGTGTTTCAAGGCACCCCACAGTCCTGTGCTACTCCAAACGCATACTGGCTATCCCCTTTTCTAATTCACAAGCCCTGGCTACTGCCTTGTGCCAGATGGGCATTAGGTAGTGATGAAGCTTCGGCCATTTCTGTGGCAGTGGTGATGGCCTAACCCCCAACCCTCATGGAGTGAGTGGCTCAGGACAGTACACGGTTAAGTAGAATGCAGGGGTTTGAGGAAAACAGCGTCTGGGGCATTACAAGACTGTTAACTGCCAGAGACCCTGCCCAAGTCACTGGGCACTGGGCCAGGTGCTGGAAATACAAATACACGCTGCAAGGCAACTTGCTTTCAGGGAGCTTATATTGCAACGGGGGAAGGTATCGTTGAAATGAGAGACAGAAGTCTTGGAGGGGACAACCAGAAAAAATAAGGAGATGGTGGATCTGGGCAAGATAAAGCAAAACTCATCTCTCACAGTCGCTCAGGTCAGACAGGTGAATTGATTCGCCCAGGTCACACAATTAGTAAATAGAAATTCTATTATATTCTCTGTGGAACCACCAGATCAATGCCAAGGAATCTTGGCCCAAAGATGGCCCACTTATAGTAATCTTCCACCATTTCTAGGGTAAATGAAAATGATCTCACTGTCCTCTCAACTAAGGTTACTTTTTTTTTTTCTTGAGCAGTTTTGTTTCAACCAATCAAAAAGCATTTTAAAGCTCCTTCTCTACGCTACTTGGCCCAGTCCCTGGCCTTAAGGGGCTCATGTTCTATACTGAGATGTGTATCCATGTTTTATAGATGTTTGAAATATTCAGAATGTAAAAAAGTAAATGGGGGGAAGGATTTAGTAGAAGGAGGAGAGATCTAAAAAAAAAAGCTTCATATGGTTAAGGAAGTAAGACAGAGGAGAGGGGAGGAATAGAGAATCGGGGTCCTGGTTCCCTTTGACAAGTAAATGGGAAATGGAGCGTGATGTGTGAGGACAGCACGAAGGCGGGCTGTATGGCGTGCTCCGAGAGGGGGATACATAATGAGGCTCAAAAAACAGATTATTCTGGAAGAAACAAGAAGCCACTCACTGACTGAGGGAATGATGCCGCTTAAGGAAATCACTTTGAAAGTAACAAGGGGGAATACGAGGAAAACGTGCTTTGTACAGTAGACTCAAGTTACGGGTTCAACAGTTACTTCTTCGCCCTCCTTTCTACAAGTCACAGTGTCTGCGCCCTTCTACAGCAGCGCAGTTACCAGGTACCCGCGCACCGGGACTGGGTGCTAAATGAGCGCCTGCCGTGGGCTCTCTCTGGGCTCCTGTCACGCACATACAAGTGGGCCTGGGCGCTGTCTCCATCCGCGAGAGAGCGGTCCGGGTTCTAAGGTGGGGGAGTAAGAGAGAATCGCTTAGAGGCTGCTAACCACGGGCAGACTGGCTGAAGGGAAGGAGGAGGGGGGAGGGGAGGAAAAAAGGAGAAAAAGGGAGGACGAGGGCAGAGCGAGGCTGCCTCATGTAGCCCCCCGTGGGCGGGAGCCCACAGTCTGATCTCTGGGGTGAGGGGCATTTCTCTCACCCAGTCAGACCCCCCCCCAGAGCCAGTGCACTAATGAGTAAACTGAGGCATGGTCAGAGTGCGCCTGAACTTCCGTACCTGTGGAAGCGCTCACCGGGAGGGGCTGCAAGGGATTGAGACCCGACTATTTTAGGAGCCCCCTGAAAATTGGCCAAATGAGGAGCCGAAAGGGAGGAGGGTCCAGTTGCTCGCGGCCGCCCCGGCTCCCCCGGCTCCCGAGGCGGCGCGGGGAGCGTGCTCCCTCCTCCCGCCCCTGGAGGTGGATCGCCCCGCCCCCTTTTCCCGCCCTTCCCTCTGGGTGCTGGAGCGTCGGCCGCCTGCACAGCGGGAGCCTGAGAGCAGGAGCTCGGTCCGCAGCAGTAGCAGCAGCAGCAGTAGCAGTGCAGGCGCAGGCAGAGCCCCCGGCGCACCGACCTCACTGTCCGCGAGCCCGAGCAGGAACCTCCGCTAGCCCGGAGCCCGGGCGAAGAAGGAGGAGGCGGCGGAGGCAGAGGCGCTTGCAGGCGGCCCGCAGCGAGTGCCACCCCCCACTCCGCGAGGGCAGCGAGAGGCCGCGCCATGGTGAAGGTGGCATTTAACTCGGCTCTGGCCCAGAAGGAGGCCAAGAAGGAGGAGCCCAAGAGCGGCGAGGAGGCGCTCATCATCCCCCCGGACGCCGTCAGTGTGGACTGCAAGGTCCGGGCGCGGGCTGCTGGGGAGGGCTGGAGCGGGAGGGGGCGCGGCGGGGGGCGTCCCTGGGAGAGAGGCTGGCACGGGGGCTGGGCGACGTAGAGCGAGTTGCAAGGACCCTAGTCCCGTTTAGGACCCCCGGATGAAACGGGGGTGAGGGAGGAGAGCCGCCGAAGCTACTTTCTAGAGAACCTTAACGCTCCCCCACCTCCTGCCCCCTCCCCCTTCAGCCCCGACCGGCTCCTTTGTAGGAAAATGCGTGTGTTGGAGGGGGATGGCGAGCGCTTCACTTTGCTCGGAAAGCCGAGGACTGACGGAAGGCTCGCTAGCTTGAAAGCGCTGTGCCCCATTTGCTGTCATTGGTGCAGTCGGGGCGGGGAGGAGGGCCGGGGCCGCGAGCCTCGCCTCTGCGTGCGCTGGGGGGCTTCGCCCCTGACCCTCGGCGGCACCGTGCAAAACAAAAACACCCCGGCCCCTCAGCCGAGTTTGTCACTTCCTCCCCCCGCCCCCCCTCATAAACAAATCCTAAAATGGCTGACTTCAGAACGAGCCTAAACCTCGGCTTCTTTTTCTACTTTCGTTTTGGAGCCGAACAGTCCTTGGACTGACGCCAGCTCGCTGTAAGCCTCTTATTTAAACGCGTTTTCTTTCTCCCCGACCCCCCTCCCCGCCCCATCCTTATTGGCAGCCGAACTTAACCGTGTGGGAGAAGGCGGGCGGGCGAGTTGGTTGGAGTGAGGAGGAGCTGGTTAATTTCATAATTAAAACAATATCGTTCCTATCTAACATCAGCAATTGTTATGAGGCATAGGTTCCCCTCCCCCCCCGAAAAAATTAGAAGCCTGTGAATAACACTTATTACTGGATGAAACTAAAATTTAGCAGCCCCCTCCCCCGTCGCCTCCAGTTTGTTTTTGTGTATACTATTACGAGGTTAGTAATCTGCTTTAAAAGGACTATCCTAGAATCTGGGATTCTCGTTTCCATAGAATAATTTTTTTTTCCTCACTAAAGCTGTTTGAGAAACATTTGTCCTGTGGTACTTAAAGCAGAAATAAAAACAACAGAAGGAGAAATATAATCTTTTGCCGGAGTTTCTTTTATTTTTGTAGCTTGACGGAAGAAACTCCGGCAAAAGGTTATTGTATTAGTCCTTGTGTTCTCAACTTATGGGACGAGTATAGTTGTTGCAGCTTAACAGACTTTAAATTATTTCTGTCAACTTTTTAAAAGAAATTTGTTGTGGGGTACTTTCCCTTTCTAATTAGATAATATACCGAATAATAATTAAAAAGATTCAAACTTCTTTTTAACTTACCGTGCGCCGCTTATGGGCATCGTTGGCTGTTTTTCAAGGTTTTGTCCAGTTGTAACAATAAAAATTGAAATGGGGCTGCAGTCTTTGGGAATAACTGGATGACTGTCCCTTCCAATTCCAAGGTTCTGTGCTTACAAAATATTCATAACTTGGAGTCACATAAAATCAATTTCACCTTGGTGTATATATGTGGAAGTGTAAGAGATTAAAAACAAAAAACCCCAAGCTTCAAAAGTTAATTGTTTTGGATTGTCTCTAAAATGGAAACAGTGAGCCCACTCCCTCAGTGGATTAAGAGGTTTTTCTGTGCGTGGTTGCCTTTCTGAATCCCCTGCAAAGTCCTAAAATAACATACTTAGGTCAGATCTAATGTAATGTAATTCCAGGAGCAGATTATCTGAACATTTGTTTTTATCTAACATTCAAGTCTTCTTCCCCCATTCTTCTTCCCTCCAAGTGGTATTCCACCAATATGGTTCAATATAGCAAGAAATCTAAACTCTGAAAGAAGAAAACTGTCATGGCAAGACTATATCTATATTGACTCCTCTTAAACAAGGAAAAGAAAAGAAAAATACAGAGGAAGAAATTGGGTGACATCATTTTTTGGTGAAACCTTACTTGTCTCTGAGCCTAGATCTTCTGGGGGAGCTGAAAAATCTTTGGACTAAAATCAGATTTTTGTTGGCTGGAAAGCCTTAAAATCAGCCCCTGATAATTTTCTCATAATTTCTGAAACAGTGAGCCTGTAGGGAAAGCTTCAGAAGTTCTCCTAAGTTCACCTTCAGATTTGACATTGTAGGCACCTATTAAAAGTAACCTTACAAAAACACTGTGGTTTTCTAAACCTTTTTTCTATTTTCTAAAAGCGACACATCAAACAAAAATACCAGCCCTGAGCAGTAAAGGCCGAAGTCCTGCTTTGTAACTAAGGCAGTAATCAGTGAATTGGCAGATACAGATGACTAACTCTTTTTGCAGCTCCGAACTGAAAGGGGCCTTTTCTTCAGTTTGTGACAAAATATTGCTCTGCCTTAAGAGTGGGATCTTTCTAATCAGTCATTTACATGTAAATTAAAACCTTATTTCAGGGTATATTTTTGTGAAAGAACTTCTGAGCTTAAAAGCTTGGACAATAACTGCAAAATCAGTATTTCCTTGAAGATTTTTATAATTCCATGATAATGATTATATCCAGACCATTTTGGATGTTTCTGCAGCTGGTTTCTCAAGATAAAAACACAGAAGCATTTTCTTCTATGTTTGCTACTTCCTTTTTGACTCCCTTGAGTAGATTAGATTGGATAATTTGGGGCCTAAATCCCCTTGGAACAAGTGACCACAATACCCTTTATAAGAGTGACTCCTCTTGATGCATTGGTAAATACTTTCTCATCTTTTTTGCTTTGCAAGCCCCTCATCCCTACCGCCCTGCTGTTTTCCCCACAGCGTCTCTAGCTGGTTGGAGACTTGGGGTGTTGTTTTGTTTTCCATTGCCTATTGTTATATCATCTTGTCCCATATTGATCTTGATTTGCTGTCCCCCTTGGATTATTGTGAATAATTCTGTCTTTACTTTTTGTTTTATATTCTTACTTTTCTGTTGGTCAAGCCCTTTGAAGGGGAAGGGGAGGAATAGCAGTCAATAGATAATTAGAAAATGTACAGGGTATCCTGAGCCCTTCAAACTGATCCTTTCACATTGGAGATTGTTTTTAACTTAACTCTGGAAAATAGGTGTGCTATGCATTTGTAAATACTGAAGAAAATATGCCAGTTCTAACCCTAAATTATATAATTATATTTGGCAGGCTTTATGTGGTGGAATTTTGGTGGTTGTTGTAAAAGCAACAAATACTTCCTCACTCCAATAGACTTCAGTTTACTTCCTTCATTATTAAGTTTAGCTCCCGAGAAATAAGGACTTGAAAAAGAGAATGTATGAATGCTTTGGGCAAAGTCCTTTTTACTTTTACCAGCTTCTTTTTCCTCTTCTGTAAAGTGCAAGTGGAGGTTGCAAGTACACAGTTCCTTCTAAAAATTAAGCAAAGATGGCCTCATCTCTGTAGTTTAATAATTGGGAAACTTCTTCTTCCTCTTTATGCTTTCAAGGACTCTCATGAAATTCTGTGTCACCCATTACTCAAGTTTATCTTTATTATACTTCACTGTGTTTTTTTTTTTTCTCATAAGGCAGCTAAATGACTCAGTAGATAGAGGGCTAGCTAACTTGACCCCAAAGTCCAGAAGGCTTCAGTTCAAGATGACTGGGTGATCCTGAGCAAATCATTTAATTATTTATATCTGCCTCCTTTTCTTCATCTGCAAAATGGGAATAGGAAGAGCATCCATTTTCTAGGATTGTATCACATGAGAATATTTGTGAAGCTCTTTACAAACATTAAGGCACTCTATACAAGCCAACGAATTATAAAATTAACAATTGAGGTTGGGAGAAACTTCCGGGGTTTGGAAATGGTTCTGTTTTAGTTTTCTCCAAGCTGTGTTCTTCTTAATATTGCCTTAATGAACATCTTTACTCTTTACCAGACACTAACAAATATATTATTGTTGATAGTGTTTCTGATTAGTAGTTGGAAGATTGTAGCACACCTATTTTCCAGAGTTAAGTTCACTGTAAGGTGAATTTACTTGGTCTGAAGTATTCTCTGAGGCCATTTCACTGCTAGAGTTTGCACCCTTAATTGAGCTTTTCAGAGTTAATGATTGATTATTCACTTGTTCTATCCATTTATGGTGCCCAGGGTTTTAAACTAGGTGGGTTTTGTTTTTGTTTTTGTTTTGATATAGAAACTATCTTACGGGTTATGGACTGAGGTTATGAACTTAATTTAAAGGATTAACTAAGGGTTATGAACTTAATTTAAAGGATTATTTAATATTAGTGTACAAAGAAATTTTCAAACTTGGTAGGTGTTTTGATATAGAAAACATCGTAAAGTTTACGAAGTGGGGTTATATAAAGGGTTATTATTAAATTGTGTACATTGAAATTAAAAAAAATTCTAGGACAGTTATTTTGGTGTAACTGCCTTTTGAAACACCTATCTCCTTTTAAGTCTAAGCTCATGTGCCACAATACAAGCTTTTTTCTTATCATTTCGGTTACTATTTTCTTTGGCTGTCCCTCTTCTTATTCTATTACTTTATATTTAGGATTTTAGGATCTTAGAATGGCAGATTTTGAGCTGATAACAGACCTCATTGATCATTTAACCCAGCTATTTCATTTTGTGAATATGAGTACGGAAACTTATGTTTATTTTGTTTTTATTATTTCCTCCTAATAAATTGTCATCTTCAAAATATGGCTATTTATGGTTTTGTTTTGTTTTCCATTTAATATCTCCAGATTCTAGGGGCTAATTTCATTTTACTTTATGCAGATTAGGTGTTTAAAGTCCTTGTTAATTGAATTGAATTCTATTTGTTATAGTATTTATTCAAGAAGTTTTATTTTGGGATTTTATTTATGCCTTTTTTTAGTATTATATTTATTTCTGAATCAGTCCTTTCCTCGTTGAAAGTGATGGGGGATTGTTTTTAAAAGGAGAAAAGGCGCAGATCAGGAAAACCAAGAATGCTCTCCGCCATGACTGTCCATTTGAGTTCATCACTTTTGTAGTGTAAAAAGGATGGCACATTTTTCTCCTCTCTACTCTATAATAGTCATAATTACAAAGGGAGATCCTTTGAAAGAAGCCATGATATAGCTGGAAGGGATTTTAGAAATCTCCTGTTCCAATGCCCTTATCTTACAGATGAAGCTGAGGCCCAGAAAAATGATGATTTGTCCGTGGTTAAATAGATAGCAGGTGTAAGAGGTAGAATTTGAACCCAAGTCCTTTGATTAAACATCCAGGATACTGCATCTCAGACTATGCTGACAATGTGTAGAGAGAGGACCAGAAAGAAATCATCCTTTCCAAGACAGATACTGATTAATTCAACCTCTTAAACTTACTGAAACTCTAATTAAAAAAAAAAAAAAAAAAAAAACCAAAAAACCAAAAACATAAACTTGCTGCAGCTTTCACAAACCAAAGCACTATATGGTTTTCAGCTGCTTTCTGTTAAGTGAAATTGATTTGCTTAGTCAAATGAAAGTATTTTTGCACTATTAATTTATTTCTTTGTAAATGGAATATAGCACATACTTTGTAGTCTGTGTCAGTCTTGCTGACTTTTTTTTCCCTCAATGTTTGCCACAAAGAATAGCTTGCTCTGGGGGTGGAAGGAAAGGGATGTTTTTCAGAAACAAATGTGATTTGAAGACTCAGAAACATTTCTTACTTTCAAGAAACTTGGGAAGTTTTATAGGAAATTGTCTGGGTTTCGTTTTGTTTTTATTCCTTAAAAAAAAAAACAAAAAACTAATAAAATGTTTTTATACAAAGGAGGTACACAAATAGAGGATTTGAGTGTATCCTGTTTGTTAGGACAATTGCTATTTGAAAACTAATTTTAATACTATTTGTGTCCTTCAGTAAATACTTGTTTTTGAAATGAAAGACTTTTCACATAAAGCCAGTTGTGTTATCTGTCATCTTACTGGACATTTTCTGAATGTTGGCAACAATTGAGTGAATAAAATCCTTGAAAATAAGTATAATCTGTTCTTTTAATTCCGAAGGAAAACCAATATATCTCATTTGAGCCCCCTTTAAAAAAAGGCATTAAGAATAAATTAAGGGTATGTTTTGTATCTGTATATTTTATATGTGCTTAAATTAATTTCTATTATGAAATGTTGGGTTTTTTTTTAAATGATAAATTCTGTTACAGAGATATATTTTTGTTTTTCACTAAGTACTAACTATTCCACAATCCTGATAATTGGTAGCAAGATAATTTTGTAACATAAAACTTAAGTAAGTATAAAGCTATTTCAGGGTAAGACCAAATTTTGCTTTTGGGTTTTTTCTGTTTTGTTTTTAATGGTGGAAAAATGGTCATTGAATTATAACTTGCACCACAAATTTATAAATACCTCCGTTTTCATGGGAAACAGCTTGGGAATTCCTATCTAAAATTATGATCTTTGAACTTCAATGTGTGTATAAGCAGATATGTTGTTAAGATGACAAAAGTTAGATTTTTAAAAAAAATCTTGACTGAATTAAGGATAAATTACTGCAAACTTTTAACCTCATATTCTCTACTTTTTTTTTTTAGTAAGTTTTATTGATTAATATTGCTCCATTTCCTCATACTAAGAAGATAGTATAAAATCAAGAAAAGTCAGTTAAAATACAAAATGGTAAACATATTAGCAATTACATGGATCTCTGACTTTTAAAACAGAGAACAAACTTAAACCAGAAAAATGTTTATTAAATTCTATCCCCCTTTAGTTCTGCATTTCTTATCTTTATTGGCAACAGCTAGTTTCTCTTTGTAGTATTTCCTTTCTATTGACTTCTCTTTTAAGCTTTACCTCTTCCTTAATGGAGAGTGAGGAAGACTTCATTTCAGCATTGCCTTAACCCCATCACCCCCATTCTGCTTAGCTTTGTCACCTAGTTGGAAGGTCCCTTCATTACCTCTGGGCCTGTAAAATGAGGGGATGAGATCAGGTGAAAGTCAAAAGTTTACACTTATAATTTTATGAAGCACTTTCCATGGATGATTTCATTTGACTCTCACACCAACCCAATAGTTGGAAATCTAAAGGTATTTAGGAAATTACAGCTATTAACATTCCTACCTTACAGATGAGTGCTGGTAGGATTTGATTCCAAGGTTTCTAACTGACTCTAGCACTCTCCACTGCTACTCTCATCTCTAAATTTATTTCCAGTCCCAACATTCCACGAGTCTGAGTTTATTCTCCTTCATTCCAATACTGGGATCTGTAACATTTTAAAGCCTGCCAAGGTATTGGGCTAACAGCCCAGTGAGCTTCAGCAATGGACATAAGCGAAAGGATGGTCTTTTCTTTTTTTACCCTTAATTTTTTATTTATTTTTAACATTCATTTAAAAAAATTTTTTTAAGTTCCAAATTCCCTCCCTCCTGCTTCTTCCCCACCCATTGAGAAAGTATCAATTATACATGTGAAGTCATGCAAAGCATATCTCCCTATTAGCCATGCAGCAAAAACTAACAGCAAGAAAAATAAAGAAAATGGGGGGGGGGAGGGAAATGCCTCAGTCTGCCCTTACAGTCCAATAGTTCTCTCTCTGGAGATGGAAAGCATTTTTCATCATGAGTCTTTCAGAATTGTCTTGGAGCATTGTTTTGTTCAGAGTAGCCAAGTCTTTCACAGTTGATCATTGTTATAGTATTGCTGTTACTAAGCACAGATATGCTAGTTTGTTTGCTTCACATTGTGTCACCTCATGTTAAGTCTTTCCAAGTTTTTCTGAGACCACCCCTCTTCATTTCTTATAGCACAATGTATTCAGTCAGTCATCCAGCACAACTTATTGGACCACTTGATTTGCATCCCTTCAATTTCTGATTCTTTGCCATCACAAAAAGAGCTGTTATGAATATATACAAATGTGTGGTTTTTTCCTAAATTTTTTTTTTCAAACTCAGAATTATTGATCAGAGTGGAATGCTACTAAATTTTTAGGATTGAAGAAAATTCTGGGTCTTTCAGAATCTGGCCACAAGGTTTGACATTTGCCACATTCATATTATGACTCCTTGGTGCATTGTTAAGAATGTGGCCCCTCACTGGAGCTCTTTCTTTCCATTTTAATTCAGCTCCTGGAATGGTACGAGTGATACTTGATACTATACTCCTGTAGCAGGGAGTTCAAGTGTGCCAGAAAAACCTTCCATCCATGTCATGAGAGACTGATGGAATTTAGAACTAGAACTTAACTCCCTAATTTTACAGATGAGCAAACTGAGTCCAAGAGAAGTGCAATCTCTATCCCAGATCCCTTGAGTTGCTCTTTAGTCATGTGGACCCCAGTTTATTTAAACTAGATCCAAATAAAAGTAATGATGAATTTCTAAAATAAATACTTCATAAAGCATTTCTGTGAGAGGAATAGAAATATACTTGCCCTAACTCATCTCTCTTGAATGATGGTTCATAGAATTTCAAAAGTTTATTGAATCAAATAAACATTGATTCAGATCACCTCTTCTGGACTCTTCTTGTGTTTTCCTATTAACATCAAAGCTCTTGACTTACCTTAGTGGCTCTTGACCTTGCTTTCTTTCCTCAGAGACCACTATAACCTACAATATTTTGAATAACATTAATTTAATTTTATTTTTTAATGCTAAAATTTTTACTTTGTGAACTTTGCAGTTTTTTAAGCGTTTTATTTTTCATAACATGCATAGACAATTCTTCAACATTAGCCCTTGCAACACCTTGTGTTCCTATCCCCCCCTTTCCTCATGCCCTCCCCTAGATGGCAAGTAGTCCAATATATATAACATTCATTTTAGCTTTTAGATTTGGTTTGTATCACGGCTTGGTGGAAAGAGCTCTGACTTTGGGAGTTATGGGACCCAAGTTAGAAACCAAACTCAGAACATTACTTAATCTTTCTGGATTTCATTTTCCTCATTTTTCAAATGAGGCAGTTGAACTGAATGACCTTTAAGATAGCTTTAATTTTTGTTTTCCTTATGGTTCATTGAATTCTTGGGCTGAATGATACCTTTTGGGTTCCTTTAGTGATTGATTCTAGAATAATTAGTTGATTTTTATGGTCACGGGATTAATTTCCACAAACATTTGGTTTCATTGCCTTAATGTACATGTTATATATGATCTATAGTGTTAGCAAAGTGGATGAGTATTTGTTGAATATATCCCTCTCCACTCCCTATGGTATTCTTTGGGTTGCTTTAAATCATATGGTATGATATGATCATTTTTACCAATAACAAAACCTGAGGCCCAGAGGGAAAAACTTAATTGCTCTCAGTCACATATTTCCTCATTCCAGCATTCTTTCCATTCTACCACACTAAAATACATGTAGGACATCTTTTCCCTTAAATACCAAGGCCAATCTAATAAGTAACATCCTTTTTTTGTCATCATTCATTTTGGTTGGTGATTTGCTAGGCTCAAAAAAAAAAACAAACAAAAAAAAACACCAGTCAACCTCTGTTATTACAAAATAGAATGGATGTTTTTGTTTGTTTGGGGATATATATATATATATATATATATATATATATATATATATATATATATATATATATATATATATACACATATACATACATACACATATTTATCAATGTGTAATTATAGAAATTGTCTAAATTATGCATTATATGTAATTTTTACATATGATTTCAGTCACTTCCATAATTGTATATAAAATTTTATTCAAATACATATATATGGCACCTAGCACAGTTGCCTGGTACATAAATCAATGCTTAATTAGCTTGTTCACTTGACATTTATTCTTGCCATATAATCTGAATAATCAACATAAGTGAGAGCCAACTTGCCATTGATCTCTTCCTTTATGATCAAACAGGTTAACAATTTCAATATAAAATTGCAGATTTATCCCCAAAAAGGGATAAATAAGGGAGTAATTATTTCTTTGTGAAAGGACTCACCAAAGGATTAGTTTGACTTCTCAGAAACAGATTCATTGTATAAAAGGAAAAGGATTTCTCCTTTATCCCAGCAGATGGCCCATCGAAATGGTTCTTTGTTATCTGTTTATAACAAATTTTATACAATGAATTAATTCTGTACAAGTGTTTTCTTTGGGACCTGTCCATATAATAGATGCCAAGGTTTTGCTTTCCATCCTGTAGCGATTTCTCCAACCTTAATCCAACCATCTATTGTAATGAAAAATACCAATAGATTCAGGAAGTTAGGAAAGAGAAGGGATGAGGGTGTGGTTTTTTGTTTTGTTTTGTTTTGTTGTTTTTGTTTATTGACCATTGGCCATGGGCCAAGAACAAATTCTTTGTTTTCTTCGGTTCAGAGCACTTTTTTTTTTTTTTTTTTTTTCATTAAAAAGAGAGCATGCGTGCCTTGTTTTGATTCTGGAACCTAAAGCCTGGAAATAAATTACACCTAATTTGATAATTTCATCACCACCCGTTAACCCATATGGTAGTATGGTGAAATGAATGCTACACTAACTACACTGAGCCTCAAAAAATTTCCTTGTCTACAGGATCTTAAGTCTCTTCTTCCCTTAACTTCCTTAATATCCTATGTGACCTAGATTTGGATCCAACCACTCTGTTACTTTTTAGATGTATGATTTTAAAGTTAAAGGAGTTTCTTCACCTGTAAGATGATTATAATAATGTCTCTACCATCTGTCAAGGTTGTTATGAGGTTTGGATGTTGTTTATATAATCAATTAGATTATCCTAATCTCCTTCCCCAGGATATTTCCACCCAATAACCTACTGCATTCCAGTGATTCTGAATGCCTTCCATTTTCCTCTTGGCTCTCTCTTATTCCCATCCCCCCTCCCCAATCCAGCTCCCTACTTTAAAACTACCCAACCAACCCTTTTACTGTATTCTCTGCAATGCTTGTTCCATAGATAACAAACCAGATAACAATTTGAATTTATTGTATTCTGCTTCCCTCCTGATACAACTTCCCGGCTATATTTTGCATCACTAGTTGCATTTAACTGCTATTGCAAGACTCCTTGTGATCATGGTGGGGGGAGTCCCTACCATGCACCTATCACCTAACTCAGTAGCCTCTCCTCTTTGATTCATTTTATTCAGTACATATTTAATACCTAGTCATAAATCTGGTATCTATTGGCTACTGACTTCCAGGATGTGCTCTCCTTTCTTGTTCAATGAATCAGTGCCTGAATGGTAGTCTTTCCTTTCTAACTCCTGCCTTCATTCTAGGGGACTTCAACTCTCTACAGATTGCTATTCTTTCCAGCAGCCTAATGTGCCATCTTCTCCCCCTTGCACACTTCCCCTGTCCTAGTCTCTCCACTTCATCACATGAGTACACAGAGGTGACCGGAGCTCTTGATTTTGCCATTATCCACAAAGGTTCTTACATCTCTGTAAATTCAGAAATTCCTTTATCCTACCATAATCTGTTGTCATTCTATTTTGACCTCTGTCTTTAAAATGTGTTTTCCCTATGACTTCCAGTCTGTTGACCCCTTTGTTCATTATCAGGCCATCACCTCTTCATTGATTCGCTGCAATGTCTTCCCTTTCTTCTCTTGACCCTATCTGTGAGCCAGATCTACTCTACATTGGCTTCCTCTGAATAACTTGTGTCCTATAAAAGGTCTTGCCCAATTTGGAGTCATTCTTACCACTCCCTTAGATGTAATCATTGTCATTTCCATCTTTGAGATATGGTCCCCCTTTCTTTGTTTGACATTGCCACTATTTTGGGTCAGACCTTCCCTCATCATCTCATCGTCATTGCAGTGATCTGCTGATTGGTTTTCTTGCCTAAAGTCTCTTCTCCCACTCCAGGCCATCTTCTACTCAGTTTTCAAACTGATCTTTACAAAATTCAAGTTAGATCATGCTAATAATCCAGTGGCTATTTGTGACTCCAGGATCAAATATAAAATTCTCTGTTTTTTAAAAGCTCTTCATGTGACCCTTCCCATCTTTTCAGTCTTACTATACCATCCTTCCTTCCATACATTCTATGAACCAGTTAACACTGGCCTCCTAGCTTTATTGCACAGGATACTCCATTTCTAACATTTTCACTGGCTTTCTTCTATCCTTTCTTATCTTTGCCCCTTGGTTTCCATGATTCCTTCAAGTCTTAGCTAATATTCCACCTTCCGAGATACTTTTCCTAGCCTTCCTCAGTCTTAATTAATGCTTTCCCTCTGAGATTACCCCCAATTATCCTGTATATATCTTGTTTGTACATAGCAGTTTGCATGAAGTCTCCACTGTTAGGCTGAGCTGGAGAGGAAGAGCTGTTTTGTCTTTCAACACTTGGCACAGTGCCTGGCACATAACAGATGCTTAATAGATGCTAGTTGATTGACTCGATGTAAAGTATTTCATACACCTTGACAGGACATATAAATATATGTGGCGATGGCTTCAGAGATAGAAAGAATGACCTCAGAAGCTATCGAATCCAATTGTCTGGTTTTAGTTTAGGAAACCCCCATATGAAATTAACTACTTGCCCAGGGTTACCTAGGTAGTTGAATTCAGATCTTCCTGTTTCATTGTCAGCTGCTGCATTCATTATATTGGCATTTGGATCTGTTTCACTTTTAGATTTTAGATTTAGATTTAGGTTTTGGATTTGTTTTTAAGTAAAATGTCAGCTCTTGAGGGCCAGTATCATTTTGTTTGTGTTTTTAGTGCCTTGCCTGTAGCAGGTACCTAGTTGAATGAAAATTCTTCCGTCTATATATGTTCCGTCTTTTGGCCTTTATCACTTTGTCCAGATTTTCTTAAGTTAATGCTTTGAGGGCAAGTAACTCTTGTATCACTGAGATAATATGTATTAAAGCAGTGTTAAGTGTGCTATCACAGAACAGAGCAGTCCATTCCATTACCTCCTGAACATCGTCTCCGTGCCAGGGGCAAATTGCATATTTGGAAAAAGAGTAGCTAATGAAAATAAACACTCTTCAAGGAATCTAAAGTACCTACTGTTTGCAAAGGACTGTATTTTACCCCATGAGCATATTACAAGCATAGTCTTAGCTTAAAGTTTTAATGTTGAAGAAATGAAATTTTATGGCTCTTAACTACATGTAAAGCCCTTGCAAGTCTGATTGGAATAGATGACATTTGTAATTGGCAGTGCTATTTCTATACAAGCATATAATGTCCTTAACTCAAAAATGAACCAGGTGGTTCTAGGTGGGATTCATCTGTTTCAGCTTTTAACATATGCAAAGTTAGCTGAAGAGTTGTACTTAAGTGTCTGTTCTTCAGGTAATAAGGAATTGGGGTCATCTTTTAATATAGCCTCCTTCTCAAATAAAATTTGCATAAGATTGTGCCTATGGCTTAATGAATTATATAAGGAATTACATCATAATTAGAATCATGTTTTTTGTTATATAAGAAGAAATGATATACTTTTTCATTAAAAAAAACATACCTAAATTCATGGATGTTTAATAATTTTCATACTGGAGTGTAATAATAGTAAACTAGATAATGCTGCCAGAATGTCTGGCTCAGAAAGTAATAGGGGTAATTGATTGACAGTTTAGACTGGTTCTAATTTTTTTTTCATTCAAAATAGTCTGTTGATAAACATTTATTAAGTGTTACCCTATGTACCAGGCACTGTGCTAAGCTTTTTTGGGTTTCAAATAAAAGGTTAACACCAGCCATCAAGGAAGTTTTGGGAGCCACTCTCTACCCTCCAGGTAAGGGGGGCCCCAAAGAAAAGAAAAGGTCTTGATAAGGATGATTACCAAAAATAATGTAGTTTTACAGAATGATATGGTTCCTGTTGGCATAATCAAGTCCAAAGCTATGCAACTGAATGGGAAATGAATAGGTAACTGACCTGGGGACCCTCCTTAAACAATACTAATGTTCATCTTTATACCAACAGTGTTTTATCCTCCTTAAAAAGATGAGATTGGAAGACGGCCTTTCAAGAGTGTTATTTCTTTCTTCTTCTTCTTCTTTTTTTTTTTTAGAATTTTTTTCCCACAGTATATATGCATGAGTAATTTTTTAATAATATTATCCCTTGTATTCATTTTTTCCAAATTATCCCCCTCCCTCCCTCCACTCCCTCCCCCGGATGACAGGCAATCCCATACATTTTACATGTGTTACAATATAAGGAGTGTTATTTCTTTTGTACCGTCTTTGAAAAGGGAAACTTTCTTTAGAAAACCTTCACATTTGTACAATACTAACAGGAAACATGCTTTATTGTCCTGTTTGGTTACTTTAAAATCAAAATATACACTGTTAGGAGTGAAGTATTAGTATTGAAACTAATTTCTTAAAAAATTCAGCCTTCCTGTATTAAACTCCAAGAAGAGAAAATTAATGTATGAGGATGATGTAACATTAACTCTTTGTACTTGCCAGTTGGGGAATTCTGCCTGAGTTTATCTCCCTGCAATTGGAAATTTGCCATTAAAAACTCTGAGTAGATATTTCACGAGATTCTTATTTTCAAGCCCTCAAATATAGATTTGGAAATAAATTTAAACTCCAAAGTCCTCAAGGTATATCCCTTCTGTAGTATGTAGTTCTAACAAATTGTAGCAGTGGCATAGTTGACTATTAGCTTCAGGAAATATGCAATATCATAGAAAAGAGCTTACAGCATAATTTCTTTTAGTTTTAACCTAATTTCATATACTAGGAACACTATTCAGAACTGGAGACCTAGACACTTAGGCTGATTTTAATAGTGTCTAATGATATATTGGTACTTATAGACTTTCTGATTCAGTTTTTTTTTTAATGTCACTGGTTTTTCTGTATGATATCTTTAATAAAGTTGAGTTTCCTTTTATTCTACTGTTGTTTCTTGGAAAGATAATTTTAAAAAAATTTAATAGATTTCTTTACTTGAGGACATAATTCTTCAAGTAACCTTGTTCCTTGATTTTTTTTTTTCTGTAATGGCAGATTGGTATAATGAATGGAGAATTGGTCATGAATTTAAGCCTCATCTTTGACACAGAGTAGCTGTTTGACCTGAACAAGTGCCTTGACCAGTAGTCCAATTTTTTGATCTCAAGAAATCTTTTACACTCTTAAAAATTATTGAGGAACTCTCATTGGTTTATATGTGTTACATCTGTTGATAGAAATTATAAAACTAGTTTTGAGAATCTTGTAAGACTGTAAGTTCAGAGAAGGTTCCATCTTGGTATAAGGAGTTTCCTCACCAGGGAATTTCTTCAACTGATAAAACCTTTAATCCTTTTTTTTTTTCTCCCCTCAAGTGGCAATTTAATTCAGTAATCTTGATGTTAACATTTTATAATATTCATAAAGTTGTGATAACAAGTCCTGATTTAACTATTAAGGTCAGTGTTGTATGAAAGCAAGTACTTAGAGAAAGTCAAGGGTCTGATATGGAGCTGTTATTAAAGAAGAAAGGAAGTATGGGTTATTTTCTTTCCCCACGCTTATTTTTGTCACTGTAGTTGAAATTGTGACAATCTTTCCTAGCAAAATCAAATGAATTATTAACTATAGCTATAAGTTAAGATTATAGGAGAATTTGGATTCTTGAAGATGTATGTTGTCCAGATGTTATTGGTAGTCAGTGAACATTTATTGAGCACCTGCTGTTTGCCTGACACTGTGGCTAAGCACCAAAGATATGAGTAGGGAAAAAGAAAGTCAGTTCTTGCTCTCCAACTGTTTACAAAAAGAATAGTAGAGTTCAGTAGTATACCCAAGGGGGAAATGAAATCTCTATTCTGAATTCCCTCCTTAAAGGAAGCTTTTGGAATTCCTGGCTGGCTGTGTACTCCACTCTGGGGACTGAGGGTAGTAATGAGATGTGAATATGAAGGTTGACTGGATTGTGTATCTTCCATGTGATTTGTAGGTCTGGATGGTACCTTAGATCACCTACCATAATGTCTCCCTAGACCCTGATCTTTTTTAAAAACCAGAAAAATGAGATCTAGAAAAGTTAAATAATTATCTTTGCTCCACAGTTAATGGCAGAATTGCTCTTTAAATCTAGGTGTCTTGACCTAGGGCATTGTTTTGATTAAGCCGAGGGAATGGGGACAAAAAAGATATTGAGCTAGATAGCTTGAGGCCCTTTGCAGTTTTATTTGCAAGTGGAACATAATGTTTGACTAAGAAAGTGAAAAACCACTTACCAAACTTTTAATTCAAGTTGTGAACAATAATTTCACTAATCTAAGTTGAAGGTCCCCATGTAGAAGTATTCAACCTTTAGAAAATATTTGAATATTTTCTATACAGAATTTCACATTAGATGGCTCTGATCCAACAGGTACAAAATGGGAGAAATAACCATTTTGCATATCAGTTCCATTGGTAGGACTTTAACATGAACATATCAATCAAAAGGGGAGTTGGGAGAGAAGGACCTCTCTGAACAAAATATTCCTAATTGCTTTATTATTAATACAGAAGTTGTTTGTAAGTAGAAGAAATTATTTGTAAATATATTTATAATAGACTATATATATACATATATAATATTTAAATTGAGTAGAATACAAAATAAACATTTATAATAAAATAATTTATAATTTAAAAAAACATGGTAAGTATGAAGAATACCAGAAAATACATAAAGACCTTTCTCAAGTGGAGATCAATAGAATTTATGGTATATATAAAAAGTTAAATATAGGAAATTTCAAAATGACTCAGAACTTTGTATGTGTAATTTTATCCTTTATTCATTATTTAATCTATTTTTATTGGTTTAAAATTGTACTTAAAATTTTTTTTGAAACAAAGAAATTAGAAATTTTGGAAATAGGGAAATTAGTAATTGTTTTTTGTCTTTCTTTTGATCCCAACATCTGGGAATATAAGTACTCTTTCATTTTATAGATGAGGAAAGCAAGGCCCATGAAGACATATTTCCAGTCTTTGATTTGGATACTAGGTAAGATAAGGAGTAACTAGGAAAATTATTTTATTCAGTCTGACTCTTTGTAACTTCATTTGGTATTTTCTTGGCGAAGATACCAGAGTGGTTTGCCATTTCTTTCTCCAGATCATTATACAGATGAGGAAACTTGAGGAAACAGGCTTAAGTGACTTGCACTTGCCCAGGGTCCCACTCCACTCCACCTGACTCCAGGCCTGACACTATTTTTCACTGTGACACCTAGCTTCCCTTGGAAAATGAAATGTCATGGAAATCAGTATGCTCAGGTCAGAAGGCATTCATTGTTTCATGTGTGCAAGAGATCTAGATTCTGATTCCATTTCTCCTTACTGTGTATCCTTGAACAAGTCTTCTCCTCTCCTGTAGGATCAAATACCACGTCCTCTGTTTGACATTTAAAGTTATTTACTGGCCTCCTTCACACCTTTTTAGTCACCTCTGTGTGTGTGTGTGTGTGTGTGTATGCACACACACACACATACTGTATCTCTGTCTTGTCTTTCTCCCCCCCCATCCTTTCCTGTCCTCCCTTCTTCCTTCCTTCCCTCCGTGTCTCTGTCTCTGTCCATCTCTCTCTCAAAATCCAGCAAATACTCTTTCTCCCCAATGGTACCTTTGTACCATCTGTTGCCCTCTGATCTTCTCCACCTCCCCCATGCCTAGAATACTTCTTTCTTCATATCCCTACTCCTCAGCTTCCCAGGCTCCCTTAAAAGCCCTCCTTCTGCAGGCAGCCCTCCCCATTCCTCAAGCCCTCCCTGGAAGTCAGCTTCCATTGCCTCTGTTTATAGCTTGCACGTGCCTCCTTCCTTCCTTGTCCTCTTTATTGCTGTGTGGGATTTTTGAAGGCCAGGGACTGTTTTTGGTCTTTCTTTGTAACCCCAACATCTGAGAATATAACTAGAAAGGAAGATATTCAAGGATTATGTAAGGGCTAGAAGAAGACAAAAATTCAGAGCCTGAGGAAGCAGTGGAAAGTTCTGCAAGAGGAATGAGAAATAGCTGTCCCAGGATTGTGTGACCCCACTTAAACGTAGAGCCTTGGAGGAGGCCTTCTGTCTTCCCCTCCTCTCCCCTTCCCCAAATCAGAGGGAGGGACTGCTGGAGAGGAAGAGGGACCTTAATTCAGTATTTAAAGAATCCATAGTTTTGCAATGATGCACATCTTGACAGTTCAGTAGACAATTTCTCATATTGCTGTAGTCACAACCCATTTATTAGCTGTAGGCAGCTCTCCTGTGATGAGTCTTGAGGTATCTAGTACGTGATGTATTGGATTTGGAGTCAGGAAGACCAGGGCTGAAATTCCCCTTCTCAACAAAGCTTGTATGTGACCACGAGCAATCTTCACTTTTCCTCAGCTACCAAAACCAGCAGAATCTGGCTCACACACTTGTGAGGCACAGACTTGTGAGGCTCAGCTCGAAGGACACTGCTCAGGGGCTGTGCAGACTTCCAGAGTGCTCTATCAAACTAGGATGGGCCCTCAGGGACGGGACTCACTGCCTGCCCTGTCTGCCTTCTGGGTAGGATTTATGAAAATCCTAGTCATGGGAGTATGGACCTCCTGGAACACTAATAATACAGTAGGTTTCCTGACACTTAGGCTCTGAGAACCCAGGTCCTTCTCCGGGTTGTGACAGGACATCAGTGAAGAATGGCAAAGAGGGAGGCCCGAAGGAGGATGATGGAGGGAGCTCAGAGGTCGGGACTGTCTCACTTAATTGTGTCCTTTCTGCCTTTTGAGTGCCTGGCATATAAACACAGAATAGGTTCTCCATAAAAGATTTGTTGGGGGTGCATCAGATTTCTGCTAAGCTCAGTTGTAAAAGAACAAAGACTGGAGGCAAGATGGGTTCCCTAAAGAGGAGGGATCATCCTGAATGAAGATGAGGAAAAACAGCAGCCAAGTGTGACTCTGGCTAGCCTTGGTTAGAAGGGGGGAGAATGGGTTCCTTAATGAGGAGGGGTCATACAGTGAGAACTGAGTGTGGACCACAACAGAGTATTTTCCCTTTTTGTTGTTGTTTGCTTGTATTTTGTTTCTTTCTCATTTTTTCCCCTTTTTGATCTGATTTTTTTCTTGTGCAGCATGATAATTGTGGAAATATGTATAGAAGAATTGCATGTTTAACATATATTGGGTCATTTGCTGTCTGGCGCAGGGATAGGATAGGAGAAGGGAGAGGAATAAATTAGAATGCAAGGTTTTGTAAGGGTGAAAGTTGGAAATATGTATATATTTTGAAAATAAAAAGCTTTAAAGGCAGCTAGATGGCACAGTGCAGAAAGCATTGGTCCTGAAGTCAGGAGGACCTGAGTTCAAAAGTGGCCTCAGACATTTAAAACTTCCTAGCTGTGTGACCCTAGGCAAGTCATGTAACCCTAATTGCCTCAGCAGAAAGAAAGGAAAGAGAGAAAGAAAGAAAATAAAAACCTTTAATTTTTTTTTAAAGAGGAGGGGGTCATACTGAATGAAGATGAGGTGTAAAGTAGCCAGTTTGACTTGGCTAGCTTTGGTTAGACAAGGAGAAGAGGGGGTCAAAGATGTCTATAGTGATGAGCCTGCTATATCCAGAAGGATTTTTCTATTCTCACTTGACTGTATTTTTAAATGTCCCAGATCTTTTTAGGGAATTTGACTTTTTTTTTAAGTACATTATTAGTTCAGAGCCTTAGAATGTGATTTAGGTGGGGTAATGGATAAAGTGTCTCAGCTTGGTCATGAATACTTTTAATCCAACAAACCCACTCTCAGATACTTCCTGGCTAAGGGACCTTGGACAGATGTTTCCTTATCTGTAAAATGTCCCTCCAAGATTTGTTATAAAGCTCAAATGAGAAAATATTATATCACTGCTAGTTGTTAATGTTATTTATTAAATATCTTTTAATTGGATTGATTATACTCTTCTGTTAAATGTTAGAGTACATATTCTTACCACATTATTATTTTCATGGTTTCCCCCCCAAATCAAATTGTTTTATTCTAGTTGGTTAAGGGAGGCATGTTTTTTCTTTGCTTTTTTTTTAAACCCTAGAAATATATTGCCCTCTAGAGTTCTGCGTCCTGAAATGTTGATTTACTCTACTATAATATCGAAAGTAGATTTCCTGAGAGCTTAAAAAAATACCTTTAAAAATTCAACCTATAAAGAAGACCTAAATAGAAGTGTCTGGAGATATGAAGTTACCTGTTAGTTTGAGAACAGAGGGGAAAAATATGAAAAGGCTACAGTAGTGTTTTTTTTTTTTTTTTTTTAACCTGGGTTAGATTTATAATTAATGACACATTCTGAAGGCCTTTAGGGAAATGGTTGAGGTGACCTAAATATGAACTAACAGAAATACTGTAACTGAATTTCTCTTATTTCACCTATATTTTACTTGATTAAACAGTGACATTTTGCCAAATGATGACATTGTTTCCAAGATAATTTATCTAGCTCTTAATACAATGCCACACACATAGTAGGCTTGTACTTCAAGTGTGTATTGTAAAGGTTGACCTGACCTGTGCTCTCATAGGGAAGTCCCAGGGAGGAAACCTCCTCTCCCAGTATTCATCTATCTGCACCTGCTCCTTTTAGTCTGAGAAATTTGCCTGTAAATGTAAAGGATGGGATCTGTAGGTGATTTTGGTTCTTATATCTAGTAGTGGCTCCTCCACATAACTTTTTGTCAAGCTCTTTGGGGAGGTAGTGCAGGTAGGATTAATGGGGAGAAGGATGGGGATTCTGTAGATTATAAGAATTTAGGAAACTTGAAGACTGGAGCCTTCTCCTCCAGACTGGCAGTTCATCTGTGTACCTAAAGAGTCTTCAGGACTCCCTGAGCCATTAAGATGGCTCAGCTCTGACAGTATCTGGTAATCATTGCCTACTGCCTTCCTAGCTGACTAAGCTTCTCTATAAAAATTAAATGGTCCTAAAATGGTCTACCCTCTCTCCCCCCCATACTTAAATTTATTATATAATTAAGTTTTAATTAAGTAAATCTGTATGACTCTAGGGAAACCTTATATTTTCCCCTAGATATGTGAATTTTTTTTTTGGATGATTGGTTCTTTTTTAAACTCCACTAAAAATTTTCTCCTTTGCCCCTGTAATCTTTT